>NC_045541.1:76315278-77027778 GCF_009769535.1 Thamnophis elegans | reverse complement strand
CTTAGTATCATTCACACTTTTTCAGGGTCTGCATGTTAAATACAAAGACACTCTTAATATCAAATTCAGTTTGCTCCTTGGACTACTCTCTGGCCCTCTCTGCTCCTGAAGAAAGATACTAAGCAAGATTATTTCCCCTGAACACAGTGGCAAAGCAACAATTCAAACTCTCTGCCTGCAGATTTCCTCAGCCTTCCAAGGGAGCGTTGTATATTTCCCTTCAAAATAGATCTTTTGTGCCGGTATAATTGTAAACTAGTAGAATGTTAGTCTTCATGTTGTTTTACATTTTAGCTGTGGTGGTGCAGTGGTTAGAATGCAGTATTGCAGGAAAGCTCTGCTCACTGCCAGGAGTTCGATCCTGAGCAGCTGAAGACTGATTCAGTCTTCCCTCCTTCTGAGGTCGATAAAATGAAGACCTAGATTGTTGGGGACAATATGCTGACTCTGTAAACTGCTTAGAGAGGACTGTAAAACACTGTGAAGTGGTATATACATCTAAGTGCTATTGGTATTGCCCAGTGATGTGCGGTGAAGTTCACGGCCAGTGAGGCAAGCGGGCAGGACCTCTATATTCTCCTCCCACCACCCCTCCAATCTAGGCAGGACCAAGCCGCTCCGGAAAAAAAAACCCCGTCCACCTCTTGCCTTTGAAGGAGAGGAGGAGGAGGGCACCCACTTGTGGAAGGGAGGTAGGACAAGCTGAAGGGTTCATCTCCCCACCGCATAAGGATCGGAGGGCTTGCCTGGGAGCCCGCCTCTCCGAGCGGGTGCTCGCTCACTATAACTGGGTGAGGGGGGCGGCGGGGGCTTTAAGGCAAGCGTCTGAACGCAAGAAATGAATAATCTCCCCGAGCAGCCTCACACACCAGAAGCACCGAGGAGGGGCAGCAGCGGCTGGCGTTGGCAGAGCCCCCTGCCTCCGCCCACCCTCACGCGCCAGGATTTTCCTTGTGGCATTTCGCCTCCCCCCCCCACCGACCGGAATATTGCGCGTGCACGTGCCATCCACCCCCCTCACCCCAGCTACAGCTGAGGAGAGGGGGGAAAGCCAAGGAGAGCCCCCCCTTCCCATGCAAAGCCCCCTTAAAGTAGAGAACAAGCCCGCTCTATGGCGGACAGGTGCGCTGGCACTTTAAAATGCATGCCGGCACTTTAGCTTGTCCCTCGGCCGCCATTCAGCGAAACATGTTTCGCTGAATGGCGGCCGAGGTCTAAACTGCCGGCTTCCCTTCGCGCCGGCCGGCCATTCAGTGAAACATGTCCTGGTTTGTGGCCGGGCTGCACGCTTGCACTTTAAAGTGCATGCCGCCCGGCCACAAAGCAGGACATGTTTTGCTCTATGGTGCACCGAGGCGGCATGGCTTTAAAAAATAAAAAAATAAAATGAAAAATAAAAAATAAAAAATGTAAAATAATATATGAAAAATTAAAATGAAAAATAGATGTGCCAGCCCGCCCGCCAGCAGAGGCGGGTAAAAAAAAATCACACACACACGCACATACACATAATAAAAACAAATTACATTTATTTACATTACAAATAAATTGAATTCCTCCCCCCCTCCCCCCGCTCGCTCTGACCCACATACCTTCCAGCTGCATGGAAAATGCTAGATTTGATCTAGCCAGGGCCAGGCAGGCTAGGCTAGTTGCTGCTAGAGTCACCACGTGGATGACTCTGCTTAAACATTTTAAAATAGGCTCTAAACAAAGTGCCCTTTGCAGGAGGAGGCAGGAGTATCACATGCCTCATTTGCATACGTAATTTTCGCGTTTTAACCCTTGGTTGACACTTAAAAGGCAAAAAAATCCTTATGCAAAGGAGGCCCATAGTTCTCTAGCCTCCTCCTATTAACTGCACTAAGGAGACTCAGAGTCACTGTGACTTAGAGTCTGGGAGCAACTACCTTGGCCTTTTTAATTATTTTGAAAATAGTTTCCTTTCCCTCAGGAGACTGGTGAGGCCCCGCCTTCCCTGCCTCTAGTGACTGCACGTCACTGGTATTGCCGCTATCCCAGCCTGGCTTTTTCCGCAGCTTCCAACCCGAGTCTTTCGGCAATGGCCGGTCTGGGCGCACGCTCTATGGTTGTGGGCCAGCTGCCTGGAGAGGGTACAAACATAGAGTGTGTGCCCAGAGAGGAAAAAGCCAGGCTGGGTTGGCGGCGGCAGCGGCAGAGGTGCCCTGGCTCTGTAATGAGAGCTGGGCCATGCATCATGAGGCTGGGAGGTGGGTGAGCAAGACCGGAACAGCCGCTCACGCAACCCCCCTCTCTAGCCGTGCAGAGCGCCATTCACTGGCATTTGGAAGGCACCAAGCCGCGGGAGCCGGGTGGTGGCGAACAGGCACTCACACAGCTTGGCAATACCCCTAGGTCAGTGAATGGTGCTGTGCCCGGCTGCAAAGGGGGTTTGCCTGGTGGCTGCTCGTGAGCATGGTCGCTTCATGGCTGTTGTGTTGCGCTGCTGTGACAGCGCAACACAGCCATTCGCCCATGAGGATTTGCCCAGCTCTTTGGGAGCCGGTATGTAGTCAAAACAAATTTCTGACCACACAGATAACACCTTCACATTTCTCATCTCCCCCTACCTCAAGGTATGCATCCAGGAGAGCAATTCCTAGTGTTACCAATCAATAGGCATTGTACAGCTATTCGATCTTACCCTCTTTAATGGATTTCTGTGATAAGAAGCAAGAAGCAGAGGAAAGAGAAAGAAGATTAGAAGATGAGACAAGTAATGCCTGGAAACACCAATAACACTACATGAATCCAGCAAGCTAACTGCACAGGAAAAGCTTTATCAAGAGGCATTTACTATGTATTTTAAAAATGTAGCATGGCTGCTAGTAAAGAAATACTTAAAAGCAGAAGTAAGCAGCATGGGGCCTACAGCCATGGGGCCTATGGGCTTCATTGTGTCTGCTAGATTCCCTGTTCCATCTGACCTTTCGTTTCTTGGTTTGTTTAGTTTCTTTTAGTAAAAATATGAGACAGTTTCACATCTTGCTTATTTCTACCAGTATTTTTGGTCCCGCTGGAGATGGGGCATTTTTACTGTGTTAGACAAACAATCAGTCTCTATAAAAAGGTTGGCTTTCTATTATGGTCCACATTCAATAAAATTGAGGGTAGTCCTACAGGATGAGGAAGCCCCATCTATCAGTACTTAAGCAGAAGGTCTAGATATTTTTCTCCAATCATTCTTTCTGCAATGGGTACTGTATTTGAACATGTACTGAAAACCCAGAATTTCAGACAAGCAGATAATAAGTAATTCATTTTGCTAGGTTGACTGTATTTATTTCATTTGCACTGCTATGTATCTTTCTTGTTTCCTTCCCCGTATTTTTCCAGTAATTCCCTTTACCCAGCAAACTCCATTTTATATCTAGAGATTGGTTTCATTGATTTAATAAAGAAATTTCTCATCTGAATCTTTTCCAGTGCAAGCTTTCATGTTTCAGGAATTGGCAAAAAGGTTGACTAAAATTTGTTTATTTATAGGACCACTTAATTTACAAGAGTAAGTCTGAGTGACTTCCAACTTGAAGAAGCACAAAAGATAAAAATAATATAAAATATAACAGACTTTCAGAACATTAAAAGAACAGAATAGCAAAATCTATATATATAAAAGTGAAATACCACTCACACATCGTCACGAAATCTCCAGAACAGTAAAAACTATAAACTTGAAATTTGGCACACATGTTCCTCTTGGCTTCTAGGTGCTTGCTAAGAAAGTATTTTTTGAAATGACTATCAGATCATTAGTATTTCTTATACAGTATTTATATATTTAGATTAACATGCTCTGATGCTAAGGAGTTAAACATTCTACTCCCCCACTCCACCTGAAAAAGAACTCTGTTCCAACTGCCAGTTGCCTCACATTCCATTACCTCAGTTCAAACTGGCAGATGTTCCATTCCTTCACTCAGGAACGGTCTGGGGCACCTTACAGTACTAAATGTCGGTACCTCACCAAAATGTCTATGCCTTCCATCTATGGAACTGCTTCCGGACTCATGGCAGTGGGAGCAATATTTCCCTTATGTGTTTCAATCACCGACCACCACTGAGCCAACGGATTGTGAACTGAATTTCACTTGCATAGCCTGATCCCATAGTTTCATTGTGAACTAGTAACAGAAATAAGCATAAGAATTGAAGTAACAATGATAACAGGAGCAACTAAGGTCAACCAATGCACAGCTTGTTCAAGGGTCTTACATTCTATGTGCATTCATCTGTCAGGAAAAGGGGTCTAGGAGATTTTAGGGCTTTGTGGAAAGGCAGAAAGGTTGAGGTGGTCTGAAAAACAGGGTGAATTATGTTCCATAAAGCAAATAATTCACTAAAGAAGGTGTACTCTTGGATGCCTTTTGGTTTGTGATAGCGAACCCAAAGTGCATCTACTTCATAGGATCTCACAGGTTGTCCAGAGATAATGGGGAAGCAAATGGTTCTACACTTCTGGGATTTAGCAGAAAAAGCCAAAGTACCTCTTCCTCCAAAGAAGACCTGTTCTGACCTAGGCTTCCTGAGAAAGCATAAATCACAATCTTACTCCCAAAAACCCTCTTTTATTTAGACGGCTGTGAATTATGATCCTTCACAGCCTGTGATGTTTCACAATCTGTGAAGATTCCGGCAGATCTCTGCTCGAATTGACACAGTCTTTCAGGGTAATGTTGCTAAGCACCTACCTTTATCTTTCTTGAAACATTGCCAGAGTCCTAATTGCCAATTAGTTTTACAAGGCCAAACATAGCACAGAGTCAAACAGAACTTCTCAGAGCTTGAACCGACTATATGAACTAATTGCTTCCTGCAAAGGCTCAGATTCTATGTCTTATGGAAGGGGCCAATCATCTCCAAGCCTTACTCCCGAGTTGCCTTTTTTTCCTTAATTGTTCTTGCCTTCTGGCAGCTCTGCGCATGCACATACTAGGAACAGTCTCGCACTGTTCTTCTGTCTTGGTGATGTCAGGTTCCGGAGGCAGCACATAACTGCCAGAGCCCTCATCTGAGCCTTCTCCAGATTCCAGGACTGGCCCATGTTCCTCCCCAAACTCCTCAATGTCTGACTCTGCTGCCAGCTCCACAGACTGCTGGCGGACCACAACAAGACCAGGATATCAATAGAGGAAAATATGTGTAGCTCAGGGTTAAAATGAGGGCTTCTTGGAGCTCTCTAGGTTTGGCTGTTTTCATTACAGACATCTCCTTACCAGCACTGATGATGTTACCTAGTTTAGGTAATGAAATTCAAGAAAACAACCAAGCTCAGGAAGCACCAAAGAACCCCCAGATTAGTATATGTTAAAAAGTCCAGCTTTATTCCCGATAGTCAACTACTATAATTCTCTTTTTACTGGGAAACTCTTGGAAGGAAAAAAGGCTCTGCCAGTGAAGTTTTAAATTATGGTGGTTTGCAACATCCTCTTACTCCACTACTGAATTGCAGTACACATTTAATTTCTTCTCCACACTACACTGGCATTCACAATTAAGCCCTCTTTATTACAGAATGCAGAAATCCCCCACAAAAATAAATTAAAATTGGACAAAAGACACTAGGAAGGGGAGACAGAAAGCATTTTTATCGAAAGTTTTCTTTCATTAAAGAATAAACTCCCAAAGGATTGAAAATATGTGTATTAGTGTGGGGTTTTTTTAACAGATAAAACAGCATATCCACCAACCAATGCCCTTCAAATCCTGAACCTGTGAGCTGCTGGAAAGGATGTGCATAGCAGCTGAATGATCTCTAACCATTTCCACAGACCTTGAAAGAAATAAAAAGCTATGCAGAATTCCCTTTTTTCCATCTAAAATATATTCACAAGCCCGGTCACAGCTTTTGTTAAGCAGATTATTGGCTAATGGTTCAGGCTGGCCAATGAAATGGAAGCTGATATTTGAAGCTCTCCATCTTAAATTATTAAAAGCCACCAGAGCTTGGGGTAAATGGCATGCATTCTTGTCATTCTCCAGCAAAAACTATTTACTATACAGAACAGAAGGTATGCAGAGGAGGATCTATAGGGATAGAAAGAGATCAACTGAGGATGAAGGACACCTCTGGGAAGCCTAAGCACTGGATGTGGGGCAATGGATTTGTCCGGTAGCCTTCACTGTACATTTATAGCTAAATCCCAATATTAAGTGCGAGACTGCAAATATCCACTGATCTTTCCTTACAAAGGAAGCAAACTCTCTCCCTGGAATTTGCACGGATAATAACATCAGGAGCGTAGGTGGTTAAAAAGAAGGATCAGCAGCAATAGGGACAGTCAGGGGGCAGCAATGGGGCAGAGGACAGATGAAAAGAAGGCTTGAGAGTTTTTATATTTTGCCCTCTTTAGGAACTGTCAGGAAAACAGCGGAGGAAAACACACAATGGAAGTCAGATGGAGTGCTTGCTTTTAAATGACATCTTCTTAAATCATTCTTACATTTAGCAGCTTGGCCTCATTTGCTGAGAATTTCAGCTCTTGCTGAAATAAATTTGGTGAGACATCAGATCCCAGATACAATGGAGGGGGCAGTACTTATTGTACAACTCTCCTCGACAGGACAAAGGTGACACACCGCAGTCACAATCCTAACCAAAGGTGGTAGCATTTTAAAAAGTTATAAAAACCATGTGAGCTAAGCATGATTCAGTGTCCTGGTCTGCCATTTCACCCCATTAACAGAATGACTCAGGGTGATAAGAACATCATCACTGGATCACATTTTTTGTCCTCTTTGAGTCTCCTTCATAGCAGATTTTTTTTAAAAAAATCTGTCAGTTGCCTACAATTTGGCAGATCGAATCTCACTAGGCTCAAGGTTGACTCAGTCTTCCACCCTTCCAAGGTGAGTAAAATGAGGATCCATGATTGGAGGTTCACACCAAACTGTTTTGGTGTCTAATGATAAAGCATCTGCCACATCACTGGAGATACACTGACATTGCAGACGGTTCCAATATCAGGGAATGACTATTGTATGAGCCTGGATGGCACAGTGGTTAGAGTGCAGAACTGCAGGCTACTTCTGCTGACTATCAGTTGCCTACAATTTGGCAGATCAAATCTCACCAGGCTGAAGGTTGACTCAGTCTTCCATCCTTTCAAGGTGAGTAAAATGAGGATCCAGATTGTTGGGGACAATATGCGGACTCTGTAAACCACTTATAGAGGGTGGTAAAGGTACTATGAAGCAGTATATAAGTACTATTGCTATTGTTATCAGGTTATTAAGTTTTAATAGCAATCAACATGAAAATAACATGAAAGGATAATCAGTCTTGTGAGTCACTGAAGAAGATCAGGAAACTTTAAAATGGCTCTTTTGGTGCCAGCACAAATATGGAAGAGGTATTTCATTTCCTCTACATAGGACAAAATATTCCTTGGGAACACTGCTGAAAGGAAATAGGAGAGCAGAGGTAGCATTCAAAAATCAAATCCTGGATCAAATTGGTGTCTTACTCAGAACATATCTGCAACTTTTACTGCCTCTTAAAGAAAAAAGAAAGAAAGAAAAGTATTTTTGTTTGCTATCAGCCGATTGTCAGGGAAGAGGCTCTCAATTTTTAACAAAACTTTTTTTACCCACCTGACCTTCTGATTAGAATATTATTTTATTATTCCTACTCTCCACAGGAAAGCATCACCGCAGCTGCTATTGGATGAGAAAAAGAAGCTGGTGCCCTTAACGAACTGCTCCCTGATGAGCTATGCCAAATGATTTAATCAGGCACTCCATGCCCACCCGAATTCAAACACTGCTGCACATATCACCATTTTACTATGCACAGAAAGATGTCGTTATGATGGCACAAACTATCTGCAGATGAGAAAGGAAATGTTCAGCCTCTCACTTGTAGCATCTGAAGGGCTCGTAGACATGCTGTTCCCAATCCACTTTGCTTAGAAGCAAACCTCCTAAATTCAATTACCTACTAATTCAATTAGTAATTTAGAAGTAGCAATGCAGCTTCCATGCTCCTGTTTGCCCCTAAAGATCCCCAAGCAAGTAAGATCCTGCTCTCAGCTTCCTCCTCACTTATTCTTCTTTGATAATACAGGTAGTCCTTGACTTACAACAGTTTGTTTAGTGACCGTTCAAAGTTACAAGAACGCTGGAAAACGTAACTTACGGTCGTTTTTTCACAGTTACGACCTTTGCAGCATCCCCATGACCATGTGATCAAAATTCAGATGATTGACAACTGCTTCATACATATGACTGTTGCTGTATCTCAAGGTTGTGTGATCCCCTTTTGCAACCGTCTCACAAGCGAAGTCAATGGGGAAGCCAGCTTCATTTAATAGCAAGGTTACTAATTTATCAACTGCAGTGATTCACTTAACAACTGTGGCAAGAAAGGTCGTAAAATGGGGCAAAACTTACTTCACAAATGTCTCACAACCCAAATTTTTGACTCAATTGTAGTCATAAGTCGAGGACCATCTGTAAAGGACACCTTACAATGTGTCTCAAATCGCATTAGGAATAAATTGATGGCACAGAATGTTAGGAACAAGCTGGGTTAATCTCAGAAATCTTGCCCTATTTTAAGGTTTTAATAACAAAATCTGCTACTTGTCCACCCCTTTCCTCAATATATTCACTGCTACTGTTTCACTTTCCTCCTGCCACAACTTTTAAGTAAGGCCTTCCCACTCCCCGTTCACTTTTGCAAGAAGTGGGAAGCAGGCAATTAGCAATGGGATCAGACATAGAAGCTTTACTTGGAGAAACCGCAGTTTTAAAATCTGTAATGCTGATTATATTCTAGCAACTTTATAGCCAGAGGTGGAACAGAACTTATGCAAATACATTTCAGATCCTCATAAAAACTCCAGAACGCCAATCATGCCAATATGATAATGTAACTTCTTTCACTGACCACTTTAGAGTACATTTCGGTGAAAAAAATCTCATCCAGCCAGCCCATTCTTCCTCACCTACACAACCGTCATCCAGTAAACCAGCTGCAAATAAATTCCAGCAGAGGCACTTTTAATGAAAGACGTCGGCAAGAGACACAAAAGAACTAAAATCCATTTTTACAAAAGCTATGGACAGGCTTAAGGGCTTTCCTTCTTTTTTTTTCACCCATTAGAACATAATAGTTTCTACTCAAGCCTGAACACTGTAATAAAAAGAAAAAGAAACTTTTGCCAAGTCATTACAGTGCATGCACAGTAGTTTCTTTAAGACCTAAAGAGTCCATTTGGAAAAGAGCACAACAAAAAGCAATTTGCTGTTCTGCAGAGTACCCTGCTGCAAAAAGGGGAGAGCAATTTTAAGAGTAGCGCTTTAAGCATCGGACCCCTATGGTGACTGGATATGTAGAGCAATAGCTTCAGTGTCTCTTGCGAGACCAAGCATGTCTCCTTAATGGATGCTTAAGGTGAGAGAACCACCATGCTGAGCCTAGTCTATCACGGGGGGGGGGGGGACACTTTATTTGCCAAGGGAAATCACACTGTATGACACACAAGGGTACTTGTTTGGGTTTTTTATTAATTATGGGGGGGGCAAATAGCAACTGTATAAAATGAGTCTCCCTCCCTCTCCCTCCACCTCTTATTTTTACACACAGAGTAAACTGGCTTTAGGGATGTGGTGACTCAGTGGCTAAGACGCTAAGCTTGTCGCTCAGAAACGTCGACAGTTCGAATCCCTAGCACAGTATAACAGAGTGAGCTCCTGTCATTTGTCTCAGCTTCTGCCAACCTAGCAGTTCGAAACCACGTAAAAATGCAAGTAAGAAAAAAAAGGGACCACCTTTGGTGGGAAGGTAACAGTGTTCCGTGCACCTAGGGCATTTAGTCATTCTGGCCACATGACCACAGAGACGTCTTCAGACAGCGCTGGTTCTTCGGCTTTGAAACGGAGACGAGCACCGCCCCCTAGAGTCAAGAATGACTAGCACCAGAGGTGGGTTGCTCCTGGTTCGGCCCGGTTTAGCCAAACCGGTAGTGGAATTCAGGTCTGGGTCACAGAACCAGCAGTGACCCAGGCCTGTCATGCCCCCGAACCGGTTCCCTCACTGCCGCTGGGCCACCGCCATTTTGGTTTTTAGTGACTGCATGTGCGTTCACTGTAAATTGTTCTGCGCATGCACAAAGAACAATTTATATTGAAGAGCATACGTGTACATTGTGTGTGGGTTGCGAACAGGTAGTAAAACATATCTGTGAAGGGAACCTTTACCTTTACCTAAGCTGACTTTAGACCAGATTCCTTTAATTTTTCCCCCTTCTTTTGTATCCCCACCTCACCAAACCTTTACCACAGTCCAGAGGTTCAGGGAGAACTAATCTGAATGCCAAATATCTAGGAAGGGAAAAAAAGCCCTGTCCAGAAAACCAGAAATCTTAGCTATCAGGTACCCTAAGAGCTTTTGCCCTCTTCCCATCACTTCGCCCCTGCCACATACACACTTTTTTCTCTGCTTTCCAATCTTTTGCAGAGAGGGAAAAGCTTCTCGAAACAATTAGGGAGAACAGCTGCCACTGCATGCTTGCCAAGCAGGGAGTGGTATCCCCTCACCTTAAAAATTCAGAGCAGTTTTTACTTTTATATAAACGCTTAAAGATCAAGTGGTCCCCCACTTCTCCTGAAAAGGTCAAGCGTTTCCCCACAGGGAAAGCACACGGCTGTCACTGATCTTTTTATCTCTTTGTACTTTTGTTTGGGGGGGGAGAAAAAATCCTAATTTCAGGCTCTGCTGGCGAAAGCCGTCATTTCTGAGACTACTTGTCGCTCACAGGGATGCATTGAATCCATCACAAAAGCAGTTGCACACCTCTGCCATCTGTAAAATTCAGCATCAGCCTACCTGCTGAACTTCTCCTTTAAGCTACCGGGTTTTCCCGAAAATAAGACAGGGTCTTATTTTCTTTTGACCCATGAAATATGGCCTTGGGCTTATTATAGGGGGAGGGCTTATTGTTTTGGGATTGCCGGGCAGCTGCTCCCTTGCGAACTGGCTCTCGAAGAGCTGAGTACAGCCTCAGGGGCGAAGCAGCCATGAGGTGACCGTGCTCACGAGCAGCCACCCGGCAAACCCCTCTCCAGCCAGGCAGAGCGCCATTCACTGACCTAGGGAGTATCCCTAAGGTGCCAAGCCATGTGGCTGTTCCGCCCCCGCCACGCTCTGAGCATAACTTCTTCTCCGGCTTCCAAACTCCAAAACTTGGCTGCCGAGTCTTCCAGCAGCGTCCGCTCTAGGAGTGCACTCTATAGTTGTGGGTCGGCTGCCGGAGAGAGAGTCTTCCAGACAGAGAGTCTTCCAGCAGCCAGCCCACAACCATAGAGCGCACTCCTAGAGCGGCCACTGCTGGAAGACTCGCAAGCCCAACCACCCTCTCCAGCTGGGCAGAGCTCCATGCACTGACCTATGGGGTATCCTGAATGTGCCAAGCCATGGGAGCTGGGGAGCGGGCAGAGCGCCACGTTGCTTGGCGCCTTAGGGATACCCCCTAGGTCAGTGAATGGAGTTCTACCCGGCTGGAGAGGGGTTTGCTGGGTGGCTGCTCGTGAGCGTGGTCACTTCATGGCTGCTTCGCCCCTGAGGCTGTGCCCAGCTCTTTGAGAGCCAGTTCACAAGGGAGCAGCCACCCGGCAACTCCCTCCTCCAGCCAGGCAGAATGTCACTCCCCAACCTAGCGGTATCCCAAAGACACCAAGCAAGATGGGCTCCTTTCCCACGACAAAAGGGATGCCATTTGTCTCTACCAAGAACTACAACAAAACAGGATTAGTAGGAGTGCATAGAAGCAAAAACTAGAGGAGGAGTCTAGCAGTCCTTTCTGCAACTATCATTTTTAAGTTATAAGCTTTTGTGAGTCACAACTTGTTTCGTCTGATATTGAATGCTTGCTAGACTGATGTGGGGCTTAAATTGGGTTGAACCAGGGAGAAAAGAGAAAAAGACAGGTTGATTGTGAGCATATAGATTAGACAGGAGACAGATTACCAGCACCTTATCCATCAACAATAGTAATGTGTAAAAAAAATGTAGATAGGAAGGTCAGAATGTGTAAACTCAGAGGATTTGTAGGCAGGAGTTTTGAGACCTTCAACCTTTGGCTCTACCAGCTCAGTTCTGGTTTTACAGATATTCTGCAAGGTTTTGTAAAAAGAGAACTACGTATCTCCATTTTAATGTATCAGGCTACATGCTAGGTATTATTATTCAACCATTTAATTGCCCTGGTTTCCCTGTGAGAATTGTCAGTTGGGAAAAGTGCTGGAAAATGTCCTATTAAAGATTCATAAAATCTCTGGACTGAACAACAGTTCTTAGGTTAGAGCTGGAAAAAAGAGGCAAACTTATTTTTTTTTTAAAAAATCACAGAATCATCAATCTGAAGAGCACCTTTGAGGCCACCGAGTTCAATATCCTACTCAGTACATGAATCCAAATTAAAGGATCCCGGACAGGTTTATGCCTAGCCTCTATTTTAATGCATCTAATGAGAGACAGAATAATAACAGAATAGCAGAGCTGGAAGGGACCTTGGAGGTCTTTTAGTCCAACACCCTCCTCAGGCAGGAAGCCCTATACCAATGATGGTGAACCTTTTTCTTATGGTGTGCCAAAATTGCCCCCATGCGCACATGCCCACACCAATTCAATCCTCCCCACCCACCTGTGCATGGTGTTCACGCCCCCCCACACACACACATGTGCGCACCACCCTTCCAAAGACTCCAAAGGCATTCCTAAAGCCTGGGGAGGGTGAAAACAGCCTCCTCCCCAACCCCCCAGAGAACCTCTGGAAGCCGGAAACGGATCATTTCCAAATTTCCATTTGGCCGGTTGGGGCCGTTTTTTGCCCTCCCCAGACTTCAGGGAAGCCTCCGGAGGCTGGGAAGGGCAAAAAACAGACCCAATGGGCCAACCGGAAGTTCGTTTTTCGCCCTCCCCAGCCTGCTGAGGCTTTCCTGAAGCCTCCGGAGGGTTGAAAACAGCCCCAACGAATCAACCAGAAGTTCGTTCCAAAACTTCCGGTTGGCCTGTTGGGCCTGTTTTTTGCCCTCCCCAGCCTCCGGAGGCTGAAGCCTGGGGAGGGCAAAAAAAACAGCCTCAACGGGCCAACCAAATATTAATCTAATTTTTTTCTTCCTCTCAACAGTCCTGTAGACCAGGTTTTCCTCCGGATCCATTGGTTTATAACTCTCATAATTCCAAACCTGGCCATGCAATAATTATGCTAACCAAATATAATGGAAATTAGTTTAACACAACTAGAAGGCACCATATTGGGAATGGCTGCCATAGACGGAAATAGACATCATTTTTTACCCCAGTTTGGATCTAATGAAAGCTTTGCTACTAATATAGCAATAGCAACAGCACTTAGACTTATATACCGCTTCATAGTGCTTTTACAGCCCTCTCCAAGTAGTTTACAGAGTAAGCATATTGCTCCCAATAATCTGGCACCTAGGGTAGAATATCAGCGTTATACGAGGCCAACCTTACATTTTTAGCATTTACCACTCCAAAGGTAAGACTAGATGTTCATAAGCATCTGTATCCTCCCTGTAAAGAAAAATAAAATAGAAAGGCTCAACTCGTTTCTTTTCATTAACCCCAAGGAAAACCTAGTGGGAAGATGAGATTGCAACATGAGGTAAGAAAATTGGTAGCATTTGGTGTCTTGATTTATTGATTAAAACTACAGAGAGGTATCTTGTTTTCTTCATGAATCAGTACAAATTATGGTCCCAATTAGACAGCAATATATGGTGATGTAACAGTAGTTCTTCCATGGTAAAGAGCCTTTCAGGCAACACAATATAATTTAGCCAAAGAGGAGTCAAAATGCTAGCTTTGATTTAAAATGAAGACCAAACATTTCCATAATAGCGGTCTTTAAGCAGATTTCAGAGCTCTTGTGAAGATTTTATCTTTACCTCCTGCATTAGAAAGAATCAAGCTTTAGATCCTAAAAAGCTGGCTTCTATGTATCCGAATTTACAACCCAAATGTTGGAGATGTGGTTCCCTTGATGCTACCTATTTCCATATATGGTGGACCTGCCAAAAGGTTACGGCATTTTGGATAAAAATATGGTGGATTATGCAAAATATCTTTAAAAGAAGGATAAAGTTTACTCCTCAGTTATTCTTACTAGGTATATGTACTGACTTTACAGTGGTAGAGACTAACTTGATTCTGCATCTAATAACGGCAGCAAGACTGTTGGTGGCGCAATACTGGAAGAAGGAAGACTTGCCTACAACTCAAGATTGGACGTTGAAAGTTACAAATTTAGCCGAGATGGCTAAAATATCGGCATATCTGAAAGATCATTCAAATGAAAGATATAAACGAGACTGGAAAAATGGATTGACTATATACAAAACAAATATGGGACTAAGAAATTCCAGATAGCCTAT
This sequence comes from Thamnophis elegans, assembly GCF_009769535.1. NCBI lineage: Eukaryota > Metazoa > Chordata > Lepidosauria > Squamata > Natricidae > Thamnophis > Thamnophis elegans. Next base: position 77,013,354 of record NC_045541.1, on the reverse strand, counting down.
GCTTAAGATCAGGAATGATTTAAACTGTTCAAAGTTAGCGTAGCAAGAAGAAGCTAAGATCAATGTAGAGATGTTATTAACCCCTTTTTTATTTCTTTTTTCTCAATATATTTTAGACTGTGTTTGTTAAAAATCTATACCATGTACGGGCTCTGGGAAGTCGGGGGGGAGGGAGGTGGGGTGTTGGGGGGGAGGGTGGGGGGAGGGAGGGATATATACAAGGTTAGATACAATGTGTTAGATTTCAATGTGATGCGATTTCACATGTATACTGCTTTTCTTTAATTTCTCTGTAAAAATAGGATAAGTTAAGTACATTGACATATAGTGGAAATACACCAAGGAGAGGAGGAGTGGGATAGAAGAAAGATGGGTAGAGAGGGCGGGAGAGAGGATGGGAGGGAGGGTGAGAAGGAAGGGAGGGAGTGGATCGGGAGAGAGGAGTGGTAGAGGGGGAGGGGAAGTAGGGTAGAGGGGGATGATGGAGGGAAGATAGTAAGTTGGAGGGGGGTGGAAGAAAGAGGTGTACGGAGAGTGGAAGATGTATATTGGGTTTCTATTTTTTGGGCTATTGTTGACAAGAGGAATTGCTGTGATTATTGTTTAATGTTGTATGGCTCCGGCTATGCACAGTATATATGTGAGTAGATGAAAATGAAAAAATGGAAAATAAAAACCTAAAAGACAAAGAAAGAATCAAGCTTTATAAATCCCTTTGTACCTTTGAAATATGTATCCTAAAATATAGTTTTGTGCTTTTGGGTTGCCAATTTGTCTCTGATTGCAAATTTTCATGATAAAATCACCATCCATTTCACTACCCTCCGCTTCTGCTTCTCAGTCAGCATGAAGCATTCAAATGGACACACAATAAACTGTTAAGAAAATAGTGTTGGTTCTCTCACCGTACATTCGGATCTTAGCTTTAGCGCAATCCTGGAATCTGTGAGTTCACACTGGAGTAACCACATTGCACATCTGGAATTAAAGAACATCGCCCCCAAGAGAGGAATACTATACTAACCAAACATGACTTCCAGCACATTCTTAAGAGAAAGAAGAAAATTAATTCTAGGATATATGACAACTCTCCTGAGAACAATAAGAGTATCTGGGTAATTATGGTCCCTATGTATTCCAATTGGGTCCAGCAGGGATTTTAATTGAGACATGAGCTTCTGTCACCACTTACCTCCTCTCCCAAGGAGTAGAATTGCTAGCTGAAACTAATGCCACTTTCTCCTTTTTTTTCAGGCTGGCTGGCCTGGGGACAGCAGTGCAACAGTTGGAGAGGCAATAACTGACTGTTTTATTCCAGACAGAGAAGGACAGAGACCAGTTGTTATGACCCACAATCAGTGGTAGGCTGGAGCTGGTTCACACTGGCTCATGACAGCCAATTGTTAAATTTTCTGGAATTGTGAGCTGGTTGACAGCAGAGGTGAGCCCCCATGTGTGATGCACTTGTCAGCTGTTCTGTGCCTAGTGGCACAGTTCAGGCAATGGAATTGACAGAGCCAGTTCTTAAACATTTAGAAGAACTCATTGATCACAATACACTGGTAGCCCTTAGCTATCAAAACTTACTTATTTATTAATCTAATTTATATAGCTGTCCATCTCAGAACAAGCGACTTTGAGGGGTGTACAATAGTCAATAAAAAGAATATGTATATAAAAACAGATATTTAGAACTAGAAAAATCAGCATTCAAAATGGAGATGATTAAAACTAAAAATACAGGTAGTCCTCAACTTATAAGAGTTCATTCAGTGACTGCTCAAAATTACAACGGTACTGAAAAAAATGTGACTTATGTCCGTTTTTCACAGTTACAACCTTTGCAAGCATCCCCATGGTCATGTGATCAAAGTTCAGATAATTGGCAACTGGTTCATGTTTATGACAGTTGCTGTGTCCCAAGGTCATGTGATCACCTTTTGCGACCTTCTGACAAGCAAAGTCAATGGGAAAGCCAGATTCACTTAACAACAATATTACTAACTTATCAAGTGTGGTGATTCACTTAACAACTATGACAAGAAAAGTCATAAAATGGGACAAAACTCACTTAATAAATGTCTCACTTAACTACAGAAATTTTGGGCTCAATTGTGGTCAAAAGTATCTCGGTCCATAGAAGGAGGGAGAGCGTGGGAAATGTTTCAGAAGAGACCCTCCCTAGTATTCGAAAAAGTAAAAGGAAAAGAAGGAAGAAACACTTTCAGTCTTGGATTTTTTTTTTATTAAGTGACATTAGAAAATAAAAATACATGAAAAACAAATGTCAGCGAACTAAGAGGGAAAAAAGAGAAGTGCAGAGAGAGAAAAAAGGAAAAAAATGACTTCCTATAAATTTAAGGCAGTTAAGATACAAAAAAAGGTCACATTTTGCTTTACATTTTACAACATTCCAAGCTACATCTAAAATCATTTTAATCTAATCTAACACAATCATTCTAATCACCAAAGTTAGTTGTTTTCAGTTTCAAAGGAAAAAGTCTAGGAGAGTTTCCAAATAGAAACAAAACTAGCTGCATTCTTCTCATTGATTAAAACAGTTTTGGCATCTCGGCTATCTCCATCACCTTTATCATCCCTTCTTCCATTGTGGGAATTAGTGTGTCTTGCCATCTTTGTGCAATGTAAGATTCTCCCTACTGTCAACCTACGTAACAACAAGGTCTCCGCTTCTGCAACATTCTCTTAATAACAATCTTGAAATAAACACAGAGCTCGTATTCCTTGCTGTGTTCCTTGTCTGGACTTCGACACAGGGCAAACAGACAGTTTCTGACAAAGGAGACCTCTGAATTGTCACCTTAGGCTTAGGGGCTCAGCACTGCCACTATAGCTATAGGCCACTAGATGGGGCCACAGCCAATCAAGTAAGCCAAGCAGCTCTACAGAAGGCAGTGAGTGGTTAGCCCAGGATACTCTGAAGCCTAGCCAGGTGCAGCTTTGATTAAACCAGAGCTGACTGTGAGTATCATAAAACTTAACTGTAACTCCAGCTGTGTTTCTTGGAGGAGGATGGATAGAATTTGAAAAGAGAATAGAAGGTTAGAAATGCAGACAATGACTGGTTATTCCCTGGCCCTTTACTAAATTGCTTTTGTCAGGGGACGTGAGTAGCAAAGCTATAGTCTGCTTGTTTGTGTAACCTTCTGCAGGGACTTCTTCATTTACGCTATTTATATACTGCCTTCAATAGAATTGGTTCCCCAGTGTTTCCTTTAATTAAAATATCAAAACAATATGCTCAAGTACGATCAACAGAAGAGCATAAGCCAACGATTTGCCTAAAACAGACTGAAGTAGAAGCAGATTGATTAGATGGGGATGTTTTTCATTCCTAAAAGGCTCTCTCTGGACTTATCGCATGTCTGCCCTCTTTTAAGAATGAAGCGGAGAAAAATCTCTAAGTTGATGAACTGAGAAAGCTGGCAGATTGATACCAGAGAAGTTGTGTGCAGGGAATTGGGTTCTAAGACATTTAGGGCTTCGGGTCAATTTCTGAACATTGAACAAAACTAAGAAATGAACAGGCAGCAGCTACCAGAGTCTTTTAATCCCTCGGAGATACAATCCAAATAAAATGTACTAGTCAAAACCCCTTTGGCCCTGTTCTCAATCAACTGACGCTTCCAGGTAATCTTTAAAGCACCTCTACAGATAGAACAGTTGCAGTAATCCAATAAAGATGTCAAGACATGGATATAAGTGAACAAGCTCCCTGTCTATGGTGAGGTTACAAGAGATGAAGCTACAGAAATCCATGAAACTACCACCTGGATCATTCCGGGGCAATGCAGCTGCAACAAGAGTAGTTCAAATACTACACTTTTCTGAACCCAGAAATCATCTGCCTTAATACTTCCTTTTCACTAAGATTGAGCCTTGATGGGTTGGCTGGTTCATCCCTTCCCCAACTTCATCCAATGTAGATGACAAGAAACCAGAGAAGCGAGTTTCCCTCATACTAATTTCATCTCCTGTAACCATGAGTGTGATATTAAAAGCACTGGGGGATGGGGGGGTAGTTTCTCAAGAACTTAGCCAACGAACAAGTTATGGTTTTTATTTTACCAAATAGTCACCTTTACACCTAATGATATTGCTGATTATACCAATTTTCCCCTTCCTATTTATTTGGGGTATCCATATGAACCTTCCATTTGCCCAAAGCAATGGGTTTCCAGTGGGCAAAACTCAGAATCGCTTTGCTATCCCAGGCAGAATATAAATGTGTGAACATCACTGAACTTGGATGTAGAGAATTTACGCTGTCCCAGTTATAACTATTAATGAATTAGCTTTCTTTTTTATTATATTTTATACAATGTTACTTTATAGGCTGTTTACTCTTCCCATAATACCAAGAGAACTCAACTACAGTACACATTTTTAATTAAAATGTTTAAAGGGGTGGGTTCAACCCCTTGCCTTATTAAAGGTTTTTTTTTAGTTTTTTTAACTTTACACTGTGTGTTAAATTGTGTATTTTCTTTTCCAACAGTGGAGCACACTTCTATTTTTAGAAGAGACAACAACATACCTACTCCAAACAGTAGCAAAACTAGCCTTAGGGATAGTTAACATGCTGACTCCAATCCCTCCCACCCACCCGGGTCTTTCAGAAGAAATGGGAATTTGTGCTCTATTCCATTCTATTGACAACCCTTATATGTTCACTTCTGTACAACTGTTCTAATGAAAGCATTCACTTGCATTCACTTTCAAAATAAATATAACTAGGAGAGAGGGATCATTAAAATTTCTTTCCCAGGTATGAATTTATTCTAACGTTACTCCATTTACAATTTAAGTGGTGCCACCAAGTGTGCCAGGAGAGACACAGTCATAAATTGGCTTAAATATATATATACTGTTAAGAATTCACATTGTTCTGCCTTCTCTGTAAAATGGGGATTTTAAAATAGTTTCTTTTTAAATCTAGCCATAAGTAAAGCCTTCTTTCTTAGCATGTATATTTTTAGCACATATCCATATCAGAATTCTAGAAGATCCTAATTGTAACCTCATTCATATTATACCAAGGTACCTCATATAACTTAGAAAGGCATTGGATATGCACAGGGCCTTGCCTGCAACTTCCTAGATACCTTTAAGTATATTAGCAAATTGCAAGGCAGCTGGGATGACAGCCAGCCCATCTGCACTTGCCATTATGACATTTATATTTTGTTCTCTCCAAATCCTTGGTTACCAAGTCATAACTGTTTGTTTCTTTAAAGGATAAGAACGGCCAAGAAAGAAATGAGAAGAATGTACAAAAAACTGCAATAAACCAAGTATCCTCATTCTTCAGGGAACATGACATCTACACACAGAAATGAGCACACAAGTACAATATGAGCCAGCCAAAGTCCAATATCACCTGTGCCTAGCCAATGTCCAACAAAGTTTATTTCTTCCCTGAAACAACCGTCTTAAAATTACAGTGCTTAAAAACTCTGTCCTACACATTTAAGTATAAGTATAAATCTTTATTACGGTCAAAGACCAGCAATACACATTACTTTTTATCATATGTTAAAAGTACTGGCATTAAAATATAATTAAAAAGTATTGATGTTAAAAGTGGATAATAACATACATGTTCTCAAATTGTTTGGGTCACTCCCTGGTTTACCTGGGTGCAAAGCCAATAAGTATGGGAGTAAATACAATGGTCCAGAAATTATTATAGATATGTCCAAATAATTGATACAAGATGACAACTATACTTCTATAACCAATTTTTTTTCTTGTGGACATTGCAGCAAAACAGAACTTTACCACTGCATACGTGGTAACCGGGTTTGTATCCTAGAGGAGAAAGCCTACATAAAAATTGTCTGCCCTCCCTGGCAATCTCTCTAATAAGGGGAGAATATGTGCAGACCAGTGGTGGGTTTCAAATTTTTTTGGAACCTCTTCTGTAAGTGTGGCCTGCTTTCTGGGAGTGGCTTGCCGGCCATGTGACTGGGTGGGAGTGGCTTGCCAGCCATGTGACTGGGCGGGAGTGGCTTGCCGGCCATGTGACTGGATGGGCATGGCCAACTTGTAAAATGTGGTGAAACTCACTTAACAATGCTCTTGCTTAGCAACCAAAATGTTGGCTCAGAAACTCTGGCATTTGAACCACGCAGGTCTTAAAGCTGTCAAGTTACAATACCCTTGCACCCCTAACCGTTTAGAAAAAAAACCCCAGGGGTGTTCAAACTTGACACTTTAAGACTTGTGGACTTCAACTCCCAGAATTCCTCCTCCAGTCATGTTGGCTCAGGAACTCTGGCATTGAAGTGTGCAAGTCTTAAAGCTGTCAAGTTACAAGAACCTTGTACCTCTAACCCTTTAGAGAAAAACCCCTCAGGGGTGTTCAAACTTGACAGCTTTAAGACTCATGGACTTTAACTCCCAGGATTCCTCCTCTCACACTTCATCTTGATGTGCGGACGGGCGGGGGGAGGGAGCTGGAACTGGTTCTAAACAGCACTGTAGATTTGTGGAACCTCTTCTACAGAAGAGGTTAGAACTGGCAGGAACCCACGCCTGGTGCAGACCTACAAACTCTGTATAGCTCACAGTCCTACACATTTAAGTTTTTTAATAAAATATTATTTCTCACTTTCAAGGCTGTAATACCTCAATTTATTTGTTTTGCAAGTTTAAATCAAATGGTTCAGCCTATTCTACCCAGTTGAGGATTGCAAAGTAGTTCTTGCTAAGTGTACAAAAAACAATCTTCCCTGGATACAAGAATCAGACAACACAATGAGCATTCCTAAAGAAATGTATGCGCCGAGATGGCGCAGTGGTTAGTGTGCAGTACTGCAAGCTACTTCAGATGACTGCTAGCTGCAGTTCAGCAGTTCAAATCTCACCAGCTCAAGGTTAACTCAGCCTTCCAATCCTTTCGAAGTGGGTAAAATGAGGACCCAGATTGTTGGGGGCAATATGCTGACTCTGTAAACCACTTAGAGAGGGCTGTAAAGGCACTATGAAGCGGTATATAAATCTAAGAGCTATTGCTATTGCTATTATACTCAGTTGAGGATTGCAAAGTAGTTCTTGCTAAGTGTACAAAAAACAATCTTCCCTGGATACAAGAATCAGACAATACAATGAGCATTCCTAACAGTGAGAGGAGACAACTTGTACCATTCTGGTACGGTGCTCTGGAGGGCCCGCCCCCACCCCCTCCTTACCTGTATTTGAGCCGATTGATCCAAAACTCATTGATTCCTAAAGAAATGCATATCTGAAGATACAGAACGTAGATTCTAGGCTCTCAGTGTAAATATGGTTAAGAAACTCAAATGCATTGCTTGTGGCTCCTCCGTGGTGCACAGATTTGAATCCTTGCTGATTTCATAAAGCAAAGTTCATTTGAAGTTCTTCCTTATTTAGATTTAGCAAATGTGGCAGACAGACTTGGCAAACCTTACAACTTTTTTGGCTGTGTGTAAATAGGGAAAGGGTAGGTAAAAAGAAGCTTGGGAGTTCCTTCATGGTTCAATTTCGAATTCATCAGTTTGAGGAGCCCATATCCATGGTTGGTGATATCCAACTTCTGAGGACCAGGAGATATATATCCCATTTGTTCTAATCTCTAAGGGGTTGCCACAAAGAAGAGTGAGTCAAGCTATTGTCCAAAGCAGCTGAAGGCAGGACAAGAAGCAATGGATGGAGACTAATCAAGGAGAGAAGCAACCTAAAACAAAGGAGAAATTTCCTGACAGTTAGAACAATTAATCAGTAGAACAATGTGCCTCCAGAAGTTGTGGGTGTTTGAACACTGGAAGTTTTTAAGTATAAATTGGACAACCATCTGTCTGAAATGTTGTATGGTTTCCTGCTTGAGCAGTGGGTTGGACTAGAAGATCTCCAAGATCCCTTCCAACTCTTGTTATTTTGAGAGCATATTGCTGATGTCCAGGGAAAGGTTTGGCCTAGAGAACTGGCCTTTTGACAAAGGGCTGCCAGAGCAATTAGACATTAACTATTTTTCTTTTGATGCTGTTATTTTCTATTGAGAGTATAGTTCATACCAAATTTAGAGGGATTGTTCTACAGTGAGAATGTAAACAGATTCAATTTTTTGTACTAAGTATTTATATAGCACAGTTCCCAGCAGCTTCTGGCTTTCCTTTCCCAATTCTCAGAAAGAAAATGGATCAGTGTCATTTTTTTTTCTAGTGCACCCAAGCCCTTGACATATTCTGGTGAAAACATTTCTCAAGGAGAGCCATGAAAGCTTTCAATCTACTGTAATGTAGCTGCAGGTTCTATTATGAGATTTCGGCAGCATCAGCATTAAAGTACAAAGGCAGATGCAGAGCAAGACGGGGGCTTTTTTACTTACAAAACAATATCCAGTAAACAAGTTAATTTAGACGGATATTTGGCCAAAAGAGAGAAAAGAATGGAAACAATATTTTTATATTACTTTTTTACAAAAGAGTAAAAAAAAAACATTCTTACATCTTGAGGTCAGAGAAGCATATCTTAGTACCACCACATGGTTTTAACATTTATTCTTTGTTTTCCACAAGTAACTAGAAATATTCAGGAATAGAAAGTTATAGATTGATCTTATGTGGGGGGGGGGGGGGAATGCTGCCTATAGATATGCATCGAAAGCATCCATAGTAACTTGGCTTGAAATGCGACAGAGATTTATACCATAGACCAGTAGTGGGTTCCTACCGGTTTGGACTGGTTCGGCCAAACCGGTAGTTGTTAGGCAGCTTGGGTCACTGAAACAGGCACTGACCCAGGCCTGCCACACCTCCGAACCAGGTCTCCAGACAGTGCCATAGGCGCCGCCATCTTGTATTGTAATTGTTCTGCACATGCACGGGCAGTGCACATCAAGCACACATGCACACAAAGCAAGCATGTGGGGCACACACACAAGTGAACTGGCAGCAGTGTCTGCCAGAACTCACCCCTGCTGTAGACTCACAAATATGGGCATTATTGGTAACCTTTATATAGAATAGAATAGATTATTTATTGGCCAAGTGGGATTGGATATGCAAGGAATTTGTCTTCGGTGCATAAGTTCTCAATGTATATAAAAAATTCATTCATCAAGAATCATAAGATACAACACTTAGTGATAGTCATAGGATACTAAATAAGCAATCAAAATATAAATCATAAACATACAAGCAACAAGGTTATAGTCATAAGTAGGAGACGACAGGTAATAGGAAAGATGAGAAGAAGAATAGTAATACAGTCTTAGTAAACAGTTTGACAGTGTTGTGGGAATTAGTTGTTTAGCAGAGTGATGACACATATTAGTGTGTCTAGTTGTTCTCGTGTGCAATGCTCTATAACATATTTTTGAAGGTAGAAGTTGAAACAATTTATATCCAGGATGTGAGGGGTCTGTAGATATTTTCACAGCCCTCTTTTTGACTCGTGCAACATAGAGGTCCTCAATGGAAGGCAGGTTGGGAGCAATTGCATTTTCTGCAGTTCAATTATCCATTGAAGTCTGTGCCTGTCTTGTTTGGTTGCAGAACCAAACCAGCTGGCTTTCAAGAAACACTTCTGTGATGATTTTATATGTAAACTAACCCATATTTGCTTATCTGAACTGATACAATGAGTTCACCAAATTTGCTAAAACAAATTATAATATAACGAAGTATGTGAAAGTTTAGTGCTCGGTACTGCCTGTGAAATATTCAGGGAGGTAGGAGTATTAGATATGTTCACCACCTTAAGATACCTCCGGTTACAACCAGTTGCAACCTGATTTGGTCGTGAGCAGCAGCGAGATTGACTGCACATACGCATACAAAAAAAATGGCACAGAAGGGGAAATCAACGCGGGAGGGGAAATAGTTGTGGCTGTGTTTGATCGCCACCCAAATATTTGTTCGTGACCAGATGCAAACATTTTGTGAAATTTTTGGTCGTCACCCGATTTGGTCGTGGTCAGAAGTGTTGGTGACCAGAGGTTCTACTGTATGATTAATATCTAAAATGAGATATTAATAGTAACAATAGTAATAATAATGCTTGTCAATACATATTAAACTGAAACATTTCTAGTTAGGGGAAACTACCTGAAAGGACATATTCTGGACTGTCAACATTTTATGCCATTTCCCAGCAAAATCAATTCTTCTTTCTAAGCAGAAGGTGGCAATGCTCAGTGGAAAGATGCCATAGTTGGTACACGATCGTTTGAGATGATTTGTCCCTTATTAGCCTACCTAACACTGAAAAACTAAACCAATGGTAGCAATTAACAAGGTGTAAAATAAACAGATTGGTCCCCGCCAAGTTCTCCTTCCTCCTTGGAACAAGTCAAGGGCTTTGTGCCGCTTTCCAAATTGGCAATAGACAGTATGTATGAATTTATTCCACAGCTGTTCTTCATTGCATCCTACATAACAAGCTTACCAAAACTCCAGCAAACTGTTAAATACTAAATTTAATGAAAGTAGGGCATATGAATTTCAAAATTGTTAGCCAGGCTCCTAAGCCTTAATTCTTCTCTCCTTCAGCCATTTCTAGATTGGCTTCACCAGACACAGAAGCAGAGCATGGACAGGATCAGTGGTGGGATTCAACCAGTTCGCACCTATTCAGAAAAAACGGTTGTTAACTTTCTAAGCAGTTTGGAGAACCGGTTCTTGGAAGAAATCTCATTTTGGTTTTGGTTTTTTTCACTTTACAGGACTAACCCTATAAGGAAGGCAGGAAGGAAACATTCTGGTGTTGTTTCTAATCTAATCTTTATTGCCCTGCTTAAAGAAACTGCCTCTCTGGTTAACCCTTATTACATTGTAACAGCTAAGGCAAAGCTACCATCAATGTGAGGGACGTTGAGTTGGTCACACCCACTAAGTCACATGACTACCAAGCCACGCCTACCTAGCTGGTCATTAGGGCAAAGAACCAGTTGTTACATTATTTGAATCCCACCACTGGACAGGATCCTTCATAGAAATTTCCTTTGGGTTATGGAAATGACTTCAATTTAATACAGCTTCTGGCAGCATTTTTTTTTCAAAAGATCATGTGGCTCCTGCTGCTTTCCATATCCCACACATTGTTATGGAGGCTCCCCAATTCTCAGAGCAGATTTTCAGGAGAGTACAAGCATTGTCAGCTAAATGCTTCTCCAAACATAGTCCCAGCTACTGGAGACAGCTGATAAGTGGAATTCCACCCACAGAAATGGAACATCCAGGCATACCGTGTTTCCCTGAAAATAAAACAGGATCTTATTTTCTTTTGACACCCCCTCCCAAATGTTGCTTGGGCCTTATTATTGGGGGCTTATTGGTTTGGGGTTTCCGGGTGGCTGCTCTCTTGCAAGTGGGCACCCGAATAGCCGGGCACAGCCTCAGGGGCAAACGGCTGTGTTACGCTGTCGCAGCAGTGCAACAAAGCCACCATGAAGTGACCATGCTCATGAGCAGCCACCTGGCAACCCCCCTTTCTAGCCGGGTAGAGCACCACTCACCAACCCAGTAATATCCCAAAGGCGCTAAGCCATGTGGCGCTCTGCCTGGCTGGAAAAAGAGGTTGCACGAGCACTTGTTCTGCCTCCAACTCACATGCCTCCCAGCCTCACCATGCCCAGCTCTCCCTGCAGGGCCGGGTCAGGGCGCCACCGCTGCCATGGCCCCACTGCCGCAGCCCTGCTGCTGCCGCCGCTGCCATACTCCGAGCATAACCGGCTTCCAAACTCCGGAGATCCGCTGCCGAGTCTTCTGGCAGCGGCCGCTCTGGGATTATGCTCTATGGTTGTGGGCTGGCTGTGGGAAGACTCTCTGTCCCACTAGAGTCTTCCAACATCTGGGCACGGTGAGGCTGGGAGGCACACGAGCTGGAGGCAAAACAAATGCTCGCGCAACCTCTCTTTTCAGCTGGGCAGAGCGCCATGTGGCTTAGCGCCTTTGGGATATTACTGGGTCAGTGAGTGGCACTCTGCCCGGCTGGAAAGGGATGTTGCCGGGCGGCTGCTCGTGAGAGCAGCTGCCCAGCAATCCCCCACTCCAGCTGGGCACAGTGCCACCCACCAATCTAGTGTTATCCCAAAGGCGTCAAGCAATGTGAGCACCTTTGCCCCCTCCCCCCAGCTCCTGTGGTTTTGTGCCTTCGGGATATCGCTAGGTTGGTGAGTAGCACTCTGCCTGGCTGGAGGGAGGGTTGTCCAAGGGGATTATTATTGCGGGAGGGCGTATATTTTTGTCCATAGAAAAATATGGCATGGCCTTATTATCAGGACATGTTGTAATTTCAGGGAAACACGGTAATATTTTTAAATTATTTAACAGCCGTTATGATGAAGCACCAGAATGGTTGCAGGAATTCAGTATGACTAGTTTAATGAAAAGAAGGACTAGGGGTGACATGCAGTGGTAGGATTCAATTTTTTTTACTACTGGTTCTGTGGGTGTGGCTTGGTGGGCGTGGCTTGGTGGGCATGGCAGGGGAAGGGTAGTGTAAAATCCCCATTCCCTCCTCACTCCTGTGGGAAGGTTACTGCAAAATATATCTTTTACCCCATCTTTATCCATCTTACTCTTTTATTTCAAGTTCCTAAAGTTATATATTAAAAAGTAGAGAAAAGCACATTTCTCTCACCATCGTAAGCAAATCTAAGGCTTTTCCTGCATTTGGTATCTTTGGCTAAGAGGAAATAGAAGGGAGGAAAGTTTAGTGATGGCTGTCAAAAAGAGACATGCAAAGTTTGGTCCTCTACTTTTCAGCTCAGATAAAGAGGCACAAAACTTCTGCAGCAAGAGAAATTTCACAGCCCTATATTGCACCTTTGCAAATTGTTTTCAACATTGAAAAGCAACACATGGTACAACAGTATCAGTTTTAATAAACTAACACTTTTTCCTTTCTCAATACAATCTTCAAGTTAGAGTTCCTATTTCACTGTGGGGCACTTCTGCATGCTGTTTGCCTTGTTTTTTCCCTTCTCCTTCTCCCTTACTTTATTAAACAATAAGGAAAGATTGGTTAAGTATCTCCCTGCATAAACCCCCAGATTCTGAAAGAAATGGCTTCAATAAAAGAGCAATGCAGGGAGAAGTGGCTTTTGTCAAAATGCAAGAGACTGAAAGGCCAGCTTTCCATAATCAAATGAAAGGGCATTTTGAACACTTCATTGTTATATTATTCCATTTCTTCCAAATGCAAGCACAATTCGACCAGAATTGAGACTAGAATTTCTGCTGCTAAGCAAGTTCTTAAATGAGTTGCACCCAATTTTACACCTTTTTTGTCGTGGTTGTTCAGTGAATCACGTGGTCATTAAATGAATCCAATTCCCCACATACACACACAATTGACTTTGCCTGTTGGAAGCCAACTGGGAAGGCTACAAATGGTCATCACATAACCCTGGGACACTGCAAGAATTATACATATGCTGGTTGCCAAGCATCCAAATTTTGGTCCTGTGACTTTAGGGAATGTTGCAGCGCCTGTAGCTGTAAGGATCAGTTGTAAGTCACTTTTTCAGTGTTGTTGTTACCTCAAACGGTCACTAAATGAGTGGCTATATGGTGAAGATTATCTATGCACACAAATGTGTGGGTAGGAGACGCTATGAATCTCTGCAGCAGTTACAGGAAAACATGAGCAGGATGGTGCTACATCTATATGCACATACTGTATATTGGTAGTTTATGGGCATCTCATAAGCCTCTGGTTAGTCTCTGCAGGAGCCAACTCCTAAACTAGAGAGACTTCCATCTGACCCAGCATATGTCTCTATATGTTGTTATGCCTGCTATTTTTCATCCAGGGAGGGCAGTTCAAACAGCAGGCCAGAGTTATGGTGCTGCATAAAGACATAAATATATGCCCTTCCTCTTCACAGACAGGGAACAAATGCATCTACCCAACCTAACAGATATTCCATTTCTTCCAACTGCCAATAGGGAGAGCAAAAAAAACAAAAACAAAAAAACCAGGAAAGACTCCTGGCAACAATTTCACATGAATCGTGCAGTTTTCAGCTTGCTGAAGCGCCCACATATCATATGTTGTTAACTCCTTAAAACAGCCGTGTCCATTCCCAGAATCATGTGGATGCCCTCTAAAGCAGAGGCAGTATCCCAGGAAGAGATATATCTAGTTTTAAAGATTGCTGATAGATGTTCCAAAGTACCTTTCTCCCTTTGAACCCAAAGGCCTGTACAGCTCGACTTTGCATACTCTGGGATAGGGGTGTCAAACTGAAGGCCCATCGGCCAGATCTGCCCCGCAGGTACTTAGATCTGGCCCACAGGGCCGACCTGGAAACAAACAAAGGATTGGACTATGGTGCGTCTGCCAGCAAAAATGGAGCTTGAGAGGGCCACAGGTGGCCCTTCCGAGCTCTATTGTCGCTAGCAGAGGGTTGCAGGAGGCCATCGTAGCCAAAAACAGAGGTTAGGTTTTCGCTGGCAGAGTGAAAAACAACCTCGCTGGTTAGGAAATGTTCGGGTCTCAAAAAAAGAAACCTGTTTATTCAACTTGGACTTTGCTTCAAAAGCACTGCATTAGCCTTAACCAAGTCATCCTTACTGATGTGTAATCAGCAAAAATTGTACGCAAAAAAAAAAAAGAGTAAGTATTTCAGGAAACTAAGGTGGTGATGATTTTACTTTAAATTACAGATTAGAAATCAACTTATATCAGGCAAACATAATTGATAGTTTCATCAGCAAAACGTAGACTTTTCTGTACACCACCTGGAAACATTCTGAATGATGCATTAACATTTTAAGTAAACAAGAGTAAAATTAACTGTATTTCACAGTCTACCTAGTTCAAACTGATGTGTAACTGTCTCATCAAATGCAAAACAGATTATATACCTACAGTCCTCACATTTCCTTGGAAAAAATAAAGGACAAGCATGAAAAGGGACAAATTGAAAAAGAGGTTCATTTTGAAAATAATAATAATTGTTTATGTTTACAACTTCTCTTTACATAGGAGAATTCAAGAGCAAAACCAAGAAAACAAATTAAATACATCTAAAGGGCAGCTCCTCTAAAGTAAAGGACTGTCCTTTATAATAAATGATGTACGGTTACTAAATAGCGTCACTGAATAAGATCCATAAAATATTTTGTATTCTGTGAGAACAGCTCAAGATTATAAAGACCAGGGGGCCATCACTTTGTCGTGATGTCAAGAGAAGGCCACATGAACTCATGAAACCTCTCTAACTCACTATAAACATTGTCAATGAACATTCTTGCACCACAGAGGCAACAAAATAAATCAGTGGCTTTTACAGAAATTAGTTAAGAAATGCCCCCAAAACACTTATGACTTCTCTACCCTCATTCACACATATATGGAGTAGGTTTAAGCACCACTACGAAGAATTATATCTGATTCTTTTTCAGTTGCCACTCAGACACAGCAAATACATGTACTCCAAGGAACATAAGCCTTAATTAATGCCACCCATTTCATATGCTGCAGGAATCCCTACATTTTAAAGGCCTGTAGCAATATGAAGTACAACAGAACTCGGAGATCAGAGGTGCGTTTCTACCAGTTCGGACCGGTTCAGCTGAGTAGGTAGTAACTTGGCCGGCCACGCCCCCGATCTGGTTCTATTGGCGGCACCATCTTATTTTTTGCTTCTGCACATGCGCAGAAGCAATTTTTTACTACTGCGCATGTGCGCATCCCTGAGCGAACCGGCAGTAACAGAAACCGGAACCCACCCCTGTCGGAGACCTTATGTTGTCCACCTCAGAGTAGCAGGGCACACAAATAGTCCTCACTTTACAACCTGTCACTTAGTGACCATTCAAGATTATGATGAAACTTCCCGGGGCTACTTACACCCAGATTCAAAATTGCCCCCCTCCCCAGTCATGATTACATCGCGCACCTGCCAACGGACCTCCATTTACTGTCATTTGCAGCATCCTGTGGGTCACATGACTGAGATTTATGCCAAAGATCCATTGCGGACAATGGATTTGCTTAATGACCATAGTGTTCATTTTTACAACCACTGCAATAAAAGTTGTAAAATTGGGTGCAGTCACATGGTGACCTGCTTAACTACCTGCGCAACTTACAATCCTAATTCCAGGCTCAATTACAGTCATAAATTGAGGGCTACCTATATGCAAACTGATCAGACACTAGAAGATGTGTTTAATGAGAAGGCTCATTTCTTATAGCAATTCAGCTTCTGAATAGTCTGGGCAGATGGAACTGCCTCCCCATATATTCAGCAGGCGATATTTCCCACCAAACTCGCATATGATCCAACTGTCACAATACCAATATAATTCTTGACAAGTAACTATTAAAATACTGATTTATGTCAAATATTATTGCTGCATTACAGTACAAGGTTGCAAGTACACCGTTAGGAGCTGTTGCTTTTTCTCCCTTGATCAACATGAGCAAGCTTATTATAGTTTTGTCAGATACTCTTCATAAGTCATGGGAGACTAAACAAAGGAATGAAATACCCCTGGATAAATCTAAATGGATTTAGAATCCAATACTGTACCAAACTAGCATTTCAGATATGAGAAGACAGGACTGGGGTTTGAATCTCACAAGTAGCATTGTGATTTTATTGCACCATAACATAAATTGATCTTTCAAGGAACAATTGTTAGATGTCCGGTCAGTTATATTTTATGAAAGAAAGCTACAGAAGTGTCTGTAATTGGAGTTTGGGCAGAGGAGGGAGTACTGTGAGTAGTGACAGAGCAAAGCTTAAGGTACAGCTGCTCTCTTATGATGCAAGAATCGTAATTATAAATCAGGTTGCTTAGTACACAGTAAGCAGGCAAAGACGGTATTACAAGTTCTAAAATATGTTTTACAGCAGTTCCACTGTAGGGCCAATTTAGCCTACAAAAATAAGACTTTCAAATTCTCTGGCAAACAAGCAAGCAAACCCTTTTTGGGGGGGAGGGGAGGAAGCTTCCTATTTGTATTCATTTCAACTCCAATAGATGTGGGGAAAATAGGATGAAAAGTGGCTCAGAACTCCCTCCATCCGTCTGTTTGTCTATCTATCAGCAGAAAAATTCGCCAGACACAAAAGAGAACAGGAGCAAAAATGGCATTGGAACAAAAATGGCTGAATTCAACATGGGCTAGATCCAGCTAGAGCAGTGCTTCTCAACCTTGGTGACTTTACATCCTGTGGACTTCAACTCCCAGAATCCCCCAGCCAGCTCTAGCCCAGAAACACTGGGCTAGAGAAAAATATTCAAAGAAAAAAAATCCCCAATGAATCCTTGAAGGAGAATGTCTGGGAGCATTGCAGACTCACCCTTCGTAAGTCTACCTGTCTGGTCAGGTGATCTAGACTAGAATTACTCTAAAAAGCTGGAAAGAATTCCAAAAATGATATTCTATGTGCTTTCTCTAATTTGATTAGTATACATATAAAGTACGACTATTCACTCAAGACTTCCTAAGGTAAACAAATGCACCATCCATGTCTCCAGTACTACAACAAACAACCTTTTAATCCTGTCTTCTCACTACACATTTAGAATACAATATAAATATATCTTTACAAATAGTTTACAACAATTCATTTAATGGCCATTCAAATGCATTGCACGCTGGGAAAAAAATGACATGACTTGGTCCTTGCACTTACAACTGTCGAAATGTCCCCATGGTGACGTGATCACAACCTGGGCACTTGGCAACCAATTCACATTTACAATGGTTGCAGCATCCTAGGGTCACATGATTTCCATTTGCAACTTTCCCCGCTGGCTTCTGATAAGCAAAATCAAGGAAGGAAGCCAGATTCCCTTAATGACTGTGAGATTTGTATAACAACCATGGCAAAAAAGATTTACTTAGTGATGGATGTTCCAGTATCAATTGTGGTTATTTAGCAAAAATGTTACTATGTAGAATTAAATCTCCTACACTTAATGGGACCAGCTCTCTAATTAAGATTCCTTAGGTTTACTCCCTTAACAATACTTAAGTTTCTTTATGTATTTTTTTTTAAAAAGATTCGTGAACAATGTGGCATTTGCAAGACAGGTGCAGTCCTGCGAGAGAATTACAGTACTTGGACTTGTGAATACTTCAATGCTAATGAACATGAACAGGAGTTGCTTTTATAATAAAGTAGCAATTCAATTCCCTCCTTTCAAAACTAAAGAAAATTACTGGCCTTGGGAAGGCAAAGATAAAAACTACTTTCTTCATTAGCACTTAGATGTCATAAAAATCAAGTCTCAACTATAGTATTTAACTTTTATACAAAAAGAAGAGGGTTTTCTTCCCCCAATATAATTACCTGTATAAGAGCAAGGGATTCACATCTGCAGAGAAGAAATTACTGAAAATAAGGAAACAGTGAGTGGGCACAAGACTGCAGACATCCCAGCTGAAAACTGTGGATGCTTTTGAAAATTAGCAATTAACTATTGCTTGGGGAAGGGGAGGCTGCTTCCATGGTGAATTCAACTACTTTTGTAACATCCAGTCAAGGTTTTCTTAGTGGTTGCATCAGTATTATAGACCGCCTTTCCTTGGAAGTTAAGTTGGCCTCTCCCTGACTTCTTTTATGAAGAATTTTAAAAAGTTATTTCCATACTGAAACTTTCCCTTCTGGGAATCCATGATTTTAGGGAGGTTGACCGGGATTTTAAAATTGTAGCTGTGAATTTTTATTGTGTATTTCTCATTGTTATAACAAGGCTCATCATTTCAGAGAAATTTCCTTAACCAACACAGAATGACAACCACAGGTGGGCTGAAAATCAGTAGGAACTTCCGATTTCTTGTAGGCTTCCCCAGAGAGTTTTCTTGTGGGAAGCTGACAGAAATCTCCCTTCCTTCGTCCCTGTTCCTTCCTTCCTTTCTCCTTTCATCCTTCTTCCTCTTCCTTTCTCCCTTCTTTCTTTCCTCCATGCCTCCCCCTTCCTCACTTCCTTCTCTACATCTTTCTCCCTCTTTCTCCCTTTTTCCCTTATCCTTCCTTCTTTCTCAACAGGCAGGTAAATGGCTGTTGCTGGGTGAAGGATAAATCAAGTGTGAGCACACAGGGATGTGGAACTTGTAGGAAGCTGTGAGGGAACATTGAGGCTGCAGCAACCCAGCAGCACTGAAGAAGCTGCAACTTTCTAAAATTTCACTCCAGAGGAATCATAGGTCTCAGCATTCTGTAAATTAGCCTATTTGAGGTATCTTGGTAGAAAACATTTTGCCCTAAGATGGATCATTTCACCCAGTCAAAGGTTACAGGCATGAGAATTTTAGTAGTGTACAGATAATGAACTGTGATGTTTTATCATATTTCAGGGTTTGTTAGAATTTTATTTATGATGTTGAATTTATACTGTTTATACAAAGACTGATTTGTCTCGGGAGCCTACAGGACATAAATATGATAAAGAAATAAAAAAAAATTTCCTTTCCTTCTGCTTCCCTCATATTTATTCAATGGTTTCTCTTTTTTCTATTTTCTTTCAAATTCAATAATTATCCTTTCTTTTTATCTTTTATCTTTTTATCTTTCTCATCTCCACCCCTGTTTTTGGTTGTTCTTTTTGCTGGATCCATGGGGATCCATGGTCCATGTCTATAGTATTTCTGTGATGAAAGTAATTCTTATGCAAATAAGAAAACGAATAGCCTATGAAGATAAAGTATCAATTAATAGTATACCTTATTTTCTGGACAATTTATTTATTAATTCAATCATTTATTTATTCTGGTCTGGATTTTGTCATGAACATATGTATACATATGTATATGCCATAATGTACGTGTGGATCACCCACATGTATGCAGGAGAGAGAAATTTCCAGAACATCTTTTTCCTAGAACTGCCAATCCTAGATTGACAGAAGTTGTACTGCAAATAGAGATACTGTGCATCAGCTCAATGATCCATGTTTTTTTAAAAAAACAAAATCATGAAAAATGCATTAACGCAAATTGTGCATCAAGGAGCAATTCTTTATACACAGGGCAGTATAATGGTTTGAACAGGTCTCATGTCAGGGTCAAGGGAAATTTCATTTTCGGGAAAAGCCAGCACTTTAAAATATAAAAGTCTTGCAAAGCTATCAGGGATAATAACGAGAACAAACATGAACATTTTCTCCCTAATTTTATTACAAGAAAAAACTAATTCAACAAAATCAACAAACTGAAATTGCTTCAAACCCACAAGAACACATGGTCTAATTGCCTTCCCTGGGAATCTATTAGGGCTGAAATTCAGCAGGTTCTGACAGGTTTCTGGAGCCGGTAGTGGAAATTTTGAGTAGTTCGGGGAACCAGCAAATACCACCTCTGAATGGCCCTACAGTGGGGTGGGAATGGAGACTTTGCAATATCCTTCCTCCAGGAATGGGGTGGGAATGCGGATTTTGCAGTATCCTTCCTCTGCCATGCCCACCAAGCCACGCCCAAAGAACCGGTACCGTGTTTCCCCTTGTTTCCTCCAGCAGTGGCCGCTCTAGGCATACGTTCTATGGTTGTGGACCAGCTGCCAGCAGAGCATACAACCATAGAGTGTATGCCCAGAGCGGCCACTGCTGGAAGACTCGGTTTGGAAGCTGCCGAAAAAGCCATGCTGGGATGACAGCGGCTGCGGCGGCAGCAGAGGTGCCCTGGCTCTGCAGGGAGAGCTGGGCCAGGGCATCGTGAGGCTGGGAGGCATGTGAGCAAGGGTAGAACAGCTGCTCATGCAACCCCCCCCCCTCTCCAGCCATGCAGAGCGCCATTCACTGGCATTTCCAAGGCGGCAAGCTTGTCGATACCCCTAGGTCAGTGAATGACGCTGTTGCCTGGCTGGAAAGGGGGTTTGCCGTGGGCTGGTCATGAGCGTGGTCGCTTCATGGCTGTTGTGTTGCACTGCTGCAACAATGCAACTTAGTCATTCGCCCATGAGGCTGTGCCCGGCTCTTTGGAAGCCTGCCCGCAAGAGAGCAGCTGCCCTGCAACTCCAAAACAATAAACCCTCCCCTCATAATAAGGCCCAAGCCACATTTTGTGGGTAAAAAGAAAATAAGACCCTGTCTTATTTTTGGGGAAATACGGTAGTAAAACAATTTGAATTTGCCATCCTGCCCCTCGTTTTGTCTACTGTCCAGCTATTCTTTTCCAAAGACATCCAGGATTGATTCTCCCATGTGATGCAACTTCAAAACAACCTAAGACACCCAGCAGCAACCCTAGCAATGAGAATGCGACAGGCTAGGAAATCCTAGTGACTATTGCCTCAGAAAATGGTGAGGTACTGAAGGCGCTTCTATATGCCCCAATATTTAGATATACAACCAACTGAATATTGTAAACCTGTGATATAATACTCTCTGATGGTTCCAAATATTACTAAGCTAAGGTGACCAGACGTCCCGCTTTTGGTGGGACAGTCCCGATTTTTAATAATTTGTCGCGCATCCCGTGGCGTTTTTAAAAAGTCCCTATTTTTAGTTGTAAATCAAGGACTACTGTATTGTATTTTGGGCAGAGCTTTTCCGGCCCTCTGTCTGATTGCCTATTGCATTGGGGGGGGACCTCATTTTGGGCAGTTCCTCCTCCCCCTTCGGGGCGGGTGGGGGGCATCTGGTGGGAACCACCACGTCAGCCCAGAAGCAGCAGCAACGGCTATTGAAGACACCGGCATCGCCTGCACCTGCGCACTATGCCCGAATCAAGCCCTGGGCAAAGCAAGCTCCCACTTCCCAAAGTCTCTTCAAGCACGGGGGGAGGGGCTCCAAGGGGCTGTTGGGAGATGTAGTTCTTTCTCCTTCTGCAAAGGATGCTGGGAACCTGGGGCGGCTCTTTGCTCCCGCTGCATGCCGGGAACAGTAGTTTCCTTCCTTGCCCAAGTTGGTGCCGTGGACAGATGCGCGTCCAGCATTTGAGATCGGCGGTGGCATCCAAGGCTCAGCCGCGGGGCTGGTGCGGATCGGGCTGCCTCTGGGTCCGTCTAGAGAGAGAGGGGAGAGCATTCTGCCGAGATTTCCGGGGGGAATGGTGGGTGTGGGGATGGGGAGGGGGCCGGTGGGAAACCGGAGAGGAGGGGGGAGAAGGGTTAATTAATTGGCCATTTTTCTGGGATAATTGATCCCTGGGCCCCAACAACGCTGTCAAGCGCTGTCAAGAAAGAGGCTTTTGGACCAAATTTTAAATCAAGAAAGCCCCCCCCCCATCAATGGTGTCCCGCTTTACCAATGTTAAAATCTGGTCACTTTATACTAACCTCATGGCTCGATTGAAAGTAAGAGAGACTGGGCTTCTATTGAATCAAACAGAGCTCTTTTTAAAGTTCAGACTCTTCATAACTGCAACAAATCTTTGCAAAGTACAAAACAGGTCACCATTCTCAATTCCAGACTCTCATAGAAGAGCTTAGCCCAGAAATGGAATAACATGGCATCAACCCATGAGTTCTACTTTTCCCCACCAAGTCTAGACACTTATGGAGAGAGTGTACCTAGTCCTAGGATATTCACGTGTACTCCAAAACTACTCTTTATCTTCCATTTTCAGACACATTTACTTCTCATTTGGATTCTGATTCGTGCAAGGAACGAGTGCAGAAATAGTATGAGCGGCAAGCAGTATCAATGGACTAAAGATACACAATCCCCATGCAATAACTGAGTTTGTGGATCCCGCAAGCACTTTTACACCAATTTCCTATTGAGCAGCAAATACAGTAACGTAGACCAAATTTCACACACACTCTGTTTCTACAACTGTTAAATTCCATTCTCACTCACATGGAATGTTTCATCTTATATCCATGGGCATAACAATAATAGAAAACCCAGAATGGAGATGATTGTGATGTGGTCTATTACATGAGGCTACAATATTATACTAAAACTACTAACTCTTCATAGTATACAGTTGGAGAGAAATAAAGAAAGATAACAGCTCTCATAGCTTGTTAAAAACCAGAACAAACAACACACCTAATAGTCCTCCTTCCCCTATTTTCTCCACAACAACAACTCTGTGAGGTGGGTTGGGCTAAGGACCAATCCAAAGTCATCCAGATGGTTTTTATGACTAAGGCAGAACTAGAACTCACCATCTCCCGATTTCTAGCCTGGTGCCTAATAAAATTAATAGAAATTGCCTAGCACAGGGGTGTCAAAGTCATATCATCACAGTGGCATCACATGATGTATTATGACTTTTTTCCCCTTTGCTAAACTGGGCATGGGTGTGGCCAGCATGTGACGCATCCGGCCCGCAGGCCGTGAGTTTGACAGCGCTGGCCTAGTAGGACTGGAAAAAATGCTCGGTCTCAATATATTATATATTCCCAGTGTATCAGTTTATTTAGGTTTTTTTTAATACAATTCTGTTTCCCCCCCCCCAAAAGATAAAATAGCAAAATCAAATGTCTCCTGTTTTGTGATGGTAGCACAAATGTCATACAAATATGTCTTCAATATCTCAGTCCTAAAAGGACATATATGAGAAATCATTATTTTCAGACATTTGCTCCAGGTACTGCAGAACCTTTGATCAATGTGATAGTCCAACATTAACTGACTAGACATAAGAAATTGAATCAAGACTGGCATATCAAAGTCTTGCATATTAATGACTGCACATTTTTACCTGCAAACAACATGAATAATTGTTAAGATCTTGTCTTAAAGAAATATTCACTGAATGTGAAACTAATTGAGATGCTTGTCTAAAATATATGTTAAAATCTTCTGTTTGCATGGTCCTGCTCTTTTTAAAAGGGGGGCTACCCTCTTAGAAGTTACACCAGAGAATCACACAGAGAATAAAGTTGAAATCTTCAACAAAATCCAAATCTTTTCCCATCTGAATTCGATCTAGTTCTCATTCTTCTAACCACTGGATCTGCAAAGGTGAAAAAGGAACGTTCCTTCTAAACTCCTGCTAACAGAGGAAAGAGAGAACTCAAAAGTTATCAGACGCTAGAGAATAGTCATACCTTGCAAATATAGAGGCTACAGGTAGTCCTCAACTTACAATCATAACAAAGCCCAGATTTTCAATCATATGTTATGCCAGTCATTAAGCAGCTCATAACCAATTTCGTTGTACTTAAGTACAATGACAATAAATATTATACTTATACTGCAAACAGCCATTAATGTGGGCTGAGGGCTGAGAGCCCAAAATGGAATACGTCACCACGGAAGGGGGGATCAGAACTTCAAATCAGTCGTAAGCACCATTGGAGGGGGTGTCCATTGTAAGTTCAAATGGTTGCTAAGAGAGTGGTCATAAATTGAGAACTACCTAAACAGCATGATGAACTAGGAAAAGGCATCCCTTATTGTCCCTAGGAAGGAAAACGTGAGCTGAATAAAAACCAGAAAAGTTATTTAACCCTCCCTGCTTTTAGAATATTTCATGTAATACTCTAAATAACAAAAAGTTGGAACTTGTAGGCCTTCAAATAAATCATAGCTGCATATGCAAGTTTCTGCAAGGCCCACTTATAGCCTATTTCTCGAAATGTTTATTCAAAAGTCATCTCTCTTCAGTTTAATGGTGCTTATTCTTATGTAGGCAAAAGGAAAATTTTAATCTAATGTCATACAAAGCGAAATTGCATCAGAATGGGGCTAGATATGGTTATATCTGCATGACTTTTTCCTTCAATTCCTATTTCTTTGGAAGCATCAACTACTGAACATCTGTAGTTCCTGCACACATCTTCCATTGAGCTTCTTATTTTCCCCCTGGTTTATTCCTAATGCACATTTCATGCTGAGATAAGCATTACAGCTATTCCATGAATAAAGGATTATAGAAAAGGCTGCATTTTGAAAGAAGAAGAGGCACTGTACCTAACTCCATTCAGGATGGCAGAAATAGCTGCTGGATCCTACATCTGAGTGTGCCGTCATTGTAACGTGCACAGTTCTTAGTGTATTCTAAAGATTTTATTTTATTCTGTCAATCACAACCAGATCTGATGCAATCCAAAGCTACTGCTGGTGAAATGGAACTATGTAATAAGAAAGGGCAATAAATATGGAACACCAGAGTAATTTGATGAACATATGGAATAAGATTTATTTAGGTTGTGGTCATTCGATGCGCTGAACCACAAATTAGTCAAGTACCCTTTGGGCTAGTCAGTTGTGTGAATCCAGGCCATATTGTTAGTTTATTGTTCACAGTATATCCATGCAAACCCCAAAAAAACTGGATTAAGTAAAGCTTGCTTTTGCTCAAGTAATGGTAGACCTTTTAGGCTCTGCATGTCAACAATTCAGAAAATGCCTATCTTGCCACAGATACAGTACTCCCCCAAACAAGAGAGAAACAATTTTCTATTTTCCTTCCATCTAGGCCACTCCAACAATAACACCCAACTCAGCAGCAACACTGAGGCTCAGCCTGAAGTAGAAGGCAAGGCCTTGACTTCAGCCATAATATAATTGCTGCTAATCCAAAAGGCCACCTCATGGTTCCGCATGAGCCTTGGGGAATGTTGCAATTGCTCCATAGCTCAGCACTCCCCAGGATCTGGTGTGTGCTATTTACCTTCAGGCAGTGTTCTCTTTCTATTGAAAAGGCCACTGCAGCATCTGAGGTATTCCAAGTTGCATAAGGCCTTTGTTCTTGAAGCAGCTTCTTCTGTGGCCTCTGCAGCCAACAAACATGTGAAAGGACACCCCATTCTTGTGTGATTTTTGGAGGCTCCAGAGGCCTCAAACCCATTATTGCAAGGTATCCATAACCTCCAAAAATCACAAGATAACAGACTATGTTTCTGAGAATAGTTGTTGCTGGTGAATGCTGGCATGTCATCCAAAAAGTGGCATGTTACCTTTGACATGTGTCATGGATCTGCCATCACTGGTTTCATTAAATAAAGCAAGCAAACATGAAAACAGTCATAAAGTGAATGCAACAATTTGCCAGTGACCCACATATCAAGAGTTTTGTTTATATGCACAATTTTCAAGAAGCCATTTGCCACTCCAAATTTGTGAAAAATTAATGTACTTTCAATGTATAATATTCCTTCAGTCTATAAAATTACCTAGACAATCAAGTAAACAGCATCCATATAATCTGATATCTTTTCTAAATATCAGCATGCTAACCATTTCAACCATAATTATCTGAGACACCCGGAGAGAAAAGATAAAATAACAAGTAAGATCTTTCCGAATCAACTTTGCTAAACTGGAAGGTAAAAGAATTCAATACTTCAGATAGTTAAGATGGTTTTCAACTGTGAACTATAGACTATCAATTAGTATTTTCTAAGCAAGACATTTAGTGCTTCACTTTTCCCCCCTCCCACAAAGAAGGAGTATTTTAACTAGTCCTTATTATCAAACAACCTAACAAGACATTAACTGTATTGATCAATGGTCCTCATAAAACTGATACATATTAATGTTTCTAAAATTAATTATTTACAGGACATATGATTGTCATAATACAGTTTTTGGTTTTGACAATGATGTTGACATTACTGAAAAACACTGAAATATGAGTGAAGTATACTTTTTTGACCTATAGAACAAAAAAAAGTTGATTAAATCTCTTCTGAGACCATCATAGTTTTAAAGTAGACTGCAAAAAGAGTGGAACAGAAATGCTGGCACAAGAATTTTTGTTATTTGCAAAAACCTGAGGGGGAAAAAACACAATCCTGGCAATATTCATAAATCAGTGGGAGAACATTTAAATCTATTCAAACATTCTGCTCCTAAATTGTATGTTGTCATTGCCCAACAACTAGATTTGAAAAGTAAATCTCTAGTATAAAGTAGATAAATTAGAACTATTTTTGTTTAAACACAGAGTTAGAGTTGAATGTAAACAATTTCTTGTCTTAATAAAGATATTCATGTGATGAAATGTGCACCTGCAGCAACAGGGGAGGAATATTTTGCCAACTCAGAGCCTTCACAGAAAAGGCCCAGATTAAGAAACAGCTCAAGCCTGCGCTGGATGGGAGAAGCGGGAAGAGGTTCAGGGTAACCACATCATAAAGTTATGAGCCTCGGTGGCACAGTGGCTAGAGTGCAGTACTGCAGGCTACTTCTGCTGACTGCCAGCTGCCTGCAATTTGGCAGTTCAAATTCCACCAGGTTCAAAGTTGACTCATCTTTCCATCCTTCCGAGGTGGGTAAAATGAGGACCCAGATTGTTGGGGGGGGGTCAATATGCTTACTCTATAAACTGCTTAGACAGAGCTGTAAAGCATTATTAAGCGGTATATAAGTCTAAGTGCTATTGCCATTGGTTTGAGCTCTGAGTTTAGCGATTTGGTTACAAACATTTCATCCCCATTCAAGGATACATCTTCAGTCTGCTTTGGACTGTGCTTGTCTGGGGCATACTGGCCTTTAAATAGCTTTCTGAATCCTGGTCTGATTTCAGGTTGTGTGATTGGCTGGCTGCAGTTGCTGAGTAGTCAATCTGTGACTACAGATTGACTAATCTGTGTGATGTAGATTAGTGCTGGTGTTGTTTTTCAGATGTCTTCTGATGATATCATGGTCTGGTTTCAGGTTGATTTGATCGGTTGTGTGTGATGAGGTCTGATTTCTTGTGATCTGTCAAGGCCAGTGGTCCCCCAGTCAAGCACACTCCCAAGTGCACTGAAGATATCTCCTTGAATGGCGACAAAACATTTGCAACCAAATCACCAAGCTCAGAGCTCAATCCATCAACATAACTACCAACCTGAGCTACTAATATTCAAAGTGTCTCAGGATATATCTAGCAGATTAGAAAGTTATAAGTTTAGTTTGGCAAGATTCTGTCCATTAGATGTAAGCACATAAAAGATTGGACTTGATTGGATCCCACTCCTTCATCTTTAGGCTTGGCCCTGTCTAAATTGAAATAGTTCTAGTCACACAACATAGAGTTGTATAATGGTGTACCTATTCCAGCCAACCAAATCCATCTCCAAGTTTGCCTGGTTCTTGTTTCACAAGAAGCATTCAGCATTCTATGGCAATGAAGCATTAGCTCTGTGTTCAGTGGGCTATTTTGTCCCTTATCTATATTGTTCCTCCCCCCCCCCCCCCCTATTTCTACAAGGTCTGGGATACTTCCAAGAGTTCTCATACTTCTCTCATGCAATGACCTCATTATTTTGCTTACCCTGAGATCAATATTGTGAGAACCAGAATCAATGATACATTAATATATATTTGTCATACATCTCCCTGTTACTTTTAATTTATGCACTAATTAACAACTTCATACGGTAGATACAGTAAAAGGTCGAAGTTAAAGTACTGAATGTTAGGTCTAAACATTCCAAAATGTTTAGAAGATACATTTTGAAACTTATGAAAGCAAAATAGCTGCTTTAAGGAACTAAGTATTTTACAACAGCCGTGTGTTATGCAATTTATAAAGTAGCCACATTAATTTTCAGATTAACAAAGAAAGGTGATAAAACTGTTATTCAATATTCAACAATTAAAACATATAAGATTGATTAACTCAATCCAAAACAGGCAAGGTAAAATTGTACAGACTCTAAAGTGTAGCACAAATGTCAGAGAAGGCAAAGAATTTCAAGAATAGGTGTCAAGCCCCACAGAGGAAGCAAACAAAAGAAACAAATTACTTTCAAGAAGGCATATGTAATGTTAAAACTGTGATAGCAACATAATCTTGAAAACTCTAAGAGTAAAGTGCAGGTAGTCCTCACAATTGAGCCCAGAATTATTGTTGCTAAGTGAAAAATTTGTTAAGTGAGTTTTGCCCCATTTTACGACTTTTCATGCCACCTTTGTTAAACATTTGAATCACTGCAGTTTTAAATCAGTAACATGGTTGTTAAGTGAATCTGGCTTCCCCATTAACTTTGCTTGTCAAAAGATTGCAAAATGTGATCACATGACCTTGGGACCCTGCAACCGTCATAAAAAAGAACCAGTTGGCAAGCATCTGAATTTTGATCACATGATCATTGGGATGCTGGAAAGGTTGTGACAAACGGTCATAACCACTTTTTTCAGTGCCATTGTAACTTCAAACAGTCACGAATGAACTGTTGTAAGTTGAGGACTACCTGCATTAGGCAGAACCATTCAGTAGTGAATTCATTACAAGGAAATAATTTTCTAATGCTGTTTCTCACTACTTTCACAACCCAGCTGTGCCATCTCTTCTCCCCAAAATGTGCTTTTCTTCCATTTTCTTCCCACAGTTTCTCACAATATGCCACTACAGAGAAGTCCCCTTTGTAGATTACTGTTATATATCACTTCCTTCTATGTAGTTTATTGAAAGAGGGAACATGACGTGTTCTTCTCCCCATGTAAACTTACTGTTAAAATAGTGTGATCATTGTAAATTACCTGAAAATCTGATGATAAAAAAGCAAGAAAACTTCTGCTTAATTTTCCATTTAGGTAGGAGTGAAGAATCATTTATAATTCATTTTCCTAACTATGTTAAGCACACAGGATTCAGGAATGTAATCCCACTAAATAATCTTCATGATTGTTTAGATCCATTCTTTCCCTCCAAAATCAGTTGCAGATACTGTATATATATCTGCCAACTTAAATCTATTTTAACTATACAAAATATGTGGTATCACAATTGTTATGTTCTTGAATCTAACCATAATAATACAGGTCTCTGAAACTAAGAATCCTGCTGGAATAGACCAAAAGCATATCTAGAATAGCATCCTACTTTCCCACTAACTTCCAGAACTTTGGAAGTTTTTAACCACACCCATGGGGGTGGGGAAATAAGATTAGCATGCTATTAGATTTTCTGTTCTCCGTCAGTACATAAACTAGCATCAGTTCCATAAAACAAAACAGAAGCCAGGATATGGGAGAATATGATGGTTGGAGACTTTCATGAAGGTCAACACTTCTTCAAACTTGCAGCTCTTTCTACCCTAGCAGTGAAGGAGTCAATAAGAACATTGGGAAAGAGTCTAGCCT
Source organism: Thamnophis elegans (assembly GCF_009769535.1). Taxonomy (NCBI): domain Eukaryota; kingdom Metazoa; phylum Chordata; class Lepidosauria; order Squamata; family Natricidae; genus Thamnophis; species Thamnophis elegans. Next base: position 76,983,430 of record NC_045541.1, on the reverse strand, counting down.
TCGATTCCCCAATAGATTGGATCAAATTAGCTAAAAAAGTTAATTCTGTGGGCTTTTCTTCCAACACTGAGCAGCAGTTGTAAAGGCCAACCGCAGCATCTAGAAAAAGGCAGTTATATTAAGGAGGTACAAAGATGAGCATTCCTCCTCACATGCACTAAAGACCTTGGTGACTTTAAATTTGAAGATGCACAACTCTATTAACTGTGGTAGTGTGATGATGAGTCTAAAGATCTCCAAAAGACCATAAGTTTTTGGTTACAATATCACCCAGAAATGCCCATACTTCAACCTGCCCCAAACATATATTTGGTAGCCTTCCAAGTTGTAAGGAAGACCTCCCTGGTGCCCTCTTTCTCAAACTGACTTGGGTTCCATTCTGACATTCAAAGATCCCCCCCCCAACCTTTTTTTAAGCATTTGCCTAAAAGTGCAGATACAGTTTAAAGAAGGGCAGGGACCCATCTGTGGATTTATGACCCCTGTATTGTTCAAATTTTCTCCTCTCCCCCATGATTTATAACTCCACCACATTCCAACTTTGTCATTGGACCACAATCCTCCTAAAAAGGTATAAGCTTCTGTTCTAAATACACGTGTGAATAACTCCCAGCCTCTGGAAGGAAAGTAGTCTAGACTCTAGAGCCTCTTCAGTACATCTGGCCCAGAGGGAGCAAGCCAAAATTATGCTAGATTAAGTCAAATGGGCCACACCCAGTTGCTTCAGCCAAACTCACAAGAGCAGAAAAGTTCTAGTCTTGTGACATCAACAGCGGTACGCACTGTAGAGAAACCTATTCATTGGATTACAGGAACATGGAGTAAGCTAAGTATACAGTACGTAATCGGCTCTTTCCCCGTTTATTTTCACCAGCCTTCACATGGTTAGCGCACTTGCACACACGCCGCCTTTTAAGTTTACGCGGGGTGATGTTAGACCAGCTCTCTCGTTCTGAAAACGCCCCATAAGATTTCCACCAAGCGGAAAAAAAAGGAGGCCGAAGCACGTCGAAATGCTCGGAAGGAAGAGCAGCGCATATGTGCACCCCCCTACCCCGATGGGCAGCCTTAATACCAGTGCAACGTCCGATTAATTGAGCAAACGGGACTTTTTGCTCCTCGATAACCGACCCGCCGATTTCAATCAGGTGGATTGCTTAACAGGGTTGCTCGCCTCCCCCATGTAAACGTCTCCCCTCAAAGACCCGTACATCCTTCTCGGGGCGTAAAACCCACTGACACACACCACACACACACACACACCCGTGGGGTTACATCTGAGGAAAGGTGCGCGGAAAGAAACCGGGATGTACCAAATAAAAACAGCGGTTGATTTGCCCCCTCCAAGCCGAGGCGGGGAAGCTCTTCCCTTCCAGAGGCTGGAGAAATTAAACCAGCTCCTGGGGGGTAAAAAACACATCTCTACCGGGCAAGTTTTCGCGTGACATTAACCTAGTCACCGGCTCCATTAACTTCACATTCCGAAGGAAGGAAGGAAAATTCCTTCTTTCGGAAACGAAAAACGATGAGCAAGAAAAAGAGCCGGCGCAGCCAAGGAAGAACGCGATTTGGGGGAGGGGGGATCACTGCTTTCTCCTCAGTTCGGCCTCTCAAGTTAAAAAGAAGGAAGGTTTGGTATTATTTTACTAGCACCAGGTTTCCATTTAGAGTTCCTCTCTCGATATTTTAAAAATTGCACAGCGCGGCATCTCAGTCACCTCTCCCGCATCTTTTCCCCCTTGCACGCAAACAGGCAAAATCTCTACTAACTCGAGAGGTTTGGGGGCAAAAGCGAGAAGAAATCACTCTTCGACAGCAGCGGAACAAACCAACCGGCTTTCTACGGTAAGCTCGCAAGCAGACGGGCATCTGTTTTCTATCCGCTGCCTCCCCCTCCGCTTATTTTCTATAGTGTAGCACTGCTCCCATCAACAAGGGGAGAGGGGGGAAAACTTAGCAGGGCTCAATGGCAACACCACCAGTTGCGCTTTCCAGTTTGCAGAGCAAATCAGTGGAGCGGTGAGACGAGCCTTTCCAATCCCCCGTCCGAACTCTCCGTTGAAAAAAAACCAAAAACTCTCGGCAACAAGTGTCGTCCAAACAGCACCGCGGCAATGCAAAAATAATAAGAAGAAGCGAGGAAATACCTTGCCGTCTCGCCGCTTGCTTCCGATGAGCCCCGGAGCTCAGCAGCTGCCTAAAACTCGGAGCTCCGCAAGCCGAACGCACCAGCCAAATTGCTACTCAGCGCGCAGCGCACGAGAATCGCGAAGCTGTAGAGGAACGCAGTTATCTTGAGCCAAACGCGGTGCCGTACCTCTTGGAACGTACCATTGTTTTTATCCTTGGGTGGATCGATTTGGATTAAAAAGGGGGAAAAAGAGAAGGGTGTGGGGTTTTTTTTTACAATTGTCACAGATCACGCTGATATCTATGGGTACACATCTCTATTTTCTGTTACTGCCCTGGGAAACTAAAATACACTTAGGGAAGGCCGGAAACCTTATTTCTCCCCTTTTGCGGAGTAGTAGCGCTCGCGGGAATGGGCGTGACCTTGCGAAAGCTTGGACCAGCGGCAGCTTCGTCGCCTGGGGTTGAACGGGGGAGAGCCGTTGGCGGCTCGGTGTGGTAGGTACCCCGAGCGACCACGGAGGAACTTGCCTTTGGCTGTTAAGCTTTGGCAATAGGACGTGGCTTGTCCTATATCGCCCAAACATGGAATGTTCTTTCCCCCAATAGGGACCGACACACCAGTACAATTGCACCTTATGTCCTTTCAGTTTGGTTTTTATACTGTGTTTCTGCCTCTTTCTTCACGAAAGATAAGCTGATGAGGAAATGACGAAAAATTGTTTCGGGGATGCCGTCGTGGGATTCAGAGGCTTTCCCAGAAAAGCTTTTTAGCGGGAACAAACCCTGTGCTGCGCATAATTTTATGGAATTGACAGCTTGACACACACGCGCGCGCGCACACACACACACACAGACATAAGAACTTATATGTGAAGCCTGCCGGGTTTGGGTTGTACAACATTCTGCACTTCATGCTGTGAAATTTTGGTCTACAGTGCTGTGTGAATGTAACCTGCCTGATTAATTTATGATTCGCTAAAATGATAGGTTACACTGAATAAATTATAATTGCTTAGATGAGCAATATCATACAAACAGCCGATCTGTAATTATTCCAATGTTTCCTCCTTTTTTTTTTCTAGAAATGGTGGGATAATGAGGGGGAAACCAGGGAAAGTTACAAATGGAGAATGATGACATTTGCACACACCCCAAATGAAAGTCTAAATGAAGGAGCTGTCCAGAAAGAATCCTTATCTCTAGAAGCATCACAAAAATGTCTGGTAGCTGGTAGATCTTTTCTATCTTGGGTTGTTTTTTTTCCTACAGTGAAAGAGTAATGAGAAAACACAGAATTGCAAATAGAGATTGATACAGTCTGATCCTCTGTACAATTCCTTAAATGGGGCTAAATATTTACATAAGAAAAATCTCCTCTAGAAACACTTCCATCAGATAAAACATTTATTGCAAAATGGTCCTTGCGGAATTTTATAAAATAACTAGATAGCATCTTTCATTATGTTCCGTTCATATTTCTTTCTTTTTTTAATTTAAAAAAGTCAACTAAGGAAAGAACAGAAGCATGTATTTTTTATTGACAATAATGCAAGCATTCTTATCTAGGAGCATCAGCTGTTTAATACAGAAAAATGCAGAAAAACATCACATGAACCCTTGTAAAACATTTCATGAAGGAAAGAGGATAACACTTAAAACAGTTTTAACCATTTTCAGTTTATAAACAGGCAGAGAATGGGGGTGGCTCTTGCAAGGTGTTCCAAAGGGTAGAAGCCATGGCATAAAATGCTCTTGTAGACCTAAAATTCCTTGACCAAAGGGGTGGCAGCAAGCCCCACCTGCCAGAAATATGTATATAAACACCAACAACAACACCAAATAGTTACACTTATAGTCAGATGGGATTTTTTGCATAAGTACTTGATACTGATTACTTGGGTTTCCCAGACATCCCACCATTCAATCCACATTCACTTTAACAGCTATGTATTTGTGCCCCTATCCAAGGAAATATGTTTAGAGTTGGGTTATGTAGATAGTCCTTGACTTATAACTATTCATCTAATGACCATTCAAAATTACCAAGGCACTGGGGGAAAAAGTGACTTACAACCAGATCATCACAGCATTTCCACAAACTTGTGATCGAAATTCAGGCGCAATGGCAACTGGCATATATCTATAATGATTGCAGCATGCCAGGATCACATGGTGCCCATTTGTCGCCTTTCCAGCAAGCTTCCAACAAGTGAAGTCAATGGGGAAACCAGAATTCACTTAATGATCATGTGATTCACTTAACAATTGCAATGACTCACATAACAACCATGACAAAAAGGTCATAACATTGGGTGTAAATCACTTAATACGCCCTTGCTTAAATGCTGTTTTGTTTATATTTTCATAGGTCAAAATGATTATACCTGTGAGATGCTTCACTTGTGGTAAAATAGTTGGAAATAAATGGAAGGCATATCTTGGCTTTTTGCAAGCAGAATATACAGAAGGCTATGCATTCTCAACTATATAACTGTTTTGTAAGATAAGCAACAATTTTATCAGGGTAACAACTTGGATTACAATGTAATATTTAAGTATATTATTTCCATGCCACTGAATGTTGCTAATGTTGCTAATTTTCTGGAGGCTTCAGTTGATAACTGGTACAGGATAAGACATTACTTAGTTATTCCCTTGTAGTGCCCTCTTAGACATGTATTTCTGAATTATACTTTAGTCTGTTATATTACCAAAACAGATTAAATAATTTGATTGATTTTAAAATATTAATCTTGTTCCAGCAGCCCCTAATACTGATGTGCCCTTTTTAAAAAGCTTGCTTACTTTTGCAGTCATGTAGTACTATTTTTCAACAATAGCGATTAAGTAGCACATTATGTTGAATCCTATTATGTACTATAGAAGCCTGAAAAACATTTCTTCCATTGATTGCTGGTATTTGGAAACTATTGTCTATTATTCTTTTTTGTGCTATATTCACCATTTTCCTTACCTTGGTAGAATTGTCTCTGGTTGCAGTTAATCATGCTATGATACCCACTGATTTCTCATTGCGAATACAGAATTGGAAATGATGGATCTACAGCCTGGGATTAAATAGCTTATTACTAAAATATTTGCATGATAAATACATCTGATTTGAGTGTATGCCTAAATTCTAAATTATTGTATGATTTTAGTTTAGCCAAGTGAGCATACAATGCATAATTGAATTCCTCCTAGCAGAATTGTCTGTAGTAATTGTCATCTGACAATTTTCAGGACATTTCAAGATGTCAGATATTGTTAAAATAATTTATTGTAATAAAAAGGGATGAGGTCATCTGAATAAACTAGTTGTCCAGAGATGCAGAGATCCTGCCGTATTTCAAAATGTTGCTTTTCACTTGCATTGAGTTTCTTCTAACAGCACTGACTAAAAACAATATTGAAGAAAAGAACATAATCTTAATTGTTTAGCTCCATATTATCAGATGTAGAGTTTTTAAAAGCTGGAGCACGGGTTCATAAAAATTGGTATATGAGAATTCTTTTGCAGCACTCAGCTTTTCTGCAGTGTTGGTGGAAATTAATGTGTTTATATGCATTTCTACTTAGAAATAAACTCCTTGGAGTTCAATAAAACCATCTCCATATAAGCTTATACAACTCTGCAGCCTATGTATGCTGGAATTTTCATCAAAACACTAATAAAACAAATACAACAATTATAATACCCCATTAAAATGTGTAATGATCTATTTTTAGTTTCATTGTTGCTTGAATAGATTTGAGGTTGAACTCTATGAAGCAGCTTTCATTTGATGTGGAAATCCAGAACTTGTTGGGGAAGCTACAGATTGCCATTTTGTGTTCATCAGTTCTCTGCTTATATTTTTTAGCTTTCACTTACTTGACTGTCATCTCAAACTGAATGTTAAATGCTTTAGATATTTTATGCCTACACATATCCTTACCCAAATCATGAGCTATATAGGTAGTCCTTAATGACTGAAATTTCGGTCCCAGTGGCTGTTGTAAATCAAGGATTACTTGTAGTGTCCCATTTAGAATGTAGTATTTAAAATATGCAATAATAACACTTGAAAAATGCCACCTTTTTTGGAAACTATTGCTATCCTTGTTAGACTCTGCCATCTGAAAGATGCTAATTAGTCTCTATTGAAATCCTGGATTTATATAAAATAGAAACAAATGGAATATTTACCTGGAAGGTGAAAATTAAGCCCAGATAAGCTGTTTCACTAAATAGAGGCTGAATAGCTATATCTGATCACAAGGATTGATAGAGCCTAATGAACAAGTATCCATCTAAAACCAACATACAGTTTCCTATCCCTCCATCTGAATAATCCACTGCATGTATCAGAATGATAAAATCAGAGTGATACAATCAATCCAGGATGATACAGCAGGGTCAGATAGTTGAAATCATTACAAAGCGAGGAGCTTCTGCCATATTGCATTTATGCTACTTGTGTGGTGGGGGGATTAAATGCTTTTTCTTGAGAGTGGCATTATACTAGTAACACACAGCATTGCAACATGTGCCCTGAAATTAATCTGAATGAATAGTTATTGATTCAGTAATTATTTTTGTGTTTCAATCCTGTCCTTTTTATAGAATGGGGATTCTTGCAGGCATATGCATATACATGTGTTCCTAGGCAAGTGTGCCTCTCACACAATGCACATAGTGATAGCATGAGGAGAGGATTCAACATAATTAGTTTCAGGTAAAATTGACAGTCATAGCTTGAAAAGGAGAGGAAGCTAGGAATTACAAAGGGTTTTGTCTTTTTCTCATCATTTGCTCTTCTGTTTCGAAAGAGACTTTGTTGTTGTTCAGTGTCTTTCTTTTTATAAATACAATATTGTGCAGTTGGGAAAGAGAAAAAAAGGAAGATGCTGAAAACTGCTAGAAGCCAACACTGTGTGACTTTTGTCATAGAGAATTCCTAAGCATTGGGGTGGAAAGAAAATAAGCAAATCATGGATCTAAAAGTTCCCCACATTTTCTTTTTACATTTTCCTGCAGGGCAGAAGCCATCTTCTACATCTGTCTTGTTAAGAAGATAAGATTTGAAGTAGTCAAAAACGCCTCCCCCCCCCCCCAATATGTAGCCTTAGTTCTTCGATCAAAGCAGCAGTTCCTCTCACTAGACTATCAAGACACTAGATGTGATTTTAAGTGGGAATGCTCAAGGCAATCAAATCAGGCGCATGTTTATGAGTAGAAAAATCTAAAAACTAGTAATTGATCCATTTATGAGGCATCTTCTTTCACAACTTTCCCCCCTAATGATCTCTGATTAGTTCTTAGTTGCACCATCCTCTGCTGCAGATGCTCACATTCTCTTTGTCTCTCATCCTTCTTCCCTTTGGACAAGGCCTTGAATTTGTATTTATTTTATTGGGATCTGATTTAAGCATGATGCTTTTCTTTGAAAATACTACTGCTTTTGTTTGTTCCTAGTGACGCCTTGGATGCTGTGGGTCTGAAAAGATACTGCTGTTGCAGAATGCTGCTTGCCCACGTAGACCTGATTGAAAAGCTCCTGAACTATGCCCCACTGGAGAAATAAATATGAAGAATTTATGGTGCTATGTGTACATGAACCAAAGTTTTTACAATTCTCAGGTCAAACTGCTGGGATTAGAAATCAGATTAATGATCTGTGGGAAGTTCCTTAAGCCATTTAGTATCCCCCAAATAAATGACTTAATGAATTTCACCTAGACAGTTGGGGACTGTGCTTTTAATTACAGCAGGGTTTTTGTCAGATTCTAAGTATATTAGAATCTTTTGGATTTTCAAATATGGCAGTTTGAAAAAAAATGTGTTACAGTCAGCAGTTGTAATGTTTTAATAAATATATTTTGGTTAAACCAGTTCCCATCGCCTTATTCTAAATCTCATCCCTGAATTACATGAATTGCATTTCAGCCTCATTCAGATCATTGACTTGGACATCTACACATTGTGGGGAATTCCATTTCAGTGTTCTTCCATATTATTACATGATATCTTAAAAATTAGACCAGGCATACTGCCATATGCTATGCGTTGTCAAAAGAAAAATAAAAGTAGGAAGGGCAGGCAGCCTGTTCACAAATTATTGTGTACCAATAATTTAAATATATATTTTAATCTTGTAGGAAGTAATCTCTTATTTGATTAACTAGATAATAGAATATTTTTAATGTCATATATCACAGTGTAAAACAACAGTCCATTTTCTGGAGCTGTGGCAAACATACAAAGATGGAGAGAATGTGAGCAACTTGGTGGTAAGCAATTATGTTTCATGGAAATCATTACATCCAAGAAGGAATAGATTATCCAGGTGCAAGTCATAAGGAAGCTATACAGATATGTGCTTAATATGCAAGTCATAAGGAAGTAATAAATACGTAAATACAGGCAGGTTTTCAAATTTTTCTGTTCACTGATCCAATCTGGGTCAGTCACTAGGACCAGAGGTTTAGTCTTCCTAGTTTTCAGTCATGTGCTGGACCCCATCAGGTAACTTTTCTCTCACCAGAATGTCTCTTGATCATCCTTAATTCAGAATTCAGAAACTTTCTGTCTATCAACCAAAAGATACTGCTTCTATGTTGAATATGTTTCTATCAGTTCTGGAGTTGGTTTTTAATAATTACAATTGAGTTGGAAATCAACTTGTATTTTCTGTTTTGGGATCCTTTGAGAGAACTTAGTAAATAAATATGTGCTTGTTGCCGAATAAACCTGGAAGAAATTGTAAATTATTCATCTTACAAACTCTTAGAAAACAAATATGTGATTAATTCAATAAGAAGTAAAAGATGTTTTCCTATTAGCCAGCAAAACATTTGTAGATGTTTTCAATCACTTTTGAGTACTGCTGTAGTGCAAGTACAATCTAAAACCATATTTAGAGAATATGTCGCTATCCATGTCTGCTGTAATGGCCTTGAGTTTCAACATACCCCAGTGACATTTTAGAGATGGCAAACAACTTAGAGCAATTGATACTTATCAATTTACAGAAATTATTCTAATTTGTTATCTTTTAAAAAATAATATTTCCTACAAAAACAGAAAAAAGTTTTCCTTTTTTATATTCTCTTCAGCAGGCCCAGACCACATAAGAAAAGTCAGCTAATAAAATTTTAATAAATAAAACTAAAAATAGAAGAAACGTTTGCTTCTCTACACGCTGACATCAGGGATTAGTAAAGCTTCTCTGGAATAATAGTAATAAGGATTCGATAAAAATGCCAAATCCAGCCTAAACATCTGGCTGACCAAAACCAAACACACCATAATTCAATTCGTCTCAAGGCAGTGTACAGAGGATGACAAACATTAAAAAAGCAAGTACAGTAATAACTACATAGCAGGGAAATACAGAGGAAAAAATATCAAGCCACGCGAGATCACCAAATGTCCATAGCCTGTTAAAATGTCAATTGTTAACCACCCCTTCAGCTTCACACACCCTCAAAGTATCCAAATCCTTTTCATTTAATAATAAATGTGAAATATGCCAAAGAAAAACTGCTTCCATAAACCAATGGTACATTACATTAAGGAGTCCACGTACTCAAACTAAGAAAATCAGTGGGCAGTACTTGAGTTGGAAATAATCTAGCAAATCAGTATATCATGCTTTGGTGGCATGAACATAATAAATGAGGTAACATCATTCCCAGGTTTGTAATGATATGAAGAGATTTGGAGAACATCAGTTTCCCACGCGCAACTTCATAATTCAAGAAATTATGCTTATGTAGCTTGTCCCAAAAGGACCAGCAAAGACAGGTGCATATTTCATTACTTTAGCTATTTTCAGTTCCTCGTGGAACCCCATTTTTTCTAACACAGACTAGTATTATCAATTTGCTTTTTTTAAAAAAAAAAACTTCTAGAAACATTTAAAAACTTCCAAGCACCATTCTCATTCTTTCCTGCAAATCTTTACATGTTAACCTTCCTTTTTTTTTTCCATTTATTACTGGGATGCAAAATATTGTTTTTTTTATCCTTCAGTCTTTAGCCATTTAAAATGTTCTGTTGTATTTTAAACTGCATGCTGAATCCTAAAGCAAAGGGCATTAAGTGATTAATTTTGGCATTTGTGTTTCATGGTTGGCTGGAGAGCTTATGTTTTTGTAAGCTTGTAAATTATCTAGGAAAATAGCTTTTTAAAAAAAATAACATTCTGTTTCAGGCTTCAGGCTTCTGGAATCCAACAAGTTACTGTTCCTTTGCTTTTACCCCTCCAAAGTTACATTTTTAGGGAATAAAGTTGCACTGATTCCAGATGCTACACTTGAGGGGGCGGGGTTTCAGAATCTATGCCTTCCAGAAGAAAATCCTGGGTTATTCTGCACTTCAACCTTTCACTGACATGGTTTCCTCCATTATGTCCCAAGTTGTATTGCTAATATCATACAAAACTACTGTGACAACACCAGAAGTAGTTTAAGATGCTCATGCCTACCACACTGAAAGTGTTACACTTTGATCAAGGGATTACTGTATTTTTTGGACTATAAAACGCACTTTAGTTTTGGGGAAGGAAAATAACAAAAAAGAGTCTGCCTCTGCCTCCCAACATCCATATAAATATTTGGCTAGCATCCTGTCAGTGTGTGAGAGAGTTGAGGGCTGTTTGGAAACAAACAGTATTTGCTGTGTGAGCAGCAAGGAAGGAGACAGCAAGGAGTCCGGGCGTGGTTTGTTCTGTACTAAAGCTGCATGCTGTGCTGATATCTGAAACTAAAACTGAAAGTGAAACTTCTCTGCTGAACTACCACTTGGAAAACCTACTTTTGGTATTGTATATTTACTTAACGTGTTATATATATAAAAAAGTTATTGAATCCTGCTGAATCAGCTACTTGTGTGTGCTTTCTGAATGTGATTGCTGCTACAAACACTGACACGTCCTTGCAGCAAATAGCGAACAACCAGGTCAGCTTCAGCACATTATTGCAGCCTGATTCAGTATGAGCAGCTGATTGGCGGGTGGATCAGCCTCCCAGAATACCCCTAATCAGCTGTTCCAGGCTGCACGGATTGCCACAGATCATTGTCTCCTCCATGCCTCACCTTTTTGGCTACATTCAGTGTATAAGACGCACCCAAATTTTCACCCTCTTTTAGGGGGGGGAAGGGTTTCTTATACTCCGAAAAATATGGTATGTTCATCTTTACACCTTTTATTTGTTTATATCTTATTTTCCTCAGTCCCACTTACAGTGTCAGTTAAGTGGGGCTGAAGAAAATAAGATATAAGCAAATAAAAGGTGTAAAGACGAACATAATCCCTTGATCAAAGTGTAACATCTGATCCAGCAGAGTGGGATAGATTAGCAGTTCTCAAACATTAAACCTCTTTACATTGTTTAAAAATGAGTGAGGAAAGAACATTGGTTTATGTGGGCTATATCTATAAATATTTACTGCATTGGAAATTAAAACTGAGAATTTTTAAAATATTTATTTGATTTCATGGGCCCTTGAAACACTGTTGGAGACACCCAGGGTCCCCAGAGCACACACTTGAGAGCCACTGGGATGGACGTGTATATACATGATAACACCTAACTGCATCAAATAAAAAGTATGATTAATCACTATGTGTTTTGTTAACCATTCCTTGTTACAAAGGTGAAAATTTGACCTGTAAAACTTAAATATACAAATGCGAATTTAAAAGTATTTCCATTGCAAACGTTAAGCAATAAAAGTAATTAGTGAAAACATGCAGAGCTACAAGAATTTGTCAGTGAGCATGTTCCACAGCTATTTATTTATCATTTCAACGCAATCATCAAGATTTTAATTTTAAACTGGGAAAATATCATTTTCCCTATGTGTTAAATTTGCAGAAGGTATGTTTACTATTGGATTAAAAATGAAGATTCTTTCCTTTTAAAGAGCAAATTTAGTACTACCGTAATAAAGGGAAATCTTACCCTCTTGAAATGAAAAACCTATAATTAATTCTGTCACATACAACCCGTTGCCAAAAGGGGTGTCCTTATTTTCCTTGCTTTGTTCAAAACTAAAGTGTAACCCCATTATTTCAAGGATAGTTCTATTGTTTTTGTTGCCACAAGACCATTTCTATTTCTTTCATTTTTCTCTTATATTTATTTATAAATATTTAAGGTAAAGTGACTAGGAAGAATGTGGGAAAGATATAAGGCCAGCACAGTGTGTGTGTGTGTGTGTGTGTCTGTGTCTGTGTGTATGTGTGTGTGTGTAAGCTGGCCTCCTTGCCATCCCCAACACTAAATATATACTCATAAATCTATCCCTTTGACAGATGGAGGTTTTTCTAGGGACTATGACCTTCCGTCCAATCTGCCTTTACACCCACACTTCTGAAATCCCTCTGTTCATAATTCCTTCAGAATATAAACTGGGAGGAGGTGCTCTGCATTGGCACACTTTGATGACAGTTGTAATACCCAATCATCATATATTTACACCTTCTGGTTAGCAATTATGCAACTTGTTTCTTTTTTTCTCCCAGTGTGATGTGTAAATGATAAACCATAGATTTTCATTGGTATAAAATGAATTGATACCCACACCAAACCAAAAGGAAACGCATAATTATATGTATCTTGGTCTCCATCAATTTATTATATTTTATCTTATCATCAATAGGAGGATAATACGGAATGTGTTGTTCTAGCTCCTTCCCCAAACTATCTGCAAGGAAGGCTGGAGTTAGAACTAGGGCATCTTACTATTACTGTCCGTTCAATGTTGAACCATTCAGTAAGGGTTCCATTTATTTTCACATATGGTCTTCTTTCATCATATACTGTTCTTATAATTTAGTAACCCAACTTCCAATCTAATTGAGAGCAAAACATTCATATTTCAAGCTTGTTCATTTTATCATACCCTTTCTTTCACTCCAGAAATGTACAATAAATTCACTCAAAAAATATACGAGGTTTCACATTCATGCATTTGTTTCCCAATCATCTGCTGAAGAGCAAACATCTGGCCTATACACCCCATATTCAGAGTAAAGGCCCTCTACATCTCCCAAGTTTTACTCTTTTTTACTCTCTCTCTTGTACAGAATTCACTTCCCACGATACTATGACAAACTAGTAGTTTTCGTCTTCACTCATGCAATCTTTCCCTTTCTTCCATTTATCAGGCACAGATGCGGTCTTCACACCTGCACCTTTCACATTTTTTCAATCACACCATCAGCCCCTGTAGCTTCCACATTTTGCATCATGCGCACATCAATGTTTGCTTCCTTTTCATCATTTTAGTCCCGTTCTTTTATATACCACAATTAGCTCCATAGAAATCTTCTTATAGCATTCTCTTACTTCAAATTTCATTCCAATTTGCTTCACTTCCTTGTTTAGTCCTCCTTTACAACTATTTTATTCCCATAAAAGTAACTGCATTTTCTCTGTTTGTTCTTCCTTTGTCTACATTCTTGCAACCATATTTCTCTATACCCTTTTGTAATATCTTTCCTCAGTTTTGCAGCAATCATTGTTACCTATGCAATTTTTTTCTTGTCCACAGCTTTTTCACTTCATCATTGCCCCTAAACATTATTTTTCATACTTCCTATTAGCATACCTCCAAACACTTCTTGGCAGCTTGTTACATAATTATTTTCACTCTGATCTGAACAGCTTCTTTCTTTATATATTCACTGTCCATTCATTGTTGAGATAATAACCTGGCTTTTAACACTTTTAAAAAACAGTTTTATACTTTCTTTTCTGCTTCCAATCTATTTTACTTCTTTTAATTTGATTTATTTTACTTATTTTATTTTCTATGTTCTTTCCCTCACCATCCATTCTCCACATGATCAACCCCCCCTAAAAAAAGAAGTCTCTCTCATGTTCGAAGCCCCTCAATATTCTTGCATTATTCAATAATTCTCTCACTTTTCCATTACAAACGATCAAATGAATTTTTATTCATTCTTTGTCCATGTGTACAAATGAGTAGATTTATGTTTAGACCGCATATTCAAAGCCAATACAGATTTTCGAAGCAGATGCTCACCAAATGACCACATTTCTCATTCATTTTAATGTCTCCAAATAACCTAATCACTCTACTGTACTCTCTTACCTTGTTCCAACCAGCCATTCAAATATTTCATTCACACAGACTGTTGTATAGCTTTCCCTAAAATGTGTCCCTGTTTTTAGCCATTATCACCAATCATTGCAACATGCAACAATTACCAACCTATGAATTTCTACTTTCATATGCACCCATAGCACTGAAAGGGAAATTCATATTTGCTTCATTTTTCTACACCTTAATTTTCTTGTAAGTGTTTATTGACCCTTCTCCACAAGATCAAACCAACCTTCATTCCAATTTTATCAAAGACCAAGGCAATTGTAATTTATACATAAAAGGTAGGAAACTAGAGAAAGTCAATGAAATTGTTCCCTTTTGTAGAACTTTCACTAAAACCAGGGGATATGTGGAGAAATTGAAAGATATGCAAATTTTGCAGAAAAGTGACAGATAGTAGTTATAAGAATGAATAGCTATCCAAAGCAGTGAAAGTGATTGTGCGTAAAAGCATGCTTCTTCCCACTTTGTTATATAAAAATGAGAATTGGGTATATCAGGAAGAAACATAAATGAAGTCTAATGCAGAATAAGATACTTAAAGTGTGTGTGCATATAAATAATGATCAAGAACAAAACAATATTCTGAGATAGGTTGGTGATGTAGAAAGAATGGATGAAAATTAATTACAAAACAAGAAGATAAATGGATTTAAGAAGAAGAGAAAGGCTGAGAAAGTCATATGATTGAATGGACTTGATGAGTTCCTCAAAAGGAGGAATTTAAACAACCAAAAGCAAAGCATGAAATAGTGTTTGAAAGTTGGACAAGATGGAAGCAAGGGCGGTTTCAAAAACAGAGAGAGTTGCAGATGTTGATATAAACTAGTTTTAGCAGAAATTTGACCATTTTGTTGCTAACTCTGATTACATAGTTTTGGACCAGGAGGCGGTGATGGTAGAATTTTTAAACATAGAAAGAGGAAAGATCATTCATTCCCATGCTACCCTTAAGTCTTTCCCAAAAGGAGAAAAAGAAATGAGAACTTTGTCTGAGTCCTTCACAGTGATATCACCACCCTTTTGGGGATACAATCTATGGTCCATTCTCTATACCAAAAACATAGTGTTTATCCCCTTTTCTTATTTCAAGCTTTTCATTTCCTTTATTTACTATTCCTTACCTCAGGTATCCCTGGTCTACCCAAGCCGAGAGGAGGTGATGAGCCAATGGGGGAGGTTGTATTCTGTTGTGTCTGAAGGCAGGCAAGCCTTTCCTGCTGATGCTGGACTGAACCATGCCTGGGATCCATGCACCATGGCTCCTCCACAAACTTTATCCTCTTAGTTAACAGTTTCTAGAGGAAGCTTCATATCCTTCTGATCATTGCCCATGGTGGCCTTGCTAGCATAAAGGTGATTTTACCTACTCTCCTTCCAAGGACAGCTCTTTGTTGGCTTTTTCCTACTGTGTGAAACAACACTCTAGGTCCTATGCTTAGTCTTCATTCGCATTCTAGATCAGGGGTGTCAAACACACGTCATCACAGCAATGTCACATGACGTACAGTATCAGGACTTTTTTCCTCTTTCCTGCACCGGGCGGGGGCAGAGCCAGCATGTGACACATCCGGCCCACGCCCCCATATGTTCGACACACCTTCTCTAGACAACGGAAGTGTCTGGGCTGCTGCAAAAACAAAACGACAAAGCAATTCCTCACAACAGCTGGCCTGTACTGTCTGTGGCAGGCATGCAAGTTTGGTGCTGGACCAGAGGGAACTCACCCTAATTAATCCGTTATTGTAGGAAATGGCAATTTGAAAACCCTTGTCTTATTCTTCTTTTGGCACTTTTACATGATATTGCTTGTTCTGGAAGGGGATAATGGTATGTGTGTGTGTTTGTCTCTGTGTGTGTATGTGTGTATGTGTATTCAAGAGTTTTAACATGTTATTTAGAGTTTTACTATATTGATTTTATTTTATTTATTACTTATTTTAAGCGATATAGATGCCTTGTGGGAAGTTGCTTTCATAAAGGGGAGCTAGGAATTGAATGTGTCTAAGCTAACTAAAGAAATCCAGGGAAAGGAAGAATCAGAATTCTACCAGATATGGGATAAATGGTATAGGTGGATGGAGGAAAGAAACAAGAATCAATGAAAGAATATAACAAAACTCAAAAATAATAGTTATGAGTAAAATAAGAGGGTTAAGAATGGTGAAATCCAAATGAAATACAATAGAAGGGGAAATAATATAAAGTGAGCAGTATCGATTGATGATTGCTATTATAAAAAGCAGGAAGTTCCTGTTCGTACTGTATTGCATAAATGTGGTCTAATTTGTGTGTGTGTGTATTTTACATGTTTGTTAATAAAAATCTTTTTTTTTTTAAAGGAATTGAATGTGTGAGAACTGGCTCCTACAGTATTTCTAGCCAGCAGAAGGGGGGAAAGAGGAACGGAGGGTAGCAAGAAGAAAGCCAAACCATCCTTGCCAATGCATGGTGATTTGGAGGTTTTGATTCAGGGGTGGGTTGTTGCCGGTTTTACTTACGGTTCGCAACCCACGCGCAACCCATGATGTCCGTGCATGCGCTATTCAGTGTAAATTGTTCTTCGCACATGCGCAGAACAATTTACAATGAACTGTGCACGCGTAGTCACTAAAAACCAAAATGCTGGTGGCCCAGCAGTGGTGAGGGAATCGGTTCAGGGGTGTGGCAGGTCTGGGTCATGCTCGTTCTGCGACCCAGGTCTGAATTCCACTACCAGTTCAGCCAAACCGGGAGCAACCCACCTCTGTTTTGGTTGCCATCTCTATCCTGAAGAGATGGATTGCATACCCTGGTTGTAAGCATCTAGATTTAATTGGACTACCATGTATTATTTTATCTTCTATCATTATATGCCAGTCACTCTAAATACCATGCTTAAATAGTATCTGCTGCTACAAGGTTGAGGAGAGAGGCAAGAAAGAAACCATGGCAAGTGTTTTATGGTTTCTGCTTTTATTCCTGGAAAACAGCAGTACTGCCTTCTGCAGAAGTGAATTAGAATTTGCTGAGCATTCCTCCTATTTCTCTTGCAACAAGAGCAAATAATTTGCTGAGTCTAAACTCACGGTGTGCCGCATATATTGATTTTTTTTTTCTTTTTTTCCAAAATGGAAATAATTTCTCAAAGCCAGATATGCCCTTGGATTTGCCATTTTGATCGTTCAAAATGCCTAAGACTGGGATTGATTTACTCAGGAGTAAACACAACTAGAACTAGACATCCATTGTACCTTGACTACACTAGTTATTATTCCTAGAGCAGTCTGCTACTTGGAAGAGATTACAGAAGGTCCCAACTTAATGGCCCGAATTGGATCAGCAACTCCATTGCTAAGCAAAGCAGTCACTAAGTGAGAAATTACCTGACTGCAACTGTGTTTTCTGGATGGAAAGAGGCAAGATTAATAAGTTTCACACCTTCTGCTTTTGTTCCCTTCCTAACCACTCCCCCGTCCTTTGAAATACTCAAGTGCCTATTTCCCAGGGAAGAAATGGCAAACTGAAGACAGCTCTGTGAAAGGTGGAACTGCTTCATCATTGCAGAATGAAGAGTCAACGAGCAGACCAGCACTTCAATAACTCCTCTTTAGACAAGGAGAGGACTTGAGGTTGCCCACAAGTACTCCAGATACTACAAGACAGTCATCTCTGTTTAGGTTTAGAGCTCTGTGAAATGAGAGAATAGCCACCTTGCTCAAACTGTAGTCAGCACTTTTATGGGCCCTTGATTCACATACTTCCTTTTCTAATTGTTTTTGGAAATTGTTAGCTGCTTTTCAGCTGTTAGAAACCTTTGAATTTATAGCACCTATGTGTTTTCTTCAATGTTTAGCAAAAGAGATTTTAAATACAAGATTAAGGACATTTATTAATGGTTTTTAAAAAATAAATAGCAAAAAGGTGATTAAACAATTATTTTAGAAAATTACACATGGAATAAAGGGTCTGGTAAATTTGAAATAAGATTTTGGAATTAATTATACAGAATTCTTCCCATGATGAAAAGCTTTTGAAGACTTTAAAAATTGGACACTAGAGGGAACTAGAAAGAACTAAAGACTACAATTGAAGGAGAACAACTCTGAAACTCTACTTACAAATACAAATACAGAAATAGTTTCATACTGGCTATATTTTTTATTTCAGATATATTGAAGGATATTTTTGATCAATGGACCAACACTGTCTGAAGACATCTCCTGGTCATGTGGCTGGCATGACTAAAGGCTGAAGGCACACAGAATGCTGTTACCTTCCCACCAAAGATGGTTCCTATTTTTCTACTTGCATTTTTACATGCTTTCAAACTGCTAGGTTGGCAAAAGCTGGGAGAAGTAACAGGAGCTCACTCCATTACATGGTGCTAGGGATTCGTACTGCTGACCTTTCTGACCGACAAGCTCAGCGTCCTAGCCACTGAGCCACCATGTTCCTTCAGACAAGATTGAAAAGTGGATTTTAAAAGGACAGCTGATACCTTAATTAAAAGGGATAACATAAATAACAAGCCAAAAGAGTGAGCCAGATAATTTTGTTATATTAGATTTATAAAACAGGCTTGTTAAAGCTTTGAAGTTTGTGAAGTGGAACAAAAATATCCAATTCTAGCATATTGTTTGAAGAGATTAAAGAACAAGATTGTTAAAAGTAAAATGAAGGAATACAAGGATGGTTAACTTGATCAAGGTTAAAAGATATATTGTTTATCTTTTAATGGTATTGTTAATTCTACTAATATCAGGACTGAAAGGACAACGTTTTAGGATTTATTCTTAGATAAGAGATGTGATATGAGAAGAAGAGATCATTTGTTATATTTTAAGAGAAAAGTTATTAAAATTGTTTGTATTTGTTGTAATTGAGAGGAAAGTCCTATTTTGTTGTTGTTTGTATTAATTTGCATTGTTCTATCCAGCTTACAGTACTCTTGTTTTTCTTTCTCTCCAATCTCCCCACTCAGAAAGGGAAGGGAGAAAAAAGCAAGCCATTTCTGTAGGCAATCTCTCTTTTGTCTGATCCTTTTCCAGTTGCCAGCATGATCACTTTGCTTTTGATATGTGGAAGAGAAACTGCTTATTCTCTTGCAATCCCATCTTTCCCAATCTCTCTGTTCTCCTAGGCGCGGGGGAGCAAAAACCATAGTTCAGGCACAAGACAATGCATATTGATTGTAATAGCAATAGCACCTATACTTATATACCACTTAGTGCTTCACTAAGGGCAATTACATGATTGAAGGAGGTTGTAAATGGCCAGAAAATTATTTTTCAGAACCATTGTAACTTTGAAAAGTCATTGAACAAGTTGTCGGTAAGCAAGGGCTATATGTATAGTAAAGAAGCACTCATGTTGGGAGAGAAACTATCTCAGCAGCCCTGCTATTTGTCTGCCAAGTAAGTCCCTGGCACTAAAATGGGATACCCTTGTGATAAATGGAGGCAGTCTTAGTTCCAAAACTCTTTCCAGTTTGCAGCTGGCACAAACATTTTCTCTACCATTGAAATGAAAACAAAACTGCTAGATAGAAAGAAAAGTAAAATTGTCCCCAAGCCAGTGTGACTTGGCAGACTGGGAAGCTGCAAACAAGCTGCTACTTTATTCTTCCCCCTTTTTGTAGGATTGTCCTAATAGTCCCAACAAGTTAATAATGACTAATTTAATTTCACCAGTTTCCAAGGGAAAACTTGGAAAATGCAAGACCCATTTCATCTGGCTACAAGCCTATGTTGAATTAGGAGGGCATGATTACATTTGCTTCCATCTGTTAAATGTTATTAGTTATTTAGGGCAGAAGAGGCAATTTGGGGGTCCTTTCAGATGCTACTTTTAAACAAAGATAAGTGAAGAAACCTAAGAATAATCATGGGCATATGAGGATGACTGCTTACCAAACAGGTACAGACAGCAAATTAGATATGCCAAGAAGTTCAAACCTGAAACCAAAATGATAGCCTTTCAATTGCTTTAACCTCTCCTCAGCTTGGTGTCTCCAGATATGGGCTACAAATCCAGAATTGCCAGATAGTGAAAAAGAAGCTAGCATATCTTAACTACTTAATAACTGGGCATGAGTTGTTTCTGACCCACATATTTGCTGCTAATAGAAAGATAGAAAAGTTATCAGTGTGACAAGGTCAAGACAAAAGGTAGAGGAAACTGTGAGAGTTTTTGTGGGCATCAGGGAGAGAATGTGACTAAAACATGCATTTGTTGCCAATAACCCATGGTCCCATATTCCTGGGACTCCATTGTGATATAAAACAGATGGGGAGAAAAAGCCTCTTTCATTGTTATACCACATCACACGTGGTAGTAGTGATAGAGAGTGGGGAGATTCGTGACTGAACATTCCATCATGCTAAAAAATTCTCTGCACATAGAAAAATATCAAGCTATGAACCCAGAGGTGGTTTTCACTTACTTTGCCTATGGGTTTGTGAATGTGTGCACATGTGCATGCATCAGGCCTTCCTCGCACATGTCTGTGCCTTCTGTGCATGCACTTTGCTCTCACACACGCCTTCCGCACATTCACCCAGTCACAAAAACATGCCTAAGTAGGACGTCATAGAGCCAGGGCGGGTAGGTAGGCCCACCCACGATTTCTACTACAGGTTCAGGCAAACCAGTCCGAAGCAACTGAATACCACCTCTGCATGGACCATAGAAAGCTAATTTAGACCTGGTTCCCAATGAAGGGGGTGTGTTTTTTTTTCAATCAGCCTCCTTTTGCAGCCTGAAGAAATGAGCTTCAAAAATATATGGGCTGGACTTAACATCTTGGCTTGTTGGTTTATTTTTAAAAGGAATAAACAACCTACTTCGTGGAACTGTTGCTGGAAAAATAAGGATGGATGGACACAGGAAGTTGTTTTACAAGTTTTAATACTAATTAATAGTGCCATCCTACACCAGAATACTGTAGAAAACAAATGCCTTGGGAGTATTTGGGAGATAAAAACATTCCTTAAAATGGTTATGATTTACAAGCCTTCCACTCTAAAAGTGCTGTCTGGTATCTTGTTGGCAGCCCATCATAAAACATCTCAAGCCACATGGTTTCCTGAGTGCATTAGCAAAATCTTTCAAGCAGCGTTCCGTTCCCCACCCCCATCCCCACTGATGTGCACCAGGAGAGAGTAGTGCAATAATGATCAGAGTGATTGAACATCTCCTACAACCAAATCACCAATAAGTGTCAACAGAAGGTCAGAAGATGCTTAGATTGTATAGGAAAGATGCTTAAAGAAGAGCACTGTTAATAGGACAGGTAAGAAAAAGCAGCTGTAACTGAAAGATGAGCATTGCAAGCTCCTGTGGTTTCTCAGGCTGGGAGCTGTAGAGCCCAATACTAATCAAAGGGCTTTTTGTTTTTTGTTTTTTTACAATCAAGCGTTATGCCGAAGACCAAGAACCAGTGGATTGGTAGCTTTGCAAAGATTTGGGGATTCTCCTTTTATAGTTCTGATGGCTTCTTGCAGCTGGTCTTCAGCTGAACACATCTCACAGCTGCAGTTCCCCAGAAGCAATTTGGCATGTCTCTAAAACAAGACACAATGAAGCATCTACTAACACAAGCCTTTCCCTTTGAAGGAGAGGAAATCATATAATCTAAAGCTTTGGGGAAAAGAAATCACAATCTGGGTCAAGAGATTAGGCATCTACTTGGAGCTGGAGCTGCTCCCAGCCATCAATTTGGCTCCTCTGCAAAATGCAAAAGGGAGGTGTGTGCTGATGCAATTGTTCTTAGCCAAAGTTTGACTATGGTGTCCACAGCTTTTACAAATAAAATAAACTATATAAATAAAAATGTAAATGTTCGTTTGTTCAAAATCTTAAATCTCTGAAAGTTCTTCACCGATTGCTTTGAAATTTTGACACAACGTTGCATTTGAATACGCACGTGTTTTTATATACGTATATTATATAGATGTCACACCTGTGACAGGTAAAAACATGTTTTTGGAAAACCAGCGCCATCTGTTGGACGTAAAAGCAATACACGCTATACTAAATATTTCACGATTCCATTTCAATCTTTCTGATTGCATTGTTATATTGAATTTTCATAGATTTTGATTTATTTTTATTTTCATTTTCATTTAATTATTTTGCGTGATATTGCATTGGAATTGAGCTGCGTCGTTTACCATAGCATTCATTTCATGAGTATCGTATATTTGGAACAGTTCGGCCTCTCTCCAGCTTCGTCCTGACAGTCCCTCTATATGTGTGGCTAGGCTGCGGCCGCACCCTTTCCGCTTTCTGCCCCTCATCCGACAAGCTTCAGCCATTTCCGCGCAGCCCCACTCCCACAGACACACATGTGCGAATGTCTTCCACATGCACAGCAGAGACCAGAAAATCAGCTGGCTAGCGGGAGGCGCAGGAGCATCTACTATGGAGCTGAACTGGGCAAAGGCTCATGTACCCGCAGAGAGGGCTCCATGTGCCACCTGTGGCACATGTGCCATAGGTTTGCCATCACGGCTCTATACAGTGCAAATAATTCTAGAAGTCATTTGGTGAAAGTCCATGTGGTGTAGCAGTTAAGGTGTTAGACTAGACTAGAGTGAGGGGACCCAGATCTGTGCTCAGCTCCAGAAGATGATTGGAGCAGCTCAGGATTAGTCACTCCATCTAAGCCAGGCAAGGGGAACTATGGCCCTTTTATGATTTGTGGACTTCAACTCCCAGAATTCCTGAACTAGCATGGCTGGCTCAGGGATTCTGAGAGTTGAAGTCTGCAAATCATAAAGAGTCCATAGTTCCTCACCACTGGTCTAAGCCTATCAACCTCCCAAATAATTGTTGTGGAGAAATTATGAGAGGAAGTACTTCCTTTTGCTCCTGTACATATAAATCAAATAGGTAAGTTTATTTTCATTAAGGATATTGAGGAAAGATAGCCTCTAACATCATTGCCTTGTAAAAAAAACCTGTAGCCTGTCCCATTGTTGCTGTTAACATATTTTGTTCTTATTTGTAATATACATGGGACAACATATGACAGCATCTCCAACCAGAAGTATTTTAAAATACACCAGGAATCCTTCCCATAGAACTTCAGCATCATTTTTTATTTGACTCTGAGAAGAGCCATGCTATAAATGGGAGGCAGACTTTAGCCCTTGTTGTGGATGTGGCTTCCATGGCAAACTGGCTCAGGCTGAATACACATTCCCCTGAGGAAGAGTTGATTCTCTGTCATGTATACAAAAGCACCTTCCCTTCTGGGACATGGAGAAAAACCGTAGCTATTTGAAACTCAGAAGCAGAATGCCAGGGGCTATGAACTAGGATTCACTAACGGAGATGAAAGTTGCTCTCCCTAGCAACCTTAATATTAACCACAGGAAAATGGAAAGTCTAGAAAAAGTAAAGATCAATAGAAGTTTTGGATAATATCCAAATGAAGAAACTGATAATGCATCAAACCACATGTTTGCATTAGATTTCTGTGTGTGTGTGCGTGTACGTGTGTGGTGCTGAGTTAAGTCTAATCGGTTTTATTTCTCTGAACAAGTGAGAAAAATTGGGTCTATCTGTTTTCAATCAAAGCTCAAGCTTTATACAAGATCTATTTAACCCCCCCAAAAAAATATATTGTGTGTGGTTTTTTTTAAAAAAAGGAACAGCAACAACTCTACAGTATTTGGTAGAAAGTTTCTAGCTTTCTACAACAAAAAAGCCTTTTATCACAGACCTGCAGAAATGGGATTGGGGAATATGTCAGTTGAGAAGATAGGTGGTAGCAGCAGGAACGTCCTCTAAATAGGAGCCAGGTCCAGCATATGATGACCCAGAGAGCTTTAGGAAGAGGGGATCACAATCGTGACTTCCACCCAACAGGACAAGCTGTTCTGATACAGGCTTCCAAGGTACTAATGTAATGTTGAGACAAGGGAAAGTTCAAGCTCTTCAGATGACTTGAGTCAGAAATCTCATTCAATCTTGGGTTTACATATATTTGCATGTTTTCCTTGGGAACTTATATAAACCTAGTATTGTGGTTTGTTAATGCCTTAATATTGCATATGCACAGTCAATTCAGTCGTATTCATTAAGCCATGGTTAACACTGTGGACACAGTGGAATTTTTTCCTGACTCTGAAATGCACAGATTTCAATTGTCTGACATATTTTCCTTGTGTACTCCTGTTTCTCTATGCTGAATGTAATCATAGTGCATTCAAAAGCAGGAAGTAGAGACATACCGGTAATAGAAGGAAATTTTGGATTTATCCCCACTCCAGATTGGAACAGGAGACAAGGGCCTTAACGTGCTAACTAGCATGCTCCACTTTGTGGATAAGAATGAATAATACAATTTAGAAATAGAAGCTTCCAGGAATTCAAAGATTAGAAAGTTTTGATACTGTACGCCTGTGTCTGGGTTTTACAATAAGTTGTGGTCTAGTTAAATATTTATAGAATAAATCACAATTAACAAATTGTATGCAATGCTTTAAGTCTTCAGCTTTATAAACTATAAGGGCTGAGTTTGTGCAATGTGTGAACCATATTGCGCAAACATATGGTTTGTGCAATATGATAGAAACAGTTGCTTTGTCTATCACTTTACTGCCTTTGGCTAAACATTGGTGTTGTTTTAAAGAAAAGAAAAATAAGTAAGTTTAGTCCAGCCAGAGCTATAAAGCAGGTCTAATTTGTAGGGTTGGGCTTTCTCGGTATAAACACTTGAGTGAATAAATTAGCTGAGCACATACAACATACTACACCAGTGTTTCTCAATCTCAGCGACTTCGAGACGAGTGGGCTTCTTCTTGCTGGCTCTGGAATTCTGGGAGATGAAGTCCAAACATCCTGAAACTGCTGAGGATGAGAAACACAGCCACAATCCAAAAATCAATCAACCAACATTAGGGCTTAGTGTTGTATTTGAAGCTATGCGATCAGTGAAAACTGAAGGGGTTGTTTGTGCATTTACTTTCTTCTTAGTTCTTTTTCTCTAGAAGGGAGTTCATGAGCATTTTTATTAACTCTCCCGCTTCAATAACCCCACAGCACAATCCCCCTCTGCACTCCATCATTGTAACACCCCATTCCTTCCCTTCTATTCTTGAGGGCCATGGCAGAGAAGGGTCCTTACCTTGGATGCCCATTTCCTAACCTGACATTAGGAGAATGTAAGAGAGTCCTCTTACAACTAGCAGCAATTCCATCCTTCGCCAAGCCCTGCTTGTTTTTGCAGCCCTGTTACACTCGATAAGTGATGGCTGCTATGTTCTCCCAGCCCCCAAGAGCTTCAAATGCTACTGTTCCAGCCATTCTTCTGGGCCTTTTTATTGTACTATCAGTCACCTTGACACCACAACCAACAACTTCCTCACAGCAGGTTTTAGATGCTGTTTTCTTGCCTGCAATCTATTCTCCCAGATAGTTAATCGTTTTCTCAGAGAAGGCAATGGGGGATGGCAGCTGGAATCTGCACAACCTGGAACTTCTCTATTAAGGGGCCGGATCCATATATAGACAATGAAGCTTCTCAATCCAGACTCTCTGTTTTTTACAGAACCCCATACTATGCAATATGACCTCACATAATATGACTTAATATTCTGCGTGAGTCAGATTACAATGTTTTATTCAGCAAACTATGATTAAAAGTATTCCTGGCTCAATGTCCTAATGAAGCCGATGGAATTATGCATTATTGTTGTGAATAAATTCATGTATTTATAAAGACATTGTTAAAGACAGGGAAATGTAACAGAAGAAACCCTTGGAGGCCATATGATCTGTCAATCTGATCATTTTTTTCTCTCTTAAGCAGAGGTGGGTTCCTACCAGTTCGCACCTATTCGGTAGAACCGGTTCGTCAAATCTACCAAACTGGTTAGAAGAGTTTCCACCAGTGGACCCGGAAAGCACGCCACACCTACAGAAGAGGTTCCAAAAAATTTTGAAACCCACCACTGTTCTTAAGCTATGCTCTGTTGTGCAAATTAATGTTGCACTTTTCAGTTTTGGCTAATTGTTGGTAATGGGCAGAGTCAATGCTTTTGGAGGAGTAAATTAGTAACTAAAAATTTCACTATGCCAATGGCATCACCTGGATGCCCTCTGTGGATGACAGCTGTGCTCCTTGCCCCACAAATTTTTGTAAAGTCTCATATATCCCTCATTTGCAAACCCCAATCAATTTGCCTATTGCCTCAAATATCCCTAGGACTGCAGACCCAAGATAATGACTATCCTGTTTAGCAACTGTTTGAAGTTATGACAGCGTTGAAAAAAATATTACCATTTGGGTGCTTTTCAACCAGTGCTCATTTGTGACCAATGCAGAGTCCTACAGTTACCTGGTCGCCAGTTATGAGCTTCATAGCCAGCTCCTGACAAGCAAGGTCAATAGGAAAGCTGGCAGCAAAATGACAAATTGCTGTCACATAGCAATAGTTGCAGTCTCAACTACAGTCATTAGGTGAAGACTACCTGTAATTCAATGTGCTGGCAAACCAAGAGAACCCATCTAACTGTAGACAACCATAGGTAATCATAGTGGGAACACAGCCATTGTGTTTTCCATTCACAGCATGAGTATGTTCTAAGCAAGCTTTAATAGCTTTGACAGTTGTTTTGTTTCTTCAGACCTGTTATTATCACATTATGCTGCACAAATATAATGGGGGGGCAAGTGAATTCTAACCTGGGCTGCTTGGAGCTCCAGTTCTTTCTGATGCGTTTTCAGAAAGTGCGGTTTATATAAATGAAATGCCAAACTTTCACACAAGGGTTGTGAAATAAGCAAGAAGTGTTCCTTAAAATTCAAAGTGTAATTAACGCTGAAGACCAGTCCCTCTAATAAGTTCTGCAGTCCAGACTATTATTAACTTTACTTTTTCTAACTCCACTGTTTGCACAATAAATTCTACCTCCAGGAAATATCTATTAAATTAAGCCATTAAGCTAATAATGGCTTGAGTGCTCCACATTATTAGCAGGGAAGGCCCACGGCTTAGGCCGGCACTAACTTTCTTTCTTTTTTTCTTATTGTCCGCTGAGTCAGAAAAATATCCTTTGGTTTCTGTCTTTGGTAACTGCAACTTTAACAAATGGATCTGCATCTCCATGGTGCATAATTTCCAGGACTATCATAATTAACATCTAGTGCTGAATTGTTGTGTTTTTTTGAGCAAAACCAAACCAATAACAAAATAATTATGGGGTTTTGTTTACTGCAGGCAGAAAATGGAGTTCAAGCATTCAAAAAGAATGGAAAGGGGAAGGCAGGATTGGCAGAGAGACATTTCATTGTTTTGCTTCTATTTTGCTTTTAAGCCACAATATCCATTGGAAATAGTAATTCCGTAACTTTGGAAAAAGACACCAAAAAAGAAAAAAAGAAAACCCAACAACAATGCAATCATAGCTAGATAAAACAATAAAAAAGGTAAAGGAATTGTTTCTCTAGCTTAGGATCACATACAAATTCAGAGAGAAGGACTATTTGAGAGTTAAAAGACCTGGATGCAATTGACATCCATTAAGAGCAGCAGATGAGATAGCTCAATGAAGCTCAGGTCAACTTGTCAGCTTCAGTACAAGCACCTCTTTCATTGACCAGCTAGAATACAGGCAGTCCTCGAGTTACGAATGGAATGGAGCCTTCCCATTCCATTCGTAATCAGAGGATTTGTGGGAGTGAATCTCATACCTTTTTTTAAATTAAAAATCATTGAATTTTACAATAGTATACCTTCCCCCTTCCCTCCATCCCCGCCATCCCATATCTTCCCTACCTTCCCCCCCCCAACTTCCCAGAGCAAATACAGGGTATAAACATTTAACAATCATACACTAAAATAAACTAATTAACTTTAGCATCGTACCTTCGCTTATATTTTAACTCCCCTTTTGTAAAGCTAACTTTAGATAAATTATAACATTCCTTGTTCATTCATTCATAAGCTAACTGAAATTTCTTAGTCCTGTATTTATTCTGAACATAATCAATCCATCTTCTCCATTCCAGCTTGTATTTCTCATCTGAATGGTCCTTGAGATATGCTGATATTTTAGCCATCTCTGCTAAGTTTGATACTTTTAACGTCCACTCTTGAATAGTAGGCAATTCTTCCTTCTTCCAGTACTGCGCCACCAACAATCTTGCTGCCGTTGTTAAATTCAGAATCAAATTAGTCTCTATAACTGTACAGTCTGT
The DNA here is from genome assembly GCF_009769535.1 of Thamnophis elegans. Classification (NCBI taxonomy): domain Eukaryota; kingdom Metazoa; phylum Chordata; class Lepidosauria; order Squamata; family Natricidae; genus Thamnophis; species Thamnophis elegans. The sequence goes on along the minus strand of NC_045541.1, from coordinate 76,954,982 downwards.
AATTATACGTAACAAGAATAACTGAGGCGTGAACCTTATCCTCTTTTTAAGAATATTTTGAATAATCCACCATATTTTTATCCAAAATGCTTTAACTTTTTTACAAATCCACCATATATGATAATACGTAGCGTCAGCACAATCATATCTCCAGCATTTAGGTTGTAAATTCGGGTACATACAAGCTGTGAATCTCGTACCTTGAATGCAATCACTCCCTCCTTCCACCCATGCATTCGCTAATTGAATGTGCGGTTTGTTAAGTGCACATAAGGTATTTCAGGGTGGGGAAGGCCGGGGAGGGGCTGGTGATGGAACAGGCCACCTGCTTAAGACCACCCAAGGCCTCCCTGACCCACTAAAATACCACATGCTCCCCGCAATTGTTTTCATACCCAACCTGCCACACTGAGTTACTTACTGTGCAAACATCTAGCAAGCTGTCTCCTCTCCAGCCTCTTAGCCACACCTTCAGAGCTCCATTTTGCCATGTGCAGGCCTCATCCAGCACTTTAAAGGCCAAAATGGAGCTTCTGAGGGGCTCCCCCCACCCCAGAGCTGTTTTTTGGGTTGCAAAGGCTTTTTGCAAAGATGGCAAAAGGCTTTGCAAGCGGAGGGAAAGCTTCAATGTTTCAGGCCGTCCTCCATTTGCAAAGCTGTTTGCTGCAGATCTTGTCCAGGCCTCCATTGGCAGAAAACAGAGGACTAAAGTACTGTGAGAGACCACGAGAGATCAATAGCGTGAGCTCTCGAGCTACTGATCTCGCATGATCTTGCAGTACTTTAGGTCTCCATTCTCTGATTACTCACTGAAGGTCTGAAGTGTCAAAACAGGAACAAGAAAGCGAAGGCTCTCTAGAACTTTGCAGGGTGAGTATCCAGAGGCCTAGTACTTATGAAGACCTGGTGCAGGGGTGAGGGGAATAGGCAGGGTGAATGCTGCAGAGCCTCTAGTCTAGTTTGTTCGTAAAGGCGAACAACTGCTGTGGTGTTGCAATATTCATAGTTTCGGGACTTGTTATAAACACTAGGGGGCGCTTATCACGTAACTTCAAATATTCGCTAAGGGAATGCTCACAACCCGGGGATTGCCTGTAGTGCCTCTGAGCAGTTGTGCAAGAAGGATTCCTGACCAAAATCTATACAAATCAAAAGCTACGCAAGCTGTTTTCTGACTTCAAGCAAAGGACTCTTACACATACAGTGGCACTTAAACGTTTGTGAACCCTTTTCAGTTTTCAATATTTCTGCACACATATGACCTAAAACACGATCTGCTCTCCACACAAGTCCTAAAACTAGATAAAGAATTAAACAAATGGATCAAAAACATTATACAAACAGTCCTCACTTAACAATGATCGTTGAGCCTGGCAACTCTGTCACTAAGTGACACAGTCATAAAGTACAATGTTAAATCACTGTGTCAACGTACAATAGCAGTTGCAGCCATAAGTGAATCCTGCACCATGCTGCAACAGCCATAAGTCCAGCATTGTTGTAACGTCAAACAAATGGTTGTTAAACAAGGACTACCTGTACTTGTTCATTGATTTATTGAGAGAAATGATCCAAAGCTACATATTTGTATGTGACAAAAGTATCTGAACCTTTGCTTTCATTGGTGTGGCCTCTTGTGCAGCAATAACTGTAACTGTTTCTGATAACTGTTGATCAATCCTGCACATTGGCTTGAAGAGAAATATCCATAGGCTTCCACATGTCAAGTTCTTCCACATTGGTATAGCATTATGATCAGGACTTTGACCTGATCATCCCAAACATTGACTTGCTTTAACCATTCTTTGGTCATACAACTTGTGTGTTTTCAGCTGTCTTGCTACATGACTGATTTTCTCTTGAGCTTCACTTCATGAACATGCCCTGTTATTTTACTGTAGAATTTGTTGGGGCAATTCAGAATTCTTAGCCCTGTCATTGATGGCCGTTCCAGTATGCCTAGTATTGAGGCAACAAAGCAGGCACAAACTGTGATATCACCATGTTGCATAGATGAGATAAAGTTCTTATGCAGGAATACAGTTCATCATTTCAATTTCAGTTTATTGTGGTCATAGATCTATACAAGTACCAAACGTAACCCTTTTCACTCAAGCCAAAAAGTTTTATTTTGGTCTTACTCAGTTAACAGAGCATTCTTCCAATGATCTTCTGGTATATCCACATGCTTGTTCACAAACTGTGCACAGGTAACAATGTCCCTTTTAGGGAACAGTGCCTTTTTCCTTGCAAGCCTACCACACACGCCATTGTTGTTCAGTGTTTTTCTGATGATAATCTCATGAACACTAATATTTGCCAATGCAAGAGACACATTTAGTTCCTTAGACTTAACCTAGTTACCTAAGGTGTTCTTTGACACCTCAGAATATTACATGTGTTACTCTTGGTGCAATCTTGGTTGATTGACCACTTCTGGGGAGAATAACAATGGTGTTGAATTGCCTCCATTTGCATACCATCTGCCTGACACTGGACTGGTGGAGTTCAAATGTTTCCGGAAATCATCTTGTACATTTTTCCCAGTCTGATAAGCATCAACAATTACTTTTGGATGTCATCAGAAATCTCTCTTGTTTGAGCCATGACACATTTCTAGACATCTATATTGTGAAGATCAAACTTCAGTAGTGAATATCAGAATTCTGTTCTTTAAATAAGGCACAACCTCCCATACTTATTCTTCAGTATCATTCCATTGATCGAAATGCCTAATTTTTTTTTAGAATGAATTGATGATCCATGGTGGCACAGTGGTTAGAGTGCAGTACTGCAGGCTACTTCTGCTGATCACCGGCTACCAGCAGTTTGGCAGATTGAACTTCACCAGGCTCAGGGTTGACTCAGCCTTCCATCCTTCCGAGGTGAGTAAAATGAGGACCCAGATTGTTGGGGGCAATATGCTTACTCTGTAAACCACCTAGAGAGGGCTGTAAAGTGGTATATAAGTCTAAGTGCTAGTGCTAGTGCTAGTGCTATTCCTATCATAAGCACCAAATAAAATTGTAATCCATGGACAGAAGCTGATAAGAACTGGGTGTCAATTCTCATTTTAACATTGGTTCCAGGATCAATCACTACCTCATCCAATGGCGGGCTCTATGATAGCGACATGGCTCTGTTCTCAAAAGAAGAGAACAGTTAATAGCTTCATGGCTATCCCTCTCCATTGACTTGGCTGGGGTCTTCAGGGATTGGTTTCACAATTCAGTTAAGAATAGGTAACAGATTCTTCCCCCTCCATACTCAAACACATCCTCAAGTACACAAGAAGATGTGCAGTGATAAGAGAGTTTGACCACTTGATGTGAGACTTCCTCCAAAAGCTATGTGAGATCCTACCTGAGCTAACAACTTAAACATTTCAAGAAAATAATAGACCAAATAACTAAGATCACCTTTTGACAGACTGGAAAATAGCCTCCCTGATCCCAGAGGATCAGAACAATATCAGCTGGTCAAAGTTAATATTCTTTCTCTTTCTGTTTTCTCTCATTCTCTTTCAGATGAAATGCTGGAATGGTATGAGGGCCAAAGAACTCCAGGCTTTCTTTAATGATGTTGATGCACTTTAATTTAGATACTAGCTTGGTTACTAGCTTGGTTACAGAAACCACCGTAGTCATCATGATCGATGGATGGGAAAAGGACTAAGGGAAAACAAATTCTTCCACAACTCCCAGAAACTTTCAACACCATCCATCATCGTATGCTCTGGGTGCTATGCTCTCTGCATCGAGAATGGGAGATGCAATGTTTGTGGGTTCCATTCATGCTTCAGGGAGAAGATCCCAAAAGGCAATTCCATAGAGTTTGAATGTTTTGTGGTAATGTGTTGTTGTGTGAATCTAACCTCAATACCATTCAACAGATTTTGATGAAATAAACCATGGCTCAGGAAGATAAGTGATCGTAGCTAGGATGCTCCATTTTGTTCTGGGTCCGATGGCATCCAAATTCTCAGTGTTAGTTGCCATTTGTGGCTGCAAGCTCCCATCATCTCAGACTTTTGTGTCAACTATGGCCTGTCCTGGGCAGACTAACCAGACCAAGCTAATTCATATTCTGCACATTTCTAAAATGGACTCTTCTAGCAAGCTTTTACACAGGACAACTAAGTTGGACCAGCTAGTGGGACGGTAGCGTGCAGGTATTTCCAATATTCCCCCTCTTTGTGGACAATTGTCAAATGAGGCTGAAAATGCTGATAAATTTTGGAGAGAGAAAAAGAGTCAGGAGAAAAAAATGAGCAGGCAGTGGAAATGAAGCAACCTGAGAAGTTATGTTTCCTATCCAGACTACAGAGCTCTGTGTTCACGTATTTTGTATAATTGGCAACCATTTTATATTATTTGCTACGTTTCTACATAATATGCTTCATTTGTTTTTATTTTGTCACACTGCATTTAATTTGGGCTGTGCTCATAGATATTTTTTTTTATGTTTTTAGTTTTGCTCTAATTTGATTTTACATTTTCTTTTTTTGTTACATTCTTTTCCGGGTTAGTTCATTTATGAACATTATTTCATATTGCTTGATGTGTGTTTCCATTTGTAGTTATTAGTTGATATATGCATTGTAAAGATATCATTTCTATTATTCACAGCCCCCCGAAGGAAAGTTTTTCCTCAAAATGCATTAGATTGAGACTTGGAATGAAATATGTGTGCACTATATTCCTTTTTTTTTTCTCCCCTGTCTAAAATGAGCTAAAATAAAAGTGACATCCAAAGCAGTATGGAATCAAAGGAAGCATATTTTGAAATGACCAATATTTTACAATTCTACTCAGTTTTATCACTAAAACAAGTAGGCAAGTCAAATATCTTGGAGTGAATACAAAGGAGTGTGAACCAGCCAATTCCATCTAGTTTGTGCTAACTGGCTGTTCAATGCCAAATGCTTTGCTTGCTTTTTTTCCCCCTTCTTTTTTCCCCCTCACTTTTCACTCCTGCCTCCTTTTGTCCATGTTCCCCAGCCTTTCCTTATTCTAGGCAAGAATGCACAGCAATAAAGCAGCCCCTGTGGGAGAAAAACTATGGGGGGGGCTTCTCCCTCAGATTTGCACTTTCAATGTGAGGGGACCACGGGGGGGGGGGGATCAGGCTACCCATCCCAAGTAAGGGTGAAGGGAGGGAAAGAAAAGTCAGGTCCATCAACAGGAGAGGCCAGGGGGATTCGGGGAAGGGGAGGAGGGGTTGCCATACAGGAACTCCTGATGACTGTTGATGGGAAGAAGATCGATCTATAGGTCCTGAGCGAAAGAGCCAGCCGTCAATAGTTTCAGCCCAAACTACCAGATTGATAGACTGCCTGGGGAGAGCATATTTGTGTGCAACAGAGGATTCAGTGAAGTTGCCACGGGCATCGGAGTCTACTACAGCCTGCTGTTTTATTTCTGGATCTGTCTGGGTCTGTAATGTAAGAGGAATATCTAAATGAAAGCAAGTCGTGCAATTGTCTGGCTCCACTTAATTTCTGGGTGTCTCGGCCTTTTAGCTTTTGAGACCTGGACGGGCCTCCTTTCCTGAAAATCCAGACCTGGACTATTCACAGCATCTGCTTACAAAATGTCCCCCTTCTCCCCAGATCTGACACGTATTTGATGCAAATCCAGGCTGTTCTATGTCAGAAAGGCAGGTGTCCATCCTGCAGCTCTCTCAGACTGATTAGAAATTCTACTCAAGACTGGCCAGTGGGAAAATGTTGAGCTCATAGGGAGACGAACAATCTTCTCTGAGCAAGAAGGTAGCAAATACGCCAACAAACCCATTATATTGTCAAGTGTGAAAGCAAATACTTGATATGGGAAGGCTGCTGAAGCAACTATAGCTGCTACATGGGCAGGATACAGGAGATGTTGTTGACATAGGATGTTATTTTTTTTCTCATACTATACCAACATTGGCAACTGATGTACTATTTAAACAATGGCAGAAATATATTTCCAGTTTTGTATGGCAAGGTGTGAAACCAAGAATTAAATATAAACTGGTGCAAGATTTGTCACTTTAAACTTCTCTTTCCCCTCGACCTCCTCCCACCTTCCCAATATTTTGTTGAAGTTATTATTTTATATTTGAAATTCAATCAAATTGGTTTCTTTAAAAAGAAAAAAAGATACAGGTGATGCTGGTGCTGAAAAATTCTGCCCTGCCTTCTTGGTTAGCTTGTTCATCACTAGGGGATGGATGATGATGATGGGACCATCCGACTCACAATTTTGTGCTGATATTGGAACATGGTGTTGATGATTTCAATGACAGTCAGTGGGATTGAAGAAAGGTCTAGATTCTAGAATCCTATCTTAATCTTGAGGTGAGAACATGCTTCCCATGGCATTGGAGGTAGTGAGACAGAAAATTTGGTATCAACGCATCATGCCAGACATGGCTACATAAAAATATGCTTTGTATATTGTTTGGAGCCAAGGAATATTTTTCCCTATTGGAACTTAAATTCGATGGTTTTGATTTCTGAACAATATTCTTTAAAGCAGCCTTCCCAACTGGCACATTCCAATTGTGTAAGACTTCACTTTTCATAATCTTGCTTTGGGATTATGGGAGCCCAAGTCCAGCACAAATGGAGAAATCAGGATAAGGGAAAATATTCTCACCAGTTTTTTCCCCCTTCCGTTTCCATAAGACAGTGGGAAGTTTTAGAAGGGCTTCCTGCCTCTTTTTCAAGACACCTGAGTGTGAAGCAAGCTGCTTGCTGATTCTTTGTATGATGTTCAGTTTCTGAACAGAATATCATACAGATCACTGCACAATTTGGATACAACCCCACAGGGTGTTTTTGCAGCTCTTCTGAAATATACTAAGACAAGATTGCTGGAACCAACTTCACATTGATTGTGCTTTCAGCAGTTCGGCTTTGGCTCAGCATGTCGTTCAGTCCAAACTTGACTGTATGAGTTTTTCCTTTAAATCCTGGTCTTATCTAATGCCAGGCTAAATCTATGTTTTGGGATTAAAGAGCTTTAGGAAAAGATCCAAAGCGCCAGGTTTCCAGTTCTTGAAACTTTCTGAATCTCCTGGCTCAGAATTTGCTTTCTCCCACAGAAGACAATCCTGAACTGTAGCTCGTAATTGAATTGTAGTTTGACAAATAATGTAACCCCTTGTAAGCAGTCTGTCTTCCTGTTCCCATTATACATCATTCGCTATCATGCTTTGCTGCTTTTGTGCTTTATAGGAGGATGTCGACTGCTAATCCTCGGGCTTTGTCTCTTTTGCTTATCCTTTTCAGCCTTTTGATGCTGACTCTGGCATCAGTCCTCCAGTGTGGATGTCTCATTTTTCTTGGGTCTGTTTGTCCTGCTTTTTGGAAGAGCATTTCCATGAAAACCAAGCGGAGGTACTATTAAATCCAAAGGAATAATACTTAGGTTGCCCCATAGCCCAAGAAATATATGAGAAATAAGTTGCTGGGGTTAAACCATGTCATATGCAAAATATTGGCAGTAATGCTGTATAGCTACATAAATATGTTTGGGCTTCACCAAATGACAAGGCATTTTTGCAAACAGTACAAAAGAAATGCACTAGTACTTAGTTTTTCTTTGTAATTTATTTGTAAAGACTTCAAAGCAACATCAGTATGTTAAAACAGCATATAGGAAATTGACAACTTCTACTGATAATAAGAAAAAAAACAGGGGTAGTTTTTAGTGTCATGAGCCCTGTGCAAAAATGCCCTGAGAGGTGTTGAAATAAAATCCCAGTTCCAAAAGACATAGGCACTGACTGGCTGTGGGACAAAGTTGATTTTGTTTTCTAGATAGAAAATATTGTTTTCCAATCTGAGCAATTGTAGTTCTCTGGCAACAGATGGATAAATTCTGGCAAAGATGCTTGGATCTTCTTCAACAAATAACAAGACAACAACATTGTGCAATAATGACATGGTTTGGAAAAGCTGTTGCTCTGTTTCGTTCAGATGGTAAGGAATGCACTACTCTTTTGAGAGAGTTTAAGTAGTCAGATTTTAATGACATTCTGAAGGCAGACTCTTTACAAGTCTCACCATAGGTTTATTTCTACTGCAGATTCTGGAATGAAAGACAAGTTGAAAAAGCTCGGCTGCAATTGCGGAAGTCTTGCCCAAAATGTTTCAGCTACCAAATAATTCAAGCTTTTTTTTCTTTCTTCCTTCCTTCCTTCCTTCCTTCCTTCTCAAACTTTTCCTTCCTTCTTTCCTTCTGATAAATGAGATATACAATTCCAGATCTTACAGTTACCTCATATTGGCCCCATAGCAAGCCTTAACATTTTCTCAGGGTCTTAGAAATATTAGCACTTTGATTACCTACCCTGGTTCCCTGAAAATAAGTCCTCCCCGAATAATAAGCTCAATCAGACTTTTGAATGCATGTGCTAAAATAAGCCCTTCCCGAAAATATTGCAATACAGCAGCAGCCATGAGGTGACCATGCCCGCTGCCTCCTGCACCTCAAAAATTATAAGATCTCCCCGAAAATAAGGCCAAGTGCTTTCAGGGGTCAAAAGAAAATAAGACCCTGTCTTATTTTCAGGGAAACACGGTATGCAGTATTGGAATTAGTCATTTCTTAAACCGCAAGACAACAGGTTTCTTGTAAACAGAGCATTTTTTTAAACCCATCTGAATAAATCTGCAAGTTTCCAGGAAGAGTAAAATCAGTGAACCTCCGTCCATTTCCAGTTAAATGATCCTATTGCTAGGAAGGACCCATTTAAATTGAAACAGCTGCTTCTTATATTATACACCATCTCAGGCCCATTACCATGTTGGGTTTGCTTGTTTATTTCTCTGAAACCTATTCCGATCTCCTATTGGCCCATTCAGGAAGCATCAGAGTCAGAAGAAGCTGCATTTTTCTGCATCAATTGTGACGGCACACTAGGCACGGCAGCTGTCGCTAATCAAAAACTCAATTAGCAGAGCCTTCATACCTGCCTCTAGAGACACCCATTAACTTTCAACGTGCCTGTAATGATCCTGGGCAAAGCTTCTGGGTAGCCTAGTATTTGAGGGGGCTTCAGGTTTAGGGCCACCATTCCTAACAAGTGGGTGTATTCTTCTAGTACTGGCACGTCCTCCCAAGACCATGTTTTACGTTTATTTACACCAGAAGTAAATAAACATCCATTTTAATCCTTTTTTTAAGGATTAAAAAAGAACTACAGAGAAAATTTGCCACAATGCCAGAAACAACCCCCTGAAGCAATCTAGCAAATTTTAATCATTTTCCTATATTTTCAGAAAGCATCGGTCTTCCAAGCAGCTTGTCACAAAATAACAACTCTTCATATACCAGTGGTAAAACGTGTGAGCCCAGCCCAGTGTGTGCCAAGGAAGATCTTGCCAAGAAATATCAGCCCAAACCTCTCATTATTCTAAAGCTACCTCAACTATCCTGTGAGAGCTCTGAGCAGAGCAGTAGCATGTGGAGAAGTGGCCCTCCAGCACAATTCAGGTCACAGGGCTGTGTGTATTTTAGGTGGGAAAAGATTTCCTTTGAGCAGCCAATATTTAACTGGGAACAGTTTGCCAAAACAGAATTTGAATTCAACATTCCTTGAGCAATCTGTCCCAGTCCACCATCAAGCTGATGGCCACTCTTTCAAACACTTGCCATTTCTGAAATCCATACAAAGGCAAATCCACATGTATGTGACTTTTCAAGCCGAATTCAAGAAGTTACTAGAGCATGTACATCATTGGCTGTCCTACTTTTTCCATCTCTTTCAACAATCTTCCATGTAAACTCTAGTCAACTGGAGCACACGAGGAAGTAACTGTGGAAAAGAGCAGTATAAACTAAATTCAACTGTGTTGAAACTTAAATATGCTATTCAGGTGCAATTTCAATGCTGGGAAGTAAACTCAGATAAGTGGCCAATCTTCAGCATTAGCTCCAATTTATTGTCTGCCTTGCTATCAATTATTGTTATGCAAAATTAGCACTCAGTTTTGCCAGTTAGTGTAATTTTTATTTATATACCATGTAGAATGGAATAGGATGGGATGGGATGGAATAGAATAGAATAGAATGGAATGGAATAGAATGAGAAGAGGAGCAAAGAGACAAGAAGAGAAGAGGATGAGACAAGAGAAGAGAAAAGAGAAGGGAAGGGAAGAGAAGAGAATGACAGAGTTGGAAGGGACCTTGGAGGTCTTCTAGTCCAACCCCATTATCAATCCTTGTATCTGAAACCTTTAACTTGGTAAAACAGTGCCTCATAGAATAACAATTTTTGAACTAAAGTACCACAAATGGACTAACTTACAGAATGCAAATAGAAATTTGAGAATATTATGGTCACTTCAGTGTTGCCATGCTGCCATATCATCTCTCAGAAGTTCAGTAGATGGGTCTCATTCTATCCCTCTAAAGATCGGATAGACAGGTCCCATCATCATCTGCAGGAGAGTATCAACCATGGTCAAGCCAGCAGGAAGTTGGAAGTTGTTCCCATTCCCACTGCTTTTTTGCTCTTGATCATTCTGTTTCTCTGTTTAAGAAAGGAAATATCTTTGAAATGATGATCATGTTTTGTCCAGTTATTTTTTAATCTTTTAAGAACAGAATAATCTTTTCCTACAGATCCCAAAGCCCTATTAAAAATTAATATGGACTTCTCCACTAATATTGTGTCCATAGATTGTGCCTTAACAACACTTTTTGGGGTAACCTGCTCTCTGTTTAGGGTTGGGACACAGGAAGGACATGTTGAGATTTTAGGGCAACATTTTGCAGATAATATTCCATGACACTGTCCTGGCCTATTCTTGCAGGAGCAAGGTTATTATCAAAGATGACTGAGATAGGGGATTCCCTGGCGTTTGTTTTGACTTGTGGATTTTGAGGAAGTGAATAATCTGTGGAATAAGCTTTGTCATTTGCATGCTGAACCCAAGAAACCTGGAGCTGGATCCAAGAGATGGTTAAACCTTTTTTAAGAGAGGTGATTATGTCACCCACTTTGAAAGAAATTGTTATGGATTCCTTTCTGAAAAGTTCTTTAGACCTTCCAAAGCTGGCCAATTATTGGCTACATTCCAACTTTCACTTTTGGGGAAAGGATTGTTGAGATAGTGGAGAGGCTCCAACTATAAACTGCCCTGGAGAAAAAAGATCAACTTCATAGTTTCAGTCACGGTTCAATCCTGGGCTTAGGATGCGAACCACCTTAGCAACCTTAGTGGGTGACCTACATCATATGGCTATTGCTCACTTTCTCTTAATAGTGTTTGATGATACCATCAACTGTGGTATACTTCTTCATTGCCTACAAAATTGGATGTACTGTGTGACAGTGGTTTATAGCCCAGCAACAGCCTGTGCTGCGTTCTAATTGGTCGGGCGAAGCACAGCCTTGTGATTGGAGGTTCTAATGACAGTTGGTGACCTGAGGGTATAAATACCGGACAGTTGTAACGGATTTGGAATCGCTTGTCATCTTGTCATCTGGTACTAATAAACATCATTACTCTCATGATCCATGGCTCCTGCGTTCCTTTCACCCAATCTTTAAAACTGGCGACGAAGGTGGGATAGCGATTCCCACAGAGCCTGGAATAAGAATAAAACTAAACAATAAGCCAGTCGCAATGCAACCAAGCAAACGCGAACAGAAAATTCTTTGAAGACATGTCAGAGCTGCAGCAGCAGTTGCCACTGCCTCAGGTTTCGCCTCCGATCAAGCCAACCTGAGTAGATCCACAGGCACGGACTCCATCAGTCACAGGGACGGGCAACTTATGCTTAACCTTGGCTGGAGCCGCCGCCTCTGCTCAGGGACGAGCTACGAATCGCGTTGGCTCAACCGTAGCTGAAGCTGCCTGTCTGCCTGCCTCTCTGCCAGGAAGATCTACCAGACACAACTCTAGAGTCTATCCGGTCTACTGTTAGCTACTGTTACAAACGTTCGTGTTGCAATAAACGGTTACTGTTGCCTAAGAAGCCTCTGATTCTAGCATACAGCTTTCCAGCCTGCTCTACTGCCTCCCGAGAAGCCATAGACATAGACGCTGCAGTCTTTCTTCCTCCAGAGCCAACCGCTGCTCCACCTGGGTTTCCCACAGCTGCCAGCCTTCCAAGGCCATTTGCATTACAAAGCTGCTTGCCTCCCAAGGAGCAACGCTAGTAACTCTGGCCACTCAAAAGCCTGCCTGCTGCCTTCCAAACGATCTCCGCTCTCTAACAGAAGCCTCCACAGCCGTTTCAGAAGCCTACCATTATCTGCAGCAAAAGTCAACAGAAATCCTGTCAGCTAAATCCTTCCAGCAACAGGGAACCTGCCTGCATGCCGATCGAGCAAAGCCAATCCACAAAGCGGATAATCTCTTCATACACAAACTTACAAGTTATACTGCCTCCCTGCCGCTGCTGGCCGCTGTTAGATTCAGGAGCGAGCCAAAAAGACTTGATTGAAGGTCCTGAACCAGTTAACTGGTGGGGGGGGAAATGCAAATGGGTATATGTAAATGGTGTATATGCAAATAGGAATATGAGGATGGAGTGTCTGGTTAACTGGGGGGAAGGAGAGAACACAAATTTGTAGGTGTTGAACATAAACACAAGAACACAAAAATGCAAATAAATTGTAAATGTTGAACATGAACACAAGAACACAAAAATGCAAATAAATTGTAAATGTTGAACATGACACAAGAAAATGCAATTAAATTGTAAATGCAATAAATAAATAGATAAAAAAGAATGCAAACAAATAACATGCTAATTGACACGTATGTAAATAACTGGGGGGAAGGAGTGTTATAGCCCAGCAACAGCCTGTGCTGCGTTCTAATTGGTCGGGCGAAGCACAGCCTTGTGATTGGAGGTTCTAATGACAGTTGGTGACCTGAGGGTATAAATACCGGACAGTTGTAACGGATTTGGAATCGCTTGTCATCTTGTCATCTGGTACTAATAAACATCATTACTCTCATGATCCATGGCTCCTGCGTTCCTTTCACCCAATCTTTAAAAGTTCTACTCTTACCTAATTGGGTAGTGCCAATCAAGACAAAGTTACTTTTCACTTGCTCCATTGTGGGATACTGCAGAATACTTATTTCTTCCCTGACTAGTTAAAATGTAAATCTAACAAATAGGAAAGGTCTTCCATCACTTTGGAATGTGGTATCATCAGATGCCTATTTTTACATCACAGTATGTGATTGAGGAACAGTCAAGGCCTGGAATCTGGACGGTGTAAAGATGTGGTTGACAATAAATAAGCTAAATTTTATCTCTGCAGATGGAGGCGCTATTTATCAAAGGACTATAAGGACATTCAGCCTGTTCCGATATTAAATATGGACATGGAGGCGCTTCACCTGAAGAAGCAGATGCATGACTTGGGGTTCCCCTAACTCATAGTTGCTATTAGACAGACCAGTGGAGGCCATGGCTAGTGGAGGTTTACTGATTTCTGCTAGTACAGCCTTTTCTGGAATACAATGCCTTGGAAAACAGTTACACATACCTTCATCTGATAAGAGATCTGCAATGCACTTTACATAGAACTGTATTTGAAGGGTACTTGCAAGATGCAAATGATATAGAATGAAGCCATCTGTTTGCTGGCATATAAGCCTCATGTAACCACTGGCAGGCAATGCATCATTTGCCACAAAGCTTCTGGGTAAAGTTTGATGTTCTCTATCACTTGGCCTCTGGGCATATTTTTGGAACTATTTACTCCAGAGGCAACCAAACAGTTCAACATGGATGGCCCAAAGAGACTCCTGTCTCAACTGAAATCATGTATGCCCCCACTCTTATGGACATTTTGTCTCCAGTGATCTAAGCAGATTCCTTCTTTACCATATTTTGAAATGTGCTATATTTTTCTGTAGCACTTCTGATGGGTGATGTTTGGTTACAGTATGGTGCTTTGACATTGGGGAAGGCATGTGCTTAACTACTGCTTTTATGCATTTGCAAACCTCCATGAGTCCTTTGGTCAACGGTATAGAAAAGTGCCACGTAAATTTTAAAAATTCAAATAATTATCAATCTCTTTTCTTGCTATATCAGTAAGCCACTTGGAGTTGATTTACAATACATAAGTGAGTTGAACAACAGTACAATCAAGAGGGATCCAATAGTCACTACCAAAATATTGAACTCATTAGGAGAATGGGGGAGTGTTGACTAAGAGCAGGCCTCAGAGACCGTCAGATCCCCAAAAGTTCATAAAAGCAAGAAATGTTGTCAGGTAGAAGTCGGTGAAGACATTGCTTCATCACAGACAGTCAACTTCATTTTTTTTCTATTGCTAATGGTTAATCAAGACCAAATGCTAAACCGAAATCTATTTAATATAGGGTTAACAGATATGGAATGCAAACATCCAGACCATCATCAGATATTAGTCCAGGTTTGGTAAGACTAATAAATATGGTATATTCTAACAGATGACACTAGCCCCTTGATGGCGAACCTATGGCACACGTGCCACAGGTGGCACACGCAGCCATTTGTTAGGGCATGCAAGGTGTTGCCCTGTCAGCTCTGGCACGCATGCATGCACTGCCCAGATAACTTCAGCCTTCTTTTGCAGCCATTTTTCACCCTCCGGCGGCTTCAGGGAAACCTCTGGAGGCCCAAAAACCACCCAACCCACAAACCAGAAGTTTGGGAATGGATTGTCCATTTTTTTGCACCCCAGAGCCTTCAGGGAAGCCTCCTGAAGGCTCTGGAGGGCCTCTGCAGGAGCGGGAGAGGCTGTTTTCACCCTCCCCAGGCTCCTAGAAAGCCTCTGGAGCTTAGGGACGGCAAAAAATGGGTCCATCACGGACCAAAAGCAGGGTGGAGGGTAGGAGTCACATGTGCATGAGTGTGGGGGTTGCGCACATAACATTATGAGTGTGGGCACCCCCGTGCATGACCCCCCTGTGCTCTCCCCGCTTTTGGCATGCAGTCCTAAAAGGTTAGCCATCACTGCACTAGCCAGTCAAAAACTACCAATTTTAGAGAGCCAAGTCTCTTGTGTGTCAACTGTTTACAGCCCTCTCTAAGCAGTTTACAAATGTCAGCATATTGCCCCCAACAATCTGGGTTTTACCGACCTTGTAAGGATGGAAGGCTGAGTCAACCTTGAATCGGTCAAGATTGAACTGCTGGCAGTGGGCAGAGTTGGCCTGCAATACTGCATTCTAAGCATTGCACCACCATGGCTCCCAGGAAAACACCTGCTTTTCTTGGATGTCAGCTATTTTATCAATCTCTCTGCCTGAACGGGTCTAATATTCCCCGATGCTGTGTATGAGGAAGCCATCCTGGAGCCAATAGGTTTGATCTTCTGGCCGAGGGACATGGCTAAGGGACTTGACCTTCCTCCTCTCATTTAATGAGGAATCAGCAAAGTTTCCTCCAACGCGCACACTGGCAATATTTTAAGATATATTGCAGTGGGTAAAGAAAAATTTCCAGAGCAGCAGCTATAAAACATCAATAAAAGAATGGCAGTGTAACAAATATGTATTTATTTATTTATTTAAAATATAACTTTCTTCCTTTTGGAATGAAAGCTCTCCCCGGGCGGCTTTAAACAATCAACTGACAATATAAATAACAATAAACTTATATAGTGCTAAATTTAAAAATAAATAAGAAAGAGCAATAACACCAAAAGACAGCTCAATAAAAAGGAAAATGCTAACCCCCAATAAATCACTCTGACTAAATCCATTTTATAAATCCAGAGACTGAATATAAACTTATCTAAGAACATTCACCGGAAAAGAAATAAGTCTTGAGGTGCTTTGTAAAAGCTTGGTATGATGGAGTCCCCCCCTCCCCCCGGCAATCATGTCACGGGGTTACTGCAAAAACCGCTCTTTCCCTTGTGGGTGGCCTTCAGCCAAAAAGAGCAAAAGAATACAACTTTGGAAGCCCTTCTGGCCCAATGGGGAAAACAAAAAAGTTTGCCATATTACGCACCACTCCGTTCTGTACACACCTCTGTGGCTCATTGGCTGTGTTCACACAACCCGTTAAACCAAGTTACTGAATTTTCTGACGGTATATAATAAACTGAACCATCAACTAACCAGATAGGCAGACTTCACACAACTTGCAAACCCCCAGGAAAAACTGAAGCAAGATGAACCCTAGCCAAACCTTGGACATGTTTTATGAATGCTTCCACGAAACATTCATCTGAAAAGTGAAATTATGTCCAAATGGAGCTGTTTTGGATCCTAAAAGCATTCAACCTCCCAGGTGCCAGGATTAACTCTTAAAATGTGGATAAGGGAGATGCTGAAAATATCTTAGTCCTGAACCCTTTTAGTTATTTGAGCTACCTATCTTCACGTGAAAAATCCAACTGAGTCCAGTTCTCTTGCCTAAATAAGTCCAGAGTTGCATATGAGAGCTATGCAGAAATACAGGGGATTCTCAACTTACAACCACAATTGACCCCAAAATGTCTGTTGCTAAGCGAGATGGTTGTTAAGTGAATTTTGCCCAACTTTTATGACTTTTCTTAGCACAGTTGTTAAGTGAATCACTGCAGTCGTTAAATTAGTAACACTTCAATGAATCTGGCTTTCCCATTGACTTTGCTTGTCAGAAGGTCACAAAAGGTGATCAAATGACCCCAGGACATTGCAAGAGTCATATATACATGCCAGTTGCCAAGTGTGACCAATATTTGGTCATGTGACCACCCCCCCCAGGGATGCTGCAACGGTCACAAGTGTGGGGAAATGGTCATAAGCCACTTTTTGAGTGTTGTTGTAACTTCAAACAGTCACTAAATGAGAACTGTTGTAAGTCAAGGACTACCTGTATCAGGGGAGACCTCAACTGAAGTAGGTGCGACATTGAAATCTCAGAATCCCACTGATTTGTCTCATCAGGGCACTTGAAGGTTTCAAAAAGTCTTTCAAAGTAGCTTCCTATTAAGCTAGACTAGGGGTGTCAAACTCAATTTCATTGAGGACCGCATCAGGATTGTGTTTGACCTTGGAGGGGCGGCGGGGGCATGGTGGGCATGACAGGGGACTTGTGACGAGGAGTGCTAAGGCAGGACTTCCCTGAGACCGTTCCTCCCTCTCATTACTTGCTTACTTCTTTCCTTCTTCATTCTCTTTACTTCTTCCTTCACCTTCCTTATTTTTCCTTCCTTCCACTCTTCCCATCTTTTCTTCTTTTTGCCTTTTCTCTTTCGTCTTTCCTGTTCCTTCTTGCATGCTCAAATACAAAAGGGGACACATTTCTCCTTTTGCTTTGTTTTTAGTTTATTTTGATAGCCCTCTGCCAGTGAAAATGGAGCCCGAGGGGCTACTCATGACCCCCCGTGCCCCATTTTCCAGTGGAATGGCCTCCTACAGACCTCTGCCAGCGAAAATGGAGCTCGGGGGGGGGGGCATTTGCAGCACCACATACCGGTCCTTTGCTGTTTCCAGGCTGGCCCCGTAGGCCAGATCTAAGCACACGCAGGCCAAATCCACCCCTAAGCTGGATCCGGCCTGCGCGCCTTGAGTTTCACACTCCTGAGCTAGACAAAACAAACCACACTTTGACTTAGTATGCTGTTTGTCCCTAAGCCACTGAAGTTTGTAAACTGAAGTCAGGAGATTGACTGAAGGTTTCAAATTGTGCTTCTTGAATAAAGCTTGTTACAGTGTTATGGATAAACATCCTCTTGATCTCTTCTTCCCTGTTTTCTTTATTGTGTGCTATAGCAGGAATGTTCCTTCTTGTTGGTTTTACACACAAATATTCGCTCATACCTCAAGACGTTCTAATAATATGCTGCGAATCACTACTTGCCAGGAAGTATCTTCTCCCTTCTAGCCAGAGGAAGCAACCCAAGTCTTGTTGCACCATTTCCACTTGAAATACTGTGTGATGTATCCTGGGCCTGTTGCTTTCACTCACTTATGGAAATCAACATCTCTACGCCAGGCAAGTGAGATGGAGGAATCAATATGCCCGCCTTTATGAAAGAACAATGCAACGAGTGATAAGCAGCTCGAGTTCATAAAGAACAGATCTCAGCAGGCAGACCCAATAGCCTCCTTTGACAAAATTGCTGATTTCGCTGACGAAAAGAATTCAATCTAGCTAGATACAGAAAAGCTTTAGGCAGAGTTTCTCGCAAAACAACTTTTCTAATCAATGTGCAGTGGAGTTTCCTTTACAAAATGTTGTGGAGATAAATATGAATACATTAAAAAAAAGGTGGCACAATGTTAGAAACTCCTGTAAGAAACACTTGTAAGAAAATTCCTGGCCTTGAGAATATTGCTATTATAAGTTTTCTATAAGGTACAGCAGAAAAACAGAGTTGGAAAGTACCTTTAGGGTCTCCTAGTCCAACAGCCTGCCAAAGCAGGAGACTCTTATACCCGTGATGGAAAACCTATGGAACATGTGCCACAGGTGGCACGCAGAGCCATTTCTTAGGGCATGCAGGCATTGCCCTGTCAGCTCCAGCGCGCATGTGTGCACTGGCCAGCTGATTTTGGCCTTCATTTTCTACCGTTTTTTGCCCTCTGGAGGCTTCCCTGAAGCCTCCGGAGGGTGAAAAACAACCCAACATGTCAACTGGAAGTTCGGGAACGGACTTCCTGTTTGCGCGTTGGACCATTTCTCTCCCTCCCTGAAGCCTCCGAAGGGTGAAAAACAACCCAACATGTAAACTGGAAGTTCGGGAACGGACTTCCGGTTTGCGTGTTAGACCATTTCTCTCCCTCCCTGAAGCCTCCGGAGGGCAAAAAACAGCCCTACGGGCAACCCAGAAGTTGGAAAACGGCCGTTTCTGGCCCCCAGAGGGCCTGCAGGGGGGAGGGGGAGGATGTTTCTGCCCTTCCTAGGGTCCTAGAAAGCCTCTGGAGCCTGGGGAGGGCAGAAAACGGGTCTACCATGCCATTGTGTGCCAAAAGCGGGGGGAGAAGGGCAAAGGGTGGCATGTGCATGCATGCGAGTGGGGTTACACATGCATGCATGGGGGGAGGGGGCATGTATGCACAACCCCCCGCATTCCCCCCATCTTTGGCTCGCTGTCCTATACCACTTTAGACAAATTCTTGTGCAGTCCCTATGGAGCCATAAACCCAATTAACCACTTATTTCACTGATGGGAGAGGGTAGTCACACAAATTCATTTGCCATTTTAGGAGGTCTCAGTCTCACAGAGTTTGAGAATCTCTGCACTAGCCTAAAATATGGTTATTAATTTTGACTCAGCATGTTGTAGGAACTTAGCATGTCAGTTTAGGGGGGAAAATTGGGTTAATTCAATAAACTATGATTTAGCCGTATATTTAACTATGAGTTGGTATGAGTAATATGCATCAAACTGAAATAGCTAGCGATCAACTCAACTCAAAAATTGAGTTTTGCTGTAATCCAGTGTGCCCTTAGTGTGAACTATGAACCCGGCTGATGAATATTCAGTTGCTAAACCATATCCATTTGTTACCCTTGGCTCTTCCACCATTTTAGTTCATTTGCTGTATTTATATTCCATCCTTTCTCTAAGACTTCAAGGTAGCACATATAAAGGTCTTTCGCTTTTACCTCCATAATACCAACCCTGCTAGGTAGGTTGAATGAAACACAATCACTCCAGTTACCTAAAATTTCCATTTAAATCATCGGGGCTAAGTGGGATTTTCTTGGCCTACATCCAATGCCATCATCTCTATATCCTCATATATGCCCTCTACTAGGGGTCAGCAACCCACGGCTCTGAAGCCGCATGTGGCTCTTTCATCCCTCTGCTGTGGCTCCATTGCCAGTCGGATCCACAGTTGATAGGGCTTTTGGTTAGGACAGGTAGAGGAAAAAGGACACTGTGGTAGGAGGGGACTCTATGGTGGGGAAACCGGACTTCCGGTCAGCTCTAGAATTGAACAGAGGGCTTTTGGTTAGGACCTTTGTGGCTCTTTGAACATTTAAGGTTGCCAACCCCTGCCTTATACCCTCACCCATAAAGGCAAAGTACTCAAGGAATAAGAGAAGCTTCCGACACTTTTTTTTTATCAAGATTCCTTATAGAATCTTGCAATTGTGACAAACCATTGAAATGTTCTGTTTGAGAATATTGCCATGCAACCAGAGAGCTGCTGACAGCCCATCAACAAATCAATTGCACTGAACGCCTCCACAACTGGCTGTGATATATGAGGCATAGGAAGCACCAGGTAAGTCTGAGGCTGGCTACCCTCTAAAATCTTCATTAGTGGTTTTCAGAGACAAAAATACATTGCAGTATCGATCACCTTTGCTAATCAAAAAAGGGAGGCTTGCAAAAACAGCAAGTAAATAGAATCACTTAGAGATGGAGGGACCTCAGCCAAATGGAGGAGTTTAAATGGGATGAGATTTAATTTAGAGGCGATAAATGTAAAGCACTGTATAATAGCACCCAGCATGGGGACACATAATGGAAGAAAATTCCCTTCACTTTAGCTAGCACAGAAGCACGGTTGGCTGAGAAAGTAAGAGCAGACTGATATCTGCAAAGGATGGGTCTTGGTACTTGTATACCAGTCATCAATGAGCGGGACAGAAAAGGATGTTTAAAAAAAAGAATGGAGCACTTGGATTATGTACTCGTCTACTTTCTTGATAGGGCAGAGCAATTACGTATGCTTTTTGACTCTAAAATGTATGGATTTACTAAGAAATCTATCAGTAGAGCTCATCTATCTTTACACCCTTCCTTCGCTTCAGGATTTCGATTTAACCTTTCTTCAACTCCTCCCTGCTCCGAGCATGTAGGGGGAGTTACCACTGTTTATGTTGCAGCTGTTAATAGCCCCCTGCAAATGCACAGTATGGTTTAAAGAACAGGAGATCAGCAATTCTAGGTTTTGTAAATGGTTTTGTTTGTTTGTTTTAAAGGAATCACACAGCTTTTCTTGAGGCAATAAACTCTGAACCAGTTCATTGCCTCTTCTTTCTAAGGTTGCATTCACACATCACGCTTAACATATCTGGATTTTTCTCAATGATCCCAGTTTTTTGGGATTGTACCAGGGATGGGTTCCTGTAAGTTCTAACCTCTTCTATAGAAGAGGTTCCACAAATCTACAGTGCCGTTTAGAACCAGTTCCAGATCCCTCCCCCCCCCCGCCCGTCTGCACATCATCAAGATGAAGAGCAATAGGAGGAATTCTGGGAGTTGAAGTCCACAAGTCTTAAAGCTGTCAAGTTTGAACACCCCTGGGGTTTTTTTTCTAAAGGGTTAGGGGTACAAGGGTCTTGTAACTTGACAGCTTTAAGACTTGTGTGCTTCAAATGCCAGAGTTTCTGAGCCAACATTTTGGTTGCTAAGCAAGAGCGTTGTCAAGTGAGTTTCACCACATTTTACAAGCTGGCCTTACCCACCCAGTCACATGGCTGGCAAGCCACTCTCACCTGGTCACATGGTTGGCAAGCCACTCCCACAAAGCAGGCCACACCTACAGAAGAAGTTCTAAAAAAATTTGAAAACCACCACTGGATTGTACCTACAGTGGAATGTCTTGAGTCCATAGAGTTGAAGGATGGAAACATCAAACCTCCTCTACCGTGAGTTCTCTGGGTCTTCACCCCTGAGTTCCACCTCCTGGCAGTTAGTTCCTGTTGCTGTTACCCAAGCAGCATTTTATTTGACATTCTCTGCTGGCACTTCTGACTGACAGGCCACAAGATAACAAGCTGGATGCCTGCTACAGTCTAGTGATAGGCAAAATTGGATGGACCTTTAGAATTCTTTTCACCTATAGTTAAAGATGGCAACTCCATCATAGTCCAAGGCTTGGCACAGACTGAAACCTAGAACCCAATAAACAAGCAACAAACCCAAGAGATAAGACAAGAGGTACGGTGAGATGGAATCCAGCGTTTACAGCAAGGCGAACACCACAAAGCTAAGGCCTGAAAACTCGTTCTCAGAGTTTTCTCTCAAGGAATAAGGCCAATAAATAAGCTAAGCTGAACCAATACCCAAATACACAGCTGAGACACCTTACAGTTTACTCTCCTCCTAGCCTGATTTTCTACCAGTCTGTGTGACCCATGGGCCTCAGTCCTCTGCTGTTTAAAGCCTGCTTCTGCTTGGAACTAGATGGCTGGTCTCCAGAATCTGAAGTAGAGACAAGTTGTCCTGAGGTCTTGCTGGATCTACCTCAGCCCAAGTGGAGTCATAGGCTTCTATGGTGCTGGAATCATCCCTTGCATGACTATTATTGGGACACAATATTTCCCCATGTGTTGGCAAGTGTGGGAAACTCATGCACTGGGCTGTCTTCCTAGCGATTAAAGATAAACATGAGACCAAAAAAGCTTATTCCATTTTTTTAAGAATAGGAAGTCATTTCAAGAAGTAATAAACACACAGAGACATCTTGAATCCTTAGTTCACAATAGATCATGTAATTTAGAAGTGTGCAGTTACAGGATTTTAGTCTTTCCTTGGGAGCGAGATCAATCTCACAAGAGATAAGCAAAATCAAATTTAATTATAAAAAAGAGATAAAATATAAATCTTATATAATTATAAGCTTGAAAATGTTCATATTCAACATCATAGAAAGAAAGTTACAGATTGTGGGAACCAAACTGTCGCCATAACAGGCTAGGTAAAATAGCTAGGAAACAAAGAACAAAGCTATCTGAATTAAGAACCTAGTGGACATTTACCAAGGCCAGTTGGCTGATGTGCCAAGGAAACAATTCTGAGAAAAACAAGATAAGAAAGTGTTGGGATTCATTCTGGGTGTTTGCGTGCAGGGCAGCTTCTGCTGTCTGAAACACACATACACAGGGATGAAAAACATCGCACCAGAAACATCTTTCTGGCCTAACGGTCATAACTCACTATGCAGCCTCATGTAACAAGAACTATGTGAGCCAGCTACTCCCACACATGCCCTTTCTCCCCCCTATGCTGTGCTATAACTTTCTATTCCCTCTCTCCCCCTCCCAATACCATGCAGCTTGTAATCTTCTGTTCCCCCTTTGCCCGCTCTTTGCCATGATGTGATTTTCTATTGGTTTATTTGTAGAATGCTGTGAACTTTTCATTAGTTTACTTGTGCCATGTGTGATTATATATGCCTTTTGATACGCTCCTTTTTGATGACGCTGTAACTAACTTTTTCTAATAAAAAAGCACTCTGAAGAGACAGAGATTGCCATTTCACCCAAACTGCAGCCTTCGTGTTTTATTGGGAAGCAGTTTCAGGAATTGGAACCGTGAAGTGGACCACCGGTTGGGGAGACCCCTGCACCCTGCAGGCGCAGTCTCTTCAACAGACTTTCTCTGATCATGATCAGCAGCTAAATGTAAAATGGCCAGTAGCATCTACTATACATATATCTAATCTCAGCTTTATACTCTAGAAGAAGGCGGGGGGTCAAATCCACAATGACACATCGTTATGTGATATATAAGAGCCGAGGTGGCGCAGTGGTTAGGATACAGTACTGCAGGCCACTTCAGCTGACTGTTATCTGCAGTTCAGTGGTTCTAATCTCACCGGCTCAAGGTTGACTCAGCCTTCCATCCTTCCGAGGTGGGTGAAATGAGGACCCAGACTGTGGGGGCCATATGCTGACTCTGTAAACCACTTAGAGAGGGCTGAAAGCCCTATGAAGCGGTATATAAGTCTAACTGCTATTGCTATATTGCAATTTTTCCCCCTTCGCTAAAATGGGGGTGGGCATGTCCAGTGTGTGACGCATCTGGGCTGCAGGCCATGAGTTTTATATCCCTGATCTAGAACAAAAATTCTAGTGACAAAGAACAACTTTTCATTGATAAAGCAATATTTACAAATGCTGAAAGGCATAAAACAAATATTTGCGTGAGCATCGCACACACAAAATGCCCTCTTAGCGAACCAGTAGTAAACTGGTTAGGGACCCACATTGTTTGGAATGTTTTGAATTCAATGGGAAAAAAATATAATTTTCTAAATAATGCAATGGAAAATAACTTTGATGATAACAGAAAAGAGCTTAGAGAAGTCAAAATCAGAAGACAATTTGTTTAGAGATTCTTTGTCTCTACTGAATAAAATGTTCTCAGAATATGGCTCATCTAAGCAAGGAACAAATGTTTTACATTTATTCTTCCGATATGATTTGAAACTATATGCAAAATGGTCTGAAGAAATACATTTACTTTTAGACACAGTTAAAATCTTTAGTGATGACATGAAAATGGTACTTGGATTGAAAACAAATGTGCAATAGTGGCAATAAAAAAAGGGAAAATTGAATACTTAGATGGAATTGAACTACGAAATGCCAGCAAAATGAAAACACTGAAAATGGAGAAAAGTTGTACATATTTGGGTGTTTTAATATTTGTATATTTAAATGAAAAAGAAAGCCAGCCCTGAATATGGAAAATGACTTTTTAAAGTTTTTTCAATCAAAACTGAATGATGGTAAAGTCAGATAGTCAGATAACACAACGTTGTCCTTGCAATATGCTGTACAATAGATATTGCTAGCTGGATTCAGGTGGAATTAGATGCTTTAGACCACAAGACCCAAAATATATGATAATACATCATGCACTAAATCACAAACTAGGGGTGAAATTCAGGAGGTTGTGACAGGTTCTGGAGAACTTGTAGTGGAAATTTTGAGTAGTTCGGAGAACTGGCAAATACCACCTCTGGCTGGCCCCAGAGTGGGGTGGGAATGGAGATTTTACAGTATCCTTCCCCTGCCGTGCCCACCAAGCCACATCCAGAACCGGTAATAAAAAAAGTTGAATTTCACCACTGCCGCAAACCAGGGGTGGGTTTCTCGCCCCGTTCCAACCGGATCGGTTGGAACGAGGCCGGCGGCGTCCTCACGCACGCACGCGGCGCGTGCGTGCATGCACGTGGCGCGCGCATGCGTACTAGCGTCTGCGCGATGCTCCAGCTGCTCCTGGAGGATCGCGCAGGCGTTCTGCGCATGCGTGGAAAGCGCAGAATTCGAAAAAAACGGGTAAGAAGCGGGCGCGGGTGTGCGGGCGCGCGCGGGCGCGGGGGGGGCTTCGTTACTTAAGTTACTTACTTCCGGGTTCGGCGACCAACCGGATCGCAGGGACCGGTGCGAACCGGTCGAAACCCAGCCCTGCCGCAAACCCAACATTATGTTGCTGAACTCAACATCATGCACTGTGATCCTTAACAGTCCAACCACTCCAGCAAGCAACACTGGGGTTTTTTTGTACTTACCAAGAAAAATTGGTGCTTATTTGCTTCAACTAAAGCAGATAGTGGAGGATGAAATCTGAAGTCTCAGTGATTACATAAAAGCAAGCAAAAAGAGGCTATTAAGTCTGCAAGGAAAATATTTTGAAAGTGACAGAATCAAAGGTGACATAAAACACTGAACAGGTGCAACAGAAAATGAAGAATTAGAGAGATAAATCTTTACACGGTCAATATCTAAATAAGATTGAAGGCAATGTGAATAGCAACAAAACTTGTAAATTGTTTCAGACTGGCTTGGTCAAGAAGGAAAGAGAAGACTTAATATTTGCTAGCCACGAATTCCATAAAAATAAAAAAATAGAAAAAGTGGAAACTATAACAAATTAGATTAGGCAAATACGAGGATGAGGCAACTATTGATTATCTGATCGGTACTGGTAGCAAAATTACTTACACACAAATGGTCATCATTTGACACCTTCTCTATATATCACAGAATTTCCTCTGACAAAAATAAGTGTGAGGGGGTTTTGAGGGAGGAAATGAGCTTAAACATTTACTTTAAAACAAAACAAGGAAAGCTTTCCCAAGTCCCAGAAAAAAAGAAAGCCAAAATTCCAGCCCCTAACTATCACCAGGCCACTAAGGATCTCAGTGCAGCTCTTGCCGTAGCAAATCAAGGCTGAGTGGGTTACACAACGTGCATGCTAAACCATAAACAAAACACCCATTTTGGCTTAGTGCACTGATACAGGTAATCCTCTACTTACAACTGGTTACTTAGAAACCTGTTCTGACCCCTCTCTGTACGGTGAGTCATGCTGACACAAGATTACTGCTAGACAATTTATTCACAGTAAATTAACACACGGACAAGACTTTGGCAGCAACCCAGACTTCCACAGATAAGAAATACACACCAGAGCTTCTCCAGCTTTAGTATAATAATTGAGTCCTGCAAACAGCCTCCTCCCAAAGTCTCTTCTTATATACTCTCTTGGGAGGAACCTAATCACAACCACCTGGCCCCAATTCTATATCTCTGTAGCTGCTGTCGGCGCTTATCTGTCCGTCTTTGCCTGGCGTCCGGGACCAACTCCCTTAGCTCCTCCCCACTGCTCCAGGGGCTGACCAACTCCCTTTGGCTTTCACCGCTGCTCCATGCCTCAGGCGCCTCCTGGTGGCCAACCAGCCTCTCTGGTCCCTGTTTGGAATCTGAACCCTGTCCAGGGTCCTCCACATCTTCCAGAGCCGACTCATAGGGTCCCTTGCTATCGGAGTCTGTTTGCAGCTCCAATGGCTCCTGCTGGGCCACAACAGCAACCATTCAAAGTTACAGTGGACTTACTATGGAGCTACTGATGACCTGGATTCAAAGTTCTCATAATTGCACCCCCGGTGGTCAAATGACTGAACTTCAAGCATTTGGCACCCAGACTGCATTTATTGTCATTTGCAGTGTTCCACAGTCACAATTGTATTTTATGATGCAAAAATGCCAAAATTTGCCAAAATGTGACATTTATGGTTTTTGGCAAAACTGCACCCATACCAAGACATTGGTTCACTTAATGACCCACACATAAAAGTTGTAAAATTGGGTTAGTCACGTGACCAATCCTCTTTTATAACCATCACAACTTATGATCATGATAGAAGGCTTCATTACATTCAGATTTTAAGTACTGCATGTACATCATGTTTTACATTATGTTGAAGGCCTCAAGGAAAGGGGGATTTTCACATAAATACAGTAAAAATGGGGCAAAATCTAGAAAGGCAGTGTAATAGCAAGATTCAAGTTGCTTTTGACAAGAGTGTACATGCAACTCTCCAAATACTGACACAGAAAAGGGAAACTATTCTTATTCCACCTTCATAACCACTCTGTCAAAAAGACAAATCTGATTGGCCCAAAGCAGCATAGTAAACTTGATAATGCTTCCTGAGAGTTAATTTCTAGGAACCACTTTATACAATCATAGTATATTAGCCTCAAGTAGTAAAATTTAATGGGACTGTGATATTTCCTGTTGAGGGGAAGACGATTGTATACTTGAATGCTTCATCATTTTAAAAAAAGATTAATATAAAGAGAAAAATAGCAGAGTTTGCATTTGTAGGGCATTTAAATATATCTAACAGGTGGTGGGATTCAATTTTTTTTTTACTACCAGTTCTGTAGGTGTGGCGTGGCTTGGTAGGCGTGGCTTGGTAGGCGTGGTAGGGGAAGGTATACCGCAAAATCCCCATTCCCTCCCCACCCCACTTACCTGCTTTCCAGCCCCATTCTTCTGTGCAGAGCAACAGAAGAAGACCCAGCTGATCAGCTGGGATGCTGATCAGCTGGGACTCAGGAGGCAGAGAATAGATGGGGGTGGAGCCAGTGAGAGGTGGTATTTGCTGGTTCTCTAAACTACTCAAAATTTCCGCTACCAGTTCACCAGAACTAGTCAGAACCTGCTGAATACCACCTCTGCTTCTTACAGCATAAAAGTTCAGTGCTTCGGGGGGGGGGGATGTGTTCAAGAAGAATACCTTAATCACCCTTCATTCCCAAGACCAGTTGTTGGTATATATATTTAACTGCTTCTTGTTTCAACCACTGGTCTAAGGAGGTTAACCTAAAGCTAGCATTCTTTTGCAGCCTTTGGCAAGAGTCTAGAAGAGTGGGCATTTTTTTCTCCCCGGAAATATAATTTCATGTAAAAGTGGCAAGCTCTCATTTAACACCTTACATTAGACTCATAGTCAGGAATACAGGATTCCCCCCCCCCCCGCAACTAGTTTTACAGAAGTGAAAACACTGATGGCTGCTAAAATTGCTTCTCCCAACAAGAACCTTTCTTACTTTTGATATCTGATTTTCTTCTAACTTTTGTATCTACTGATAACTCCCCTCTTATAAGACCAAACAAAATCAAGGGTAAGGATACTAGGATTATACCCAATCCACTACTTGAATAGCAATATCCTGACAGAGGTGGTATTCAGCAGGTTCTGACCAGTCCTGGAGAACTGGAAGCAGAAATTTTGAGTACTGTATATACTCGAGTATAAGCCTAGTTTTTCAGCCCACTTTTTGGGCTGAAAAAAGCCACCTCGGCTTATACTCGAGTCAGTGAAAAATTTGCCCGAAATGGAGGAGAAAAAGGGGCGGGGCCATGCCGCTGGGTGACACTCGTGAATGGCCCAGTGCCCCTGTGAGTTTCCCCTCCCTCTGTGTCAGTTTGCCGCGCAGCGCGCACCGCACCATCCCCCCTCCTCACGTTCTAATGTAATGCAGGGCTGTCTTACGATTCCCCTTCCTCCCCCTCCTGCCGCTCTGCAACGATGTCCCACCTCCTCCTTGTTATGGCAAGCAGCCACATAGCGATGTCCCACCTCCTCTGGTACAGTGATCCAATGATAGGAATCACTGTGCCGTGTGTCATAGGAGGCGGGACATCGCTCCCGCGGCTGCACGGGACATCATCATCACAGCGGGACATCAGCATCATGAGGTGAGTGAAGTATTTCATTGAATACACCGCTAGTTTACTGTTTTTCTTTGAAATAAATATTCAAAAACATTATTGGTATCTATTTTTATTTTTGAAATTTACCGGTAGCTGCTGCATTTCCCACCCTAGGCTTATACTCGAGTCAATAACTTTTCCAGTTTTTTGTGGTAAAATTAGGTGCCTCGGCTTATATTCGGGTCGGCCTATACTCGAGTATATACGGTAGTTTGGAGAACCATTAAATACCACCTCTGGCTGGCCCCGCTCCCATCTATTCTCTGCCTCCCGAGTCCCAGTTGATCGTGAGGAAATGGGGATTTTACAGTATCCTTCCCCTGCCACACCCACCAAGCCATGCCACGCCCACCAAGCCACGGCCACAGAACCAATAGTAAAAAAAAATTGAATCCCACCACTGATCCTGGACCATTGTGGCGTGCGCGAGAATTTTAACCATCCTAAACCCAGGGATATGAATTCTCACGGGTCTTTGCCTGTGGAAATGCATTCTTGGTGGGAGCCAAAATCCAAAACATTTCAAAGGTGCCTGTCTTTGTCACTATGTAACAAATCCCGAGAGAAAACTCCCCCTTGGGAAAGGTGCTTTCCTCAATCTGAACACTCCTCCTTAGCCTATTGTCCCAGGAGGAGATGGGGCATATTTGTGTCCGTTCCCCTGAAAAAGAGAGACAGCTGGATTTGAGGCCTTTGAAAGACAGCAAGACAAAGTCATCTCCCACAGCAAGGGGGTTGAATGGCAAGAAGGAAAGGGGGGAGGGGGAGTGCCCTTTCCAAATTGGAGAGATCTTTATCTCCCAGGTCTAAATCAGTTTCTTGCTACTCCAAAGGGGGGAGTTGGCTGTAATGCTAGCAAGGAGGCAGCAGGAGACAGAGAATAGCTGCCTCTATTGACCTGTGTGTGTGTGCGTGTGTGTGTGTGCGTGTGTAGGTGTGTGCGTGTGTGTGTGTATTTATATATATGCATTAGACTGCAACAACAGCCCAAGGAAAGATGCTTTCCCTGCAGCAAATTGGAAGGATCTTGATTGACATTCCTGCCAAGCTGAAAAACTCAAAGGGTCTGGGTGGTTAGTTGCATATGTACCTTGGGAATTAATCATCACTGTATGGTTTTAATTCACTCAAGACGAAACCTCTCCATGTCTTTCCCTCTGACAGAAAAGACTGCTCCGTGGACTTCATAAATTCCTGCCTGCCTGCCTGCCTGCCTGCCTGCCTGCCTGCCTGCCTGCCTGCCTGCCTGCCTGCCTGCCTGCCTGCCTGCCTGCCTCTCGTCTTTGTCCTCCTTCAGACCATGGCGCTTTATAATTAGTTCCACTTCACTTCCCCTTCTCATTTGCCCCTTCCTCTCCCTTCTCCCTCCCCATGGCCCTGGAAATTCCTAATAACATGGGATAGGCTGTCACCTCCCTTTTTCTACTGATAGAAAAGGAATGCTGTATCTGGGCTGTGGAAATTGAGGTGGCAAATTGTAACCTTTTGCTGCCATCTAGTGGTTGTTGGGATTTTTGTAATCTATACATAAAACTCCCCTCTGCCAGTCATGCCAACGGCAGGTGCCCTCAAATTTAAGAAGTAATTTGGTGGGTCTTAATGCTCCCTCTTCAATTGGGCTAAATGTGAATTTATTTATTTTTATGGATAAGCTAAAAATAAATGTCCATTTATTCTTATGGGTAAGACATAGCCCTAAACAATCAGAACTAAGATCATCTTAGTAGGTAAATGTCTATGGAGATTCTCAGTCATCCAGGTCATGGTTGTCACAAAGGTGCTTTTTCCAAGAGGCAACTGGACTTTGGGATTTTTTTTCTTGAAGATATTTTGTCTGAGAGTCTCAGTGAGTAATAGCTCTCATCTAAATGACAAAAAAAGGAAGGCCTCTCCTTTGACCACAAATAGCCAAAGAAAATAGAAGAAAACAATGTTATCTTTAGTTTGAGCTACCAGGCAAAAATCTGACATAGATTTTTTTTAAGTGTGCGACAAAATCATTTTAAAAAGGACTATTTTCAGCCAAGATGTTCAAATTATTCTGATGACAGTTCATTTTTATTCTATTCTTGTTGAAATAAGAATATGTATGACTGACAGTATGGTGTAGACAAATGTCATCTTAAGACCCCTAGAGATTTCCCCCAAGATCCTTTGGGAGGTCCTTAAAATCAAAGTTATTTGCCTGCCTATATTGAAAAAAAATGCAATATTCAAATCCCATCAAAGAGTTGTGAGAATTGACAATGACAGTAGATGCATCTCTTTTAATTTTAAATGTAGCACAGTAAATATTGACAAATACAACCCACAAAAACAAAACTTTGTTTGGGAATTTTTAAAGGTGGGAAGAGGTCCTGAGAAATAAAAATGTTTTATTTGTAGGTTGTAAGTCAGAGGTGGAGAACTATGATCCCTTTATGATGTGTGGACTTCAACTCCCAGAATTCCTGAGTCAGCATGACTGAATCAGGAATTCTGGGAATTGAAGTCCACAAATCATAAAGGAGCCATGGGTCCCCACCTCTGTTGTAGATGATAAGTATTATGTAATGCATCCTTCTCTTCCTGATGTTCTGTAATATGCAAATGTACAAAGCTCAACTCCCAGAATTCTCAGCAATGGGGACAATGGAATTCTGGGAGTTGACCTCCATGCATTTGAAAGGTGCTCAGGTTGGGGACAATTGATGTAGTAGTTAAAGCTTGGCTTCCTAACATTCAGTAGTACTGCAAGAGACAATTTGCCTGCCTAACACCTGTTGGCGTATTCACCAACCCGCCTGCTCAATTTTGTTAAGATTTTTTAATTTTAAAAAATGAACAGGGAACAAAACAAAGCATCAGACACACTCCAATATGTGTTTGCAGCAATTAGCAGGCCCGGCTGCATCCTGAACTCTTCTGAGAAACACCAATGGATAACTGAGCTCACCACTTCATTTGCTTTCTGGTATGTGGCTCAGCTTGGCAACTTTTCAGGACATGAAAACCTCCAATGCTCTGAGCTGGACCTCAAGAGATTGGGGAAATCTTCATTGGATTAGAATGAAAAGATTTAATTTGGACCCACTGTACATCTATGTCACCCATTTACTATCTGTGAGTCAGTCACTCGCTCTCCAACAAACCAATTCAACATACGGTGAGAATAACACGTTTTTTAATGCACGCTATTTAAACCGCTCAAGGAAAATCAGTAAATAAATATAATAAAGTTCCAGGGGGGGTTCTTTCTCCCCTCAGGAGCAACAAATGGTGTACGTGGTAGTCTTTGGAGTTGTTCATTTTACTCTTTTAATTGAAACCTGATAACGAATGTCTTTTATATGGTATTGAACAAGTGCTCTGGTTGTCACTACAGTGTAATGTACAACATCAGGAGTTTGGACATGAATCTCCCTTGGAGGTTTTTAGTTCTTCTTTATGCTTCCAGATCTTTATATACTACATGTGAATGATGTGATCTTTAACATCAATGGCTTAATGAAATCCTGGCTCAGGAGGTTATGGAGTTACGTCCACATGAAAAACAGAAAGACATTCTTATCGATGTATCCACGGAGGACCCCTTTGCTACCACCGAGTTGCTGAAAAGCAGAACAAAAACATTTTGAAATGTTATTGATCTTAGGTTTTCATGAGGTTTCCAATCGTTATTTCTGTTTCCCGTTGCCTGGGCTTTTAAATTTCATGGAGAACAGATAGAAACGACCAACTTGAAATGCTGAATAAATGCACTCATTTTCCTTCATTATCCAACTACAGCATTTTGTCGCTGGAAAATTGATTCACGCTGTATAAAGCAGAGATTGATATCATAACTGCAGAGTGGAAATCTCAGGCATCCTATTGAATACCTTTGGGGGCCTTTAATAACGGCACATCTTGGGTTAGCCTCGCATTCCATGGATCATTTTGCACTCATGCAATAGGACTTTCTGGTTTTTTTTTTAAAACATTTCTCTTCTCATCCAAGAAGATTCTTCAGCTCTCACTGGACCGGTGGGGGGGGGGAGCACTTTGGGACAACCATGACCTGGATGACTGAGAATCTCCATAGACACTCATGCAATAAGAAGTTTCAAAACCTAGAAAGAATGCAAGGGTCCTCAAATTACTTTTTTCAGGCTTTGATATGAGCTTGTTCTTTCCTACTTCCTGTCAGGCCTGCAGTTTATATTCCTTTTAGGATCTTTGGCCTGCCACACACACTATTATTTTACTATGCTGTTTCATTAGTGTAGTAATTGGGAGGGGGAATAGTAAAGAGTAGAATTGTAGAATGTGTTGTCGTCATTCCTTTCTAGAAGCCCGAGGTCATTTTTTGTCTCCGCACCTCTGCACCTGACCGGAACTAGATGGGTGGAAATGCCAGCATGGCAGAGGAAGATTGGACCATGTGATGGATTTGTGGGTGTGGGGACAAGATCATGAACTTTCAACTGGGTGAAAATCCCAGGAAGCTTTTAGATTTGGGTTGCCACAGATGTACCAACATGTCTCTCTTATTAAATTGGAAGTTTAAGGATAGTTCTGCCTTGGACTCTGATTTATTTCTGGATGATATTTGGAACACTGATAACTTCCATTAAGGATTTTTCATAAACAAAAACACTGCAACAATAAAACTATGTCTACTAAGAAGTAAGTCCCATGTTTCTATTTGATTCCAAATAGAATTCCAGTGGTTCTCAATCAAATGTGCCATGGGCTTGTCTCCAGTGTGCTACAGCATTTTCATCTTATTTTTTCAATATTTTTTGGCATTATGTATATTCTGTATAAACCGTATATTCAATTCAGTGCAGACGTTTTAAAAATTGTATTATTTTCCCTCAAACCATGTCTTACATGTTTAAAAATACATATATAGAATTAATAATTTTCTGGTGTGTCACAGAACTACTGCTGCACTTGAGATTGTGTGGTCAATTCAAAGAAGTTGAGAACCACTGGTTTAAAACAAGAACTTCTGTGCTTCTGTTTGAATTACCAAATTAGCTTTATTTGAAATCTGAAATTGCTCCAAAAAAACACAACTTGATGTAATAGAATTATAGTCAGGGGCAATAAAGAAAAAAAAATGCAATAGGTCAGCTTTTGACTGAAGAAATTACAGGAAGACCTTGTTTACTGCCTGCCAGTTATGGTGATGAAAAAAATAACTTTGTGATCAGGGTGTGCATTTATGACCTCCACAGCATCTCTCTATCATGTTTGCCATTAGAGTCCGTTCATGTGCATTGTCCTATGCCTGACTCATTTTTGCTTTCTCCCTCCCCCCCCAGAGTTTGTTTCAATAAGCAATCTCTCTCTGAGCTGTTTTCCTCTACGTTGCAATGCTTCCCCAAAAGATGATAACCACAAGTTAGTAAACCCAGCTCTGTAATCTTAATTCACTGGCTCCCAACTGCTGCCTGTAACTGACAAGATTTCACTCACATTTCTGCCTGGAGCTGCTAGTGCACTAGGCAAACAGCCAATGCTAAGACATTTCTTTTTATGTGCAGTCTCCACTGTGTGCCTGCTTATATTCTTTTGTAATCCCTTTCCAATGAAAGTAAATATGAACGTAAGTTCTCTTCTTGCTAATTATTCCGGTGCTTGGGTGAGGATTCCAAAGGACAGGAAAGTGAAAGGGCAGGAAAAAGGACAGCTAATGTATAGTCATGGTTGCTTAGCAACCAAGATCTTAGTCCCAATTGTAATCCCTGAATAATTCTCTGCATAGTCTATAAAACAGAGATGCACATCCCAAGTTGCAGGACCATAGTGCATCCTTTAAAAAAAATTGGACTGGGTAGTCATCACATTGCAATGATATTAATAATTTTAAAATTACTAAAATATATATTTTTAATCTTGATCCAACTTCTTTTTAATCACAGCCCCCCAAGCATCCCGTTCAAAGGCAGGCACAACTTTCAGGCTGGAAAGAACATTACGTACTTCAGATAAATTCAACTCATGTTGATTCAAGGACAAATTCATGTGACTTTCTTGGGAACAAGAGAGAAGTAATTTGCCATCACCTTCTTCTAGCATTGATTACTTCCCAGTTCCGGCTACATATATTTTTTTCTGGTAATCTCCCATCCAAGGCCAACCTTTATGAGATTATCCAAGGTCACCGGGGTATTTAGACACACCCACTGGCAACTTTACGAATTCACTGCAGCAGCAGATGGTTAGAATCTGCTCCATCACATAAAAGTGGGACCTGACTTGCTCTAATGATTATGAAAAACATTTTAATACAGATATTATTTCAGAAGAAATTAGCTGAATTTCTGAAATGCATGAGCAGGGGGTAGCAGTAGAATCTTTTTTATTAGCCCAGAAGGCAATTCTATTTGAGCTAAGGAGGGTCCTAGACAGCAGGAAAGTTAAGAACTTCCCTTCTGCCCAGATTTCATCCTAGGAAGATGTGTTGCTCTGTATATGAGGTCAGTTCAGCATTACACAAGACAAATAAAGACACATTTAACTTTATTGGCCAGCAACGTAACTGCATTTAAGCATGGTTAATATATACATATATATATATCTTTAAAAAAGAGCAGACACAGCTTACCAATCAGCATATCTGGTCTGCTTATACCATGGCACTATATGACTCCCAGAAAGAAGGGGAAAAGAAAGCTAGCCAATGTGCGGGTACATTTCAGTAGTCAAACGTCATTTCAAGCTATCATAGCAGTAGTTTAGTTAATAACCCATTTCTCAAGGAACACACCATGTCATATTCAAGAAATAATTCACCCCTAATTCTAGAAATGAATTTCTGTCAATAATTTAAGACCTGTCAACCTTTACAGTGATAATAGTTTTCCCCCCACTCCTGTGTGAACATTTACACAGATGATGATCTGCCTTCTCATCTTCCCATTTGCCTTCTGAACATTCATCTCTTGGACTCAAAACAACAACATGGGTGTTTCAGAACAGTGTGAGTTAATGTTAGGTGTTTGCAGTAAGGTTCTACAAAAGGGGAGAGAAAGAAGAGAGAGAGAGAGATTTTAAAAAAAATACTTTCCTCCACCTTTCCTTTCTCTGAGAGAAAGAATGAATGAATGAATGCGGTGAGAATGAATGAATGAATGCGGTGAGAATGAATGAATGTGGTGGGGTAGGGAATATGGTCACTCAAAGTGGATTGGTCCTGGCTGGGGGGAAATGTTTCAGATCATGTGACTTCCCTCGCTGCCAATTCTGTCAAAAGAACCAATAAGGGAAGAGAGGGGGGAATTGGAAAATGATACTAACAGCCTCCAAGTAAATCACGCACCAGTTTCCCTGGTAGGCTCCAAAGCATCAGACCTTACAGGCAAGTAGTCTGTTAACCAGGCATAGGCAATCTGGTGGCCCACTAGGACTATGGACTGCATCTCCCATAAAACCCAAATGGCAAGGCTAGTGGCCAAGGATGGTAGGAACAACAATCCATAGTGAACAATTTAAAAAGCACAGTCGAATTCCCATTGCTGTGGATGAGGAATAAACGAGCATTAACTAAAGACCTTTATACCTGAAACCCAAAATGGGATGTAGGAAGGGGCAAGAAATGTTCTAGCAATGGATATACCAAGTGGACCCTGGAGAATTATAAAGGATAGGCATCTTCTCTAGGAATTCTCCATGTGGATGAATTCTTGGGAAATCTAATAAATCCAGTGATGGGAGCCAGTGCCTGGTCAGCCTCCTCAACAGCACCAGATGGAGTATTGTGATGGCAGCAAAGAGGTATTGATCACTTTTTTGCTTTGCTGATCAATTTTTAAGGATCACTTTTTAGAAAGGCACCATGTCCTCAACATTTTTTTGTTAATGAATTTCACTCATAGCGTAAGGTGATCAAAAGTTTGGATCTCTTCCTATCAGATCATACCTGGCTGGTAAATGAGACTTTCATATCAATCTTCAAACTTGATAATATATATATTTTCCCCAATGAAAAGAGATATCATTCTGGAAATGGATCTAATTCTATGAAGAGTTACTAATGCATACCACAAAGTGGGATTATCTCAACACCCTTCCTCAAGCAAGAAATCAGTTTTGATTCTTATTTTTTAAGTCCAAAATTTCTAATCGCATGAACAAAATAAGTTCACTTGGTTTGAGAAACACATATTCTTCTCCAGGACAAAAATATTCCTTGAAGGGAAAAATATGCAGGGTACCTTATTCATCCATCCTGTAAGGCGATTAGGAGAAAATTTTTTCCAGTAGGAGTATCTTTTGACAGATAGAGCTATCCTCTTGGGTAAGATGTCATGAAAACTTCCATATAGACACTGTATTTAGGAAAGGGAAGAAGCATCTACTGCACGCACACAATGTTTAGTTGTCATATCTCGGAGCTCAAAGACCTTGACTGATGGTTTGAGAAAAGACAAAGGCACCATGTCCTTGGGAGCTCTGAGGATCTCATTCAGATTGTGTGCTCGTAAAGAATTCAACCAGAATGCATTCTATACCTCCATTGCATTGGAGTGAGAGAGAGAGAGAAATGACTTAGCTAAGCACTGAATTCCCTCCTTATTGACTCAAGGAGGACTATTATTTCTGGCAGAGGCAGTGGATGATCCCAGAATAAATTCCTTGAAGCAGCAAAGTCCTGGAAAAGTTGATAGTTCTGTGCTGCTGTAGAGATGGTCAGGGTGACAGGCTGGAAAGTGGAGGAATTGAATAGGTGGGTGATCCATGAGCTCTTAGTAAGGCTCCAACTTCAAGCTATTATACAGACAGCAAGTAAAGCACATCCCAAATATCTAGGAGACAAAGAGAATAGAGATAAGTAAGAAGAGGGCTATAATATTAAGCCAGAACATCTATGGATCCATGTAGTTTATTTGTTTTGTTTATACCTTGCCTTTATTATTTTTGTAGATAACTCAAGGTGGACATAGCCAACACACTTTCTTCCTCCTATTTTCCCCAAAACAGCCACCCTGTAAGGTATGTTGGGCTGAGAGAGAGTGACTGGTCCAAAATCACCCCAACTGACTTTCATGGCTAAGGCAGGAAATGACAGTCTCCTGCTTTCGAGTTTGGTACCTTAATCACTAGACCAAACAGGCTCCTGGTTTAAATCAGTTTCTCAAATTTAGCAATGTTAAGATCTGTAGATTTTGATTCCCAGAATGGTATGGATTGCTGTAATTTTATATTAATTTTGCTAAAATCTATCGTGTTTCCCCCAAAATAAGCACTTGGCCTTGTTTTCAAGGAGGTCTTATTATTTTTGTTATGCAGGAGCGGCGAGCGCAGTCACTTCATGCTGCTGCTATGTTTTCAGGGAAAGCTTATTTTCAGGGGAGGGCTTATTTTAGCGCATGCACTCAAAAGACCGGTTGGGCTTATTATCCATGGAGGTCTTATTTTCAGGAAAACAGGGTATGATTGCGAATAAAGATTTCAATGTTAACTCCCAGAATTCCCAGGCCAACAGTTTAATGGGGGTGCTGTTTGCTGGAGATGGTTAACAGGGTAAAAGTATTTCACCTGTCACCATCGGTCTCTTGGTCTTTTCTCTTATAAGTCTGGTCTTAGTTCTTATAAACTTTTAAGTTTTTGTTTTCCATTTATCTTTTTTATCATTCATAAGCCACCCAGAGTTGCTTTATCAATGAAATGGAGGGCATAAAAATTTAATAAATAAATAAATTTAAATTGAACAGTATCCTCTAATCAGAAATGCTGAGGATGCATTTAGGTGGACCTAGAAGGAGGAATTGGAGATTTTCTCTTGGTAAGTCATGGGGTAACAGAATAGGATGGCAATGAGCTTTTAAGACAATCAATATATTATGCATAGGGACATTTCTTTCTATGGCACTGTAAAAAAGCAAAACCTGGATTACATCATATCATGCAGATCCAATTTAA
Organism: Thamnophis elegans; assembly: GCF_009769535.1. Lineage (NCBI taxonomy): Eukaryota > Metazoa > Chordata > Lepidosauria > Squamata > Natricidae > Thamnophis > Thamnophis elegans. Next base: position 76,916,381 of record NC_045541.1, on the reverse strand, counting down.
CAAACATTCTCAAGTGAACTGTTCTGTTCTTAGAAGAATGGAGCTCTCTCCAGCATTTTCACAGCAGGCTTCCTTTTTTTACTACAAACAAAAAACTAACACTCTCCAAAGTTATTTGAAATGTGCATGGAGAAGATACCCAATGATGGAAAACTACTAATTTCCCATACACTGGATGTAATTATCACAGTGGGTTACACCTCTGATGAGGGGAATTTATAAGAAGCTATTCAAAACCTCTTCCTTCCTCAGGGGTTTGCAAATTGATTTGTTGTTGTGCTATATTAACACCAGAGGGCGGTGTTTGACTGCTCTATAAATTTTCACATTTGCTGAAAAAGACTTTTATCCCCCCCCCCCCCAAAACACACACACACACACACACACACACACACCTGAAAAAGGAAAAAAAATTACTGGAACTTCCATTTGCACATTTAACAAAATACAATTTAAAACAATTCAAAAATTCAAGTGTGTCTCTGTTTTTCATTGAGGTCTAGATTGAAAAACAGATTCCAATCCATAAATAGGGCTGCTTGTATCATTTTTAACCCAGCATCCAAACAACATGAAATCACATGGCTATTCATACACAGTAGAAATCCTCTTTAGGCAGGGAAATTTCTAGATGGTAAGAGAGAGTGTAGGTCAGGGGTAGTCAACCTTTTTATACCTACCGCCCACTTTTGTATCTCTGTTAGTAGTAAAATTTTCTAACCGCCCACTGGTTCCACAGTAATGGTGATTTATAAAATAGGGAAGTAACTTTACTTTATAAAATTTATACAGCAGAGTTACAGCAAACCCCTACCGCCCACCATGAAAGCTGGAACGTCCACTAGTGGGCGGTAGGGACCAGGTTGACTACCACTGGTATAGGTCTTCAGAGCCAATTATCCTCCTTTAAATATTGGCTGGCTTTTTCTTTTTTCTTTTTAAAGCGTGGATAAGATCTTTGCAGGGTTTTTTCATAAGAGTTCTTTGCCCTGGAGGAACACACAGCCTGTAAGAGTAAATGACAGCCACAAATCTTCAGGATCCAGAAATACTCGATTTCAAAAAAAGACACAAGGGTGAGAACATTCCAGCGCATATATAGTGTAAAGTAAGATGAGGTTTCAGCTTAAACGATCTGCTGTTGTAAAAATATAAAGTTAAGTTCAGGTCAACACTTTTATGTATGATTGGGGGGGATAGAGGCGGTGGCCTGGGCGAAGATATAGAAAATAACAATTGTTTCAATATTTTAAAAATATTTTGACATGAATTTGTTTGTTTGTAATTTACCTACAAAATCATGATCTATCATTTATCTTGGTGCTGGGTTTTTAAAAATATTTAATGCGGTTTTTAATTTTACAGTTTTATTATAGTTTTTATGTTGTTTTCACTTTTGATTGGAACCACCCAAAGTTGGACATTAGATGGAGGGCTATATAAATGTTTTAAATAAATAAATACCCATAATTTATTACATTTTGGCCCCACAAACCCTAAAAACAAAGGTGATAGCCATGATGGATGAAAACAACTTATTAACTGTTAAAACATATACTGTTTTAGTTGAGGTATACATAAAAGCCACAATGAATCCTGTAGTTCATTTATTTAAAATATTTAAAAATATTTATTCAAAACATTTATATAGCCTCTCATCTTATGTCCAGTTCTGAGTAGCTCAAATAAAAAAAATGAAAAACACCACCAAAACCATAATAAAACTGTAAAATTAACACAATATAATACGTCTATAAGCTTTCTCTCACTTAAATCTTGGTTTTATGACACACATAATGACAGAACTCTAAATTGACTGTCATTCTGAATTTTTTTACTTAGGCTTAAAAAAAATACCTTTGAGAGAAATATAAGATTCCATGTTAGCTTCTCCTTGGAATTTTATCAAATTCATTAGAGAAGATGGTACTTGAGAAGTATTTTTTTATTCAGGTTTATTTCTAAGGCAGGAGAATAAGTAAGATTTCCTTTTATTACCATGCCATCTTCAGCAAGGTTCTAGTTTAGTAAAAACCTCTTACTCCTACTTCAATTAACTGGAACACTGAGCCTCTTATAGTATCAATTTTGGTTACAGCCTTCCAATTACCAACAACCACAGCAAAGTTGGCTTTCCAACTGGCCTGTCAAACTCTGAGCAGGCATAATTCAGTCCTTGCTGGTTACATACCTGTACAAATGCAATGCTGAGTCCCACTGCTCCAATAATTATCAAGTGTTCCTGAATGAAGTTCCCCAGCTTAGTGATACAGCCACCCTGGGAATAAAACATTGAGATGATGTTACTTTTCATATCTATCTTCTTAAGCTGGTTTTATCTTCTCATGCTGTGTGATGTCACATCCTTCAAGGCATAAACATAGGAATGGATGAGGTAAAGCACAGGTTGATACTTGTGGCAAAACTGTCATCAGCTTGAGAATCATCCCCATCTCCTGATAAGCTATACAGCCTTGTATCGAGTAAGTTTTTTAGGAGGTTCAACAATGAGTATTGGGAAAGCCAAGGAAAATCATCAAAACCATAAAAAAATGAAAGTTAGAATATTTTGGACCTGTGAAGTGACACCCAGAAAAATAGGGCATACTTCACTTAATCCTCCAGGGAAAGATTGAAGGCAAATGAGATCGAGGCAGAAGATGAACATCATGGCTTCAAAATCTAAGGGACTGGGTTTGGAAACACTCAACAGCACTTTTTCATGTGGCTGTTGATAAAAATAGGATGGCCAAAATGATTGCCAGTGCCTGATGACAGATAATGGCACAAGAAGAAGAAGAAGAAGAACCAGGAGTATAACCCTAACAAAGCTTGATACATAATTTGGGATCAGCGAAGCCTAGCATTTCTGGAAAATATTACATTTGATGTCTTACCTGCTTCTCCTTCAGATCTTCCAAGATCTTGCAGACATAGAACTATTATCAGGATAAGTGGTTGCATATTATACTCCAAGCATTTTTTTGTTTTTACAGACAACTGGAGATGTCCGAACATTCTCTATTCATTTCATACTCATACACCCCACTAGTGATATAAGGTACGTCCCATGATTTTAAAACTGAGCCAGCAAGAAATATGCTGAGACGATCTAAGGTCAGATCCTTCTTCGGCCATGAAGCTGCTAGATGCCCTCAAACCCACTGGCTATTTAGCCTCATGTTTCTTACAATCTAATTCTTGCAGAGATAAAAACAAGTGATTATATTTATGACAGGAGTCATGAATTGTTCCTTTCCACCTTAACCTCTTTATCAATTGCCTCCCAGGGCTAAACAATTGCAGCGGAATAAATTAAGTAGTATAACTGCCAAAGTAGACTTTCTCAACCTATTTATGGCAGGTCAGATTCAAATGCTGGCTGGAAGGAAATCTCATCAAGAGGAAATGGTTCCTTATTGTTTCTAAGTCTTTGGGAACATTACTTATTTACTTATTTGTGTAGAGTTGCTAGGTTGAGCATTTGGAGCAAAAATAAGCCAGTGCCTCGTGACAACTTAAAAATAGCCCATTTTATTATTACCACCATCTAAACTTTCGTGAATTGGGAAGAAGTAATTTGCAATCCATGAAAGCTTATACAGGGCGGGGCATAACCTTTTCCTAGGGGGTCACAGCAACACTTGTAATAACAACACAAATAATTCATACACCATTCGAAAGCCCATCAAAAACTGAGTTTATTGACACGATTTAATAGTCAGTATGACCACCATTAGCCCTTCGAACAGCATTCAAACGAGGTGGATAAGAACACAACAAATCTTCAAACAGTTCCATTCGATTTTCCAGATTTTTCAACACAGTTTCCAAATTCATTCTCAAAGTTTCAACCGAATATCGATTTTGACCTTGCTCCTGAATCATCAGAGCTTCCACTTCATCCTTAATTATGGCCCCAATGTTCTCTGCCGGATTGAGATCTGGCGAATTTCCCGGCCAGACGTCATTGCCCCAAAATTCGACATTGTTTTCCTTTAACAATTGCTGAGTCGCATTTGCACGCATGCAAGGAGCTTTGTCATGAAGAAAGACAGCCTCACCAACCACCAAGACATTGTCTGGATCACTGAGAAATGGAATGACATTCTCCAATAAAATTTTCTCACGGAAATAACTGCCATCCCAGGATTCCCCTTTATCCTTCAAAACCCAATGCAGTTTCTTGGCTGTGAAAATGACGAAAATCCCGATGCAAGTCGGATTGCGAACGATTTGTCGATATCGTTCATGTTTGGCGATGTCGTCGCCGTCTTTAGCCCAAATTCGATCGTTCTGGAAATTCGGTTTTCGAATGGCATAAACGAAGAATTTGTCAGATGGCGCCAAATGAAGAAAATCTTCCTCGGTCCATTCAGACAACCAATCGCACAACCAAAGCCGATCTTGAACGTGTGTTTGAGTTTTCAATGGTTTGCAAATGACGTGGAATGGCTTCAAACCTTCTCGTTCTCGATATCGGCCGATTGTCCTTTGATCAACTCGTTTTCCACGAATTTGAAGGATTTCTTGGGCCACTTTTCGGTTTCCTTTTCGTTGTTTGCGACTGCCAGTTGCAATGATGGCTTTGCTTTCTTGGGACAGTTGCAGAGGACGCCCTTCTCCAAATTTTGTGAAACATTCTTGGGCTGTTTTGTTCCAATTATCAGTAACCCAATCCGGATGACGTTTCAATTTGTTTGCAATCCATTTTCGATTGATAAACGTCGCTCCAGCATCGCGAGCCTCTCGAAAGGCAATGCATTTTATTCTGTCAATGATCCTTTGTTCTTCCGAATCGAATTTTCCAGCCATTCTTAAAGCAAATTTAACATTTAATAGCTCATTCAATTCAGTTTTTTATGGGCTTTAAAATGAGGTGTCGCGGAAGTTGTAAACTGCTGTCGATCTTGCTGTGACCCCCTAGGAAAAGGTTATGCCCCGCCCTGTACAATAATAAACTGGCTAGTCTTTAAAAGTAGTCCAGCCCTCTTAGTTATTTTTTTTTAAATTATACAGCAGCAATGATAGAAGGAAAAAATTTAGAAACAAAGACAAAAAGAAAGGGGAAATATACAGGGGAAAAATATAGGGAAAATTCAGATAATTGTGATGGGATTTTCTTTCAGAGAGCCTCTTTTCCACAACATTTTAGATAAGGGGCTAAAAAAAAAAAGGTCCCCCAGATACAGCAGTCAGCAGTTGTGTCCTGGGGCAGAGTTTGGTCTGCTTCTGCATGACCAAACAAGCTTAGTTGCAGAAGTTATTCATGTGCCTTCATATCCCTTAATCCTTCCCTGAGCCCCACTGAAAGGGACTGCTTCATCATCATCCAGCAAAGTATCCTAGAGGCTAAAAGCATCAACCAGCTCGGTGAAAAAAAATGGAATTTTGCACCTAAATCAATTCTAAAGGATAGGAGTAGAAATGGGCACTTTAATATATATATATATATATACTTCTCTATTCTTCATGCTGAAAAGCTTATATGCGCAATAAACAGAAGAAAAATACTCTTTAGGGCAAATTCAGTTTCAGATATTCCCATTTCTTTTCTTAACAACAAAAGTAGGTTACCACTGTTTTCTTCCAGAATGTTTCTCCCATTCCTAACATATAGTCCTGGCCTTCCCTGTTGGGTGTCCCCTTCAAATACTAACCATACTGGCTTAGTGAAGATCAGAGAGGTACAGCTGCCTAGCTAGGCTAAACTTCTTGGCCTTGTATGCCAAGAAGAGTAGGGCCAGTCCTGCTAAGGAATGTAAGTATCTATTTACTTACATTTACTTCTCTAGAACAATATAATCAAGATAAATACAGATAGTCTTCAAGTTACGACCACAATGGAGACCAAAATGTATGTAAAGTGAGACATTTAAGTGAGTTTTGTCCCATTTTACGACCTTTCTTGCCACAGTTGCTAAGTGAATCACTGCAGTTGATAAGTTAATAACCCGGATGTTAAGTGAATCTGGCTTCCCCATTGACTTTGTTTGTTAGAAAGTCGCAAAAGGGGATCGCGTGATCTGGGGAAAAAGCAACGGTCATAAATATGAACCAGTTGCACAGCATCTGAATTTTGATCACATGATCATGGGGGTGCGGCAAAGGTTGTAACTGCGAAAAAGTGTCATAAGTCACTTTTTTCAGTGCCGTTGTAACTTTGAACGGTCCCTAAATAAACCATCCTAAATCGAGGACTACCTGTACTGTAATTCTACATGGAGGTTGTTATGATGTTCAAATGCATAATCACTAAGGTATGATTGATCTAAGAGCAGAATCAATCAATGGTCTCCTCAGTGTTTTTGTAACACAATAATAACTGGAGAGGGCTCTGTTTTATTTGATTTCTTTTTACTTTATTTTTTTTTACCTCTTTGTAGATATTTGAAGGATGATCTCTTTTACCACATGCATGGGTCATCGTCTTACAGCAGCTATCCGGGACCTTCCTTCCTTCCGTTTCAACTCCGAACCAATAGCTTTCTCTCCAGTCTGTATAATTATGACTGCCGCAGCACTTAAACTGAAAAACACAGGCAGCAAGACATTATGAGAAAACCAAAATTGCAGGACGTGTTGGCCAAAATTGCAAAATTACGTTTCCTGTCTTTGACAACTTCAAGTATGCACAACTTGTGGCCACTTTTCATAAAAAGGTCAGTACATAACACAACCCACCAGCCAGACAACAAAACAAAAATGTTTTGTTTTTGTTGCCATTATGCATCTCTTATGCATCTTATGCTATGCAACTCTTCCCACAAGTTCACTTTGTTTCTGGAACCTTACAATGTCTCATTTCAGTTTGGGAATGAGAAAAATGTGTATCAGTAGTTTTTAGGAATCCAATGTTTTCCCCCCCAAAAAAAGTACTTTGTAAAAAACAAAACTGCCCTAAAGTCAGCTCTCTTCACCTCCTTTTACAAATGCTGTTCTATTAAAAATACAATTGTTATTATTATAAAGCCCTAGATGCCTTGGGATCCATAAGGGATCCCCTTTTTCCAAGCGTCTCCACCAACTACCGTATTTTTCAGAGGAAAAGACGCACCAGAGTATAAGACGCACCCAGGTTTCAAAGAGGCAAATTAAAAAAAAAAGTTTTTGCACTCTGCAAACCTCCCCAAAACGCCTTTTTTTTTTTCAAAAAAGGGGGGGCATGAATAGCCCTTAGGCGACTTGTAGAGTGCTCCGGGGGGGGGCAAAAACAAGCAAAAAACAGCTAGTTTTCCGTGAAGACAGGCCCATTTTTTGTCAAAAAAGGGCCATGGATAGCCTTTAGGAAGCTTATAGAGTGCTCCTGGGGGCTGGTGGGGGGCAAAATTGAGCAAAAAAGGCCCATTTTTTGCTCATTTCTGCCCTCCCCAGCCCCCAGGAGCTCTCTGAAAGCCTCCTACAAGCTATGCACAGTCATTTTGGTGAAGGGGGCAGGGTTTCGGGAGGCAAAAAATGTTGTATTCAGTGTATAAGACGCACCCAGATTTTCAGCCTCTTTTTTGAGGGTAAAAGTTGTGTGTTATACTGAGAAAAATATGATAAGTCAAGCAGAATGTGCATGCTGCAGTCAGCCAAAGAATGTTAGCTAATGGGGATTAGAAGATGGGCTTTTTCCTCAGTGGCCCCTACTCTATGGAGCATCCTCCCTTCGGGGATCAGAATGGCCCCAGCCCTGTTAGTCTTATGTAAGGCCTTTAAAACCTGCCTATGTTCCAAAGCCTGGGACACTGAATATGTCAAGGGCTCCGTTTCCTGGCTATACTGCTCACGGGCCAAATAACTTGCTCTTGTGTATCTTGAATTAGAAGTTGTAAATGTTTTAACTGATTTCACTGTTTGTATTGCTTTAAAATGTTTTTAAATGTTTAATTGTAATATATTTTCAGTCACTGCCCAGTGATGGAGAAGGGCAGCCATAGAACTTGAAGAAACAAACAAACACTCTCTGAGGGAGATGTAAGGAGAAGACTGAACCTCCCTCTGGCGCTGAATACTTCATCTCAGTAAAGTAGGGGTGTTAAACTCACAGCCGGTGGGCCGGATACGTCACGTGCTGGCCACACCCACCCCGTTTTAGCGAAGTGGGGGAAAGTCTCGATACATCACGTGACACCAACATGACGACACGAGTTTGACACCCCTGCTGTGGAGGAATATCTGGAACTAATGAAGTCTTGAACTTGATACAAATACCGAATATTAGGAGTCTTTTTCAGTAATTAGCTCCTACTGTTAAATATAAAGCCATGCTGGGTTGTGCCGCTTTTGCTTCGTATTCATGGACATATGCTGGCTTCCACTGTTTGTTCAATCAATGAATAAATCACTTTAGTTGTTCTCACTATATCAAGCTACCCTCCCTGCAAGTGGATGATATATCAGCTGGGTGTGGAAGAACCATTGCTGAAAAAATGTAATTCCCTGTAGAGACATGGCATGCTCAAGCATCTCTGTTCAATTGCGGTCAAAAGGAGTCTCCTTCCTTCCTTGTACAGTCTTTTTCCTTCTGATATCATGATTACACAGTAGTATCCCAAGTTTCCAGTTTGTGGCATGAATCCAGAACACATATATGTATTATCTCTGAGCACGTTCAGAGCAGCTTATTCCCTTTTCTATTATACTGTTAGGCAGCAATCTGTTGGAATAGGAATAGGATAGAATAGAATAACAAAGTTGGAAGAGACCTTGGGGGTCTTCTAGTCCAACCCTCTGCTTAAGCTGGAAACTCTACACCACTTCAGACAAATAGTTCTCCAACATTTTCTTAAAAACTTCCAGTGTTGGAGCATTCACAACCTCTGGAGGCAAGCTGTTCCACTGATTAATTGTTCTAACTGTCAGGAAGTTTCTCCTCAGTTCTAAGTTGCTTCTCTCCTTGGTTAGTTTCCACCCATTGCTTCTTGTCCTACCCTGCATGTTGGGAAGTTAATTTAAATGCAGCTGGATTTATTTCTGAACACTTTGGAACATGTGCTGAACGATCACTCTGCTATCACACACTCTCTGCCCTGCTGCCCAACGGCAGAACCTTTCAATCACTGCAAATCTTCTAAGGATAGATGTTAAGATGATGTTCCTGTTTAGACTTGGTATAGCGGTGGCTTATAGCAACACACTCTCACAAGTGTTTAAATAAAATAGAGTGATTTTATGAGCTGAAGAGCAGAAACAGCCATTTTCCTATCAGCAGTTTCTAAAAATAAAAAAGATGAATAGACCTTCCCACCAGTTGGGCAAATGCCCTCAATCTTGTTATTTTGAATGAATTACTCAGCATGTTCCCAAATCATACTCACCGTACCTTAAAGTGTCTAGCCACGTCCAATATGATCATCTAAATTCTAAAATAACCAGACATATTGATCTGAAGCCCTGCTGCACTGGTCAAAAGAAGATGAAGCACATCCCCTTCACTATCTGAGAGAACTCTGCTCCTCTGTTAATTACATTTTATGCCATGCTCCTCTGTAACTGGAGATTAATAGCTTCAAGAAAAATACTTTACAATCAGGAAGCGATTTAACACTTTTACTCAACAAAGACCCATCTGTTTTTCTAATTTTCTCATGCTAAGGGACTATTAAATGGTTGAGGGTGAAAATAAGAACTGGAGAGGTACTCCAGTGACCTGATCATTAAATAGGACCACCAGATTATTTTACCCAGCTACTTTTGTGCCTCTCCTTTGGGATCTGCTGTTTCGTGCATGATGCAAGAGTGCTAAAAATATACAGACCCTATTGGACTAAGGAAAGTCAACACAGAATGGTAGGCATGGGAAAGTTATTTATGTGTGGTACATTTACAAGTGCTTTGCCCTCATAAAAGATAATTTAAACACAGTAATTTGGTGGAAATGCAGATCCCTTCAGATGTTACTTGCAGTTAAGTGGGCCTAAAGCTACCAAATGTGCACCTACATTCTGAGTAAGCAAAGGCCTCATCAATTGGCTGTAGTCAAGTTCATCAGCACTTTTTTGAGTAGTGCTGTTGGGCCTTCATTTGATTAATTCTTTCATCCAGGGCTCTGTTGAAAGGAAGGCCCACATTATGACTTCTGTTCAAGGAAAAACTCCGGGGATCCAGGATGAGTAGGAACTATACTCTGGCCAAAAAGCAACTGCAGCCTAATTTTGAAAGTATCTGCATGAATAAAAATGGACCCAGAAAACATGCCTCAAAGACAGGGGAAAAGCACCATTTTATTTTCTGCCATGGTTGATAAATCAAATAAATAAATATAAATTCAGCTTTTCCCATTTCTTCCCCCTAGATCTTAATCTCTTAATCTTAATCTCTTAAACATACCTCCTGCTGAAGCTTGTCCACCGCATTAGTCACACTCTCTTCTCCTGCCTTCCTATACTTCTTGATTATCGTTGTTCTCAGATTTTCCTTCAGCTCGTTGTTCAGCTATATAGAACAGGAAATCAACAATGGGGACAGAAATAAGATATAGCAATATGGTTCTTCAACCCAGTTCCCTGTGTAACAATTGTTAGCAACTATTCTGAAAGAATTTTCATGTAATACAAAATGGCTCCCAGAATGTGGAGTCCAATTTGGCAAGTGTAAATTTGGCAAACTGAGCAAGATGGATATCTTGAAATGCTGCACAAACTGAATGTCGTAGAACAGGCTTCTTGAACAAGTGTCAGTCCAAAATTGGACAGTTGTTCCTACCATTCCCTACCCAACCTGATCATTGGAGGCCACTCAAGGTCTCCTCCAGCTTCTGAAGAAATGCTCATTGAATGTTTCAATCTGTCCTGCTCCTGTTTCTTTTTTAATATATTGAAGGACTGCTCTGATCTTTTCTGCACATCCTGCCTCATGCTTTGCAAACCGATTAAGACAAAGCACTTAACTTGGTTAGAACTCTAGAATTGAAACAGTTTTAAGACCCAGTAGTCTTGGTTGCCTAGATTTACTTTTAGAAGTATATTGTTGGCATTGAGAGCTACAAGTGCTTATTCAAATGATTCCCCTACACACACAGCTGGGGGAAAAACCAGCACTGCCTTGTATGTTAGAAGCAAAGAATGACTTCATCTAACGAAGTAACTCATCAAAGTTGTTAATGACCATTACTAATGTGGGAAGTTGAATAAGAACCATTATTTTTATTAACCTTGTTAGGCCACGATGATTTAACGATAGATATCAAATGCCCAATCTACAACTTTGCTGTCTAAACTAGTACAGTTATGCAAGCAGTGATGAGAGAAGCATATCTGGCAGAAAAGCCAATGTCAAGTCAAGGTCAATATTTGCATCATCAACTCAGCAATAAGCCTTAAACCCGACTTGTCCAATCAGGTAGCATATTATCTTGGTTATGTCCAAATCACCTTTTTATTTGCAAACCAAAGGTTGTGAGGTTTTAGAACAGAAAAATCAGGGGAAAATGTAAAACAGAATACCATAATAATACTAGAAGAAAACATTTTAAAGGCCCCTCCATTAACCCATGCCATGCAGAAAAACAAAAGCAGATTACCTGTGGGTTGATAGGGGAAAACTGCAGCATCACAAAGAGGCAGCAAAAATAAACACACACACAGTTTATAGGCATTTTGGAAGAAAGTGCCAGCGAGGGAAGAAATACAAAAGGCAACATAAAAAAACCAATTTCTTGAAACTTTGAAGAGAGGACATAAAGTTTGCCAAAGAAAAACTAGCAGAGGGAGTAAATGAAGCTTCCAAGACCAAGATGATTCCCACAATCACTAAAAGTCCACAAAGAGTAAAGATGTCAACATGCCATGCCCTCCCTCCCTTTTCCCCATCCCCATCATCAATGCTTGCCAAGCATTCCTTTAGCTTCCAGTCCATTTTCAAATACAGGTAATACCTCAGATTTTGCAACCTGCAAACTTGACAAGGGATGGGAATCAGGATTTCTTAGTGATTCCAGCACTACTGTATTTTATTTCACTAGCATCCAGCGTACTTATCATTATACTTTTCAACACCTGGCATTTTAATGCTGCTAATCCCTGTACAAACCATAGGATTTTTTTTTATAATCCATATTTGAATATTAGAATTTAAAGTGACAGTTCACAGTCCCAAATCAAGCCATGACCACATTATTAAGCAACTACAGGTGGCAAACCTCCATGCTTTTCCACCGATCTGATCCATTGCACCTCATTTGCTGGAAAAAGCTAATATGGAATTGTGTAGTTCGAGCCACAGTGGCGCAGTGGTCAGAGTGCAGGCTACTAATAAATATTAAATGGATCTGGTGGTAAAGACCTTCCTAGGTGTGTACAAGGATGAACTAATGAACTGCTCTAAATCATTTAGAGCAATATTTTATGCTCCTGGTTTACTAAAATTTATAGCATCGTAAAAGTTGCCTTACTTGGCCCCAATGGTTGTACATCAATGCCCTGATATGAGTTTTATAATCAAATGCATTTTTTTATTGTAGCACTGGAACAAAGTTAATGTAAGAAGTGTTTGCACTGCAGCTTCAAATCATAGCACGGCCCTTGAGACACACAGAGTGCCCAGATGCCAATCCCTTGTTCATTGTAGGTTTGCACAAATCTGTAGCCTAGGAGGTTCTATCTGTAACAGATGTGCTTACAGGGTTTTGTGGAAAGAAGCCAAAAAACCCCATGACTACCACTGTCACAGTAGTGTTGGCTCACAGTAGACAAGAATGAGTAGGTCTCTGTAGACAAATATCCATTGTGTTGAGAAGACCTGTGGGGAATGAAATGTAGCCTGTTTATCACTCACCCCCTTTTCTTGTGATTTACCTACCTGCTGGTAATAGACACAGGCCAGGATTCCAGCAATTATCTCAAGCAGGAAGATGCAGAGCAGTAGTATGAAATACTAAAGAAACAAAATGAACACAGAAGTTAAAGCAGGGCATTGCACACTATGGGGTTTACTTTGCCTATAAAAATATAGTATTGACAAAACAAGCCAACTTAGCTACCCAACGTTAAAGACAATGGCACAACAAAGCAGAGAAACAGTAGCAGGCATGATGCACTCCTGGCCAAGAGGAACTGGATTTGGAGGTTGCCCCTGATTTGGGGGGTTATCAGCCAACTGCTCTATCTAGGAGTGAAAGAATGGCTTTCTGAGCTTGCTATTTTATGAAATGGTCAGAACTAGCTGCATGAAATACACCTTATTCAGAACAAGCATCTACCTTGTCTAGAAGGTAGCTTCCTTGGTAAGTTATTTGATAGCTTTCTGGATACATTAAGGGTGGGGGAGACAAAAACAGATCTTCACCACCATATAAATTCACCAAAATGAGATTCGCTTGGTTTAGCACATTGCAAAATTACAGTCTTTGTCCATAAATCATCATTAACTAAAGCATGGCTTTTGAAATTGAACCTTTGCCTACTGTGTGGCAATGGGTTTCCAAAATAATAGGCAAGAGATCATTTGCAGCTCTGCTAGCCAAGATCCTTTCAATGAGTCTGGGGACCGATCTGTAGACCTTCGGTGTGTAAAGCATGTGCTCTACGACTGAATTATATTCCCTTACCCATTGCTTTCACAGCTGTGGCTCCTACGCCTCTTGCCAATACTACTTGTTTTGAAATGCAACCCCTCCAGCTGACATCAGTAAAAACTCATCACAAGCTTGTTAGATGATGGTGGAATGCTTAATTGCTCAAGGCAGAAAGCATTTTGAAATAGCTGAGCTTCTTCTTGTGGCACCTAACAGTACCGAAAGTCAACAAAATGTAGGCAAGCACTTTGGGCTGAATTATCAGGTGTGAATTTCACAAAGGAATAAAGGAGATAAACTTTTTTTTTTTAAAGATCCAACTACTCTCTAAAAACATTCAGATCAGATTAACACTAACTCTGATGTGAGGCTTCCAATTGGTCATGTAGACATCTCCAATAGGCACACCAGAAAAAGGGATAAATGGAGAAGTCAGGGAACAACCAACTACATGACCTTGACTCAAAAGGGCAAGAGGAACAGGCCCAGCATATAAGGAAAAGGAAGGTTTCCCTTGCATATAAGTGCTAGTCGTTACCATTCTAGGGGGCGGTGTTCATCTCCGTTTCAAAGCCAAAGACCCAGCACTGTCCGAAGACGTCTCCGTGGTCATGTGGTTGGCATGACTAAACACCGAAGGTGCACGGAATGCTGTTACTTTCCCACCAAAGGTGGTCCCTATTTTTCTACTTGCATTTTTACATGCTTTCAAACTGCTAGATTGGTAGAAGCTGAGACAAGTAACAAGAGCACTAGAGATTCAAACCGCTGAACTGCCAACCTTTCTGACAAGCTCAGCATCTTAGCCACTGAGCAACCGAGTCCCCACCATATAAAGCTAGAGACTAAAAGAGGAAGAAAGACCAAATTTGAAAGTGTTGCTATACAGATAACTTCTTCATATTTATGACTTCCTAATTTTCTGAAATTAATCTCCTTACCCAACTTCTCTCTGCTTAGGAATGTGGAGTTAGGAGGGAGTTTAACCCTACCCCCCCTCCACATCACTCATAGGATAAAGCTACGGCTACCAATCTTCTGGGGATCAGATCACTAATCACCTGCTCTAGTATCCGTATCAAGGTGCAATCCAATGGTCCAGTTAATCAAGACAATGAACCAGCTCTAACCCAACAGGTGCCAAGGAATTTGCCACAATAGTAGCTCTAGTCACACTTCCTGCTCAAATCCTCATAAGCTGTTGGTGCTGAAGTAACCCTCTGAAGTCAAACTTCTGCTTCTCTGCCTGAAAGGAAGAACAACTAAGCAGGTTCATTACCTTTCTGTAGTAATTACCCATTGGTTTGAGGATTTTCTCATCAACCTTTTGCAGGTTTTAGAATTGACATGATGGCTAAGAGAGCAACAAAGCCAGCTATCTCATCCTACACCAGGCTTCAACATCTCCAATTTATGACATTCTTGGTAGCTATGCTTAACAATCCTGTCAAACATATATACAGTATACTTACTCAATTCAGGCCTCTACAGATTTGTCATTTCAGACCACTTACACTTATCACTCATGACTGCTCCCTGTTGCTTTGTGGCTGTCTTCTACCAGAGCTCCCACATTTACTCCAGGATGTGTAAACTGCTCAGGGCCTCCTCAAAGATTCCCCAGGCCATTCAAGCCTTATTACAAGCACTCCAACTGTCACCATCAGGGACTCTCCATACTGCTAAGAATATTTCTTCCCTCCAGATGAACATCTAAAAAGCTGGATTCTGGTTGATGGACCATTTCCCATTCCTATATATCCTTTTGCCTTTGGTCTATAACTTCCCCACATTCAGAAGATATATCTTGCTTTCCATCCTATGTTCTGGAATGCCTCCCTTGTTCTATCACCTCCATCTCAATGGCAGGGAGGAAGAATTTACAACAGAACAGGCTTCCAATTTAGGAATATCTATTCACTGAAATAGTCTGCACTGTTCCTGCGAACTAACAACAGAGGAACAGTTGCATTTGCAGCATACCAAGAAACCCAAACTTTCTGATGGGCTGCACACTCTGACTGGCTTGGGTTGGCTCTGAATATAAAGGGAAGTTGCCTGGGGAGGGGAGATTAATATTACAGTAAGAACCTCATATAGGTGGGTGTGGGAGAGTTTGGAGATTGAGGAAAATGGGAGAAAAATAGGAGACTTTGGGAATGGGGGAATGTCTGACAGAATGGTAGATCATTTCCATTCAAAGAATGGACATTTCCTTTATCCCTGAGATCTCTAACTAAGTGGAGGGGGGGGGGGAGGTTAACTGAAAGTGAAGGGATGAAGGTTTTTTTTATGTCTAACTGTAAAAGAAATGCAAATCCCCTGGCCTGAAATGCCAACTTAAAAGAAACAAAGGAGACGGTAGAAGGGAGGAGACTTTGTCAGTTCCTACTGAAAAAAACAACAATGGAGGTAGAAGGAAAAGTTAGAGCTAAGGAAGGACATCCTCCAGTTCCCCCAAATCTGAAGAAACATCCACAGGATCAGGTGAAAGTAAAGGTAGAAACAGAGGTAGTATAAAGATGAAGCTAATGAGATGAAAATCTTTTATTCTTACAGTGTCAGCGCTTCTTCCAAGGCTCAACCATAAATCTCTCTCAAGGAACGCAGATCCACATTCAAGAATTAGCAGGACAAGGCAACATACATTGATGTTATTGCAGAAACAAGTAGCCCTAATAACAAGGAAGTTCAGCTATTGGCAATCAAGCTCTCTATTTAATAATAGCATGTAGATGGAATTGTTAAACCTCCCCCATCTTACACAGTAATGGATCTGCTATTCCTTTATTAGCTGTGTAACTGGAGGGATTTGATCTCTGTGTCTTTGCTTCTGGTCCTCAATCTGCATATTTGCTACAGTAAGTCCTTTAGCTAAACAGGGGTAAATAGTCAAAAATTAAAAGTCAGGAATTGAGCAAACACGGCCTTTGACCAGAAACTCAAGAGGAAAAACCCAGGACTTAAATTCAAGGACTAACAAATAAAGAAGGCAGGACTTGAGAGCACTGTTAGACCAAGAACTTCTTCGCATTTATGGCTTTTTTTGCTATTTATCCAAACTTCTTGCATTTGCTTGAAATGCACGGTAGGGAGTAAGATTTAATGACAGTGCCTACTATGATGCTTTGACAATTGGGGTGGTGCATCTTCCTTATACCATTCCACATTGCACCACTGAATCTATCATAACTTGCTTTTAATTACCGTAAGCACAGTATTAACTCTAATTAATTTAAATAAAACTTGGATTCACATGTTCAAAAGACTGCTATCAGCTTTATTCATTCTTCCATATATAAGCAGTGCTTTGGATTGAGGATACTGGATCGTCTTTCAAACAGAGTTTAGAGAAGATAAAACTCAGTTCTTTTAAGAAAACAGATTAAATGTCACAATATGTGAACAATCTCCCAGAGGGAAGCAATTCAGAGATGTATTAGAGCAGATTACTTCTTATTCTGCAATAATGGTCCTTTTCTTGTAGCTTGATTTCTAACATTGTTGGCCAAGCAATTTGCTGCCTAAAGAGAAGGACAAGGTAACAACAATGTACGGTCATTTCTTTACATGCAGAGAGCACTAGAGATGGGTTAGCCCCCTCTACTGCACTATAAGGCAAGTAGAGTAATTTAGAAATAAAGAGTAGACTTTATGGGATACACATCTTTGTCTTTCAACACACTCTAGCTCCTAGTTTCTCATTTTGCCAAGTAGTACAGCCAGCCCTCATCTCAACAATTCGGCCACTAAACAGACAACTCAGTTATGGCGCATTGAAAACACTCTTACTGTATGTCTCACACTTCCTGGAGCCTCCTGCTTCATCAATGGGAATCCACAGCGTGCCCAGTATGTCTACTTTGGTGCCAGACCATTTATATCAACCAGAGATGATCTATCTGCAGCAACTCCAGGATAAAAACAGCCTGGGAAGAATTGCCCATGTGCTGACATCTTCAAGTTAGATTACTGCAATAGATTATACATGAAGTCACTCTTGTTAAATACTCAAGAATTGAAGTTAGTTGTGTGAGGTAGAACTGGGACACCAGAATGTCTATCTTCTGGTAGTGGAGACCAAGCTTCAGCGGTTTTTAGTTTGACCCTGGAAAAAATTCAAATTGCTGATAACTTATCCTTTAACCCCCTCATTGTAGCCTTTATTGTCATTGTACATCATGTAAACAATGAAATTGGAATGGCTTCCAACTGCCCTCTGCTATTTTAACCTGCCTTGGCTCCTAAATTAGGTCCAGATCCCCTTGCCTTAAAAAGAAAATCAGATTCTGATTGAAGCAAGTATTCTGATGGAAGCAAGCAAGTAGCCATGCCCAGTTCCTGCAATCATTCATTGTATGTTTAAGCCTCCAGTCCCCTAACACTATTTCAGCATATCTTCATCCAGTACTAAATGACAATATTAATTTAAATTTAATATATTTATTTCATATGTGTGTCTGACTAAGCACAACAGATTTATTTTTCTCCATTACAATCTGTGAGGCTAGGTGAGTTATGAACAAAATCACCCCAAAGTCACTCAGTGAGCTACTGTGGCTAGAACCTCAGTCTCCCTACACCTAGTCCAGTATCTTAGCCATCACACTATACTGGCTCTTAAGTGTTATATACTATGTTGTTTTAAGATAATGGACTTTATTAAAAAATATTATGAAACTGTTGTGTTGGTGATTGTAGTTGTTGCAGTGTTTCCTAATTTCCTCTTAGTTTCTAATTTTATTCTAATTTTATTTTGGGGGGGTTCCCCCCTTTAATTTATACGTTGGTCCATGCTAGTAGTAAACACAATTGAAGGCTAAAACCTAAACACATTTATTCAGTTAAATAATAAACCTCAAACTTTTTTTTTTGCTCTTGGCTGATCTCAGCCCTTCACATCCCACAAAGTTTGTGGAAGCCTCTGACCATCTGTGTGCTGGACAAGATGTCCTTTCATACCACAGGCACGAGTAAACAAAGAGAGAGCTAGCTAACTCAAGACTGGACTTCATACTAAAAGGAGTTGCAAATAGAACAGAAACACGCCTTAACCCCCAAGGTCACTTTTGTTAGAAACAGAATAAGTAATGTTACTGACGTCATCCCTCTACCAGCTGAGATCTTTTTTAAAAAAAAACACTTGCCAATGAGCTAGAAAACTGATTTTTATGGTTATATTCCTCAAGTTCTCCTCCTCTGATGTACAAATGTGGCCCAATTAGATTATATTTTTCTTTCTTTTCCCAGATGATCAGAGCCCATGGTTCCCAAATTAAACAGGACACAGCTGTTCTTCTGTAGAACATCAAAGGTCAGTAATGCTCTTCTCAAATGCGATGACTTCTAATCATGTTGATCTAGAATTGTGATCATCCTCTGCCAGCAGGAGAAAGACTGATCTTCAGAATCACAACAAATCCTTGTCAGTTGTGATCTAGCAATTGACATAGTAGGAATTGTGATTTGCATCTGGCACTTGCAGATACCTCTCTACTGTTTGCTAACCTTCTTCCTGTATGCTAGGATTTACTTTTGATATTTTTAAAAATAATATTTAAATAGAATTTAAAAAGGAAGCCAGCAAGTTGTAAAATACAATTCTCTTTTTTTGCAACAACAGATTTGGCTTCTACAAAGGTCCCAAGTATTTTTTTAAACAAACAAACATAGTAAATGATTCTAGAGTTAGTCTGGTATAGTAGTTAAGGCACCAGGCTAGAAAGCAGAAAACAGAGTTCTAGTCCTTTAGACACAAGAACAGTTGGTGACCTTGAGACAGTCATTCTCCCTCAGCCCTAGAAAGGAGGTAATGGCAAACCGCTTCCAAAAAACTTTGCCAAGAAAATTGCAGGGACTAGTCCAGGCAATTTCCCTGAGTCAATACTGACCAGAAAGCGCACGCACGCACCTGACTGTAGCCCAACCTTTGTCAACTCCTTCCCAACTTCACACCCTATTATGAATGCTTAAATGTGGATGACAATTTATCAAAGTTATAACTGACAGAGGGAAAAATATGCGGAAAAAAATCCACCAGATCATTATTAAGGTGAGCTAGAAGGGAGGAAGAATGCCTATCAATACAGTGGAACCTCTGGGCACAACCGTAATCCATTCCAGGACTTCAGTTGCAACCCGATTTGGTTGTGACTGGAAGCAAGACTGACTGCGCATGCGCATACAAAAAAATATATGGTGCAACAGGGAAAATTGCCACAGCTGTGTTTGATCGCCACCCAAGTATTTGTTCGTAACCAGATGCAAAAAAATTGTGAATTTTTTCCCCCGAAAAAACCAATTTGATCGTGGTCAAAGCGTTTGTGACCTGAGGTTCTACTGTAGGTTTAAGTTTTGCAGCGGGAGAATTTTTATTTTATTTTGAACTTAAGGATATGAGAAACCTGCCTAATATCACTAAGATGCAAGTTGAAACTTTGTCATTGTGGCTGTGCCAACCCATTTTATAGGGATCATAAAGATTTCCCTCTCAACAGCCCACTCTTGGAATGGCCACAAGTGACTTACACAGCAACTGGGATGGGGGGCAGGAGAAGAAATGGAGGGAATTCGTCATCAGAGGTAAAGGAAGAAAACGTATTTTGAAGTCTGTGCCTTCTTTCCAGGGCATTTGATACCAGATTTGAATCATTAAGCCCACAAGAGACCCACTTGTCCTTTGATGTTCACTCACCACGGTGGACCATCATATCCATTCATCTTAATGTTCAGTAGGAAAGAAATGGGGATAGACAAGTGCACAGTTCTTTATTCTAATCACAGAGATGCTTGAAATATGGGCTGAGCTCAGACTTGGCAGAAACAACTGAAGCCAAAGCCAGCCAGGCCAAATGAACTGTTGGCCGCAAATCAGGAGACAATCGACCTGTCACAGCCAGCCACTTAGAGGAGAAAATGCAGAAACAAACAGCTCTTTTCTTCCCCAAAAGAGAAGTATTAGTTTTCTATGGCAAAACTATCTAAAGGACTGCACCAACTTTTAATCTGTAATTTTTGGCTTTGGGGAAGAGAAACAAATAGGGAGAAATTCCCAACACAGTGAGCTCCCTTGTGTGCAGCCAAAGTGGAATGGCCTGGCTTGCAAACCATGTCCAACACCAACATCTTCTGAAGCTGCTAGAAGAACTTCAAAAATATCCTCAAGGATGACTTGATCTTTAAACTATAACAATTTTTCCCCCAACGTGGCACCCTCCAAATGCTTTGGGCCATAGCTCTCAGAATACTTCTGTTTTGTCCTGCTCTTTGTCACATTATATGTAAAGGAAAAGGACAGCAATGCAACCAACTTGATACATTTGTGTTTTTTTTTCTGTATCAGAAAAAGATGCTAGTTTTTCCCACCAAATAATTTTGCTGGAGCAAATCTGATCTATATTTTGTCATTCCATATTTAGACTTTTTTACAATACATGAACTAAAATGAACTAAGACAGAAACAGTAGTGGGGTTTTTTTTTTTAGCTGCCCCAAACCTAGGTTTCTTTTCTAATTTAGCTTGCTTTCATCTGACTAATCACGTTCCCCTTCGCATTCTGGGTTCCAGTTGTAGTCCATTTAAAAAAGAGAAGCTCACCACTTTCAGCAGGCTCCGTTGTTCCCTGAAGGTTGCACAGCAACCCAATATGCCAGTAATCATGACAACAGCACCTGCCACCACCAGGATGTAAGCTGTTGCCAGGTATATATTGGACTGCAAGAGACTAATGTAGTCACTCTTCTCAGCCAGGGTCCAGATGCCCACTGCCATCACAGCTCCGCCTGCCAGCTAAAGAGGGAGAGAGAAATGCATACAGGATGAGTGAGAGGTATCTACATTCAAATGTCCCAGAACCACCTTGTCCAAAGTTCTTCAAACTGGTGTCTTCCACATGCACTAGACCATGTCTAGAAATCATGGGTATTATAGCAGAGCTTTTTTCAACCTTGGCAACTTTAAGAGTTGTAGATTTCAGTTCCCGGAATACGTCTAAGCATTGCTTCACTTTCACTTTTCTCTAGGTTGTATGATTAGGAAATTCTCCAATCAAGAAATCAAAACTGAGCATTCTGTAAAGAGCTTAGAATGCCTGGCAAAGGCAATAATGTTTCTTGGTGAATATAAATGGACCTAAACCTCAATTTAGGAAAAAGTATCTGAACCATACAAGCACAGAAACAATTCATTATATAGGCTGAACACAAACACCCCATATATTTGTGTTTCAAGGGCCTTCCAATATGTTGGTTCCACCACAAATGCGCGAACGACAAAAGCGCGCCTGACTAAACTGCGGTGACAAAACCGCGCCGACGAATGAGCACTGAAGCGCGCCAACAGCGCACCGACAGAAGTGCGCTGTAACCCTAACCCTAAACCAAACCCTAAACCAAACCCTAAACCTAACCCTAAACCTAACCCTAAACCTTACCTTAACTTAAATCGTGCTTCTGTCAGCGCGCTTTTGTCGGCGCGTTGTTGTCAGCGCGCTTTTGACATTGCGGTTTTAGCGCCGCGGTTTTGTTGGTGTGCTTTTGACGTTCGCGCATTTGTCGCGTCACGCAATATGTTATCTTCTAAATGTTATCTCGGACCCCATTATGAAGCTTTTGAAACTCTTTTGGTGGGCTTCCAGGCTATGCAGCATGGAGTTCAAACAAGGAAAAAATAAGCTAACTCCTAATCCAGTGCAGGACTTAAACCAATGAAACGTAAGGTCAGGGGAAAAGCTACCTTCTGCACAAATGAAAGTTTCAGATGCCACCTTCTTTAATCACCAATTACTTGTCATTTTTAAAAAATTGCAAGCCTCTGGGCAGAAAAGGTATGTACACGCTTGGGCAAATGATTGCCTGAATACCTTATCTCAGTCATTCTTAAAAACCGAGTAAAGGCAGAGAGATATGTATTTATTAGATTTATGACTTGCCTTTCCTCTAAAGCAGGCCTGGGGGCCAGATCTGGCCTGGGGGATACTTAGATCTGGCCCACGGGGACACCCTTTGGTGCTTCTACCAGCAAAAACAGGCTCATGGGGTCCATTTTCGGCTGCCATTGCCTCCTGCAACCAGCGTGCAGCCCTCCCGAAGTCCATTTTCGCTGGCAGAGCACTCAGGCCTCCACAGGCATCCCCGACACCCCCGAGTGACATTGAGCTGGCCACCACCCCCACCTCCAGCCCCCCCCCCCCCAGGTCAAACACACAACCCTGATGGGGCTCTCAAAATCAAGTTTGACATCCCAGCTCTAAAGGCTCACGGCATCATAAATAACTCCCTCCTTCCATTTTTCCCCCAATAGCAGCAGCCTTATGATGCAAACGGAATTGGCTGAAAGTGGACTTAGATCTGGGTACTTGCAATCCAAATCTAACACTCCAGCCACAGTACTACATTGAATTAACTTTAATTACTCTTCCCTTCCCCCCACCGCCAAAAACACCCCTAGATTTACAGCATGATGCAGGAAAGTACCCCAAATAGCAGTTCCTTACCCAGAAGAAGAAGTTGAAGATGAATAGCAGGTATTTGAGACAGATGGTCATACATGTCTCCTTGCTTTCACTGTATTCACGCATGGTCACAAATCAACAGAACTGTAAAGGAAGAAAAAAGTAAAATATCAAACCCATGAAGCAGCCTTTTTTGGGGGGATTTGCAAGCATGATCATTCTGCATTTCTCTATACGACGCCGACCCAGCTGGCATGGCTGCAATACACCTTATGGGAAATATGATAGGGAAAGCATGCAGAGCATGCTTGTGGGAACCCTTTTACCAATAGTGACCATAGGGAGGGTGTTGCGTTTTCTTATATAACAAAATAACACAGTGCGTTGCGTGTACGTTTCTGCTCTCCTGTTGTTTCTGCGTATGTTTGTGTTATGTGCATGCTGGAAACTGCAGACACTCAAACACATTAACAAGAGGGAGTCAGACTCAGGATCATCCACATGGCAACCTTTCACTGATGGTCTCCTGTAGGTACAGTTTTCTCTAAAGGAAGCCAAGTTAAAACTCCCTTTCCAGGTTTTATGCCTTTCTCCACTTTGGCCATGATGAGGGTTGAGAGTTCTGTCATAGGTTTTAGTAAATTATGACCAACATCTTGAATTCTTACCAGAAGGCTACACACACAGCGAGAGAAAGAGAGCAAACTTATAAGAATGTGCTCTCTTAGGTTTCAATAAAGGAGAATATTTGTAGCTCAGGGTTGAAATGAGGGGCTCTCTGAGCTTGTTTTCCTACAGATGTTTCATTACCCTAACTAGGTGTTGTGGCCCGGCAGGAGCCGTTGGAGCTGCCGCCAGACTCGAAGCAAAGGGTCTTATGAGTCGGCCCTGGAGGAGGTGGAGGACCCTGGACAGAGTGCCGACTCCGAGCAGGGCGAGGAGAGACTGGTCGGCCACCAGGTGGCGGCAGAGCCTTGGATCAGAGGGAGTGTTCAGGAAAACACTTGTGAGTTGTTTCAGGATGCACCCCGTCGAAGGGCTACTCGACGGAAGGAACAACTGTGTAATTGTAGGAGATGATTGCGCTTAGCTGATGCTGATTAAGATCCTCTCCTGATTATAAAAGACACTGTTTGTGCCACGCCCTGTTTGCAGGAGTCAACATTCACGATTCAGAGAAACCAACTTGGAGAAGTGGTTTGCTATGAGAGTTTCTTTGCATTGCCTAGGTTTGTGAGACTTACTGCCAGAGGGCTTATCTCTTTGTTTATTTTGGGCTTGCAGCCAACAAGAGTCTGGACTGATTAAAAGTATTCTTATTTACGTTTGCTTGTGGCTTTCGTTTCTGGATGGAGAAGGGGGGTCAGAACACTAGGTAATATCATCAGCACTAACACTGATGATATAGTTAGGGTAATGAAATATCTGCCAAAAAATAAGCAGGTTCAGAGAGCATTAAGCACCCCGCCCTTAGGTTTTTACATGAATGGGTCGAGTTAAAGAGGCACCCTGGATGGAATACAAATGGAAGTTCAAACACTTTTTTCCCTGTTTTGGCCTCTCACATTTAGAAAGCTCTTCCATCTCCCCAGGACATGGGATATATTTCTGGAGAGAAAAAACGGGAATGCTTTCATCTCTGCTCCAATCAGTTCCTTTTGCCCAACTGCACAAGCAGAGAGCAAATGATTTTTCTCTTAGGACAGGTGACGGCATAGTTGGCAGAGGATCTTATTCACAAACAAAAGGGAAGACTGAGAGAGATGACTATATGCACCCAAGATAGTATCAGGGACAGAATGCTCCAGTCTTGGCTTGCTGACAACCCAGTCATTATGAAACATGTCTGTGCTCCCCTTATGCATCCCTTCACATTCCAGTATCCTACTTCTATTAGGCTTCCCAGAAATTTATTGCTTGTAAATGGTGAGAGATTTACTGTTCCCAGGACATGCAGGATAGAACTGTTGTCAAGCCCCATATAATTAACAAATCCAAGAAGCGCATGGCTTTCAGGAAGGCATCATTAAGGCTAATCTGAGATAAAAACAGCCCAATCTTTCAAACTGCAAATTCCCAGCCAGACTTACAGCAAGTTAATTAAGGTAGAACGTCTTCAAAACATCCCCATAAGCTGTCGTATTTGGTTTGCTATTTTCTCTTCTCCCCTAAACCTCCTTCCTCTTCACTTCCTTCCTACAGTAACTAACTGTGGGAACTATCACTAACTGTTTAGTGGTATCAATCACAGAGAGAGTAAAACTTCAAAATGACATGGGCAGCACATAAATTTAATAAATAAATTACATTAAATTACCTTTATGGAAAGCCACTTGTCAGAAAGCGGTTAGTTATTTAGAACTGAAACTTGAAGAAAACTTGAGAAGAAAATAATGAAATGTCCAACATTTTATGTATTTGGCAGCATGGAGGAATGACTAGAATTGAAAGTAGTAATACAATAAGAATAGTAGAGTAAGGGGCCAAAGAGCCGCATGTGGCTCGCGAGCTGCGGTTTGCCGACCACTGACCTAACCCCATAGTTAGATTTGTGTGTATGGATTGTAGACTTTTGATACACAATAATAATATGTGTATTTAGCTGAAATGCTAAGGAATATATGGACAGTTAAACTCATTCATTAGCATGCTATTTTAATAGTATGCCATAAAATACCAGTTTTAGGGAAGAGTCATGTTTTCCTCCCAGAACCAGCCTTCCTCTCCAATTTATCCAAATTATACAAAGAATGTTCTATAGTACAAAAGATATTCATCCTTTATCAGATTTTCTTAATGTTTCCTACTTCTATCACTGATATTATCAAAGTTTTGTTGATACATAAAGGGAATCTGTAAGGGTCAAAAGCCAAGAATAGCTCAAATAAGGTATTGTGAGCCAATAGTATTTTCTCTTTGTCCATTAATAAGAACTATCAACTAAAAACATTGGAATTACAACTCCATAATCTCCAAACAGGCCAGGAATTAAAGACAGTTCTTTCCAGAGGAAAATCTTTAAACCCAGCCAACCTTACATTTCAGTCTGTTTTATTTCCTGAGCATCATAAGAAATGAGATTTCAGATATGATCGGACGTTACTGCAAACTGCTCCGTTTCTATTACTGTTTCCCCATTTTTTTATCACAGGAAACAATTCAGCACTTCAAGAGATAGTTATGTTCCTTCTAAATTTCCAGAAGCTTGTAAAATCAGTGGGATTTCACAGACAGTTTTAAAAGGCACTTAAAAGGTTTTAATGTTGTAGCCAAAAAGCAGTGGAAATTCAAAAAGCAGCATGATTAATGTCCCATTAATGGGCAGTGAATCATGGAACTATCACTGCTCTCTCCAGTTGCCCTGGCCAGAAAGCAGCATTTTAGAGTATAGCAAGACTGTTCTTGCAATGAAACTGGCAAGCCACTGGGAACACTACTAGAACCAATCATGCTCTGAAGGCAATTCTATCCTTGCAGGTTCATGCTTTTCTTTGACATCAGCTGGAACAAGCTAGGCCTTTTCATGGTGCAATGGAGATGCAGTCAATTAATCTCTAGATAGAATATGTGATATTTGTGGGCATCTTCCTTAGTGTCTGTTGGGTTCCTTGCTCCCCTCGTGTAAATATTCTGCTATCCCCTTTTGTAAATCTGATACAGTTCACAGTGAAAAGGAAGTACGCCCAACATAGGATCAACTTGAAGATTATTTCAACATGACTATTTGATGAACTCATTTCCTCCATCAGCAGCATAAAGCTATTGTGAAGAGAGACAGCACTTTCCTGTGCCCACTGGGATTAAATGTAATGAGTAGTTTCTGGATCCATTTAGGAGTTCAGTACTCTGGGGAGGTAAAATATTGTTCTCACCCAGGAAGAAAAAAAAATTTTTTGCCATCCCCTCCAAGCTTATGGGAAGGGAAATTGGAAATGACAAATCTGGAGGGAGGTGGAGTGGTTCATCCACATTATGCCCTGCAATTTTCTCACCCAGATTGTGGTTGATTTTTAGTTCAAGCCCCAGCAAAACATTGAAGTCAATCCAATCATCTGCTGCAGATTTCATGTTGGGGATCAAGATATTGAAAGAGGTCACGGACAACAACTGTTCCAACCTCAATTTCTGAGAAGGACAACTGAGCCATCAGCCATCAGATGAGCCACAAAAGGGGGCCCTGCAATATCTCGATGGCTCATTCAGCCCACAAAGATTGAGTTATCAGCTCAATGGCACAAGCTCATGCAAACTGTAACATGCAGAAGTATCTGGAGCCGTTCATACATATTTCAAGGTATGCATCACCAAGAAAGACTGCAAACATCCTGCAGGCAACACTTTCTTGTTATTTAGACGTAGGTTCAAAGACACTCCATAAAATACCAGCTGGTTTCTTGCAATTATGCACAGGTGCATGATAGAATCATTCAGCCAAAGGAAGCCAGAAAGAGGAGTTAGGAAGAAAATACATCCATAGCACATTGCATAGTTACTGCTATTCTTTTTTGAGGAGTTCTGCCCATACATAAGGATTTTTCCTAAAGCATTTATATCTAAA
Organism: Thamnophis elegans; assembly: GCF_009769535.1. Taxonomy (NCBI): domain Eukaryota; kingdom Metazoa; phylum Chordata; class Lepidosauria; order Squamata; family Natricidae; genus Thamnophis; species Thamnophis elegans. The sequence goes on along the minus strand of NC_045541.1, from coordinate 76,888,874 downwards.
ATTCCAACACCTACTAGACTGATACATTTCAAAAGTTTGTTCAACTTAATATGCACACCAAAGATTTTTTTTTAAATCATTAAAATGTTTTAAGAAGCAAGCATCAAATACTACCATAATGCTATAATAATCCCCTTCTGCACTGAAATCAAGATAAAAGGCCATTTTCAGTATTATGTCTGCTGAGACTTTATTTCTATGAATTGGGAACCTGAGTCTCTTTCTTCAAAAGGATTCCATTTTTCCAAGTTGAAATCCATTTATTTTAACTATTTCCAAGTCTAATGGCACCACTTGTCCAATAATAGCAAAATGCTGAGGCTATAGGACCGTGATGGTGAACCTATGGCAAATGTGCCAGAGGTGGCACACAGAGCCCTCTCTGTGGGCACACATGCCATCACCAGCTGCTCTTCTGGCTTCCAGCTGGTCTTTGCAGGTGACGGAGCACTGGAAAATGGCCTGAAAACTTCCAAAACCAGCTGAAAAATGTTCTGAAAACAGCCTGAAAACGGCCCAAAAAACAGCCAAAAAAGAGGCCATTTGGGGACATTTTCCAGGCTGTTTTCAGACATTTGTTGGGTCCTTTTGGGGACATTTTTGGGCCATTTGTTGGCCATAATCGGCACAAAAACTGGCCTGAAACCAACCAAAAAAGGCTGGAAAACGGCCAAAAAACAGGCATGCGTGCGCCAGTTAGTTGGTCTTTGGGTTTCCGGCACTCCAGCGCACACACGTGTGCACATTCACAAGCATTCCGGTTTAGGCACTGGGTGCCAAAAAGGTTTGCCATCACTGCTATAGTATATAGTGGGTTTTTGACTAGTCACACCTGGTTGACACAAGAGACCAGCAATTGCATACAGGTGAGTGAAGTTGCTGGCAAAGAAACAAGGGCTTAGAATTAGATGATTCCTCCAATTCCTCTACGTCATCGTCCTCCCCTCCCTCCCTTCCCTCATTTCACTCTTAGCTCCACAAAAAGGGTGCATTTATCCCACTCTTTGGCCTTCCCTTATTAAAAAGGTATTATTTACCAACAGCTTTTTAACTAACCAATTCAGTAGAATACCAGTTTTGTAATAGCATTCTGAGAAAATAGCATTCTGAATCCCCCCTTTTCTGTGCCAGGATAAAATGCTAATAATTAAAAACACACACATACACAGACAAAAAAAACCCTGCTGCCTATTAACTTGAGCTTATTCACATCAATCTACCAATGTTAAATATATTTTAGGTGCACTCAAAGAAGGAAGAGGATGAGAGAAAATATACCTCAGGGATAAGGAAAGAAAAATAAAAGCTTAAAAGCTATTCAGTAGCAGATTTGTTGAGGCACCTGCACTCATTTGGTAAAAAAAATTATCTCATCAATGGCAAGTTCCAGCAGTTTCTTTTTGCTTTATACCACTTAACTATATGGGCTTTTGTTCTGGAGAATACTGTAAGCCATCTTGTGCTTTAGGAAGCTGGGAGGAAAAGGGAGTAGGTTCATGCTTGCTAATAAAAACACACTACCCTCTGGCAACATTTGAATCCAGAGACTGTCCCAAGGCATAGATGCTAAATTGGGTAGAATACCTGTCAAACTAGAGTTTTCTCTTACCTGGCATATGTTAAGCACTGAATTATTAATTATAAACAAGAATCTCAATAAAGTCATCTGCTCACATCATCACTTTTATAATTATAACCATCTTTTTACCCACACTCCTTGCCCTTCACACTTGTCTCAACTTGTATAGTAATTAAGAAAGCAGCTCCTGAAGCTACTTCTTTGTAGCCTATCTTGAGGCTAGATCTAAACCCAAAGCGGGAATTTAGGAAATAGAGGTAAAATGAATTACATAGATTTAGAAGCTACAGCTCAAGCAAAACAAGATCATAATAAACACTGCTCTTCAGAAATATTACAGCCTTGTTCCTCCAGTTTTAGGAATAATAAAAAGCTTAATTGTTGCCCAGAGCCTTAGAAATGGGCAATTACTATTCTTTTTGTGTCAATGAGAGGAGGCTCTTGATAATATAGAAGTTTCTTGCTAAACTTTCTTAGCAGAAAAGAGTTTATATCAGCCTTCCACAACCAGATGCCCTTCAAATTTATTGGACATCAGTTTGAAAATTGAGGGGATCTTTGGTGCTTTCTGAGCTTGCTTGTTTTCTTGCAGATATTTCATTACCTAAACTAGATAACATCATCAGTGCTAGTCAATGATGTTATCTAATTTGGGTAATGAAACCTCTGCTAGAAAACAAGATCAGAGAGCACCAAGGACCCCTCTTGACAACCCTAAGCTACAAATATTCTCCTTTATTAGTTTGAAAATTCTTAAAACCAGTATGATTTGTGTACAAATCTGCTTTCTTGATGTACTAGACTACAGTTCTCATTATCCTATGGCTATTCCAGCCATGAACACAGCTGGGTGTCATCGGGCTGGGGGGGTGTGATATGAGGTTTTATTCTTTCAGTCTCCTTCAGCTTTTCCAAGACAGGCAAATTAGACATTTACTAAGGAAATGTAAATTTTCCAATTACCATATTTTTCAAAGTATAAAACACACCGGAGTATAAGAAGCACCAAGGTTTTGAAAACGGCCCATTTTTCAGGAAAACGGACTTTCCCCCCCCCCCAAAAAGGGCATGAATAGCCTTTAGAAGACTTGTAGAGTGCTCCTGGGGTGGGGGGTGAGCAAAAATGAGCAAAAAACGGCTGATTTTTCACAAGAATGGCCCCATTTTTTGTCAAAAAAGGAGCATGCATAACCTTTAGGAGGATTATAAAGTGCCCCTGGGGACTGGGGGCAAAATTGAGCAAAAAATGGCCCATTTTTCACTCATTTCTGCCCTCTCCAGCCCTCAGGATCACTCTACAAGCCCCCTAAAGGCTATGCATGGCCATTTTGGTGAAGGGGGTGGGGTTTCAGGTGGCAAAAAATGCTGTATTCAGTGTATAAGACGCATCCAGATTTTCAACCTCTTTTTTGAGGGAAAAAGGTCCATCTTATACTCCAAAAAATACAGTAGGTGGAAAATGTAAATAGACATAATGTTTTCAAGTTACTTCTGTTTTCAGAGGAGGTGCTTTAAAAAGGAATCAAATTACAGGGCACTGCTTTAAAAAACAGGGAAAGAACAGGGAAATCCATTTTTATTATTCAAGGATAATGTAAACCTGCACTGATAATGCATCACTGTATTTCCCAGCCAGGGCATAAGATAATGGCTACAAAGCATTTTATGGAAGATGATCCCAATGGATGGAACTAGTCTTCAGCTAACCAGCTAAGTGAATATATTACAGTGCATTAAAACACTTATCCAAGCCTTGGTCAATGCAGGTATCATGCACTTTGTTTTAGAAATCTAATAATTCATACTATGCTCATGACAGAGCACATGATAGCCGATGTGCCCTATTTCTTGGCCAAGTAAATATTTTGCATGATGTCTCCACAACTTCCACAAGAGCGATTTTCCGTGTAGGTAGTTGAATGGGGGTGAAGAAAAGTTAGAAAGGGTTATTTGAACAATCTTCTTTGATAGCTAAATAATTAACAATAGCAGTTCAAATTACGTGCCACTTCACAGTGTTTTACAGCCCTCTCTAAGCAGTTTAGAGAGTCAGCATATTACCCCCAACAATCTAGGTCCTCATTTTACAGACCTCAGAAGGATAGAAGGCTGAGTCAACCTTGAACCGGTCAAGATCAAACTCCTGGCAATGGGCAGAGTCAGTCTGCAATACGGCATTCTAGCCATTGTGCCACCACAGCTCAGTATATAGTTGAAATGAATAAACAAAACACTGGGATAGAATCATTCTTCATTTTATTCTTGGGGAGCAAAGTCTGATACTTTGACTTTATGGCATGGCAGTTTCGCTTCTTTTTTGGAACTCAATGCTTCAAATGGTCAGGTGGGGCAGGGAGTTTGGTGGTCATGAAGAGATTTGCCTGGAGGCCCAAGGTCTTCGCATTGGGGGTCTCCAAGCCTACTCCTTTCCTGTAAGAGCTTCCTTCCTACAAAAAACAAACATCTTTCATTTTGCAAATGAAGGTTGTGTACGGCACTCTTGGGCTTGGCAGAGTTAGACCAGATTAAAAAGAGCTTTCTTCTAGGGCCCTGGCTCTTGTCAATTCACTGAAAGATGCAAGCCCTTCATTTCTTATTGTTCCCTCATTCATCTCCGTGGTTGCTGAAGTGGCTCCTGTGAATCAATCACACAAAAAGCTTTTAGAATGAAACCATTATATTCTGTACACTGGCATTCCCATCAGCTGGTTGGCTGCTTTCCTAATATAAGCCTAACAGAGCTGCCTGTCCCTTTGGAGGCTTCATGCTAACGTTTTTTTCCTGATGTGTTTTTGTTGGAGTGTGTCTGACGTGCACAAGATTCTCCCCATCTGATATGCAGAAATAAGCAACTTGCCCTATCTTAATTTAAACATTTAAAACTTTCACTGAATAACTAGTTCTCTATGAGTGCATAACTGAGATTTTAAAAAACTTTTAAAGATTCTGAATAAAAATCCTTTCAACTATTTGTCTCATATTGTCAATAATCTATTGGCTTTTTTTTCTTCTCAATTCTTTCCTGGGGCTCAATAGAAAGCATTTAATGAGTATTTTGAGGAAAATAACTATGATGGTAGTGTTATAAATGAAGAACTCTTGTGACTATCTTAATATTTCTTGGTGAAAGCTATCAAGGCAGATGGAGGAACCTGAAAAAGGAAAACCGAATTCTGGATATGCTCATCTACCTTCTCAGTAGTTATTAGAAATATAGCCCACTTCAGACAAATGGTTATCTACTGTAATCTCTTTTTTAAAAATTCCAGTGGTGTATCCACTGATTAATTGTTCTGTCAGGAAATTCCTCCTTAGTTCTAAATTGCTTCTAAATGTACCCAGAAGCTTATTGCTAACCAATGCAGCTCTTGAAAGAGAAATGTCACATGGTCACACAGAGGAATGCCTATAACTGTTCAGGATGCTGTATTCTGGACAGGCTGTAACTTCTGAGTAATCTTCAAGAGAAATTCCAGGTAGAGCACATTGCAGTAATCCAGACAAGAAGAGACAAAGCATCAGTAAATGTGAGTAAGGCCTCCTGATCCAGAAATGGGTACAATTGAAGCCCAAGATGCATTTGTGCAAATGCCTTCTGTGCTGCAGCTAACACCTGTTCTTCTAAATAGATTTTTCTCAGTGCCACATAGAAATACAATTTCAAGTGTGTTACCCATACCCACACAGAATTGTGTATTGTGATATGACTTGGAACAACCAGCTTACTCCTGTATAATACCTTCACAATATCTAGAAGGCCACCATTTGCCACTCTTCTTTAAAACTGGGTTTAAATTTCTGTTCCTGGGACTCAATTCAGCCTCTCATTTGTTCATATAATGGTCAAAGAGTGACCTTTGATTAAAAGATGCTCTTGCTCCACAACAGGGTCAATTTCTCCATGCAGGAGAAAAACAAACATTTTACCTGAAACATTCTAGCAAACAGCAAAAAGTGTCAATGGAACTGAACAGTTTGCTATTGGTTCTTCCTCCCTTGTTCTCAGACATTCAGTCCGATATGCAATATGTATCAATAATGACATTTATTTCTAAGAGCCCCTTTTATTTTAATTCTATAAAAAATGTATTTCCTGCCCTTCTAGTGCACATACACTACTGAATATTCAGTGAGCTTTGCAAGTTTTACAAAAATACATCATTTCAATAATAAAATCACAATTGGCAACTGAAGCTGCTTAAAATCAAGGTTTTTTTTCAAGTCAATTTTAACTCCTGGTGTCTATGTGTAAAATAATCATGTAGTTTCCCCAATTGCAATACAGAAATGGTTGGCCACTGCATGATATTTTTGTCTATTTCTCACTGTAGAGAGTAGCCCTAGTATCTTTTGGTGGCCTTCGATCAAAGTATTAACAAGGATCCATCCTCTTCAAATGTACAGATCACCAAAGGTTCAGCTAAGTTTGATTTCTAATATCTAGCACTTTTCCCCTCCGAAATCATGTACTGGAGAGCATTTCCAGGTATGGTTGGCATCCATGACCAAAAAAAAAAAAATCCACTCAATTCCATCAATTCTTTTGTTGGGTTTCTAATTTTAATCATCTCCATTTCAATGTTGTTGTTTTTTTTCCATTTTTAATGTCTGTTTTTACGTATATGCATTTTTTTACTGACTATTGTATACTGCTCTCATGTCAGTTCTTGAGAGATGGGAAATTATATAAATGTAATAATTAAATAACAATAAGGGGTAAATGAAGAACGTATCTTACATTGAGGAAACAAGAAATCTAGATTTCCCTGTAACTTTCCTGGCTAAATCTCTTTTACATCTTTTCCAGGCAGCCTCTATCTAAATTCTATTTGTATGTTCTATTATCTTTGACAATTGTTAGGAAGGATTGTCTCTGTAATTTTCCTCAAAGTTCTATCTTATAAAGATAAACTCATCTGCAATTGTGTCCAACCCCCCCCCCCCCTCTCCACAATTTGTTTCCCAGAATAAATCTTAATTCTATCCAAGTCTGCATTTTTCCATGTTGTGTAGCTTTCTACTCTGGATAAAATCCAAAATCTGGGCATAGATTTCTGCTTGCATGTTGGGACTTGTTTCTATTCCTGCAAATTCCCATATATGACATGAGAAGAACTGCACGGGAGAAATTCACACACACACACACACACACACACACAACCATCCTCATTTTTGCAAAGGCCATTCCAATGGCAGGAAAAGTTAACTGAATGCTATACATCATTTCATCATACAGACTAAGCACAGAATAACCAATGCAACTGGTCTGGGGTTTTCTCCCTTACAAGGAGAATGAGCTTCCCTTGCTTTTGTTTTGTGTTCAACAGTACTGTGAAAGAATATTGCTCAAACTAAGGTAACTTAAATGCCAAACTTCTTTCTCATAGTGAAAGTCAGGTACTAATCAACTAAATTGAGCAGCTTTGCAGTATATCTTCCAAGCTACCCATTGTTGCAATTTGAAGAAAAGCTGCACTTCAATGCATCATTAAAAATAAATCCACCCCTTTTAGCTGTGATTGCTTCCAAATATTCCAATAAAATCACAGTTTCTAATGTTTATGCACCTTTTAAATAAGCCTATGGTTTAACAAGTAGATGGAAAGTTCTTTTTTCTCCTCAGGCCATTAACATATTTTCCAGGAGATAAAATGGTAAATGTAAAAATGTTTGTGAATCATGTCTTAATGCAATCACAGAGAAATCTCAGGGACTTAACTGATTGGAATCCTTTCATTAAAAAAAAATCTGCAACACTTAGATTGAAGTGAGGAAATAGAAAATTTTTGATTTTGCGCCTGAGAACATTTCTTCATAGAAATTCAATGAAACGTGTTGGGAAGAATTCTTCATCAGCAATGCCCAGAGAACCAGGGCAGAATTTTTTAAAAAAATCATTGTAGAGACTCTCATAGACTCCAAGTTCATCCTACCAAAAAAAATGGTATACAAGATACACAGTAAGTCCCATATAATAAATCTTATGATATTATCCATTCCCTCATGATTGACTTTTGGTGATTCCACGGGCCAGGTCTCTCTTCACATCTTCCAATTTCGCACTACTTCTTTGAGTTATTCTATGCTGGTATCAGCTTTGATGGCAATATTATAATTACAAATCCATGGAATGTACATTTTGGAGATAAAATGATCTTATAGTCTCAGGGCACTGTGCCCAGTAGATAATTTGTTGTTGTTAGTTGTAAAGTCATGTCCAATCAATCACGACCCCATGGACAACGTTCCTCCAGGCCTTCCTGTCTTCTGTCATCCTCTGGAGTCCATTTAAGCTCAAGCCGACTGCTTCAGTGACTCCATCCAGCCACCTCATTCTATGAACTGACCTCCAATGAGTGTCGGTGTAATATAAACAGAAACAAGGAGCAATGAGATGCTTCCCCTTTTGAAACAGCAACATGGCACTCAAAAGCCATGTGAAGTCCTTAGCTCCTGTTCCCCTACCAAAGCTGGTCATCTCTGATGCAAACAGTAAGTTTGTTTTTTGTTTGTTTTTACACCAGCCAATCTTGAACAAAACCTGCTACTCTGGGCTTCTTTCATGAGACTTCAGATACAAACGGGCGGAATAAATTCTTTTGTGCCCACACAAGCAGCAATTCTCAGATGCCTTTATTTTTGTCAGAACCTCCCACTTTCTTTGTGGGATTTATTTATTTATTTATTTATTTATTTATTTATTTGTCTTGTATGCCGCCCACTCCCAGAGGACTCCGGGCGGCTCACAAAAGACAAGGGAAAGGGGGGAACGAGACAAAGACAACGTGTTAAAAACAAAACCAACATTCACAATTTCCGTGGAGGTAGATGCTTCTCAGCTCCCCCCAGCCTGCTGGAACAGCCAGAACTTGGTGGCTTTGTGGAAGGCTGGGAGGGTAGTAAGGGTCCGGATCTCAACAGGGAGCTCGTTCCAGAGGGCCGGAGCTGCAACAGAGAAGGCCCTCCCCCGGGGAGTCGCCAGCCGACATTGGCTGGCAGATGGAATCCAGAGGAGACCCAACCTGTGCGATCTAATTGGTCTGAGAGAGGTAATCGGCAGGAGGCGGTCTCTCAGGTACCCAGGTCCGATGCCATGTAGGGCTTTATAGGTAGCGACCAGCACCTTGAAGCGGATTCGGAGACTAATAGGTAGCCAGTGCAGCTCGCGGAGGATAGGTGTAATGTGGGTGTACCTTGGTGCACCCACAATCGCTCGCGCGGCTGCATTCTGGACTAACTGGAGTCTTTGAACACTCTTCAAGGGCAGCCTCATGTAGAGCGCATTACAATAATCCAGTCTTGAGGTCACAAGGGCGTGAGTGACTGTCTGAAGGGCCTCCCAATCCAGGTAGGGTCGCAATTGGTGCACCAGGCGGATGCAAAGGTCCCCCTGGTCACAGCTGACAGATGGTGTTCTAGAGTCAGCTGTGGGTCCAGGAGGACTCCCAAATTGCGAACCCTCTCTGAGGGGCGTATAATTTCGCCCCCCAGCCTGAGAGATGGAACAGTTGGACAATCTTTGGGAGGGAACATCAGAAGCCACTCAGTCTTGTCTGGATTGAGTGCCAACTTGTTTGCTCCCATCCAGACTCTAACAGCCTCCAGGCACTGGGACATCACTTTTACTGCTTCGCTGAGTTGGCACGGGGCAGACACATACAGCTGCATATTGTCTGCATATTGGTGATACTTAATCCCGTGCCGGCGTATGATCTCACCCAGCGGCTTCATGTAGATGTTAAATAGGAGGGGGGACAGGACCGAACCCTGCGGCACCCCATACTTGAAGGGCCTTGGGGTCGATCTCTGCCCTCCGACCAACACCGACTGCGACCTGTCCAAGAGGTAGGTGGGAGCACTACTAAATCCTCAAACAGCAGCATATTTTCTTTAGAAGTAAATAAGGTTAGTTTGCCGCATCTGGGAGCCAAGAATGGAAAAAACCCTTTTCTGCCCAGGCATATTTCACTGAGCAAAACTGACCTTAACTAGACAATGATACAGAACAAACTGCAAGAAGGCAGATGCCAACGGAAATACCATCCAGCCACACCTTCTTTCCTCCAATACACCTCAGCACATCTGGTTTTTTTTTTAAGATCATGGATGGAGGGGGGGGTTGGCACATTTGTCTTTCAAAACTAACAATCCAAAAATAAAGGCTGTGATTGTTATCCAGATTACAGTTCAAGGAAATCAAGATACAAGCCTTTATGTCCGGTCACTCCCACTCTAGCATCTCAAACAATGCAGCTTAGGAAATGGTATGAGAGAAATGCCCCCAAGAGGGTCAGCTTACTCCATGAGGAAAGCTTGACTCTCCTCCAAATCTGCAGATAGGAGGGGTGGCTTTGGCTGTATTTCTTTTAAAGACACACCTAATCTTGCTAACCCACACATTTCAATATATTGAATTTCAATTTTTATAGCCATTAGCCAGCCAGCAAACAGATAGGAGTGGGGGGAGGGGAGAGAAGAAAAGGCTGTGTATCTACATCATCTAGGCTTGTATTTCACAGGGAGTGTCTTTCAACCATCTTGACGCTAAGTAACAAAATTCAACATTATGGGTTTCTTAAAGACCTCATTGAGAGGAAGGAAATCAACACAGAAGTCACCTTAATGGCTGGGGTGGCCCCTGGAAGAGGAAAATAAAATCAACACTAAAAAAGATCAGTTCAGTCTCTATTATGCTACACAAACAATGTACTTAGGAACATTTATGGCACTTGCCCTCTAGTAGCAGAGAGAGATGTTCATCTAAGTAGGAAGATAAGAAGCCAGACCCCTCTCATTAAATATGTTTGGCAGGTTCCAGAAGCTGGATAATTGGCTTAGGTCATACTGTAACAATTTTGTTCTGTAATTTGAGGGATTTCTGGTCTCCAATATTATATTCCCAGCTAGTCTGGTCTGGCAGAGTTGGTGTCCTCCAGCTTCCTTCAATTAAAAATAATGCCATGTATCATGACCCAGGAATCTCTGCAGCAGTACCTTCTTTCTGGAGTGAGGTTCCTCTGGAGATTTGAACAGCTCCCATCCTGCAAATATTTTGAAGGGTCCTAAAGATGACTCTTCAACCAAGGATGATAGACACTCCCTTTTCTTCCTTTTCTTTGTTTCCATCCAGGTTTGTTTGCTTTAACATCTTTGTTCTTTTATTGGGGGGCGGGGGGGGGGGGGGTTGTGTTGCTTATTTTTTAAATGTTTAAAATGTAAATGTATAAAATTAAATTATTATTTTAGAAGCACAATTAGTGATGCCAAATATAGAATAGTAAGTCTTGTTTTACAGATTCAAATGGTCTAAAGTTATAATATGGGATACCTTTGGATTTAGGCATAATGCAAGAATTCTTCCAATTTCAAACTATTCTACTTGAACCATATGATAGTTTAATGTGGGTTGTAAGCATCATGCATGAAGAGAAGCTCATTTTTTTTAAAAAAAATCAGAATGCATGGCCACAGGATTTGCTTTAAACGTCAGTGATCTCAATGATAAAAAAATGAAGTTCTTATATCAGCAAAAGATATCCGTACATATTTTCCAACTAAGGCAATAAATATGTGTGGGACAAAGTTAAATGGTTCACCTCCTTGAAGTTAGTGGTCCTAATCCAGATTGAGTCAGTGTGCATCTATACAGAATACACTCAAACTGAAAACATTCTGGAACAATTTATATGTTAAATACTACATAGTATGATCCTTAGAGTTAGCTACTAGTAACTACCGGTATATATTGATACCTTTGTTCAGTTTACAAAAACTCAACTAATATCCCTATTAATGTTACTGCACTTACTATAGTTGCCTATCTAATATCTATACCAATTAGTTCTTCTTACTCCCAGTCTTCACCCATCTACCTTCTACTGCTCAACAACAGGCTGAATCTCCAGAAATATGCAGACTTGAAAAGGGTCTTAACTCTTTTAAATTGCATTCCAATTTGCCATTTGAGGTCAGCTGGGATTCAGTTAAAGGCATTTCTCTTTATTAATTTCAATCTTGAGAAGCCACTTTTGATGATGGAGAAAGTACAAGTCAACCCTAGAGTAATAAACTCCTATTGATATTTATTTGGAAGTAAAAATATCCAAAAAAGGAGATGTAATTTTCAAGACTGAAATCCTATTCCAGATCTGGCTGCAATGATGCAGATGACTTTAAGACAGCAAAACCGACAATTCACCTGGAATTCTGGTAGTCTTAGATTACACTCTACCAACTCAACTAGGCCCATGAAATGTTGAATCAAGGATATTACAAGAAATGTAGACTATTTATTATTCCAAACTTACAGAGAAAAGCCAAGCATTCAAAGCAACATTAGAATTTACCTACTCCTTTAAAACAGACAAATGAAACAGGTTTTATTGACAATGTTGATTCAACCCTTTCATTAAGTTTACATTCTATTTCCAAAGAAAATGATTAACATGCTTTTGAGTTACTAAGTATTCTCAAAACTATTTTTAAAAAAAAAGTGAATTCCAGAATGGGACACATAATTTTAATTTATTTTCTGGTCATTTTTGTACAGTTTGCAGCCAGCTTCCACCAAAGTAGTCCCTCTCATTGGTGATGGATGAAAACTTGTCAGAATAACCAGTGAGAGAGGACTACACAAGATTGCTTTGCAAAATAAAAATGAACCTTGTTCCTTTAAGAGTTAGTTCCAGCTCTTTATAGCCAATGCCAGCAAATTCCACATCAGCCTTTGAGCTCTTTGTTTGTTCCAAGATCCTAGATACCATTGCCCAGAACTGCCTACAGGTCTGGCTGCCCTTTTCAGATCAACAGTTGCTTTCTCATTTTCTTAAAACCTTACTGGCACCTTTGCCTGTTGCCAGACCACCCACTCTCTCTTTGTTCTTTTACCACATGCCATCGCACACAGCGACTCTCCTCCACAACTAGCCAACTCTAGCTGATTTCAAAACACTCAGCAGGGTTAAGCTACAGAGAGCTTGGATGGGGAGACCACCAGGTGACCCCAAAGCTATAGGCTAAACGGAGTTGAAAAATCATCCCAAAAGAAGGGAATGGCAGAACAATCTCATTCTATTACCAAGACATCTACATTTTGGTCCACAAAGTCACTAGGGGTTAAGGTCATCTGAGGACATCATTAACTTGGTTTTCTCTCCTTCAGCTACTAAGGAAACAAATTATGCAATGATGCCAAAGGCACATACTTTTTTACAAGGCAGTATTTACAACTCATTAGAAAATTGAGAAATTTTGTTGGCTGTATTCTTTTCATAAGTCAGCACAGTATAATGCAAGATCAAAGTCTTCCTATCTAATCGTTATACAAACAAAATATAACAGTAGATCCATAGCAAAAAGCTATCCCTAGGGATAGGCAGCCTAGCATTCTCTAAATTTCTGAACAACTCCCAGCAGACAAGCTCTTTTCTTGTGCAAACTGGCTTGAGCTGATGGGGTGAAGGCTGAAACATTTATGGAGTAGCAGATCAGAACACATTCCCACAAAAAGTAATGCAAGTTTCATCCCATGTTACTATTTTTATATTACACCCAAAGAGAGAAAAAAAATTTTTTTCATTTCAAAAAAGATGCCCAAGCTCCTTTTTCCTCTGACAATGGAAGTGCAACTCCCTCATGGTTCCCCTTGCACATATGTGCTAGTCGTTCCCGACTCTAGGGGGTGGTGCTCATCTTCATTTCAAAGCCAAAGAGCCAGCGCTGTCCAAAGATGTCTCCATGGTCATCTGGCTGGCATGACTAAACGCCAAAGGTGCACGGAATGCTGTTGCCTTCCCATCAAAGGTGGTTCCTATTTTTCTACTTGCATTTTTACATTCTTTTGAACTGCTAGGTTGGTAGAAGCTGGGTCTCTCTGATACATGGCACTAGGGATTCAAACCGCCGAACTGCTGACCTTTCTGATTGACAAGCTCAGCATCTTAGACACTGAGCCATCGTGTCCCTCAAACTTCTTCATTAGCAGTAGCCCTCACTTATCAATCACTCATTCAGAACTCCATTAACTTATGACAGTGGTGAAAGAAAAAAGACTTACAACTGATCCATGAAGTTATGGTCTTAGCAGTGTACCCAAGGTCATGTGATTGCGATTCAGGCACTTTGCAGCTCACACATATTTTATGATGTTTAGAGCATCCCTCAGTTATGTGATCATCATTGCAAGTTTCCAACAAGCAAAATCAACGGGGAAACCAGGGGGAAGTTGTGATCGCATGATATCGCACTTAACCACTTAGTGACAGAATTGTCAGTCCCAATTGCAATTGGTGAGGTCTTCCTGTACATGCTCATGTAAGCAGTCAGAAGGCTCTAAATACAAATTGAAAGCAAACTTCTCTGGAGTTTTGACCTTGATTCTGCCTTGCAAGTACATCAGTGCAAATGAATTTATGAAAGTGTAATGCAGAAATACCTAATGCACTCTGTTATTCTGACGTTGGGATTTACTACATATTTCAGTGCTTTCAATTTTATACTGTATTTCAAAGGCTGAGGTTGCATAGGTAAATGTAAAAGTTCCCCTCGGACATGTGTGCTAGTTGTTCCCGACTCTAGGGGGTGGTGCTCATCTCTGTTTCAAAGCCAAAGAGCCAGCGCTGTCCGAAGATATCTCCATGGTCATGTGGCCAGCATGGCTAAACGCCAAAGGTGCACAGAATGCTGTTGCCTTCCCACCAAAGGTGATTCCTATTTTTCTACTTGCATTTTTTCGTGCTTTTGAACTGCTACGTTGGCAGAAGCTGGGACAAGTAACAGGAGCTCACTTTGTTACACAGCACTAGGGATTCGAACCGCCTAACTGCCGACTTTTCTAATCGACAAGCTCAGATTGCATAGCACGCTACAATTAATATATATTTGGCAAATATTCAAACACAGCTAATTTTTGGCTAAATTAACCCAGATTACCAGACTATGCAAACAGAACCAAAATACCATGTTAGAATTCAGAAAGTAAACTTACATATTAAAAATGAACATAACAAGTCAGAAAAGCCCCCTATCTTTTAAATGACAAATTTGGGACATTAATCATTACCTAATATATTTTAAAGTCTGCTATAGTGTGAGAGTGTGTGTGTGTGTGTGTGTGTGTGTGTGTGTATGTGTGGTCATCTTATATATGCTGGTCCAAAACAAACGTTGAAACTTTCTGAACAATTATTTTAAAAAACCCAAGTCTCAGAATCAGGAACTGCAGACTAGAAATTTTGGAAATTGCAGTTCCAACTGGGGAGGGGGGAGGCAGGGCGTACCAGACTGGGAAAAATGGATCTACAGTTACTCCATACATACATATACACATACACACACACACACACACACACACACAAAATAACATTGGGTAAACCCATCAAAGACAGGATTTAAAACACAAATAGGTGCACTCACACTATCAACTCTAAAAAAACAGGACAAGGAAACATTGGTCTCACCACCCCGCCCCCAGCACTTTTTACTTTTTGCCACTACGCAGGTCGCAAGTCGACCAAAAGAAACAGGATGGACTAAACAGCTAATGAATTATAATTAAGATTATTTGTAGACATAATCCACATAACAGACTTATGGTTGTCTTTCCTTGGGGGGGGGGGGAGTGGGGGTTGTCAAAGCAATCAAGTGTTCCTGGGTGGCTATCTCCTAGTTCCACTTTCCACAGAATAAACCGCGAGAAGAACTTTGATCCCTTACCCCGCCCCGTCCCCCCTCCCACGCGGATTTCCGAAACAAAAAGTTGGATGTCCAACAAAGTTTCCTAGCTCCTGCAGCTTAAATAAAATGAACCTTCTCCTCTCACCCCCCCCCCCACTTCTTTTCCACAGCGGGATCCAAATCCAAAGAATTTGGATTTCCAAAGCCCGGAGCTTCCCTTCCCCGCCTTGGCGCAACAGCCGGCGCTATCCCGAGTTATTCCAAACGCAGAGTACAAAGAGAAAGGAACGCCCGCAGCGTCCTTTCACTCACTTACACCCACGGACTCCACTCCCGCTCGCCAAAGAGTCACTTTCAGAACTTTGTGGCCCTCCAACAAACCCAGCACCTCTTCTTCTCCCACCCACCCCCATACACGGGAGACAAAGAGACCCTCCGGCAAAAGATGGGAAGGACACAAGGAGTCATGCTTCCCCCCCCCTTGGAGATCTCAAATGCGCCCTTCCTTCCTCTGTGGCTGCTCGGCCAGGTAGCCTCCCGCGTCCACCCACCCGCTGCCCTTCCCTCGCGAGGCGCAGCCAGGCGGGCGCCCCGAAGCACTCCAGAATTCGCCCCAGTACCTTTGCCTGGCGAGCCGGGTGGTCCTGACGCTGCTGGCGGCGGGAGAGGCTCGGGTCGCTTTTCCCAAAACGCTATACGCCGAGGCAGCGAACGGCGACGGCGGCGACTCCTCCCAGTTCTCTCGCGGCTCCGGCAGCTGCTTCGGTGCTTTTAACCGCCTGGATAAACTCTGGTCTTTCCGAGACGCCTAGCGGAAGGACGGGACCACTGCCGCCGTGGGGGAGACGTAGGGAGGACGCCGAAGCGCCGCCGCGGCTGGAAGTGGAATTGGGATCCCGGGAGGGGAAGTCGGTGCCTGTGAAGCGGAGGGCACGCGAGACACGCTGTCTGGGGAGGGGAGGGGACAACTTGGCACGCAGCCAACTTGCTGCAGTGAACTCACCACGGCCGACACGCTGCAGGACAACTCGCCGCTGGACCCTTTAACGATTCCATTTAATCATTTAAAAAAAATAAAAAAAAATAATTTTTGCCATTCACGTTTCATTCTGTTCCCTCCTTTTGCATCCTTTCTTTAATGCAGTGTTTCTAAACCTTGGTCACTTGAAGATGTCCGGACTTCAACTCCCAGAATTCCCCAGCCAGCATGGCTGGCTGGGGAATTCTGGGAGTTGAAGTCCGGACATCTTCAAGTGTCCAAGGTTGAGAAACACTGCTTTAATGATTCTATCACTTTCTGTTTCTTTGATATTAGAGTAGCTCTTGTTCCTGCAGCAAATTGGCTGTGGCAAATTGTCATAGATCCACCTGGGGATGTTTTGCGGGACGTGTGGTGGGTAGGAGATATCACCGGGTGGCCTTCTGAGCCTTTCCTGGCATTGGCTACAAGTAAGTGGAGTTAGAAGGCTGGAAAGGAAGCTGAGCTGGACTCCCGATGACCTTTAACCATGTGACCTTCCCAAACCCAACATGAAAGTGGTCCCAAAAAAATACTCTTTCAAAAGAAAACTGGACTTCGTTTTTCAAGGAAAAGCAAAGTCCAGTTACCTTTTAAAAAAACAGCTATGTGATTCACTTATCTTCCCTACCGGTTCAAATATGAGCACAGCGCACACACCGCAGCTGCTCATGCTCACCACCTTCTGCGCATGCGCAGTGCTCGCACATTATGTTGGGGCGGGTGGGCAGAGCCTCCCGCAGCCACTGCTACAGGTTCACCCAAACCGCTGCCTTTGAGACAACCCAGAGCCCTCTTAACAGCATTATGGGCCCCAGGCAAAGCAGTGTACTCAGGCCCCTATGACAGTTACCCACAGGAATAAAAATGTAAATGGTTTGTTGGAAGAAATGTCCTTCTGGGTTTGGCTCCAAGTGGGGAAAAAGACACTGGAGACATGGAGGCTGCTTGGAAAGATGGTTTTAATGGTGGACAGGCCCACATGGCTTGAGTCCTGAACAGAAAAGGTGATCACATGCTTCAATGTTGGTGGAGAAGAGAAGAGAAGGGAAAGCAAGGAAGGAAGAGAAGCTGAGACCCTGGTTTTATGCCCTCTCCGGCCCTCTTGAGCTTGTATTCTGATTGGTTCTCAGACTCCCATGGGCCCATGCAGGGGCAACTCTCTAGGCTGCGTTTTGAATCCAGGTTTGGTTGAGTTCTCAGATGCCATGTGGCGAGTTGGGTAAAGGGCCAATATTATCATGCCTTAATCCCATCCCCCTGGAGTTGAAGGGAATAACTCTTTATTATGTAAGTGGACTAGCAAGTCTTCCTTCTTCCAGAGCCGAGGTGGCACAGTGGTTAAATGCAGCATTGCAGGCTACTTCAGCTGACTGCAGTTCTGTAGTTCGGCTGTTCAAATCTCACCGGCTCAAGGTTGACTCAGCCTTCCATCCTTCCGAGGTGGGTAAAATGAGGACCCGGATTGTGGGGGCGATATGCTGACTCTGTAAACCGCTTAGAGAGGGCTGAAAGCCCTATGAAGCGGTATATAAGTCTAACTGCTATTGCTATTGCTATAGCTCAGGCTTTAATGGCTCATTGACAAAGGGGGATGGGCAGGAAGCTGCAAGCAGCTATTCTGTCTTTTAAAACATGTTTCTTCCTTTTCACATCCAGACAAATATTCTTGCCTTTTCAATATTGAGACAACCATCATCTAGATCAGTGTTTTTTAACCACTGTGCCGTGGCACACTAGTGTGCCGTGACATAGTGTAAGGTGTGCCGTGGGAGAATTACTTTATATATAGTCAATATAGGCACAGAGTTAATTTTTTTTAACATTTTCTAATGGTGGTGTGCCTCATGATTTTTTTCATGAAAAAAGTGTGCCTTTGCACAAAAAAGGTTGAAAAACACTGATCTAGATGACTAAGAATCTCCAGAGACAACAGGAAAAGTACCGATGGTTTCCTTCTAAGATTTTATTTTGGTTACAGTTTAGCCTACTAGGTTTTCCATCCAAGAACAAGCCTGGCCTCTTCTCATTTAACTTTTCAAGAATAGTCAGGATCAGGTAGATGCAGCTGTCTAGTGGGAGTAACAAAACTGACTTGTCTTAATTGCAGTTATGAATAGTTCGGTTTTTATAACATGGCTATTCTTGGTCGACTGAAAGTTTATTGAGGTTGGTACATTTGTACTACCACAAACTTACTGCTAGGCTAAACAATGGTTGACTCAATGGTGGCTTAATATGTTATACAGATATAACCACAATCTATCATAAAGGAATAGGAAGGAATACAATTGAGCTGGAAGGGATCTTGGAGATCTTCTAGTCCAACCCCCTGTTCAAGCAGGAGACCCTATACCATTTCAGACAATTGGCTGTCCAATTAGAGAAAGGAACTGCTTTTCTAAAAAATATAATTCATAGTTCATGCTTGCAGTCTTAAAGGTAAAACATCTTTGCAGACTCACCAAATTTTGAATTAAAAAAAAAAGACAGAATTCTAAATATGTCGATACACTGCACTGCTGGAAAGAACTATTAGTAGAAGCAAACCCCACCACCCAAATGCAGTTTTGGGAATAGGGCAAAGTTAGGGACTTCCAGAGAGTAAGGACTGCAGAGATAGTGTGGTGGTTTGCCTTCCCAAAAACTATTACAACCTCTTTAATGTTTGAAAACATGTAATTATCCACAGTGACACAATCTTAGTTCATGTTCCTATCTAAATTGCTATACCTATGTGAATAGTGAGGAACTGGCATTTTCTAAGAATCCTACTTCACAACAGTTGGACTTTAAAAGAGTGGTTTTTTATTTGTTACATCTATATCTTGCCTCCCCCCCCCTCAGAACTTAAAGCTAGAATTAGAGAGACCAAAACATCCTGGGAAATTTGCAGGTTTTTCCGCTGTTATTAGAAAGTTACTATAATTTTCAACACTGAATTTATGGCTTTCTGTTCTACAGACAGACAGTGTGTGCAAAATAGAAAGGTATTGCTGGCGAAAGTTCCTATAATGCCATCATTTGAGTGTTGTCCACCCTCCATGATGTGGATTTTTTTTATCAGTACACTCCCAAACCACCAAATTTGATTAAATGGATGGAAAATTCCTGCAACTGAGTAAATCATACATGGAAAAATGGCCAGACTACATGACTTCTTGTTATTCATGCAACTTATGGTGAAGAAAAAATCACCTCTAAGTCTAAACTATTAGATTTTATTTTCTATATATTAAAAAAAAGCAACACACACACACACACCTACTTCTGATCTACTTTATTCTTTTGGTTTCTGCTGAGAGATTAAACTGCTGATGGTATATTCAAACTGTCATTTTGACTTGCTCACCTCATTGCAATATCTCCTCTTCATTAATAGCATCCTGCAAAAATATAAATGATAGGCTTTGGTTGGGGATCCTTCTTTTCTTGCTTAGAAGCCTGTCTTTTTAGAAAGGGAAATGAGTCATCATTTTCCTAATGAAGACACTTCAAAAGGAGTTTATTTTCTGTGCATTCTTAAGTAAACAAAGCCTAAGGGCACAAGTAGATGTGAAATATGATCTTGCTTGAAGGTATGGTACCGACCTTCCTTTTTGGAAACAAAAATACAATATAGCATCAACTGATCATTTGCACCAAAGCTGGAATTCAACTCTTCTTCCTCCAGTTTTGCTGCTCCTTCATTGCTTTTATCAATTAACACACCTGATTCTCAAACTGATAGTATTTGGATGTTTAAAAGGGTGCACATTAAAGGCAAAAACACTTTAGCTTCACTTGTATTATAACGAGTACAAATATGAATGATGCTGTGACATTTTATCAAAACTAACAAGTGTTTTGAATACACTTTCTAAGCATACAGGGAGGTAGAATCATGTACAACCAAACACACCAAGAAAAGTATTTATGAGTGCACTCTTTATCTGTGGGCACCATATTGAGAATATTGGAAGATGCAATGACTTCCTGATAAAGGTGAACTTTAAAATAACAGTAAAAGAAATTAGGATGGTGGATACATGGAAATGCCCCAAGAAGCAAGTCCAGATGTAAAGAATCGTGACCCGACAAAAGCGCGCATGACAAAAGCATGCCGACAAAACCGCAACTTCATCAACGTGCCGACAACAGCGCAGCGACAACAGCGTGGAGACAGAAGGGCGCTTTACAATAGTGTGTCGCAGAAAGCCAATTTAACTTAAGGTAAGGGTCAGGTTTAGGGTTAGGGTTAGGTTTAGGGTTAGGGTTACGGTTAGGGTTAGGTTTAGGTTTAGGGTTAGGCTTAGTTTTACAGCGCGCTTCTGTCGCCGCGCTGTTGTCGGCACGATTCAGTGCTCATTCGTCGGAGCGCTTTAGAACACCCCGGTTTTGTCATCGCGGTTTAGTCGGGCGCGGTTTTGTTGTTCGCCCTTTTGTCGGTGAACCGTAAAGAATACAAAGGTGAAATCAGCAGAGTTACTTTGGAGAGAAAGAAAGGATTTGGGTAGAACTAAAACGAAATTAACTGAAGGGAAACATATAAACACAAAGAAATAGGAACAGGCAAGGCCACCAGAGCTTTGAACAAGAGAAAAAGTCACTGAGCAGAATCCAAGAATGTGAAGAAACCTAATAAAGAAATGCAAGGAGGGGGAATGACATTCAAACAAGGGAGATAGGTCAAGAAAGACGTTTCCTTAGCAGGAAATAGTCTGCATTATAGAAAGGTTATTTTAAATGTAACGTTCTCTTGCATTTTTCATATAAGGGATTTTGTGCCTCCATAATGCTGCTCTGCTTTGGATACATTAATATATGTGCAGACAGCAGAAAGGATTTGTTACTTAGTTAGCAAAACATCATCACACCTAGCTAGAAAAGTAAATCATTCTGGAAGGATGAAGGAATGTTGGATGGAAAAACGTAGATATAGATAGGACAGTGGAAGAACTATAGTAGCTGAGACACATTGTTCACGGACTAATGGAAAAAAGTTTCTCAGAAGAGCCAGAGAAGAAAAGCCGTATTTGGTAGAAGATAAACAATATAGTGCAGTAGTTCTCAACCTTTTCTTTACCACTTTAATTACCTTTGTGGCCACGGACCATGGCCATGGATCATCAGGGCTTAACTCAAGATTTAAATTATAAACTTTCTTCAAACCTTCGCAGACCCCCTGTGACGACATCATGCCTCCCTCCAGAAATCAGCGGATCACAGGTAGGGAAGCATTGATATAGAGTGGCTTGAATATAACAATGAAGGGTAAATAAATGGCCAAAGGGGAAAGCAAGATTGTATACCCAAACAAGAGTGTAAATGGCAACAGAGTGGATACAGAGACCAAGTAACGAAATGAGACCTAAAAGACATGATAAGAAATTTTGTGGCAGAGATAATCAGAGATTGGGGAGGGGGGGGAATACCAGGCTTGCCACAGGAGACATGGAATAAAGGATCCCTATAAAGAACAGCTAGATGTCCTCAATGTGGTATGAAAAGTCATCAGAAGGAAAAAGATACCTGCAGGAAGATATAAGCCTTGTACAAAGTCAACAAATGGAGGGAAAACAGTGTTAATGGCAATTTTGTGTTGTTGGTGAATTCTAATGTAAGATATTTAAATATGTAAGAGATTAGACCTAGGTGAGGCAATGGGCCTGCATTTCACATTTCCTTTTATGGCCAGGGATAAAGAAGAAGATTGGGAAGGCTGAAATTCATCATTCTATTTCCACTTAGTGCTCTGCTCCTACATTTCTGAGAGTACGTCTAAACTCATTCAGCGGATAAGGAAAGCTTTTGCTCACCACTAGAGATGAAATGAAAGACGAAATCGGAAACTCCAAAAAGCTGAGTCATTGTTGACCAACAGAGAAATTCTCTTCTCATGACAAATCAAAAGAGTAAACTTCCTCCCGTCATCTCTCAAATGCCTAAAATAGGAATGATTTCCCTTTGCCAAAGTAACAACAGCATTTGAAGAGATTGATGCTGGGATTCAGTGTCAGTGGATACTGGTAAAAATCAAAAGGTTTGATTTTGCCCCTAGCAAAAAGAAACAGATAACACAGCTAAAAATAATGGACTAACCATTCGGAAGAAAACTTATCTGTACTGCTGTTTGAAGTGCTCATATCTAGAAATACTTCTTTTTATATCACATGGCCAATATAAGCCAGCTTTCAACTATGAAAGTTATGCCTGGCTAGCTCTTTGGTTGCCCAAGAGTCATCTGGAGAATTTATTTGTATATATTTATCCTCTAGCTTAGGCTCTCAGGACAATATACTCAATAAAACAAGAATAAAAAAATCAATGCATCAATGCAAAGTATAGTAATTCCCCCAAAATACAATCACAAAGAAAATGCAGCAGCCAAATACTGTATAATGGAAATGGACTAGTGTTTTACACAAAGGAACCACAAATATATAAAAATAATTAAGATATTGAACAGCTCAAAAGATGACTTTAGAGTTTAAGAGAGAGAAATGAGTTACTCTGTGTTTGATGAAATAAAAAAGGGCTTTCCTGGTAAAAATATAAAGTAAGCAAGGAAAGACCATATGAACAGCGCTAATTTATGGTTTTGCCTATTTTCCAAGAACATTGACTGTGTGCATGCATGCATGGAAACACACACAAATGCACACACAAACATGCATAAATGTGCGTTTGCGTGCACATACACACACTCCAGTAGTGGGTTCCTAACAGCGTTACTGCCGGTTCGCTGAGCCCACGCTGAACAAAAATTACTCAGAAAAAAAAAGAAAACAGATGAAGAGCGACAATTCAATCTGCCGCCCCCAATCAGCTGGGCTTCAGAAGCTGAAATAAAGGTAAGTATAACCCTGGGGCAGGCGGGAGGAAGGGAAGGCCCACTTTCAAAGGAACAGAGAACCGGTTCGCTCTCTGTTTGAAGGCAGCACTACCAGTTTGGGAGAACTGGTCCAACCTGGTAGGAACCCACCACTGAAGCACCCCCTGCCTTTCATTTTAGCCACATAAAAAAACTTGACAGGTGCAGAATTAGAGAGGTATGCGTTAGAGCCATCACGTCTAACATCCTTATTAGTTCCAGATTCCTGATTAAAAGCAACCCCATGAGATTATGGTCAAGCCCCAATTTCATTACAGTATACATAGCAGGAAAGAAAGGATCCCTTCTCTAGGCAAATGCTGCTGCTTCAAGCTGCCCTTACAATTAGAAATATTTCTCCCAATGAACTGAAGCTACTTATAAGAGCTAAAGCTGGAGAGGTGGGAATCAGCCTTGATCAGGTCAGGCAAAACCCTTATATAAGCATGAAGAAGAAGGAATTCCAGTCTTTAAAAAGAGTGGCCCAAAAGCCAACTGACTTGAAATGGTGGGAAGAAAACCTAGTATTGATAGGTAGAGAGCCGGCTTGAGTTCTGTGTTTGGAATCTTCTGCAAATAACCAGTTTGGTCTAGTGGTTTTACCCACCAGGGTTAGAAAGCTGGAGACTGTGAGTTCTAGTCCCGTTTTAGCCATGAAAATCAGTTGTAGGGAAAATAGGCAGAAGAAATACATTGGATATGTTTGCTGCTTTGAGTTATTAAAGGCAGGATATAGTATAGTGTACTGTAACATAGTATAGTGGTAGTCTTCAACTTACAACAGTTCATTTAGTGACTGTTCAAAGTTACAATGGCACTGAAAAAAATGACATGACCATTTTTCACACTTGCAGCATCCCCATGGTCATGTGATCAAAATTCAGACACTTGGCAATATTTTTTGATGACTGCAGTGTCCCAGTGTCATCACCTTTTGCAACCTTCTGACAAGCAAAATCAATGAGGAAGCCAAATTCATTTTACAACCATGTTACTAACTTAACAACTACAGTGATTCACTTAACAACTGTGGAAAGAAAGGTCATAAATGGGATAAATCGTATTTAGCTGTCTCACTTAACAACAATTTTGGGCTCAATTACGTTTGTAAGTTGAGGACAACCTGTAGTGGAGTGTAATGTCTCATTCTAGGCATGGTATATCCGTTCCACTGCAGGATGAAGTGCCTCTTCCCTATAACAACACAATATGCAACGCAATATGCAACGCAATATGCAACGCAATACAATACAATACAATAAAAATATACTGCAATTTCAGTCCTGATGCTGAAGTGTCTGCTGTTATCTACTTCCTGAATATGGGAATATGTTTTTGGAAGAATTAGGTAGCTGTGCCTGGCCTGAAGTCTGACATTGCTTTCTTATAACTTGTATCCATTATTTTGTATCCTGTAGCAAGGAGTGACTGAGAACAGATCTATCTTTTATGTAACATTCCTTCGGGGAATTTGGTATTTGAAGAGTGTTATCAGAGCCTTTCTCAGTCTTCTCAAGCATAAAGATGCCTATTTTCTTCTTGAGGAATTTTCAATCTAAGACCATATTTGTTTAAACTGCCTGAATCCTTCTTAGATCTGGATACAATATTTGAAATAGAAACAGAATACAGTAGAACTATTACATTTGAACACTTTGCTTTCATAGTATGGTTTAAAATGATGTAGGAAGTTAAAACCCCTCTGCTAGAAAACTGAAATATCCTGCGAAATATTAAGAAGGCAGAATATTATATTTCCCTGGATGTGAAAAGGGAGAAATATGTTTTTAAAGACAAAGTAGCTCCCTGAAGCTTCCTGCCCCCCCCCCAACTTTGTCAATGAGGCATTAAAGCCCGAGCTAGTATGCTCTACATAACAAAGGTAGGATTAGTCTACAGAAACTCACCACAAGGCACCTGGTAAAATTACATCAGCCAGCAAGACAACCAACTTGGACTCAAAGCACAGTCTACAGAGTTGCCCCTGCATGGCCCTACGGGAGTCTGACAACCAATCAGAATACAAGATCAAGTTTAAAGACCAGAGAAGGTATAAAACCAGGAACTTTCAGCATCTCTCTCTCTTCTCACCCAACATTGAAGTATGTTATCCCACTTTCCTGCTCAGGAGCTCAAACCATGTGGTCCTGTACACTATTAAACCATCTTTCCAAGCAGTCTCCATGTTTCCCGTGTCTTTTTCCCCACTTGGAACTGAACCCAGAAGGACATTTCTTCCAACAATGGTGTTAGTTTTTTGTTTTTGTTTTTTGCAACCATATTCTATGTTTACACATATTTAATCTGCGATACAACTTTCAGCTGGGCTATGAAAGAGCCCCGAGGACTCTGGAATTACTCAGTAAGTTTCATGACTGGGTTGGCCTTCAGGCAATGAGATGATGACCCAACTTAGCATATCCTGGGAAACTGAAAGTGTCAACAAGTTTTTGAAGGGTGGGTGCATTATGTGTATGGTACATGAGCAACTCTTCAATGTAGGGCTGTTTTTCTCAGTGTAAAAACATGTGCTTATCTAGCACCACCTCCTGACCGAATGACAGCCAAGTCATTCTAAGAAATGTAGCCAAGCACACACAACAAGTAGTACACATAAAACCACAGGAAGGCATACAGTCAATATGTGGAACATTAATTAGATCACTGGTAGTCAACCTGGTCCCTACCGCCCACTAGTGGGCGTTCCAGCTTTCATGGTGGGCGGTAGGAGTTTTGTCCGATACTGAAGCACTTTCCTTTTTAAAAAATTTAATTGACTTTTTTAAAAAATGTAATAGCATTATTTAAATTTTTTTATTAGGTTTTCATAAAATCACCATTACTGTGGAACCGGTGGGCAGTTAGAAAATTTTACTACTAACAGAGATACAAAAGTGGGCGGTAGGTATAAAAAAGTTGACTGCATTAGATGTATCAGGACAGCTGTCTCCACTGTATCTAATGTCTCTTCTTAAAAGCATAATAATATCCATACGCTACACTAGGCTTTGGGTTGTTGAAAGACAGACTGGTTTCAAATTCAGCTGGCTTTTGTAAACTGAATAGGAAGCCACACCAACTTGTTATTCATTTATTTATACTTGCTTTGTGCTATTCCAATGGTGGGTTTCAAATTTTTTTAGAACCTATTCTGCAGGTGTGGCCTGTTTTGTGGGAGTGGCTCAGCGGTCATGTGACTGGGTGGGAGTGGCTTGGTGGTTGTGTGACTGGGTGGGCATGGCCAAGTTGAAAAATGTGGTGAAACTCACTTAACAAGGCTCTTAACAACCAAAATTTTGGGCTCAATTGTGATCATAAGTTTCCTTCCTTCCTTCCTTCCTTCCTTCCTTCCTTCCTTCCTTCCTTCCTTCTTTCTATCTTTCTTTCTTGTGTCTTTCTCCCCCACTTATTTTCTTTCTTTCTCTTCCTTCCTTCTTTCGTCTCTCTCCAACTTTCTTCTCTTTCTCTTTCCTTTTTTCTCTTTCTCATTCTTTCTTTCTCTCTCTCTCTCATACACACACAATCCATTTCCATGATTGCTACTGGCAGCTCTCAAACAAAAGGAAGGACTCCTGCCTTGGGAAAGGGTTGGACTAGATTACCTCCATGTTTCCTTGCATCCCTCTATGTTCTCTGTCCCATTTAGTCACAAACAGCCCCATTCACTTTAAAGTTGGTTGCAAACTCCACTCACCCTGGTCCCACCCAAGGAGGCGAGCTGTGGGGCGGGGGAAAGGGGGGATCTGTGGCTCCACGTCTCTCAATCTTCTTCCCCGCCTCGGTTCTGCAGGCGGGAGGTGCTGCTGCTGAGGTGGCGGAGTGGTGGTGGCATTATGAGAGTTGGGGTGCTGCCCGCCAAGCAGCGCAACCCACAGTAAGCCCAGGAACACTAGCTGCTGCCACCAGCCACCCTGCACCACCATCGCTCGCTCCCCCTCAGGCCGGCAGCCAGGCATGCAGAGGGGGCGCGGTGGCACTGAGGGCAGCCGAGCAGGGGCAGCGCTTTGGTGGGCACTGAGGGAAGGAAAGAATTAAGAAGACCTGAGCTAAGGGGGGGAAAAAGGTCTGCTGGGCTGGGGAGTGGGGTGGGTTGCTCCATGGCAGGCTGGTTCCGCCATCATTGAGCCTTTTATTTTTTTTTCTTCCTCTCACGAGAGTCGCGCCGACAGTGGCAGAGGCAGGAGGAGCAACAGCCTGGCATGCGCTCTTGATCTGGCCTGCCTGAGGAACAGGAGGGCAGTTTGGCTGTTTGAAAAACCCTGTGTGGAACTCCTCTCCTGTTCCTTCTTCTGCTGTTTGAACACACCACGCGGGGCAAGCTGCCTTGTCTTTCAAAGCCGCCTCATTTCCAATTGGGCGGGGATCCATGGAGAGGGAGGGAAAAGATGGATTTCTCTCCCCCCCACACACAATTGGGAATGAGGGAACTGTCAAAGACAAGGGAGTATGCCCCACAGGGCTTGTTCAAACAGCAGAAGAAGGAACAGGAGAGGAGTTTGGCTGTTTGAAAAAGCCCTGCATGCTCCAGCCCAGACGGGGAAGACAGGCGCCGTTCACACCCGCCAACCCTCCCCAAGACATGCCACCTTGGTTGCACCAGCCAGCAGTCGGGCCAGGTTAACCCTCTGTCCGTCTGTCTGCCCGCCCACTGAGCAGTGGCTGGGTGGGTGCCAAGTGAGCCCCGCTGCCCCGGCCAAGTTGTGCCCGTGCCTGCTGCTTACCTTGAAGGTGACGTTGTGGAACTTGCCACTGCTGCTGAGGGAGGGCCAGCTGGGCAGCTCCCCCTGTTGGGCGCCCCCTCCTGGGCCACACCCGCACCCCTGCCTGGCCCGCCCGATAAGGCAGCAGTGGCAGCGCATTGCTGGGTGGCGGCAGGGTGGAGGAGGGCCCGGCCCTGCTGCCCTTGCGCCTGGGGCTCTTCTTGTGGGACATACTGGCTGGCACTGCTTCAGAGTGCCCTGGCCTTGAGCTCCTGTGTGCGCAGCCTGGCTCCCAGAGCCACCGGCATCCCTTCCGATGCCCATCCTCGGCAGCATGTTCAGTCTTTTTGGGGGGGGAAATCCCCAGAACCAGGTTGCCCAGCACCCTGAAGAGGTCTGTGTGGGGCTCCAGTGGCTGCAAAGTGTGGCACAAGAGGCAGAAGTCCCTGAACCCAGCGGGAGCCTAAGCAAAGGAGGAGGCGGAGAGCTGGGCAGAGGAAGGGGAAAACCCTAGTTCGGGGACTTCTGCCCCTCGTGCTGCACTTTGCAGCCACCGAAGCTCTGCACAGACCTCTTTGGGGTGCTGGGCAAACTGGTTTTGGGGAGGAGGGATTCCCAGAACCAGTTTTCCCAGAACCCCAAAGAAATCCATGTAGGGCTCTGGCAGCTGCAAAGCATGGCACAAGGAGCAGAAGTCCCCAAACCCAGCAGGGCAACTCAGGTCCACCCTGATCAGCACCCTCTGCAGTCCACTCTGAGTGGAGTCAAATTGGAGGCAGGCAGCCCTCGCTAGGGTTTCCCCCTTCCTCCACCCAGCTCTCTGCCTCCTCCTTTGCTTAGGCTGCCCGCTGTGTTTGGGGGCTTCTGCCCCTCATGCCACGCTTTGCAAGCATGGTGAGGTGGGGAGAGAAAGAGATCGAGTGGCGACCGGGTGGGCAGGGGGAGCAAGCAGGGGTGGGCAGGCCACCAGAGGGAGCATTCCGGTAAGATGCCACCAGAGCAACTGGTACTGAAAGGCATAGTAAATTTGACCATCTGGTATGCACGGACCGGACAGGCAGAAACCCACCTTGTGCTATTCCAATCAGAAGGCTCTGAGAAGTTTATAATTTTCCTTCAGTACAATAATAGACAAATAGAGCTTTAAAAGTGACAACCACCATCTTGAATTCATTCCGACAGTAAAATGATTGTGAAGTGATTGCAAGGGAAAAAAAGGTTTGCTCAAGATGAGAACCCCTAAGGTCTCAGTAAGACAGGGGTGTCAAACTCAAGACCGGCAGGCTGAATCTGGCCCACAAGGTACTTAGATTTGGCCCGTGGGGCCTCTGCCAGCAAAAGCAGAGCTTGTGCGCCCCCCCCCCCCCAAACCCTCTGTTTCTACTGGCAAAGGCTGCAGGAGGCCATCACAGCCGAAAACAGAGCTTGGAAGCCTACCTTAGCACTTGGCCACCATAGGTGCTCCTGACATGAGTGACATTAAGCTGGCCACGCCCCCTGGCCACGCCCCCTGTCCCCAAGGTCAACCACCACCCTGATGTGACCCTCAGTGAAATTGAGTTTCACACCCCTGCAGTAATAGAACCCTGAATCAGAGGCGGAAGCTGTATGCTCCATCCCATATTTGGATAGACCAGGTTGCCCTGATAGATTCGTCTCACCAGAAACAACACCTGAATCAGAAGCAGAATTCTAGGGAAATTATCAGCTATTTAGGAGCCTTCTCTGTCATCAGTTCCACTGGCCATGCATACATCACTCCTCTGTTCTTTGGGCATTCTACAGGTGTGACTGTATTTGTAAAGATGTTGCATGCAAAGTTTCATATTGCATTTTAAGTTATTTCTTACATCATTGTTGAAATTGTGGTTAAGCATTATGCAACTGAACTCCAACATCTTTGTAGGGCACCAGTCTGGCCAACTTTGTAACCTATTCAAATTCTGCTCACAAAATTAAACAAATTGGAGGGAGGGAGGGAGGGAGGGATCTGAACTATGTTTGTGCTTCAGATGAGAGCCATCATATGAAAATAGGAAAGAGAAGGCACTTTTGTTGATCTAATTAAGTTCCATTTTGCACCAGATGGAACTTGATTTTAAAGTATAAAACCAGCAACAAATGCCAATGGATTTTGTTGAACAGATGCAGTCCTTCAGTCTTGCCCATACATAGTTCCTTTCCATTAATTACTTTCGCCGATATCATGTTGGGTGCTGTAAAAATGGCACCATCTAGTGGTGTTTGTGTTGCTAGTAAAAATATCAGGAAGAAAAGTAAAACAAACAGGATGTATCCACTTCTTGCATGTTTTCTATCCCAGAAGAAACTCGGCAGCATTGTGTATATAAGGCCTCCTTGTGTTAATAAGTTTATATTATCGCCTACTTTATGAATCAGCATGATTGAAAGCTGGATAATAAGCATTCATCCCATATCATTACTGAATTTTAAATGTGATTTTTATCTGCTTGAGCAGATTACCATCAGTACAAAGTGAATGCCAAAAGTTTGAGAATTGTTGAACAATGACAGCTTTAACGTGCTGCAAACACACACATTGCCAGGCCAAAAAGAGGCAAATCCCATTTCAATCCATGACTCTTCCTTGTTGCTCCTGATTGGGCACGCACAAGTTTCCCAGTAACTATATTTTAAATATATAGATATGAAATGTCCTCATGATACTGATAGTCCTTGGCTATCAACAGTTCATTTTAGTGACTGCTCAAAGTTACCACAGCAAAAAGTGACTTATCATTTTCCACACTTATGTCCATTGGTCACATGATCAAAATTCAGACGCTTGGCAATCAATTTGTATTTATGAGTTGCACTGTACTACTGATGTGATCCCCTTTTGTGATGTTCTGACAAGCAAAGTCAATGGTAACAACCATATTACCAACTTAACAACGGCAGCGATTCGCTTAACAACTACGGCAAGAAAGGTTGTAAAGTGGGGCAAAACTCACTTAACTGTTTTGCTTAGCAAAACAAATTTAGGGTTCAGTTATGGTCATAAATTAAGGACTACCTGTATTGCCTTTCTCTCAATCCCAGACCAAAGCTGAAGCACACCTTTAGTTGTTCCAAGTCTTTTCCCTACTAATTTTGGTAGAGTTTTTGTCATGGACGTGATGCTTCACTGGTGGTGTGGTTTCCAGTGAGATAGAGTTAAGTGTTCCCAGCTCTTATTGGCCACTTTATGCTGTCTTTTTGTAGCCATTTTAGATAGAATTGCAGGAAGAACCGGTCATTTGTCTTCCTCAGATGTTTGTTTCCGGAAAATGCCCAATTGGTGCTTTTCGAAGCTCTTCTCAATCTCGGAAATGCAACTTCCCTTCAGTCATCCTTTATGGGAGTTGTGAAATAGGCATACAAAAAATAACAGGTTGGGGAAAGCTAATCTCCTGAGATTTAAATGTGCTCTTCCAACAATGCAGAGAAATTTTCTGTTAGAGCAATGGCTCTTTGGGGAGGTTTGGAACAATTACCTGTTATTATTGCTTGCTCTAATAAATTATTTATTCATTGAGTCATTTATTTCTATCACAACATAACCTCAATATTGGGGAGGAAATGTAACATTCCAAGATACATTCCAACCTTGGTTTTTAAAAAAAAGATAAATGTAACACTTGTCAATAAAACGTTCCCCATTACTATCCTTTTGCAGGCTAAAAGTTCAGCAGATGAATTTCTTGTCACGCTTCACGCTTCTATTCTTGGAAGCAGTTCACCAAAAGTACCCTGCTTTACTTGAGAAAAACATGCCTCTGATCCTGCCCTCTTGTGTGCAGTACAGGTTCAACTCTTGCAAATTATTGATGTCATGAGCAAGTGCAATACAATGATTGTGGCTTATAGAATGCAGCACATTTTCCCCATAATTCAGAAAGAAATTACAGTGTGATGTGTTTCACTTCAATTTCTATTGCTGATGCCTCCTGATATAAGGCTAGGCTTTAAAAAGTACAAACAAGTAAAGATTATTTGAATACTGTATAGATTCAGTTATACTACCTCTCAGTGGTGGGTTTCAAAAATTTCCCCTACCGATTCGGTGGGTGTGGCTTTGTGGAAGGTGGTCACATGACTGAGTGGACATGGCCAACTCAACATCACTCCAGGCAAGGTGGGGCAGCACCACCCCACCAAACCACGCTCACCCAAACCACACCCACCAAATCCACACCCACCAAACCCACAGAAAAGTTCGGCCAAGTCTTCTAGCGTTCAACCTGGCTGATTCTCGCCTCTTTCTCATGACATGAGCCCTACAAGGACAAGAGAAGTAGCCACATTGAATGTTGCGGCAGAGAGAAGCCAAACTTTTCTGCCGCCCTTTGCAGCGGAGCTGCTCGGAAGGCAGCTCCTGCAGCTGTCTGTCCCTTTATGGTTCCCACCCTCTCATCGAAATATCTTAAAGACTGAGGCCGATGGCTGTCTTCCAAGCAGCTCTGCTGCGACGACGCCCCTCTGATGCAGCAGGTTGTTCTCCTGGCCAGATCCATGGGGCTGGCCGCAAGCGGTACCGGCAGGCAATGGGGTACGCATGGGCGGTGACAGCGGCGATGATCACGGGACTTGTTCTGTGACTGTTGCCACCATCCTGTTCTTCGCACCAGCTGCGCACCCCCCCACACACACTGCCTGCCACTGCCGCTCATAGCTGGCCGCTAGACCTGGCCAGGCAAGTGGGCAGGGCAAGCAAGCAGCAAGTGGTTCAGGGGCATGGCCAGCCACGGGTTGCTACCCGTTCAGCAACCCAAGCCATATTTCCGCTACTGGTTCACGCAAACCGTTATGAACCAGCTGAATACTACCTCTGCTATACCTCGTTGTTTAATGACCAAATTTCATTCCAACAATCAGATTGTTATGGCTACTGAGTGAACATGTGACTGAGAGAGAGAAGGCAGAGAGAGACGCTGTGAATATCACTGATTGCCACTGTCTCATTTGAGAAAGTGTTCTGTGGTACAGCTAGGCCATCCTTACTCTTGTGCACTGTTGTCAAGAGCATGACATTTGGTCATAAATGCACACATTGGTTGGAAAATGAATTTTTATTACTGTTCATTACAGGTTATCCTCAACTTGCAACCATTCTGCTGGAATATTTTATTCCTTACCAAATTCATTCTGAGTCAGATTGATAAAAAAAACATCAGGCAGCTGCATGAAATTAAGTTATGTTTCACCTAAGGACAATGATAGCAAGCCTTTAGGTGGGCTGCTGCAAAGGCTCCCTCTATCCAGCACAGGTTACTATATACTTTATACTATATATAAAATACTATATACAATATTTTTCGGAGTATAAGACGCACCTTCCCCCCCACAAAAAAAGAGGGTGAAAATCTGGGTGCATCTTATACACTGAATATAGTATTTTTGGCCTACCAAAACTCTGCCCCCTTTGCCAAAATAGATGTGCAGAGAGTTTGGGAGGCTTGCAAAGTGCTCCTGTGGAGTGGAGAGGGCAAATGTGAGCAAAAAATGGGCCATTTTTGCTCATTTTTGTCGTCGTCCCCCCCGCAGCCCCCAGGAGCACTCTACAAGCCTCCCAAACCCACTGCATGCCCCCCTTTTTTTTGCAAAAAAGGGCCTTTTTTGCTCGCTTTTGCCCCCAGCCCCCAGGAGCACTCTACAAGCCCCCAAAAGTGCTGTATGCCTTTTTTTTTTTGTGCAAAAAAATGAGGCGTGCAGAGGGTTTGGGAGGCCTGCAGAGTGTAAAAACTTTTTTAAAAAATTTACCTCTTCAAAATCATGGTGTGTCTTATACTCCAGTGCGTCCTATAGTCCGAAAAATATGGTACATTAAAACCAGCCCCTCCTATAAAATACAAATCCCTTACCCAGTCATTCATTTCCCTCCGCACTTCGTTCCATATAAGGAATTTCTTTTCTTGCCAGGGCTTCTAAGTTTTCTTCTTATCCAAGGAGAAACTATTCTTAAAATGTGCACCTTATCTTTCCTCTCAATCTGCTGGGTAAACTACTTTAAAGGTTTGTGAACAATGAAGTATGAGAATCCTATAAATCTGAAACTAAAATTAAAGGAGACACGGCGTCTGAGCCTTAATAAAAGTGTAACTGCTCAAATAAAATATTCTAATACTATATAGTAAGAGTCGCAGTAGCGCAGTGGGTTAGAATGCAGTACTGCAAGCTACTTCTGCTGACTGCTGGCTGCCTGCAATTTGGCAATTCGAAGCTAACCAGGCTCAAGGTTGACTCAGCCTTCCATACTTCCAAGGTGGGTAAAATGAGGGCCCAGATTGTTGGGGGAAATATGCTGACACTGTAAAGCTGCTTAGAGGAGACTGTAAGAGCACTGTGAAGTGGTATATAAGTCTAAGTGCTATTGCTAAGTGCTAGAATTAAAACAATGTTCTAATAGTTCAAAGGTACAACTGAGCTAATTATCACCTGATTTCAAAGTTATGGTCAGCACACCTGAGGTCATTCCCCCCTTATGACTGATGGCAGGTACGTACGTTGCAGTGTCCTAACCCTTCCTATCTCCCCCCCCCCCCATCCCACTCCTCGGGATCCTCAGAGGCTTTGGGCCTACTTCCCTCCCATCTGGTCCCTGAAGGCCTTGGGTCTATTTCTGACTCCAGTGGTTCCCACACACCCTAGTAACGGATTGCATCCTTACCTTTAGAAGTTCTCCAGAACTCTGGAGAGGGTGTTAGGGAAGCAGAGCACGCTGCCCTGTCTCTAGGCCATGTGACTCTGTCCCGGAAGTGGATGCCATTTTCAGAGTGGCCATAATGAATTGTGTCTGCTCCAAAAATGGCATTTGCTCCCAGGAGGGAGTCATGCAGTCCAGAGAGGCCAAGAGACGTAGCAGCCTAGCAACAAAGTCAGGAGAATGTCAAAGAGGCAATGGTGTCTAATTTATAGAATCTAATTCATGTCCTGTTGAGCTTTTCCTTTCTTGCTGCTTTTGGGATAAATAAGATAAAGGTTCCAAATAGCAAAGTTCATGATATAATTCTCTGAATTATTGCAAACCAGTGAGAAAGTGGCCCTATTCTCCACTGGGATGCAATTTCTTTAAATATCCTCTACAAAATAACTAGAAATGTCTGAGCTACTGCACATATAAATCTCTATTGGCCAAACAACAGCTTATCCAGATGCCATGCAAAACAAAAAGAAGCTTGTGACACCATGTAAACACACTTTGAAATGAGATACTGTATGCAAAAGACTACTTTCATTGCATTCTTTGTGGTTGCTACCCTGTGTATTTTTATTTGAAAGTAGGCCTCACTTAACATAATGGGGTTATTTCTAAGTAAAAGTAAATAGATCACACTGTATCTGGTCTAAGGCAGACCTTTAAAATGCTTAAACTAGCCTAGTCATCTTGATTTCAGACCTATTGAATTAGCATCATAGTCTGGTATAATTTATTTTAAGGCAATCTTCCCCAGTACACATAATTTTAAAGAAGTTGCAGTCCAGCATTTCTGGAAAAAACCAGGTTAAACAAAGCTAAAATAGCATACAGCATTTTACTGCCAAATATCAACATGTTCAAATTTATACAACACTATAAAAAAGCATAGCTCTTCTAGCTCATTATATAATATGTATATTATTTGTATCTGTATTGTACACGCACACATACACATACTACCAAAAATCAAAATCAAGTCCCAAAGTAGTAAAGAACAGGTTGGACTAATTTGGCTAAATAATATTTTTAGAGAAATGTTACTGTACTGTACTTAGGAAAGTTCAAAGGTCATGAGCCAAATAAGTGTTTAGAAGAAAATTGCAACCAATTCAAACATTTAATGTAATTTAAGTAATAAATTGTTTATGGGGTCTGACTTTTGGTATGTCTGTGTGTGTGGTGTATGTATGTATATGAAATTGCATCTCTTAATAACGTATTCCTTTCAGGTAAGATATTTATTACAAAAATGTTGTCTATCCACCTGTCTAGGACTAAATGTAACTTGTGGTAGAAAGCACACAATTCTATAACCATGGTGGCAACACAATAAAATAGATACCATTTAAGATGTTCATTTCAACAAAATTACACTCTGTGCTCTTTTATATACCTCAGATCAATAGCAGCAGCTCTACAAGTCTTTTAAGTGTTTTATATTAAGTAGCCACCACATAAAACACTAGAATTATAAAGGACTAATTTAGACCATTTGCAGAAATCAGAGGATCAAGCATTTCATAGATAATAGAAAAAAATCCATGCTTAGGCAAATTGACTGGACTTTAGATTTAGATTTAGATTTTATTAACATTTGTAGGCCGCCCTTTTCCCTGAGGGGACTCAGGGCGGCTCACATAAAATCAGGGAGGGGAAGTACAAACAGTAACATAGACACATATAATAAAAGTAATAAGCAACATACATTCATCATTCGGGAGGGGCGGCTATCCTTGTCCCCAGGCCTGACGGGCTAGCCAGTTCTTGAGGGCTGTGCGGAAGGCCTGGACGGTGGTGAGGGTACGAATCTCCACGGGGAGTTCGTTCCAAAGGGTCGGGGCAACTACTGAGAAGGCCCTCCTCCTTGTAGTTGCCAGCCGGCACTGGCTGGCTGATGGAATACGGAGGAGGCCCAATCTGTGTGATCTAATTGGTCGCAGGGAGGTGATTGGCAGGAGGCGGTCTCTCAAGTATCCAGATCCACTACCATGCAGGGCTTTATGAGTGACTAATAGCACCTTGAAGCGCATCCGGAGATCAACAGGTAGCCAGC
The DNA here is from genome assembly GCF_009769535.1 of Thamnophis elegans. NCBI lineage: Eukaryota > Metazoa > Chordata > Lepidosauria > Squamata > Natricidae > Thamnophis > Thamnophis elegans. The sequence continues at coordinate 76,852,297 of NC_045541.1, read as the reverse complement.
GCAGCTCGCGGAGGATAGGTGTTATGTGGGTGAACCGCGGTGCACCCACAATCACTCGCGCGGCCGCGTTCTGTACCAACTGAAGTCGCCGGATGCTCTTCAAGGGCAGCCCCATGTAGAGCACATTGCAGTATTCCAGCCTAGAGGTCACAAGGGCCCGAGTGACTGTTGTGAGTGCCTCCCAATTCAGGTAGGGTCGCAACTGGCGCACCAGGCGAACCTGGGCGAATGCCCCCCTAGTCACAGCCGTCAGGTGGTGGTCAAACGATAGCTGTGGATCTAGGAGGACTCCCAAGTTGCGAACCCTCTCTGAGGGGTATAAAATTTGACCCCCCAGCCTGAGTGATGGAATATTGGTCGAATCTTTGGGAGGGAAACACAACAGCCACTCGGTCTTTTCTGGGTTGAGCACAAGCTTGTTAACCCTCATCCAGTCCCTAACGGCCTCAAGGCCTCGGTTCATCACGTCCACCGCTTCATTGAGTTGGCACGGGGCGGACAGATACAACTGGGTATCGTCCGCATATTGATGGTATCTGATCCCGTGCCTGCGGATGATCTCTCCCAGCGGTTTCATGTAGATGTTGAATAGTAGGGGGGATAAGACCGAGCCCTGAGGCACCCCATATGTTAGGGGCCTAGGGGACGATCTCTGCCCCCCCACTAACACCGACTGCGACCTGTCCGAGAGGTAGGAAGAGAACCACCGCAACACGGTGCCTCCCACTCCCACCTCCCGCAGTCGTCGCAGAAGGATACCATGGTCGATGGTATCGAAAGCCGCTGAGAGGTCAAGGAGGACCAGGATGGAGGAATGTCCTCCATCTCTGGCTCTCCAGAGATCATCGGTCAATGCGACCAAAGCGGTTTCTGTGCTGTAACCGGGTCTGAAGCCTGACTGGAAGGGGTCGAGATAGTTTGCTTCCTCCAAGGACCGTTGGAGCTGAAATGCCACCACCTTCTCAACAACCTTCCCAAGGAAGGGAAGGTTGGAGACTGGGCGATAGTTATTAAGAACAGCTGGATCCAAAGATGGCTTCTTTAGGAGGGGTCTCACCACCGCCGCTTTCAGTGCGGCGGGGAAGTTCCCCTCCCGAAGAGAGGCGGTCACAACCGCCTGGATCCAGCCTCGTGTCACCTCACTGCTGTTAGTAACTAGCCATGAGGGACACGGGTCCAGTACGCAGGTGGAGGCACTTACAGCCCTCATGGCCTTGTCCACATCCCCGGGGGTAACATCCTGAAACTCAACCCAGAGATGTTCCACCTGATCCTCTTGTGCCTCGGCTGGAACTGCGGGGATGGAGTCCAAGTCCGACCGAAACCGAGCAATTTTGTCCGCTAAGAATTGGGCATAATCCTCAGCTCTGCCCTGCAAGGGTTCCCCCGCTTCCCTTTTATTTAATAGGGAGCGGGTTATCTTAAACAGGGCGGCTGGGCGGGACTCAGCGGACGCAACCAAGGTGGCTATGTGAGATCTTTTTGCTGCCCTAAGTGCCCTGGTGTATTCCTTGGTGCAGGTGGTTACCATTGCTCGGTTCGATTCGGACTTATCGGACCTCCATCGGTGCTCTAGGCATCTCCTCCGGCGCTTCATCTCCCGGAGTTCCTCGGTGAACCAAGGAGGTCTCCGGGATCCGCCGCCTCGGAGGGGCCGTAGTGGCGCAATCCGGTCGAGGGCCTCTGATGCTGCCGAATGCCAAGCAGCAACCAGAGTCTCTACCGGACTGTGGGCGAAAGTATCAGGAATGACCCCAAGCTCCGTCTGGAACCTTAGCGGTTCCATAAGTCGCCTGGGGCGGAACCACCTGGTCGGTTCCTCCTCCCTACAGTGGGGGTTTGGTCTCCGGAAGTCGAGCCTCAGTAGGCAGTGGTCTGACCACGACAGGGGTATGATGTCATTACCCCTCAGACCAAGGTCACAAATCCACTGCTCCGAGAGGAATACGAGGTCGAGCATGTGACCCGCCGAATGGGTTGGGCCCCGAATTACTTGGGTCAAGCCCATGGCTGTCATGGAAGCCATGAACTCCTGCGCCCCATCAGAGTTTTCACCGAGCGAAGGCAAATTAAAGTCCCCCAGGACCATCAACCTAGGGAACTCAATTGCCAGCTCGGCTACCGACTCGAGGAGCGAGGGGAGGGCTGCTGCAACGCTGTTGGGAGGCAGGTACGTTAACAGCAGACCCACTTGACCCTTGAGGTCCAACTTTATCAGCAGAGACTCACACCCGACAAGCTCCGGAGCAGGGACCCTACGAGGAACTAACGACTCCCGGATAACAACGGCCACACCTCCACCCCTTCCCTGGGCTCTCGGCTGGTGCAGCACCTGAAATCCTTCTGGGCACAGTTCTACAAGGGGGACTCCTCCCTCTGGGCCCAGCCAGGTTTCAGTAATACATGCCAGGTCTGCCCTCTCGTCTAAAATTAAGTCCCGGACGAGAGGAGCTTTATGTACCACAGACCTGGCATTTAGCGACAGCAGCCTGAGTCCAGGGTCCTGATTACTTGCGCCATCTGGTCTCGGAGTGGAACTCATAGGGCCGGAAGGAGGGATCTCTGTGATGTAGCGAACCCTCCTTCCCCGGTAATGGCCTGCCCTAAAGTCCCCGCCGTATCTGCCCCTCCCTGTTACGACCGTAATACCCCGACCCTCTCCCGTGTCTCTAGTCCCCTCAACCACCCCCATGGCCCCCGCTTCTCCCGGCAGGTCCTCCGAATCAGACATACTCATTCACTCACCCAAGCAGTCCCCACAGAAAAGTTAAAACACATAAAATACAATGATAATAAAAGATAAAAGTGGGATCATTCACTCAACCACATACAATCCCATGCACTCATCATACCAGATAAAAATTGCGCGATTGAGCAGTTGTGCGAATTGGTGAAGGCAGGATCTTAGAAATTGGCCTTCTCGTTAACAAAGTCTAGAGGGAGTCCAATAGAAAACTGTATATGGTCCAGAAAAGTATATGGCCAGAAGAAGTACCAATAATGGCCACTGGAGGGAGTCCAAGTTCTTGGCACACTGCCTCTCTGATGTAATAGTGCTTGATGATAATAAAGGTATTTGATGGTCCAAAAAAAAAATACCAGTAATGGCCACTAGAGGGAGTCCAAGTTCCCAGCCAACACAGCACTCCTGAGGCAGTGATGATTGCAATGGTAGCAGCTGATGGTAATAGCTGCCGCAGGGAGCCCGTAATTGAGTTCTTACAGTTCTTACAGTTCTTACAGTTCTTACAGCTTTGCTTCTAAGCCAAGCAGGCAGATGGTCAAGCCCTTCAAAGTCCTGCAGAAACAGTGGCGAGATCATGGTAAAACGCCGCTTCAAAGTACAGGGGGGGATATCAGCGAAGCTATAACGGAGACAGGAAACCAGTTCCTCTGCCTCCCGGTCCCAGTCCCAGTCCAGTCCAAACATCTCTCCTGGACCTCCCACCCCCTCTTCGGGGCATAAACCAGCCCCACGATGTTGTTCAGTCAGTGAGGGGGTTCGGCACCCCTCCAAACAGCGGGGCCAAAGCCTCCGCCTCTCGCACAGAGCTGTCGCCGCCGCTTCCCAGCTGTTTAAAAAGGCCGATGCAGAAAGCCACGCCAGGGGGGATATCGTCGTTCCGGAGCTGTTCCTGGAGCCGCTCAGAGGCGGCCCCCTCCCCAAACAACCACCTCCCTGGGAGGGCTGAAGGCTGGCGCCCAAAAAGAACCCCTCCGTTACCATGTTAGGGGTCCTGGTCGCCGCAGTTAGTATCCTCTTATTCTTAGGCATTCGGAGCGGCGGAGTTCGGCAGCCATTTTATTCTCACGCATGACTTCCCCAGCAAGTTCAAGCAACTTTATTTGTCAAATGCCTAGAACTGGGGGGAGACAAATTAACTCAGTGACCCTTTAAAATTATGGTCATGTTGAGAAAATGAACATATGAAAATGGTCCTCAAAGTTCCAGACTCTGTAGCATCTTTTCAGTCATACGATTATGAGTTGGGTGCTTAAGTGTCCAGTTTGTGATTACAATATCACAGCAACCCATGTCCTATTATCACCATCTTGACCTTCCCTGCCAGCTTCCCACAAGCAAAGCCAATGGGAAAACCAGCAGATAAGGTTGCAAGTTGCCACAGTCAGTTGCTGCCACTGTTTTTTCTTCCAAAGAGCCCACTAGACTAGAGGACAGCATCCCAGGGATCTGCCTGCAGCACTCTTGGCCTCCTGTGGCTTCAGATAATCCTCTTTCCACAATCTCTCCCAATGCAACCAAGGCCTTCACCAGACGCCTGGGGCCCCCAACTATGCTCCCTAGTGCCTACCCACTGGGACTCTCGCTTACCACTTAACAACTTTGCACCCTGAGGCTACAACAGCAACTGGGACTTCTGAGATTCCTACCGATAAGCAACATAGTCATGTGACATTGTACTTTAAGACCACATTGCTTAGTAATAGTAATCCCAGTCACATTGTAACCTAGGCCTATCTGTACCATTGCTGTAAAGATGTGAGTGGAACATTCTACTTCTCGACAAATAGACCTTTATTTTATGTGACTTGGACACACAGAGCAGGAATAAACAACAACAAAGTGAAAAATACCACTTCTGGATTCACATTGGAGGACTTGGGAGGAAGAGATGAGGAACACTATGGCTGCCAAGTACAATACCTCCAAGACTTAACATTGATGATCATCCTCTCTGGATATTTCCAGCAGAAGCTTTTACAACGATCAATATGTAAAGATGCAGAGTGTGCAAAATAAGACTTCACATTGTTCGTTTTATATTCATATTTAGCTTCATTTACTGAAACTTCTATTTACATGATTTTATTAATCTTTGTATCTGTACATGCTCCAATTTAACACATCACAGGATTTGGAGAACAATGTGCAATAGTTATTTCCCTGGATAATTATAATTACATGAAAATATTACCGAAGCAAAAAAAAGACACCTTTCACTACTTACAATGGAATGGTAATATGTATCCTCATCAATTATTCACCTGGAGATACTGCCACACACCAACTTATCACAGAGATAAATAGTGAAATATTCAATCAAATAACACATATTAATCTAGATTTGTAGAACAAGCCATTACACTGTGATCCCTTTCTTGCTCTGTACAAAATTTTACTTAGCAGCTTCAATAAATCTACATTCAAGATTTTTTTTAAAGAAAACACATCAAAGTACTGTTTATCATTGCCCAACAAAACTGACCACAGATGTTAATCACCTTTCTTCTCTTCTTCATTATTCAGTCATGCCTTCATTTATGAAACAGCAAGAATATCCTTCATTGGAAGCCGCTGAGTCTTCTTTGGCTCATGCTCCCTTTATACCTCATAGTTGGGTTATATCTGTACTGTGGAATCTACTGAGGAATCTACTTCATGAGATGAATATATATACATCTCAGTCCTCTGAGATAAAGGTATATAAGTATATGTGCATATATGTATATGTGTATATACATGCCATTAGAGGGGGGAGAAGGGGGGAGTAGTCCATTACTGGAGCAGACCTCAGTAAGGAACAGAAAAGGTCCAGCACAAATCCTTCAGGCTTTAATAAAGCTACACAACTGTGAAAACTGTAAAAATCATGAATAAATATGGCAAAAAGAGTTGATGCAAAGTGCTATCTGTGTAAAGTAAGACATGGGGCTTGCAGGTAAAAATCCCCAAGTTATTACAAACGGTGACAATAGAAGGAAAGAGAAGACTTTTTCCTTAAACTGCATGAAGAAAATTCAATTTTCTATAGATTCAGTTACTGTGTATTTTACCTTTAGGGCAAAGAGCTCAAAAAGTGCAGACATGCTTTCCGGTCCAAAGAACATCTGCTTAAAGAGTCTTTCCTGTACAATCAGAAATCGGCAAGCTATGCTGATTTTTTTTTTTTTTGCAATGACTGGGGTTTGCAAAAATGCAGTCCTCACTTCATTTAGACTTAGAAAAGGAACATCCTTACAAAAAAATAATAATTAAACTGTGTTTCTGTTAGTATCCCCCAGGTAAATGAAATGTCCCCAAGTGATGGCAGCAACAACAGCAGGCAAAGGAGTGGTGGCTGGGGATTAAAATGTTCTTTTTCAGACTGACCATCTTCTTAGCTTCAACTGAGTCTCGCTCATCTCGCAGATTTTTGTTCATCTCTCTGCTCCAGAGGTAAGCAAGACAAATGCAAGTGTTATGGCTACAGTATCCACGTTTGCCTTTCCCTTCCCCCATATCCAAACTTATATAATTTCCATGATAGTGACATATAATGTATTCATGGTATTGCCTAGTCATTCCTAAAGTAATACAAGCCCTGTTTAGATTACTGTTACTTTGGCAAAATGATAGTTGCACAGCTATGAAAGGCTGCAAATCACTAGTGCAGAAATGATCTGACTTCCCTACTGCTATGATGTACTACAGCTCCCATAATTTCAGGTCACATTTCACAGGTACCAGATTGTAGCAGATTTCATAACTACTGACAGTCATTAATAGTACTGTGGTCAATTATTTTGCCTTACCTGCTTACCTCTGGTTTATTTATCAATGATTTATGTGATTAATCAAATGTTCTGAATTTGCATAATGCACTGAACTATAAAATAACTACACTGGGCTTTAATAGCAAGATAATTGTGAATCAATTTGTTGTATGAATATAGCCTTAGAAGACAGAGAAAACAAGGAAAGTAAGAAACTATTCTTTGTACGATCACAAATGCTAGTTCAATAATTTCTTTGGCACCTAGATTGCATTTAATAAATTCTGGAGAGCAATTGCTTGTATAAGGTGGCTATTATATGAGTTCAGCCCAATGTCAACTAGACAAGAAGTTTCTGAGTTCAATTTTCCCATTTTGGCAACAATCCAACAAATATTAGACCATCCAAATATTTAATTATACAAAGTAAATTGTTAACAATCTAACACATTATATTATTATTCTGAATACAAAAGAGCTTATACTGGGTGCTCCACTGTAAAAGAAATGAAGGAGAAAAAAATAGTCAAGACTATTTTGTTCGTCTTCATGACATCATTCTATTTCTTCCATACACCATGATCAAAATAAATCTTAATTGTTATCTGTAAGGCCAATAACTCTTAACAGCTAATTCCCCTGTAGCCCTCCCAACTGTTTTTTTTCTTAATTGTAAGTTAAATACACATTGTTCCTTCCCATGGAATTGTATCTCCAAGGGTAAAGAGAGGGACATAACAAACATCCTGGAAGAATTAGTCCCAGGTAGAGGTAGAGACACTTTCCATCCCCCCACCCCACCCTGTAATTCAGTCACAAGCCCACAATTGCAAAAGTCCATTTCCCTTCCTCTTTTTAAATTTCTTTTAACCTTGTAACATATCTAGGAGCTGTGGTGGCACAATGGTTAGAGTGCAGTACTGTAGGCTACTTCTGCTGACTGCTGGCTGCCTTCAGTTTGGCAGTTCGATTCTCACCGGCTCAGGGTTGACACAGCCTTCCATCCTTCTGAGGCTGGTAAAATGAGGAGCCAGGTTGTTGGGGGCAATAGGCTGACTCTGTAAACCACTTAGAGAAGGCTTTAAAGCACTGTGAAATGGTCTATAAGTCTAAGTGCTATTGCTATTCCCCAGAGCAGGGCTCCCCAAACCCTGGGCTGAGGCCCACTACTGGTCTGTTCAAAACTGAGACATGAACACAGCCGAAAAGTGCACATGCGTGTACAGCTCCACTTGTGCACATAGCTCCATTTGTACAAGTGGCCAGCACATGTGCCTGCTGCTCACGCAAATAGAGCTTTGCACACGCACGCTTTCACCCACCACTTGTGCAAAATCATCTCCTCTGCTTCCTCCCCCACCAGTCCACAAAACCAGAAAGGCTGGAGACCGCTGCCCCAAAGTGGTCCACTTTCTGTAGCTTCTGTATTCAAGTGTTTTCCAAGTAACTGAACAGACACTCACACTTCCAACCACACTTTTTCAGATACCTTTCTTACCTGAGGAGCTCCAACTGACGCAAGAGGCTTTGTTTTTCCTTCTGCATATTCTTAGAAGCTTGAAATATATCTCTGGGATAGAAGCAAGGAAAAAAAGTATTTCCTATATGTAAATCTGTATTTTATAATTTTGCAAATATTAATATTGGCTAAAACTTAGCAGTACTACACTCGCTGGCGATAACTGTATATGGAGGATGGTCTAAGTAAATTAATAATAACTAGGTCTCCCCTACTTGTTTGCATGCTGCACAACGGCATAATGTTGCTTGTGTGTTTTTGGCTTAATTCTGGGTATGAATCAAGTCATGGTAATTTGCAAGCTTGCAAATTTATGGTTTCACCTGAGGTATAAACCCACCCATTATGCTTTACTGAACATGGTTAAAACAAAGAATGGCTAAGTACATGATATGAACTTGGACTATTTGTTAATGGCCTATTGTTATCACAGGTTTATAGACAAGGATATTTACTTATCTGCCTTTTCTCAAAGGACATTCATATGTCCTTCTCATTCCCACTTTTTTCCCCTCCAATGGTTGCACCCTATAGTTTATAGGCCCTAAGGATACAGGTCAAGTGACATCAGGAGTCCTCAGCATGCAACATTCACTTAGCAACTGTTCAACATTACAAAGAGCACTGAAAAAAGTGACTTATGACCATCCTCACACTTACAACCATTGCAGCTTCCCGCAGACTTATGACCATCATTCATGACCTTCCCAGCCAACTACCAACAAGCAAAGGCCATGAGGGAAGCCAGATTTGGTTAACAACCGTGTGATTCACTTAATAATTGCAGTGATTTGCTTAACAGATGTAGCCAAAAAAGGTCATAAAATTGTGCACTACTCTCTTAACTGCCTTGCTTAGCAATGAAATTCTGGTCCCAATTGTGGTTGTAAGTCAAGGACTACCTGTATGTGTTTACCTGAGCACACCAAAATGTAGCACACCAAAAATAAATAAATGCTTTATTTTTTATACATCCATCTCATCTAAAACATTGTGTCTATGGATCATGGGTAGTTATTGTTTCTCAACAATCAACAACTTTGATTCTCCAAATATGTTTCTACTTCAACTCCCGTCGTCCCTGATGTGGGCATTTGGGATTTAATGCTCCGTGTGTTTGAAGCAGACCGCATCAGGGAAAACTGGTCGAAATGGTTGCACAGAGGGCAGGGCCATTCTCTTACCTCTGTTTACCATGGAAAGCCGGTTTTGGTCAATTAAGTACTAGCAAATATATTATTTTACCACTTGATAATATACAGTAACTGGTTACTTGATTGGCACCAATGGTTCTCAAATGACATATTTTTCTAAACATTAAAGTAATTGATTTCCGTGGAGATAATGATAATATTTGTTTTGTTCCAGGACTATCATGCCCTGTAGGTTTTGACAAAAGAAGGCCTTATATTTAAATGCTGGGGTGTTTGTTACCCAAGCTAATTCCTTCATGAAGTCGCTAGAAAAACGTAATTGGAAAAAGACTTCCATTATTAGTTTATCTCAAGGAAAGGAAAGGTACTATGCCTTTGGTGTACTTGAGATTTATAAAGATTGTAGTGGAGTAGGGAAAACAAAATATCAGAAAATGTTCACCCTTAAAAAGCTATCAATGTGCAGCAGCCACAGACAATAGCATTGCTTTTCTAATATTTCCATTCTAACTACGAAATGCCATTCTACATCTTGCCGTTACCCCTGGTCATACCTGTTCTTCTGTTCCTGCTCTGCCTGGGCTTCTTTCTGCAATTCTTGCAACCTACTTTGGGCTACTTCCAGGTCCCACTTGGTCCTTTCCAGCTGATCCAGGAGATTTTCACTCAGAATTTGTAATCTCTCATTTCGTATACGCATTTCTAGCTGCTCGGAGTGCTGACAGTGTAACTGATGTTCCAACTAAATATAAACATTTATAAAACAAAATAAATATAGTTGGAGAATGACTCTAGGATTGCAATAAGAATAATATCTAATATTGTTATTGTTTTATCCTGACAGTATATTTTTTTAAAAATTAATTTAAATTGCCTACAACAATATGGATAGAATACTTATCCAAACAAACTACTCCATTTCCCAATTCTCAATTGCGTTCCTCCAAGAATAATAACCATACAATTGTGACATGAATAAATACAGTTCTTCTTACTTTGGTGGGGATTAGTGTATCAGACCAGAGTGAAATATGAATGGAGTTGAAACCCTGCCAGAGCCATGGGCCTGGAAGTTAAGGGAGGATAGCAGATACTATTCAAAACCAGTTGGGCCTGGCCTTGCAGATTAAGATAAGATTTCAGAAGAAACTTGGCCTACAGTCATGGATTACCACGTCAGGAATTTTATAAAGTTTGCTATATCAATATTATGCAATTGGCTCTCAACCAGACAGCTGTTACTTAAACCAATCAGGTGTGGTTAGACGTAATCATAGACATATCCACCCCAAATGAAAGGACTCTCTGTAAAAATTATTTGCTTGCCACACCATAAGATATAAATTTCTTGACAGAGGCAGCAGGCTAGGCTACATCCCTCTTCAAATGGGCATTTTAAACTTATATCTTTCCTTAAATAGAACATGGCTTTGTCCACTTTAGTTCTGATCTCATCCACGAGAGTTTCCAAAAAGGTATTCAGACAGAAATGTTTCCATCCATGCACGCATCCTGACTTTGCAAACAAGATCTTTCAGTAGAGGAAAATATGTAAATGCAACAAAGGTTAGATTGGAGGGAGGGAGGGGCAGTAGGAAAGACAGGATGGAGAGGAGAAAGGAGAGGAACAGGAAAAAGGGAAAGGCAGAAGAAGGGGGGAAGGTTAAAAAGGAGGAAGAGAAAGGAGAGAAGGGAAGGGAGAGGTGGAAAGAAGGAAGGAGAGAAGAAAGAGAAGATAGGAAGGAGGGAGGGAAGAAGGTAGGGAAGCAAGGAGGGAAAAAGGGAGGGAAGGAAGGAGAGAAGGAGAGTAGATAGGAAGGAGGGAAGGAGGGAAGAAAGGAGGGAACGTAAGAGAAGAGAAAGGAGGGAAGGAAGGAAGGAGGGAGGGAAGGTATGAGAGAAGGAGGGGGGATGGAGAGAGGAAAGGGAAGGGGAAGGAAAGGAGGAAAGGAAAAGAAAGGAGGGAAGGAAGAAGGAGAGAAGGAGGGAAGGAAGGAAGGGGAGTGAGAAAGAAGAAACAAGGGAAGGAAAGAGGGAGGGAGGGAAGAAGATACCTAACCTTTGATGTCTATAATGATTTTGATATCACGGGAATGTCTTGAAACGTAGTCAAATGTAAAGCAAAACAGTGGATGTTGTATTGTCTTTTACCAGCTATTGGTTGTTGTATTTTTTCTTTTACTAATAAAAATAATTTTTTAAAAAAGCCTATCATATTTATTCCTGCAATACTAGTATTAATGTAGCAGCAAGAAGGATTTAACATTGTTGAACTCACAGGCATGTCCACTCATCCCTGAAGGACCGCAACATTTTTTAATGCTTTGTACAACTCACAAACCAAAGACTGTAAAAACAACACAAAGCTTTTTCACATCTTGATGTAGTATGGCAATGAAAGGACAATAGAAAGCCTACAGATGGTAACACTAGTACCTATTAGTACCAAATGAAACAAGAATGATAAAATAATAAATAGAGCAGAAAGCATTTTACTTCTTCCTTTCCAACAGGCCTATATCTTAATTTGCTGAACTTGTAGATCAGAAGGTTGGCAGTTCAGCAGCTCGAATCCCTAGCGCCATGTAACTGAGTGAGCTCCCTTTACTTGTTCCAGTTTCTGCCAACCTAGCAGTTCGAAAGCATGGAAAAATGCAAGTAGAAAAATAGGGACCACCTTTGGTGGGAAGGTAACAGTATTCCATGCCCTTTGGCATTTAGTCATGCTGGCCACATGACCCCAGAGATGTCTTCAGACAGCGCTGGCTCTTCGGCTTTGAAACGAAGATGAGCACCACCCCCTAGTGTCGGCAACGACTAGCACATATGTGCAAGGGGAACCTTTACCTTTACCCTAATCCAGTTCTAGTTCTGCAAAAAATACTGCCAGCCAGACAAGATGTACTTTCCAATGCATCTTTGCATCCCTTGTGCATATACAAAAACTTATGTTAAGCCATGAGTTTTTCTTGATGGAATCAACAAATACTTTGTAGCAGCCTTTTTCTATTCCACATCCTCCAAACATTTACCAAGGATTCTGGAAATCCTAATCCAGTATATTTAGAAAACACCAGATTGGGCAAGGATAGTTTATGGTAAAGATTGTTACCCCTTTACTTAATGATAACTTTGGTTTAATCATAAAAGGATGAGAAGCAGGCCTCGGTCACCTTTTTTTGCCGGTAAAGAATTTTCTCAAATTCTTGTTCTTTGTTCTGCAACTCTTTCTGAAACATGTTGTTTTTCTCAAGTCTTGTTGACTCCTGCAAAAAGAAAACAGAGGAACAAGTGTTCCTTTTTTTTTCTCTCCATAAAATCATTCCAAGCACTTGCCAAACATCATAGGAGTAATCAAGAATTAGGATTGCGTGCAGATCAGGAGTTTTACCTGCTGAACCAGCCGCTCCCTTTCAGCTTTAATTTGTTGCTCCATTTCCTCATAGAGACACCTGATTTCTCGGCCATGGTCGGTCTCTCTTCTAAAAGAATAGAACAGGAAGAAGGAGATGTGGAAAAAGTGTATACCACTGTTTTTCAAACTCGGCAACAATGCTGGCTGGAGAATTCTGGTAGCTGCAGTTCACACATATTAAAGTTGCCAAGTGTGAAAAACATTGGTTGGGTAAAATAAACAAAAAATGAAAACAAAGTAAGAGAATGGGGGAAATCTTTTTTTTAAAGCAAAATAAGTACATTCTACTTCACCACGATACTACACCCTGTCACTTTTCACATACTCACTAATTATGGCACTCTCACAGCCCTACAAAAATATCAAAATGTTTAAATAGTTGCTGCCCATAAAAAGAGAAATTCCTAAAAAGAAAAACTCAGGATTCTTTACAAGAGGCTTAATATGTTGTTTCTGGATAATGAATGTTTGCTGTAAGTTTTACAATCCTATCTGCAATCTTCAGCAACTGTAAGTAGGCCTTGGAAAAATTATTCCAGTAAAACTCGTTGTTGTTAAAGATCAAGGTGTATAAAAGATTAGATTAATCATGTTTTATAATAAATTGACACAATGACTGATTTAAATTACTGACATTTTATCTATTTTGTTTTATTCACAAAGTTGGCTTATCTTGGCATCAAAGTTGAGCCCCATATTTTACTTCAACTATGCCTCCATGCTGTGCATGAATATTTTACCATCAACAATGTTTTACAAATTTTTTGCCTTCTAATTAAAACTGTATGATAGTGTCATGCACTATCATACTTGCACAACATAGTCTTTCCTCTAGATTCCCACATTCTGCCAGTCCCTATTGATGGTTCATGGGTAGGAGAGGTGGCTTGCTCTAGGTTCGGCCAGATTTGGCTGAACCGGTAGTGGTAATTTGGCCTGGGTTGCAGAATCGGCAGATCCAGGCTGGCCATGCCCCTGAACCGGTTCCCCGGTCTCTTCTGCCATTGCCGGCATGTTTCGCAGAATATGCGCAGAACAATTAACAGCCAACTGTGCATGTGCAAGCAATGTGTGGCGGGGGCATACGCGAGTGTGAAGCGAACTGGTGCTAAGTGGTACAGAAACCCACCCCTGATGGGAAGCCAATGCTCCAATCTTCATCATAACAAAAGAGGCATTAAGACATTCTGGGAATTGCTTACCGTTTTAATACCAGTTCCATCGATTCTTTCTCATGGTGTAGTTCCTTGATGTATGAAGAAATATGGAAAAGAAACTCTTCAAACCTGGCTAGGAGTTCTGGTGCCTCTTTTCGGATTCGAACCCAAAGCTCTTGAACTTCACCCTGACTGGAGTAAAGGCAATGGAGATTCTAGCAAAATGCTTTTAATAATTAAAAACAAGACACAACCTTAAGTTCTACTCCTACCCACACTTCCTTATGATAAAAACAAGCAGACCACAAGAGGAAGGACATAAATCTTAAAGTCTGAGCTTTCTCTGTACATTAGGTTTGCACATTCCCCCCTTCAAAATAGTTTTGGTTGACTCTTATTCTAATTTTTGCTCTTCTTCCTTCCTTAATATTGTCACAGAATCATGCATTAGCCCTCATTGGACTAGCAACAGAAAAGCAGAAGAGTAACATTCTCATATGGGCATAAGAAATCCATAGACCACCAGATTTACTATAGCCCTCAGTTCCAGTCAATGTGACCACTGGTAAGAGATATTAAGAGCTATAATTCAGCAGCAGCTGGAGAGCCAGAGGGTCTTCACCCCTATTTTACAGATTAAAGGCAATAGATATAGTTCACTAATTATATAGCAAAGAGTCTGCCATACAAAATTCAAGGCAACCTTTTTTGAACGTGAGGCTGTTAAATGGAACAATTATAATAATCATACTCTAATGGGAAAAGACAGATTGGAGAAGTTCCATCTTACTCTTCAAAGATCTGGGATGCTTCAAACTGCTCCAGCACAGAGCAAAACAGTTTCTCCCCTTCATCCGTCTGGTCCAATTCCTCTGACCAGCTAGATTCAAAGGTCTCCTCGTGACTGGCATTTTCAGAGTTCTGGTGTGGCTCGTTTCCTATGAACTTCCCTATGAAAATAAGTGAAAGAATACAAGATCACCTTTCAGCCCACAGAAAGGAAATTTGCTTTAGGCTTATTTTGCTCTGTTTTGCAAAGAGAGAGAACTACAATACTGACTGGAAGCCCACTGAAGTTACAAACTTCAAGACAAAGTCCCAGACTGCAGTATCAGGACCTACATAATTAATTGGGGAAGCAAAATTAGAGACCCTTTGTGAAATAGCAAATCCATAACCCCATCTTAACTTAGAAAGTGGTTTTCTAAATCGCACTGGCTATGTACGTTGTCCTAAGAACAATAGGACTGGCCAACTTTAGCCCACCCACATAATTTATGCAGCGAACTGTGGTTACTCTGTGGCAATGAAGATAATTCTGCTTATCACCCTTCCCTCACTTAGTACTCATAAGTATGTTTGAATATAAACCTCAGACTCCCCAGCCGTTTAGATCTTTCACCTTGCTAGCTGCAAATTCTGGAAACTACAGTTAATCATACTAGAAGGGCAGCTTCGCGGTCTTAAAAATATTCTCTGCTATTCCACACAGGTAGTCTTCCTCTTAATGTATGGCTGTTCATTCAGCGACTATTGGAAATTAAGATGTCACTGAATGAAGGTATCTATCATTGGTGTTCACAGTCACAGCCATTAAACAGCCCCTGCAGTCATGCAATTGCAATCTGGGCTGTTAGCAACCTCGTGTGATCACCATTAGTGATCATCCCTGCCAGATTCCTGAGAAAGTCAACAGGAAAGTCAGATTAGGAGGTCACAAGCCATTTTGTTTCTCTAAACAGTGCACCATTTCCCCTCTCCCACTTTCTCTCTCACACACACACCAGTTAGAGAGAAGGTTTTTTCCCCTAGCCAGGGAAGTCAGTACAGGGACATATTGTATAGAGGAACAAAGTTGGGACAGCTTCCCTTCCCTATGCAGTGTGCGGACTCCCCGCCCCGCCCCAGGCTACAGAGAAAGCTTTTCTAATTTTCTAGTGCACTGTGGTGAAGGAAGCCAACATGGCTTCCAGACCACCCGTTCTGTGCACAGAGGGGAGCTGCCTGTCTTCCTTCAGCAGGCAGCTCTTTTTCTCCATTCTTTTAACAACCCATTGCAGCCATATCTGGAAGTGCAGGGACAGTGGTCATTGAATGAGGCAGTTATGAGGGCATCTCACTTAAGAACCGCAGTGACTTACAACTGTAATGGACAGAGTGGTTGTAACTCATCGACTATCTATATTATACATTGTTTCCAGGACTAAACTCTCGCAAACACGGAGTATGGTTGAATCCTGCATTTTATTATTAGTATTATTATTTGGACTTCTTACACATATAAATAACTCAGTTTTTTAAAAAACTGCAGTTTGTTAAATGATTTGCTGACCTGATTTGCACATAATACTAAGGTAAAAACAAATAGTTACTATAGCTTAGTGTTATATCTGACAAAATAACTGTTATATGTGAATTAGTGCCAAATTACGGAAGTGGCTATCAGAGAGCGCATACTGCTTTCTTCTATTACTTTTCTCTCTCAAGCATTGTCTTGCTTACCTCAGAAGACAGAGCACAGAGATGCCTTCCCTCTGCTACACCCCCCCCCCCCAGTATTTTAATAAGAATGATTTGTCTAACTGGCTTTCTCATTTGTGATAGGCTGACTATGTCATTCCCCTTATTACTATTGGCTTAGCAAACACTTGATTTCAGAGTTAGGCTGGAAGTTGGGGGAGGGGTCAAGCATGGGATTATTTTAGAATCCTCGCATAACTGCAAAAAACATAAACCTTCCACCCCTAGATTCATGAAACCTTATGTGGCTGTTCCCAAGGGAAGGCAAGCAGTCTGGGGTGATTCTTGTAATTTAAGTAGAGAACAATAAAGTAACCTGTTTTAGCTATCTGAGCGGCTATTAACCATTAACTATTCTGGGATAGGTCAGTACTAGCAATATTCTATTCAGGCAGTCCTCGACTTACAACAGTGTGGTTAGTGACCGTTCAAAGATACGACACTGAAAAAAAGTGACTTTTTGACCATTGCAGCATCCCCATGCTCGCTTGATTTACATTCAGATGCTTAACAACTGATTCACATTTATGACAGTTGCAGTGTCCCGGGGTCTTATGATCACCTTTTTTACAACCCTCTGACAAGCAAAATCAATGAGGAAACCTGATTCACTTAACAACCGTGTTACTGATTTAACTGCAGTGATTCACTTAACAAAGGTGACAAGAAAAGTCATAAAATGGAGCAAAACTCACTTAACAAACTTCTCATTTTGCAACATAAATTTTGGGCTCAATTGGGGTCATAAGCTGAGGACTACCTGTATTATGATTACTACTCCTAAATGTGTAGCCTAGGTCAAATACTCTTGAAACTCCAAGATATTTACCCTTTGGACGAAATATACTATATCATGTCTCTATTCTAGTTCATGAAATCAGAATCTCTCACTGCTTTCCTACCCAATTCCCTACGTCTGATCACTTTGGTCAGCCTGCTTTGTAGCAAAGTTTTAGAACTGTTGATTTAAGTTGTCTTCTTAAACAGAAGAACTTGGTTTCTTCTAATCAGCACAAGGGTATTTTAGTAACCTCCCCTCCTTCAAAGCCAGCTCATACCAAATGTATCTTTCTTACATTATCTACTTTGCCTGCATGGGGGAATTCATGCTTGCTGGATATTTTAGCAGTAAATGAGAAGTGTTGGAAGACTTGTTAGTAGGACAGCAGGTGGTTGCAAGGAAACCTCATCCCAACATGACTCACAGTAAGCCGAACTACATTCCATACTCTGTTCTGCAAACATGAAGTTTGGTGTGGCTTCCAGATGCTCACTACCCTGAGAAACTTGTTTGTGGAATAGACATGGGGCAAAAAAAAAATCCTGAAAGTATACCAACATTTGTAAGCAGTGTTTGTTTTACTAAACAGTAAAATGGCAAAGACAAATAGTTCACCAGCTTGGATTTACTCTTTGTCTATCCATTCCTACCTCTTTGCTTCAGAGTAGAGCAATATTTTCTCCATATATCACTGCCTTGCCTGCTACAGTAGACTGAGTTTTCAGTATGGTTCCATTCTCAGCTGTCTGAGAACAGAAATATGGATTTCCTGTCTACTGTTTGCCTTCAACAGGAGCAGCCATCATTGTTCCACATGTAGTGACTCTCCTTCTTCTCTTACCTAGGCCTACACTGAATTCTACTGGGGTGAGGTAACCATTATTGTCTTGCACCAGACTGTCAAAAACAGCCTCCAGCTGTTCGGTTGTGAATGGTAGCTCACTTTGTAACCGCTGTGGAAAAGAAGAAAAAGGAGGGTCAGATTCAGGATTTTTAACTATAATTAACAGAACAAATAGAAAATATTATTCTCACCTTATTTCCCCAGTTGCCTCTATAGAACTAAGCTTGCCAAGTTCTTGTACAATGCAGATGAAAGGATTGGGGGTGGGGGTGGGGGTACGGACTTTCCTTGAATACATGGGTCTGATGATTTGCACTCTTGCATTTTAATGTGCTCTAAACTCACATTAATGGGTAGAGTTTCTAGTTAAGGTGTGTCTTAACCACTATAGTCTATAATTATAATTAGCATTTAGTATGATAAACCAGAGAATGAAATCCTGAATAACCTTACTGGCATGTAACTCATGGAAAATTGGCAGACGTCATATAAACAATGAACATTCTACTTTGCCAGGGCAGAAACTGGGTGTTCTCTAAGCGCACACTCTGTCCAACTTAGCTGCAATTCATAGCCACAACCATTCATTTGGTATTTCTTCTGCGCCTTTAACAGCACTCTTCAAAGCATGCAAATATGTGCAAAAGAAGGGACCAGGATAAGCTCTTTTTTTAATTTGATATCCCTTCAGTAGCCTTCCCGTATTTTATTTCTTCATGGCACAGAAAGACACAGAAAGATGGCCACTGAAGCCAAAGTTTCATTTATCCTATGACAGGCATCACAACGTCTGTACTTTCTTTCGGATTTATGCTGAAGACTTTCTTGTCTTTGGGAGTAGATGCTGGTGCAGGTGTGAAGTAGACACAGTATCTGTACCTAACCTTCAAGAATTGATGTGAAGAATTTTGCCGCCTCTTGCTAAAATTTAGATATGTGTCCATATATCTTTTAGATGTGTGTCCATTTATTCTTATGTATACTGACTGCTCTGTGTTTTTAAAGAAATGAAGTACAGTCTTTGTCTATGTTGTGTTACATTTGTTTACGGACTTTTTTTATTTAAAAAAAATTACTTAGGCCAAATTCAGCATCCATGGGAAGTAAGAGTTAATGTGGAAGATGATATAAGATTCACCCATTATATTAATCGACAATCTTATACAAACAAAGCTTATTAAATAAATTAGAATTGATTCATATCATATATTAAACCATAAACTTTGATTTTGTTGCCAATATAGATAGCCAATTAATACTATGGCAATTCATAGTGACTATGGCAGATGGTTATGTTCAGCATTTTTGAGTACACTGAACATCAACACCAATGTTGAAGAAAAGCTGAAAAGATGATGGTGACAACCCAAGAGAGGTGTGAAAATGATGGATGGAATGTTGACAGCCTTAATGAGACCAGCTAACGGATCAGTTGGTGAACATATAAAAGGAACCAATCAGAAAGTGGCAAGGGGATCTTCTTGTGACAATTACCAGCTGACTGAATGAACAAGAAACCATCACCAGACTAAGCAACATAAACAAGAGCTAAGTACATGGTGAAGAAAGGCAAAAGGAAAACTTAAAGTAAAAAATGTCTATGGATATTCTCAGTCGGGTCATGGTTTTCCCAAAGGTACTTTTTCAAAAGGCAACTGGAATTTGTTTTTCCTTGAAGAAATTTCACTTTTTATCCAAGAAGCTTTGTCAGTTCTGATGAAGAAGAACTAAAGAAGCTTCTTGGATGAGAAGTAAAACACCTGCAAGGAAAACCAAGGTCCAGTTGCCTTTTGAAAAAGCACCTTTGGAACAAAGTACTAAACTGGATTAGCTGAGCAACCAAAAAGCACAGAACATGAATTGGGCAATTTGGACTTCTTTCCAAATGTGAGAACATATAAAAAGAAAAGATAAATATTAAACTTTGAGCATCTGACTGACCAATGACAGAAAAGAAGACAGTTAAATGATGATGGTTTTCACCATTCCTTTCATTCACTTGAGGGCATATGGGGGTGAAATTCAGCAGGTTCTGATAGGGTCTGGAGAACCGGTAGTGGAAATTTTGAATAGTTCGGAGAACTGGCAAATACCACATCTGGCTGGCCCAGAGTGGGGTGGGAATGGAGATTTTGCAGTATCCTTCCCCTGACACGCCTACTAAGCCACACCCACAGAACTAGTAGTAAAAAAAATTGAATTTCACCACTGATATGGATATATCTAAACAGAAACAGGGAAAATGAATGTCAGTCTTGGGTCAATACCAAGCAATCTTCAACTTTGGTATTACATTTAAGCTGAGACTTTAACAGAAAACCATTTTATGCTAAACCTATAATAATTAAATTATATTGCACCATATTTGATGTCAGTCTGATACTTGGTTTGCTCCAGTACTGTTTTCAAAGCTCAGACTTGAATGTTCTGCTTTGTATTTGGAACAGAATCTGTTAAATAAAGTGATATGCTTCTTCCCATGAACTATGATACTTTCCTACACCTAGTCGTTGCATTCACACAATACATCAAACAAGCAAACCATATAGTATCTTGAGAAGCCAGCCAGTGTCAGATCCTTACCTGCATGTCAAATCTTGTTATGAAACCCTTCTCCTCCTTGTCACAGAGCCGGAAGAGCTCCTGGGCTTTTTCCAGCATTTCCACTTGTGTGTTTCCCTCACCACTCAAGCAGAGAAGGGGAGAAGGAAGCGAAAAGGAGCGAGAGACACCTTCAGTCATTCCATTTACTTCTTTG
Organism: Thamnophis elegans; assembly: GCF_009769535.1. Lineage (NCBI taxonomy): Eukaryota > Metazoa > Chordata > Lepidosauria > Squamata > Natricidae > Thamnophis > Thamnophis elegans. The sequence continues at coordinate 76,831,654 of NC_045541.1, read as the reverse complement.
TCTTCCTGATGGAGAGTTTTGGAATGTTCTTTCCCAGATCTCTGCATTGCTTTGCAAGCTTTTCACTGAAATGATAAAACATTAGGGGTGGGTGGGAGTAAAATGAACTTAATTACTTTTCTCCTTAAAATAATAAATGAGAGTTTTCCAAACATGTTCTGCAAAAAGACTACTGAGAATAATCATTTATATGAATGAAAAACAGGGAAAGTATTTTTCAGAATAACACTGGGTTAAATATGCAGTTCTACCAAAATCTCCATCTCGAAGCAAAACATAGCTCTCATGTGTTTTGGAGGAAGTAGAAGTTAGTGTCCTAGAACACTGCAGAATAAGTAAATACTCTATGCTCTATGCACAGAATATGTGATTGTTAAAACAAGCCTTCTGCTGCAAATATAATCAAGATGAAATCACTACAGCACCACATTTGGAGAAAATAGAACAGAAAAGAGGCATGCCACTATTCCAGATTTTAATCTTTGAAAGTCTTTTGTATTATACCACCACTGATTTAGATTCAAGAAAACCTTCTAACATTTAGAAAGCAGCTTATAACTTGCTTCCATAAAATATTTAGAACACATAAGCATGGATTGAGGCTACAATTTTGTTGAGAATAAGTAATGCTAAATTCCATGGGATTACTTCTGAAAAAAAAAACTAGGAAAACGGCTACTTACATACATATTACATTGCAGGCTTGCTGATATAGAAGAGTATCTTGTATCTTTGTCCATAAATCTTGTATGAAATTTATCTACTGTAAAAAAAAAAAAAACTACAAATATTAAATACTACATAGCAGACCTGAGATGATTACAGTTACTAAATAAATGTCAAACTAAAACCTACTTCATTCAAGTACACATGCTCCCACCAAGAGAATCAGTTTCACAGATATGACTGATAACTTGCCTTCTAGAAGGAACCTTCTTATTTGACCAAATTCTACTAAACGAAGTTTTAGATATCTATCATCCCTGAGTGATCGATATGTGTTGGAAGGAAGACATATCAATCTTTGTATAAAATAAACAGTGCTTATATTTGGAAAGTTACCCTTCAGTACTTAACTCAAAAAAAAAGAAAGGTTATTTAGCGTATGATGCGAACACGATAGAAGAGAAGTAAACATATACAAATAATCCACATATTTATATTCAAAATGTCTCAGGGCATATGGTGGTGGCCTCATAACTAGATGTACATTATATATAAAAAAGAGAGTAACAGATAAAATACCTTTAAAGTCTTCATTTCGATGGCAGAAATAATAAATCCTTTGCTATCAAGTTCACAGAAGCCTTCGGTTTTTACATCTCTTCAAGAGCTGAAGAATTAATGCAGTTTTTCCTCAAATGGGGCACATTTTCTCATCTTCTCCCCAAAAGCCTACAAAGGCCAAACATTCATTATGTAATTAAAACCATGAAAAGAATCCATGTTATTTGAAAGAAAAATTGAAATAGCATTACTATAAATGAGGACACAGAAACACAGACGTGTGTATTATCTGAAATACTTAATTCTCTTTTTAGTCTATTCAGTTGGGTCATAAAGAGTCCTTTGACAGAAAACAGGAAAGACCAGTAAGAAGATGTAGTACAATACCGGTATGGTATTGTATGTTCAATAGAAGAGATTAGCACTCAAGGGAAAGTAGCAGGATGTACTCAAACTATCACAATGCTTATTGCAGCTCAATTGATTCAGCACAGCAGAAGTCTAATTTTTAAAAAGTCCTTTATTTCTATAATATGGTAAACAAAGGCTGTCTAACTCTTAAGTGCCCTTTCCTAAGGATTATTAAAAGCTAAGGATAAACTATTTCAATGCGGTGTAGTCAAAACCAAAGGATCACGTTTCACAATAAGGGAAACAGAAAATCTTCCTTCAAAAAACCCAAAGAGATTTTGTGAGAAATGCAGAGAAATAAGACCCTGTTGTTGTTTATCCCAGTTACTTTGTACAGCAGTATTCCAGCAGATCTTTAAAATAATTCAATATTTTCTCTCTTCTTACAACAATGACCAGAAATATGGAGTCTGCGGGCAAGATGAGACTTCACTTCGTCCAAATTATGGAGTTGTTGGTGCTCCCTGAGCTTGCTTGTTTACTTGCGGATATTTCATTACCCAATTAGGTAACTTCCTCACTGCCAATGAGTGTGAAGTTTGCAGTATATAACCAAACTCAGAGAGCATCAATAACTTCACAATTCAATCCTGAGTGACATACTGTATATTCTCTGCATTTGTCCAGATTGTTAGACAAAGATGCTGAGATGCTACGTCTTCACACAGACTCTAAACAAAAGGATACAGATAATATAGTTGACTGACTCACACATATATTTCGGAACTGTTCCAGGACTGAGTTCAATAAAAGCATGGGCTTGATCTTATTTATTGCCAGGGCTTAATAGCTGGAGAAATATTTTGGAAGACATTTAGTATTAGTTATTTAAGATCTTCAAACAAGACATATTATATCACTTGGTAGATTGTACAGATATTCTAAGTGGGGGAAAGGATATTTTTATTAGATAAGACAAATTGTTGATACTGGTGTTAAATGAGTGATAATATACTCAGCTCCCCATTAGGAACTTAGTAAAGTTACCAAAGCAAAGTATTTTTCAAGTCATGTTCGAAGTTTAGTATTTCTTCAAAGCTTAGTACTTGATGGATATATTCATGCAGTTTTTCACTGGCAGTAAGAAATTGCCTTGCCTTTAAAAACAAACATCTGAGGCAGGTTTACAGTACAACCTTGGAATTTCCCAGAGGTCTCCCATTCAAGCACTAATTAGAAAAAACTCTCTTTTACTTCCAGGGTCAGACAAAGTCGGTTGCATTGTACTCCCTATTGAGATGATAAAATTCTGACTTTTATCAAATGCCTATTTAAGAATACATGGTTAAATAACAAATGTATCTACAGGTAACCCTTGATTTACAACAGTTTATTTAGTCACAGTTTGAAGTTACAACAGCACTGAAAAAAGTGACTTATGGCCATTTTTCACACTTATGACCATTGCAGCGAATCTGTGGTTATGATTGAAATTTAGACGCTTGGCAACTGACTCAATATTTATGACAGTTACAGTGTCTCAGGGTCATGTGATCATCTTTTGCAACCTTTTGTCAATGGGGAAGTCAGATTCACTTAACAACGGTACTAATCTAACAACTGCAGTGACTCATTCAACAATATGGCAAGAAAGATCATAAAATGAAGTAAAATTCACTTAACTTTCTCACTTAGCAACAAAATTTTCAGACTCAATTGTGGCTCTACGTTGAGGACTATCTGTATTATTTATGCATAAGACTAATGACTGAGAGATATCTGTCTGTAGACTGGCCTGGTAATAGCACACCCAATTTAAGTTCAAATATGTGCAACTTTTCAGTTGCTTTTGAGTGTTCAGCATCACTTTCCCTTAACCTGGTGCCCTCCTTATTTAGAATACAACTTCCATAAATCCAAGCCAGGAAAGCCAATAACTGGGATGAGTTTGAAACAATTAGAACCAGAGTTTCTCAAGGGCATCTTTCTTTATAGGGTTCCAAGCTATACCCACTCACAAAATAAGACCCAAGTATAATTAGCTTTTTAAAGTACTGACATTAATTCAAATGCAACAACTTCTTTAAAAGCAGAACATTATCGTTGCCTCTTTATTAAAGAGAATGGGAATGAAAGCCTAATTATACATTCTCTTAGGAAAAGCATAATTACAGTATTACATTTTCAATTAAACTTTAATCCTATGAATTGTTCAGCAAAACATTCAGTAAAATTCCCTTTCCCACGAAGCAATTTATATTAGGAAAAGCCTTGCTACTGGTATCTCTAATAGATTGATATTAAAAATAATAACCAAGTTGAGACTGAAGACAAAGTCCTGAACAACAATGTCACTGCTCATTTCCATTATCACTTTATCATATAATAACAGGATCTTTATGGTTGATTCCTCATGTTTTTGTGAGCCAGCCTAAGGTTTCCAGTTTAGACGACTTCCAAAGAGATATACTGTATATACCTAGCACAAAAAGACCAACGTTTGGGAAGAATATTGAGAAATCTACTAGATGCGTTTGTGTTTGTGATTTTAACAAAACTATCTCTTTTTTTTCTTACTGTGGTCAACACAGACAAGACATTTATGTAGTGCAATTGCCCTGTCCCAACTGAGGAATGTTAGGTATATTCTGATGTGTTTCCTCATGATATTTACTTTCTTGAGAAAATACAATAGGGGAAGATAGAACAGATGCACAATATCTTTTGATGGTAATGCCAAGAACGGTTATTGGGAAACATCCCTCTGCTTGGTTTGCAGGATGCACCAGGCTGAATATTTGATTTGGGCTTATCATGATGTTTGAATGGATTAGCTTCAATAGTGAAGTAAATCACTGTTGTTTGTTCAACAAATGATAAACAAAGCAAACTGTGGCAAAATTCTGCAGTCTTTTCCCCCCCTAACTTTCCAAGTTCCCTTTGAGCTAAATAAACAAAAACCAGTAACAAAATTTTCCATAATTTTGAAATGAAAATATAGGAAATCTATAATGTAATTCTTAAAACAGATTCAACTTAATTAAAAAAGACTCCCTGGCCTTTCCCACTTATGAAACCTGATTAACAAAAGAAAATGTCTCCATCAGCCTTTGTTTTATTGCTCCATTCAATATGGAGTTCTCTTTACAAATTATATGTGGCTTCTAGGAATCAAAACTCTGCCCACCCTTAAACTGGTACAATACCTGAAATCAGCCTAAAAGAAAACAGTGGAGCTCATATAAGCAGTTACTAGATATACTGTACCTTGCAAGACAAAATAGCAAGTGCTGCATTCTGTTTATGACCCCCCCCAAAAGGTTCTAAAATCCCCCCCCTTTTCTAATTGAAAGAAGAAACTTTTGGGCTTACATTTAGCTCCTTTCTTTCACTATTTGAAATCGACACTCTCATCCTAAACAGTAGCTAAACATACTTAGTCCAACTCAGTTATTTGAAAAGCCAAAGAGATGGACAGATATCTTATTTTGCAAAACTTAAGAGCTCACTAGAATCTTTGTTTTGCCAAAAAGAAAAAAAGGATAATAAAAACACATAGCTATAAGCTTCTTTCTACACAGCATTTCTGATAATTTATTTTCTCTAACCCTTTGAAATCTCTAAAATCAACTCACATGGAACCATTTTTTTCCTGTGAAAATGGAACCGATTGAAAATGGAAACAACTTCAACTAAACACATTGGGATTTACACATAGTATACAAGTATAAAATGATACATTTTGTGACAGATAAGTGAATTATTATATATTTTAGTCCACTAGCATTCACAGGAGTTTTTGATATGGTGGCGTAAGGCAGATCCTACGAATAAGGAAGTTTGCAGAAAATTCTACCCATTATGCTTGGCTGTATTATTTTTTATTTTACATTTAACAAGGACAATTTTGCACACATTCTTGCAGGAAAGCTGATAGGTACGATACTGTCCTGTAATTGCTACTGGGCATGTATTCTTTCCATTAAGTCAGGACGAAGCCAAAGCTAGCAAAGTCTGTTTCAGAAATGTCAAATTCTGAAAGGAGGGTGCTTTTTCTGTTTTGAAGAGCAGATAGCTCAGGGCAGCAAGCCAAGACAAAGATGCCCTTGGCTTTCTCCACACCGGCTAAGGGTATCAGGCTTTGGCACAGCAACAGAAATTCCAACACACTGGAGACCTTCGGTGCCAGGATCATGGGAGAGTTTAACAGCCTTGAGTAAAGCTCTTCACTTATGGATACCAGAGCAGCCCTCTAAGGTAATATTTACCTAGCAAAAGCAAACGTACAAACGCCAGAAGGAACATTTGGTCAGGTGAGAGGATCAGGGTTGATTGGGGGATTTCCTCCGTCCTTCATTTTTGACTGCTTCTTTCCTCGAACTTTAAACAGCTATTTTGTCTTCAGTGCCCTTTAATAACACTTCAAAGAGCGGGAGCTGAGAAGATACATAATTGATGGGATCCTTACAACTCATATGAGATGAGCAAAGGCAGACAGTGTAAAGTCAAACAGGAATGGGGGACCTTGTTAGATGTTTCATTCGTACATAAGATGATGAAAACAAGAACTGTAGCAAATTGGAGGTCAAGTGTGAAAAGGGTGATTACTCTTACACTGAAAGTATATGTCATGCAAATACTGCTGTACAATCTAAAGCTAGAAAACTAGAAATTTGAGAAGCCAGTCCTAGAGGGCTTACTGGAAAAGAACATAGCTTTTGATTACAGTACTAAACTCTTTGCTATGCTTTATTATTCCAGCTTATTAACAATTGCTTCATATGCAAACTCTTAGGAAGCCAAAACACGTGGATAGATATTGTTAGACTATCTGGGAGCCAAAAGACGTAAATTCATTTCCACTCTTTGCTATTAATTGGTTGAAGAGTTAAAATGCCTTAACTACCTTTAAACCTAAAGGGAACATGGGATACTAATAATTCTACAGTTTTACTCCTGAAAGATATTGTATGCATGCGTGTTTGCACCTGCATAAATATATGAGCTCCTCCAGTTTTCTCCTTGTGTGTTCTTTGAAAAAGTGATGCCATCCCAGATCTAATACATTTAGGTTAGATTTTGCATAGGCAGCTTGATATTTAATTCTCCTCATATCACATTATGTTCTCCAAAAATACACTGAGCAGAGCTATTTACCAAAACTCTGGAATAATTTCTGCAACAACATTTATCAAAGCGGTGAACAAAAGATATCCACCTCCATATAAGAATAAACATAAGTTGAAATAACAATTATTATTATGGGAATATATCAGTGGTGGGATTCACATTTTTTACTACTGGTTCTGTGGGTGTGGCTTGGTAGGCATGGCAGGGGAAGGGTACTGTAAAATCTCCATTCCCTCCCCACTCCAAGGGAAGGTTACTGCAAAATCCCCATTTCCTCCCCATTAGCTGGGACTCGGGAGGCAGAGAACAGATGGGGGCGTGGCCAGTAAGAGGTAGTATTTATCGGTTCTCCAAATTACTCAAAATTTCCGCTACCAGTTCTCCAGAACTGGTCAGAACCTGCTGAATACCACCTCTGGAATATATAATGGAATGTGAAAATGACCTTTGAAGGGGGGGGGAGGGAGGCTTCTTAGGGAATGATCAGATAAAAGGGGGGAATGCCCATAGCTGAGTAATGGATATAGAAAGAAACTTAGAATTTTCCCAATGAAACAGGCAGTAAAAAGAGAGTGCAGAAGACTTGTGCAGCTGTCAGAATGTCGCTGATTGTTCCATCTGGAGAATAATAAAGCTAAGCTTTATTATTTTAAACTCTGCAACCAGTTAACAGCAAAGAGGGGAAATGAATTTACATATTTTGGCTCCCAGATAGTCTAACAATATCTATCCACATGTTTTGGCTTTCTAAAAGTTTGCATATGAAGCAATGGTTAATAATGCAGTTTGCCCCATTGCTTCCAAATATATGGCCACTGCAGGTAAAAGGATAAGAAAGAATTCCAGAAGCCATGCTCAGTACAGATAGATCCTCAACTTACAACAGTTCATTTAGTGTCCATTTGAAGTTACAGCAGCACTGAAAAAAGTGACTTGTGACCGTTGTTCACACTCATGTGAACAAAAATGGTCATAAGTCACTTCTTTCAGTACTGTTGTAACTTTGAACAGTCACTAAATGAAAACTATTGTAACTCAAGGACTGCCTGCAACTGAGCTTTCACAAGCATGCTAGTAACTGAAGGTAGAGTTCAAGAATGGGTTGAATCACCAATCTATTTGAAGACTTAGACGTAAGTCCAAACCACATTTGGACTTAAATGTGCACAAAGAGCACATCTGTTTCTCTTGGCTGGAATGGACAATTTCCTCAAAGTTGGGAGAAAGTAGGACCTGCACAACAGGGAACGCACGTCAGCAAAGATTTATCTAATGGAGTAGTGTCCACTGAGAATTAGTATTGTACAGTTTCAAGTAAAACCAGTTGGGATTTGTGTTACCAAAACTCATGGTGGCTTTGCTGTTGGTATAGAACGTTATGAAATAAAAAGTTCCAGTAGTGCCAAAGCAAACTGCCAACATCATGCATTATTGGTAAATTGACAAGATAAATACGTGACTGGGGGGAAAAGTTACTGTAGTCTTTGATGCTGTCTCCCAATAGGATATGCTAAACTCATAACTGATTGGACTGATCTTTCAGCCATTTTTTCTCTTTCTTAAATGTAGCTCAGACCCAATCTTGAATAAGGTGTGTGTGTGTGTGTGTGTGTGTGTGTGTGTGTGTAAAATTTAAATTATTACTCAAAACACATGTGACAAGGCATGAATGTAAACTATCTCTTATCCCTGGACCTCAAACTAAGCCAGGCTGAAACTGTCTCATTTCCAGAATCTAATTCCATGCTTTAAAAAAAGCATTTTATTATCCTCTTACGATTAGTGCTCCAAATCAGGAACCAATTTATCAATGGATTCTTTATCAAACTGGTATCTAATAACAAGGATGGTAATCCCCTACCCATATGCCATATGCAGCTCCACAACAATAATTTTATGGCTCTTGGGATTGGCCCTGTTCCTAAAAATGCTACTAACATGCAGAGATAGTCATTTCCCTGTTGCTTTAATACTGGCTTAATCTTTGGGAAGTGCAAGATTCATTTTAAAAGAAGATCCTGCTTACCTGGCTGTAAATACCACAGCAAAAGAATATGAAGTCCTTAGACACTAAATATTCCCCAAGTCTGCTTTAAAACAACTACAGAAAGACAGCTTTGCAAATTAAAAAAAACTCTGTAATTCATGTAATTGTAATATGTTCATTTGAGTGGGAATGGAAAGAAGAATCACTGCGATTTAAAGTGACTAGAATCAAAAAGAAATTGTGCTCTCTGATTAGGCAAAGAACAAGCATGATTAAACAAGATCATCTATAAATGTAAGTTCGACTTGTTACAGGATCTAAAAGCTAACTTTCATTCTATTACCGCTACTAGAACTAATTGAACATTTCTATTTTGTAGGTAGCTAAATTGAGTTATCTGCCTATATATGACATGCTAAAGTTGTTACATCTGTGCAGCAATTTTTATGGTGTTGGTTTTTGTGAAACAGAGTTTATGTCAAAAAATGAAATAAATGTCTGAACTGGCATTTTTAGGGCGTGTGTCAGATTCACTTTTTTAAAAATAGAGACAGATGGAGAGAGGGATAGAAAAATTGCCAGATTTTATAAAGAACCAAAGACAAATAGATAGTCCTTATTTTGCAACCATGATTGAGACTAGAAATTTGATTTTTAAGTGAAGTGAACAACAACTGTGTTTATTATCTCTCAATTCACCACAGATCTTCAGCTTTCATTCAGTTTACAGATCTGCAAAGTTGTAAATGCAATGATTGGTCACGAAATTGCTTTTCTATCACTGTCATAACTGTGAACAATTGGTAAATGAGAGCTACCTATAGTTTCACAGAACACACACATTTCTATGTATGTATGTATATGACATTCCCTCAAATAAGCATTATATAGCTGCTTCTAGAATAGTAATTTTCATCATAAAACATTCAAAGAAAATGCATGAGGCTTCACAAGGAAATTAGCATTTTGTACCTCTCACATTTGTTTCAGTGCCTTTACCATATAGCTTTGCAACATTCACTATCCAACAAAAAGTCATCAAATAAATTATAGAACAAGCAAGAAAAAATTACTATACAATCTTCAAATTGCATGTGGAGAGGACTAAACTAACAGAATTTATGCTTTAGCAACTCTGCTTAGAATTACATTACAATAATAAGTGGATAAGTCTCTTCTAAGGAATACTTTCAACAGAACAAGGATTTCCATTTTTCATAAATATGACTTGATGATCCATCTCTTGGTTTTTAATATTCTGCAAGCCTACACCATTTTCTGACTCAGGAATCACGTTGGAAAAGTACCGTGAATGAAAAACATAAAAGTATTTGCATATTTATTTGCAGGTAGTTAGCCAAATCACATCTTCCCAGGGAAATGTGTGGAGGGAAGGAGGGACTCTAAAAGTAGCTGGTTAAAATTAGATTTCATATCTAATTTTAATTTAATCTAATTTTAACCAGCTACAATTTCCTCTAAATAATCAGCTAACTTAGAAATCTTGAAATCTGAACGCAAATCTAAGTCACGTATTACTTTCCTTCAAGCCAGATTACCTTTGATAACATCGCAGCTGTGTTTTCAAACTCATCTCTATAGCTACAAGGAATGGAAAGCATGTCCTTTAAAAAAAAAAAAACAAGCTGGGATTCTAAAAGGTTTCCAAGGAATTCATAGAAACAAACTGGAACCAGCATAAAACTATAGATTGTTTCCCCTTTTTACTAAATCCATTAAAATGTTAAAATTAAATAAATAAATATAGGGACATAGCAAATTCTAGAATATAATTCTAGGGAGAATTACGAAGTTAAACAAAACATGAGGCTCATTGTAAGACATCACCTATGTTAATGCATCACTCATCAACAATCAGGAACTGCTATGGCATAACAATTATTGTTATCTAATATAGGGGGTGGAAGGAGGGAGAGAAGGAAGTTTTAAACATATCTGAATGTATTTTCAAGCAAATGTGTGTGTGCACGCACACACACAAACACAGTGTGTATAGGGAGAGCTGTAGTTGATTAAGTATCCTGACTCAAGATCAACAGGTTATTCTGAACTCCAATTTGGAGTGCAGATAATATTCTCCTTATATACCTATTTATGGAGCAAGCTAAAAACTCCAAGAACAGCGGTTATATACCATCAGAGAATCCAAAAAGCTGATCAGGCTGTTGGGTTAGAACATCTATCTTCTTAAGACGAAAAAGAAGTCTCAACTAAAGTTCAAGTCCTGTGCTATTTTTTTAGGTGGGTAGTCTCAATCTGTTCTGAGCAAACTTAGATTTTCAAGATCAGATCAGTTTGGCTACGTGCTGCCATCTAGCAGTGCTTCACCTAGAAGGTCGAAAATAAAATATCTGCAACTGTAGGTTCTCAAATTTTATAGTCCTCAAATAAAGTTTTAAGACAGTGAAATCTATAGACATTGCTATCTAATTCAGCACCAAGGGATCCAAATCTTTGCTCACTGGTTAAAAGTGAGCCTTTCCAGGTGCAGACACAAGATTACCCTACCTCACAAGTGTGTTCTCTAAAACAGTACAGCACTTAGGATAACTATGAATTATTTGCAGGATGTTTGGACATCACAAAGGAGGTTTTTTATTCCCCAAAGTGCACTAAAATTTATGCTATACCCTCTACAGTTCAATCAGGAATTATTTTTATTTATTTTTCTATACTGTGTTTTATTGCTTGAAAGGCACCCAGAGTCCCTGTGAGCAAGTATGTGACTATGTAAATTTTGTTTAAAAATTAAGGTATGCTGGAGATTAGCTTTTTACTCCATCAAGAGTCTATCTTTAAACAGCTGCATAACTAACCTCAAACAGTTGTCTCAAAGACAGAGGTGAAACGATGAAAAAGAAAATAATGTCTTTCAAATCTGCTTCTGTTAAGCAACTGTTAATGACAGAAGTCTTTCATAAGGGAAAACATGCCCATGTTAAGACAGCCTGGAGACTCAGACTTTTTAGAAACGCATGGCTTGTTAATTATTACCTGTGGTAACCTAAAAGCTACGCCAGGATCCGGGGAGGGTTTAATTGCAATGTCAAAAGTGATTTTATCCAGAAAGAAAACAATGCGTTTGTGAAAGTTAGCCTAAAATCCATTGCAAGGAGAGAAAAAAAATCACTCACTAAGTGATTGCAGCAGATAAGTGTCTTCGACCCGAGTTCAGTTTGCTTTGCTTTCCGAGATTCACCCCAAAACTCGCCCCTTTCTTAAGAAGCCCTGGACTCTTTTACCCCACTTGGCTAAGAGTAAGAGCAAACGTCCACCAGGTTATCGCCCGTCACTCTTCCTATAGCGTCCTTTTCCCACCTACCTCGTTGGGGAGAGAGAGAGGGAGGGAGGGAGGTCAGGTGCAGCAAACCGCGTTTGGGAAACGCTTTCTAGACAGAGCATTTGCGCTACTCCCGGTTCAAAGGAATGCTTGTGCCCAGGTTAAGTTGCCAACCGCGGAAGGAAAAAGCCCTCGGTCGTAGTTTTCGCGCAGACGGAAAAGGCTGGCAAAACCTCTCGGACAGCTCGACCTGTTCCTTCCAAGAAGAAGGAACAGCTTGGAAGAGAAAGCCAGCCAGCCAGCCGTCCAAGCAACCCAAGCGGGGAAAAAGGCTTTTTTGGCAAGCCGGAAATGACAGAGCACCCGCTTGCCGCTCCGAAAGGTCAGCAAAGGGAACCTCCGCGCTTATACTTTCCTCGCGCGCTCTAAGCTTCCCGCCGCAGCCGCTTCTCCGGTGCCGGGAAAGCAGGCGGAGGAGGAGGCGGAGGCGGAGGCCGCTGCTGCAGCCACGCCTCCATTTGAGGTGGCCGCGCAGCCTGGCTCGCTGCCAGGCGGGGGCTCCCGATTGCCGGGCGGAGACACCGGGGTACTCCCGAAGAGGTGGAAATCTATGGAGGTTCTCAGTCATCCAGGTCACGGTTGTCCCCAAAGTGCTTTCTCAGGAGGCAGTTGGACGTTCTGTTTTTTTCTTTGAAGATGTTTCGCTTCTCATCCAAAAAGCTTCTTCCGTTCTGATTGGATGGGATTGGTCTTTAATTTTCTACTAGGCTAGGGTCTTCCTTTTTAAAGATAGGTATGGCCTTGGCTAAGGACCATCGGTCAGGCCAGGAGCTGGTTCAGAAAGATACCTCATAGATTGTGCTTAGTGGTTCAGCTAGGGCAGAGGCAAGCTTTTTTAGGAAATAGGCACATAATCCATCAGGGCTGATAGAGATGGCTTTAGGTTGCGTAGTGCTTATAATTTATATTCCTTATTTATACTCCTTGCAGATAGATAATTTGCATCCTTTTAGAGGGTCCTTTTAGAAGCACTTGGAGGTTATTCAGGTCCTCAGAGTCACCTGAGTAGTGCAAATGGTTCCTGTAGTCTGCAAGTTTTCTGGTAACCCATTCATACTCCCACACTATTCGAAGAGTAGTCATCCCAAAATGCATAGCTAAAATCTGGAGGTTCTCTGTAATCCACATCACGTTTGTCCCCAGGATATGGTTGTCCTCAATGAGATTCCAAAAGGATGCAGATGACCAGCTGTCTGCAGGGAATATAAATTCTTCCATTCCCCTACCATCCAGCCAGAGCTGAAGAAGTTTCTTGGATGAGAATCAAAAAGCCTTCAAAGAAAAAACAAGAAAGGCCAGTTGCCTCCTGAAAAAGCACTTTTGGAGTTCCGAAGAGGTGGAAGGACAGAAGCACGAAGGGGCAAAGGAGTGAGCTGGGTAAATGAATCCAGGGGCCTCCTGAGGAATGAAGAGCCCCCCATTATGTGGATCCCCAAAATGAGATCAATCAGGTTGAAGCCAAAGGGTAGAGAGTAGTTATTTAACCTATTGCTTCCTGTGGCTTTCTAGACCCATAACCCTGAGAGGTCTTGCTTTTCCAAAGCCTTATAAATCTTGGAGCCACAATCTCAACCCCTCTAATTTATGAAGCCGTGATTTGGAAACGCATTTCACAAATGCTGCAAGCCTTCAGCTGGCACAATGATATGTGAGTGATAACAAGCATGTTTTTGCATTAGTGTCACATTGCTATTGTAGAGTCTGAGTCTCAGCACCTTTTCTTATATATTGACATGTGAGTGACTGTGTCTCCAATTGTCTTTGGTCTTACACTCTGCCTAATTAAAGCAGGGGTGGGGGACTTTCCTGGCTTCCACAGCCACAACTATTCACTTGTTTCAGAATGTATAACACAAGTATGTCAGTCGCGGCATTTGTGAGAGTGTCATCATATATGTATCACTTGCCCTTTACCTGTTCCCACGCATTGGTGCCCATGCAGTCATTTTCCATTTACTACAGGAAAATTAAATCACCATTCAGTGACTATTCACTAATATTAATAAAAGTATAGGGGTTCATAAAGATATTCTAAAAGCCCCAAAGTCTAGAAAGATGTGGTTGTCCTCTAAAATCTTTGCTACTGATGCTAGGTTGTATTAATTAGGGCATAAAGGAGTGAGCCCTTGTTATTTGTCCCAGTTTCTGCCAACCTAGCAGTTCGAAAGCACGTAAAAAATGCAAGTTGAAAAATAGGGACCACCTTGGTGGAAAGGTAACAGCATTCCGTGTGCCTTCAGCATTTAGTCATGCCGGTCACATGACCACGGAAGCATCTTCGGATAGCGCTGGCTCTTTGGCTTTGAAACGGAGATGAGCATCGCTCCCTAGAGTCGGGAATGTCTAGCGCATATGTGCAAGGAAAACCTTTACCTTTAAAGATATTCTAAAAGCCCCAAAGTCTAGAAAGATGTAGTTGTCCTCTAAAATCTTTGCTACTGATGCTTGGTTGTATTAATTAGCCAGAACTTAACTTTCTGTAAATAGGCAATAAATAACATCTTTCAGAGCCCACCACGTTCTATTTGCAAGGCAAAGAAGGGGGTGGGTCCCATAATTTCAGTGTTGTGCTGTCACCTTGTTACTCCTTCTCCCTGTTGCTCCATTGTACTACTATTGCTTATGATGCCATTCTACTACTTTGCTATTTAGACTATGAAATTAACCCAGAAGACCCAGTACTGTTGGCTGAGCAGCAGCCTAGCACTGCTACTTACTTAGGGTAGATTAGCTGCCTAGTGATATTGTAACTAGCTCCTAACGGAGATACCTGAAGAATGATGAAGATAGACTTCAAAAGGTATACCCATCTCAGTTTGAAATGGTTAGGAAATATTATATGCTGCTGAGCCCACCACTCACTGATCTTCCCTTTTATGTAATAAAAGTGGAAACACTACTAACACTGATACAGCTAAGACAATTCATCAGGATCCTATTGCTTTTGTCAGGATGAGGACAGCAGCAATTTAGTATGCTGCAAATTCCATTCCTTTGGAGCATCCATACAACATCACAATACACATACAAAAGAATGGAGCTTGCATAGTGATGTTGCTTTTGTGGGTCTTGTTCCTCCTATCCCGTGGATCCTGATGGCAGAACTTAAGACGTCTTAAGCATGAGACATGAAAGTTAAGTTATAGGGACATGGCATGATTGTATGATTAGTTACTGGTGGGAAAAGGCATTAACACTGAAGAAGGCCAGGTTGTAGACTGTATAAAATAGTAGTGGCTGATAGCAAGAGAATCTGCTTTGCAGTCTCCAGGCTTCCTATCTAGGATCTGTTCTTTAATCCCAAGAGTTGCCTTTTTAAAATTTGTCTATTTTTGCCCCTTTCCCAAATTTGCTTCCTAGCAATGGCAGAGCAAACCTGGTCATGTTTCTTAGAGAAGCACCAACTTGCATGTCCTAAGTGTTCACACTGTCTTATCATTAGGTGGCCAAAGTATCTGAAGCTGAAGCCCAAATACTTTGGCTATCAACAAATGATAAGAGAGGACTCCTTGAAGGAGACCCTGGTGTTTGGGAAAGACTGAAGACAAAATGAGAAGAGGACCACAGAGAAATTAGGTGGTTTGATAGTGTCATCAATGCAATAAGCTTGAATTTGGGCAAACTCTCGGAGACAGTAGAGGACAAGGGGCCTGGTGTGCTATGGTCCATGGGGTTGTGAAGACCTGGACACACAACTGAACAACAACAATGAAGTTCTGCCAAGGCCAAACTTTTTTCTCAAGTCAGTTTCTCCTCACTCTAGAGATGAAGAATCCCTGAAAATGCAAGATGCCAAATGAAATAAAAGCAGAGGGCTCCAGAAGTTCTTACATTATCTTTATCCCACAATTTCAATGTATCAAAAAGTGATTCACAACTCATCCTCATTAAAATAAACTTTAAACTAAACTCTTGAGATTGCACTTAATTGTGCATACCTCTCACCAAAAATTACAACTGGCAGATCTTAATTCTCTCCTCAAAAAATGATACTTCAGAATAGATTGTGGGATGATGTTGACAAATTTTAAAGTCAAGAGAGCAAAGAAAAGGTTACTTCAAGCTTGTAAAGTACTATGTTCATAGTTGATTTAAAGTGAGAACTCTATCAATTATGAAAGCTAACAATTATAAGAGCTGAAGAAGCTTCTTGGATGAGAAGTGAAACGTCTTCAAAGAAAAAACAGAAAGTCCAGTTGCCTCTTGAAAAAGCACCTTTGTGACAACCATGACCTGGATGACTGAAAAGTTCCATAGACATCTATCAATTATGGTTTATTCAGTGCCCCAAGATCAGCAAGCCAAGGTTTTGTGCAATGAATGAATCCAATGTCAGACCCACAAACCATCTTTTCTTTTGAGGTTTCAGGCCTGCCACATTTTCTACTGTGGAAAAATGGGAGGGGGGATTATACGGAGTTGGATAATGTGTAGCCATAACAACATTCTTCTTAGAAAGTCAAGGTCGCTTTTGTCTCTGCACCTGGCCAGATGTGGATGGGAGGAATCTGTCTTCGTGGCAGTGAAAGATTGGACCATGTGATGAACTTGTGGGTGTTGGGGCAGGATCTTGAACTTTCAACTAGGTGGCAAAACCTGGAAGCTTTCAGATTCAGATTTTCTCAGATGTGCCAACATGGCATCTCTAATAAAGTGGAACTTTGAGGATACACAAGGCTTGGAGTTTTATTTCATTGGGGGTGTTTTTTGGAACCCTCACATCCAGTTTATATGCAAATTGGTTTCTTTCTTTTGTAGATGAAAACATGTATTTTGCTTTGAATGAGTTCCTGGACTCATCCTGGACTTTTAGTGAGTTCCTGGAATCAGAATTTTATTCTTCAGCATCCAAAGTCAGGCTAATGCAAGACCTCATTTACTTTAGATATAAATATATGCTGTTTTTTCTAAAAAGAAATTCCATATACCATTGTCTGTTTTCCATAGCTCAGTCACACATTAAAATTCCTTATATTGAATCTGATTATCAGTCAAGTGGTCGTGGCTTTCTAACCTTTCAACATTGAATCAACAAGTATTTGCTAATTCTATCTAGAAATGGTGTTGGAAATTAAGTATGGATGTGTTGCATAGCCACGATAAGCACTTCACACCTACTCTAGCTTGCCACCCATCCCTTCTTAGATTGGAAAAGTCTAGCAATAAAAAGGGGTTAGATCCATACCTCAGATTAAGAGTTGGAAAGGATCTAGGTCATATAGTCCATCCCTCCACCCAAGCAAGAGACCTTACACCATTTCTGACAAATGGCAGTCCAATCTCTTCTTGAAAGCCTCCAGTAATGAAGCTCCCAAATTCGAAGGCAAGCTGTTCCATTGGTTGATTATTCTGTCAGAAAATTTCTCCTCATTTCCTAGGTTGAATCTCTACTTGATCAGTTTCCATCCATTATTCCTTGTCTGGCCTTCAGGTGCCTTGGAATATGGCCTGACCCCTTCCTCTCTGTGGCAGTCCCTCAAATATTGGAACACTGCTATCAAGTCTCCCCTAGTCACTAGACTAGCATGCCCAATTCCTGTAACCGTTCTTCATATGTTTTAGTCTCCAGTCCTCTAGTCAGCCTGGTTGCTCTTCTCTGCACTTTTTCTAGAGTCTCAAAATCTTTTTTATACTGTGGTGACCAAAACTGGATGCAGTATTCTAGGTTTAGTCTTACTAAAGCTTTATAGAGTGGTATTAGTAGCTCACTTGATTTTATCTCCTTTTTAATGCAATTTAGGATTTCATTGGCTTTTTTGGCTGCCACCACACACTACTGGCTCATATTTAACTAGTTGTCCACGAAGACTCCAAGATCCCTCTCAGTTACTGTTATTGAGCCTGTTTTCACCCAGTCTATACGTGTACTTTTGGATTTTCTTGCCTGTGTAAAACTACTTTTCTCCACACTGAATTTCATTTCATTTCATTTCAGATAGGGCCCAGTGTTCAGGTCTATCAAGATCTATCTAGATCTTAAGCCTATCATCCAGGGTGTGTTATTCCTGCCAGTTTAGTATCATCCACAACCTCAGTCAGGTGGAATTCATTTGTTATTTGATCTTCATTGCTAATGCAAATTTAGGAATAACAAGGCAATAGTGATTTGATAAGGAATCCAGTGAAGCTGAGTAACACCTGTGATTGTAAGGCCTAATGGGTGACTGTGTAGCAACAGCAACTGTCAGCATAGGATAGGACTGCAGATCACAGAAGGCATTTTGGATTCATCTGGTTTCCCTCTTGCCAACTGGATCAAAAATACCTGATTTTCAGAAAGTATCAACTGACTATGGTTACACAAAGCATGAATAAATGCAAATCCACATTTCAGTTCAATAAGTTTAGAAAGTATTTTATTAGAGATACATTTTAAAAGAATAAATAGCACATTTCCAGGAAACACATAGAAGAAAGGAACTGAGGGCATGGATTATGCAAAGCAAGAAGAAAATTAACTCAATAATGACTATTATAATGCTTGATTAGTTTTCCTCACTGTGTTTATTGCTTTCGTAATGCTACTAAATAATACAGGTCTTATTTTTAGTTGCAAGTGCTAAAAATGAGCTATTGCAATTTGACCAACAGCATCAGATCATGATCATTTCCCACTCCCCAAATACAATTGAATTCTTATGTTGAGTTTTCTTTTTTCTTACAGAGTGCATTTTTTGCAAAGAGATTTTTTATTTGGCATGTTGGATTTACTATGGCAAGGTAAATCAGTTGCTTCTCACAATGATTAGTTCAGCCTTAGTAGTGTCAACAACTTAAGAACTATTAGAGAATTCAAGAAGGCTGGTCAGAATGAGAACAGCAGAGGAATCCAGATAGTCCTCAACTTACAATCATTCATTTAGTAACTATTTTGAGATTTCAATGGCACTGAAAAAAGTGACTTATGATTGATGCTTGCACTTACAACCATTGCAGGATTCCCATGGTTACATGATCAAAATATGGCTGCTTGGCAACCAGCATGTATTTAGGACAATGGCAGCATCCGTGGATCATGTAATCATCACTTGTGACTTTCCCAACTGGCTTCCAACCAATAAAGTCAATGGGGGAAGCCACATTTTTTAAATGAATGCATGACTCACTTGCTGCATGATTCACTTACTGATTAAGGTGACTCAAAACGGTCATGAAACTGGGCGTAATTCACTTAACAATCATCACGCTTACTAATAGAAATTCTGGTCCCAAATATGGTTTATAAGTTGAGGACTACTATAGGAACCCATAAAGATAACAGCAGCAGCAAGCTGTAAATATTTTGGCTTTCTTTTAAAAAAGGCACTGTGGAATCTTAAACCGTGCAACTTGAACAAGTCAAGCTTCTCTTTCATCAGCTTCTGATGTAATCAAATGCTGCTTTCCATTTGACCAAATTTCTATCTGCCAAGTCAAACAAGGTGATGTAAGTTGTTATCTGTTTTTGTTCAAAAGTTTCAAATCTGATATACCAATTTTCTTTTTTTCTTCTTTTTTAAAAAAGAAATTAAGGAGCTGGGGCTGGTTGGCTTTACCCTGTGGATACTTTGTTGGCTCTAGCTTCTATTTTCTTTTTATTATGAACTCAAATCAGCTGGGAGCATTGCTTTCACTACTTTCAAGTTTTAGAATTAAAAGAAAATGTCTGTGTTTTTGCTGTGAAACTCCAGTACATATTGCAATACCAGTTTTTGGCACCAACATTTGAACTTACACTTTTAACATTAACATATAAAATTAACAATTTTATATTTTGTTTTCTAAAACCAACTATTTTTAAAATCCTGATTATCTTCAAACAGGTAAGATAGTTGGTCAAATTACAGTGTCTAAATTACAGTGCAGTGTATTAGCAACAAATAAAATCCCAGCATTACAATAGCTGCATTTTGAAGCAGCAATAGCAGCTTACAATTTTTTTTAAAAAAAAAAGACTATGTAATTGTGCAATACATTTCAAAATAGAATAGTGTTGAATAACTTAGTGGTTAAAGATATGCGAACACTGGCACATTTTCATCTAAAAGACAACAAATGACAATTGTGTACTTAACAAGGGAAAGTATCTAGATCAGGGGCGTCAAACTCACATCGTCACGGTGGCATCACATGACATATTGGGACTTTTCCCCACTTCACTAAACCGGCCGTGGACATGGACAGTGCGTGGTGCATCGGGATCACGGACCAAAAGTTTGACAGCCCTGATCTAGGTACTGTTGTATTTTATGTGGGAAAGCTGAAGTGATGTAATACCTATGAAACTTATTTGGGTTAAGATAAGAGGAAGATTCCTTCCTCTAAAGAGTTTTATAAAGGATCTTTTGCTCAAAGCTTTTCTCTTAAGAGACATTGCTACTCAAAGAAACACTTCAATTTTGCATATCTCCTATCTTCATTTATTTTATACCCTACTTGTAATTAAATATGGGAGAGCAGGCATGAATCTTTGTATGCGACAGCTCAGTCCAATGCAATTTTAGCAGCATTTCTTCCTCCAAAAAAAATGTCTACCTTTGCTCAGCCTCTTCATTTTAATATTAGTGAAGAGAGACAGGTCCTTTCTTTTCAGCTACACTAAGAGTTGGTGGCTGCTATACTTACTTATCCATACATAGTAATGTGGAAGAAATTGTGAAAATTCAGTAGTGAATTCCAGATCAGGAACTGGATTCTGTGGAAGTGCTTTGAATGATTTGCAATTTGCTACTGCTGCTTACATTAAAGGAAATATTAGCAGATAAAACACCCTACGTGTTTATGTAACGTATAGGAGAGGCACTGTTCATTGCCAAACTTGTGACTACTCCCATCCTGCCTGGTTGCAAATATTCATTCTTCATAGCTCCACTTCTCCCAGAGATGTGTAAAAGGAAATACTGGTGCAGAGATTCAAAACAGGCCCTTGTGCCAAATGAGTAGACAGCAAACGATTTTTTTTCTGGCAATGAGCCTATTTTTATAAAATCATTTCATTCCCAACTGATTTTTAATATTTGCACTAGAAATCTTTACAAGCGAAGGCATTTTTACAAAGCGAAGGCATTGCTAGAAATGCTATTTAACTCCTTGTATTTTGCTCCCAGATTCTTTTCCTGGAGCAATACTTTTATCATGGTTTCAGTAATAATTATTTTTCGAGGAAAAAAAGCATGTGTATCTCATAGGCTTTGCTAATATAGAACCACTTATTGCTCATAATACTTAAAGTTAGTAGTCTGTTGTAGTCTACTAAGAGAACAAATACACTATATAATAAAGCATTTCTACTCAGAGTTATCCTTTCTGTTCTCTTGTAGCATTTAAAATTCTATTATTATTAACTTATTTCTAAGCAATTGTTATGTCTCCCTCTCCGTCCATCCATTGTGTTACCTTTGGAATTTAACAGATAGTTCTGTACTAGGAGAAAAACAGAAATGTCATTAAAGTGCAAAGAAAACCAATCTTTTTTTATCCAAAAACAATGTACCCAAACTTTTTTTCCTGCAGTTATGATACAAAATCATAACAAGCGCTCTACATATAGTCTCACACAGTGACTAGAAACGTGCCAATATTACTATATGAGTGCAGCTCCTGCTTTCTGCCATCATAATGAATATTTGCCATGCTATATATACAGTAGCAGGAAGAAAACAACAGCAGCGAGTGATGAGATCTAGTATGGTGCTGGTGATAATTAATGATAGACACAAGATAGTTGGTATGTGGCTGTGAGAAATTAACCGGGTGCTTCATTTTGTGCATATATGACAATAGGTAACTGCTGTAAAGAAGGCTTATGAGAGAAATGTATAATGTATACCAGATATGCTACTTGGGCTATGTGTGAAGGAGAAAATACTTCTAGGTTAACCTACCAACATTTTTTTTCACAGCAATTGAAAGAACTAGCTCCACTGGTTCAGAATGAAAAGATTGAAATAAGACTATACATTCAATTTTGTTCATCAGAGAACCAGTTTGGTCTAGTGCAGTGATGGGGAACTTGCACAAAATGCCCAAAATGGAGTGCTGGAAACCTGAAGACTAGCTGGCTGGTGTGCATGTGTGTGCCAGCCACCTGGTCTTCAGGTTTCCGATGCTCTGGTGCGCACAAAGACCAGATGGCCGGTGTGCACACAGAGCAGCAGGTGACGGCGCATATGCCCAGAGAGAGGGCTCTGCGTGCCACCTCTGGCACGCGTGCCATAGGTTCACCTTCACAGGTCTAGTGTTAAGGCACCAGGCTATAAACCAGGGATTGTGAATTTTAATCCCACTTCAGGCATGAAAGCCAGCTAAATGATTTTGGGATAGTCACTCTCAGCACACAACATTAGGCTCAGGTGACAAAACAATCAATCAATTCCTATAATCTGAGAAAAAGTGGACCCTGCACTAGTGGGAGGAAAGTGCTCAGAAGGGGAAAAAAACAAAGCAATTTTGTTCAGCTGACTTACAAGCCAACCCTGTTCCTCCTCTTTATGCGATACCATAACATTCAATACCTGCAAAACTATTACTTTCTTTCAGGCCTTCAACTTCAGACCCTGCTTATTTCCATCTCAGTGCAAGACAATTTCGACAATTCTGCTGAGCAATCAACAACGTTCCAAAGGGGCCACATTCACCACTGACACCCCAAATGATGTGGATCCCACAAGCCAACTTAAATCCATTTGGATCAGAATACATTTTGGCTTCTGGATTTTAAGAGCTTCATATTCCTTTGCAGCTAGAATCAAAAGCCCTTTCCTTCTTTCTCAAATGGCCAACTGATCCAGTCAGTCACAAACTGTTTCAAAACATACATTACACTGACTTAGCTGTTGCTTCCATCTATCCTTCTTAACATCCTTCTGCAACTGTACAAGTTAAGATTTAAGCTAGTTAAAATTATTGGGAAGCAGGGAAAAAATAGTGCACCCAAATGAGATGGGACTTAAGTACATATTTCAAGACTTCTAATCCCCCCCCCCCGTCATCTCTCTAGAATAGAAGGACCTAGAAGACAGTAGACCATGAATCCAGGTAGCGTAAATGTTAGCTGCATTCCTTACAAATTTACAAGAAAAAAGTACAGGAATTATAAGGTGTCTCTACTTGAATTAGAAAATTTAGGACTGCATTTGGTTTAAGAGCTGTTTTGGTAGCTCTTGCTGGCTTTTCTTTTACTGTATTTTAACACAGAGAAGGATGATCCCAAAGGACTCGAGTCTTTAAGAACAAAAGCATGTTGCAATATTGATTTAAAGCAAAGTGGATTAAAAACAGAAGCTAGAGTCCTGATGATGTCCCCAGTCTTCTTACTATAAACAGTCCAAGAGGTGCCCCTGCATGAAATTCTTTTCAGTTCAGCCCAAGCATCAACTTATTTCTGTTGTAGTTGTCAAGTTATTTATACCAGTCTCCCAGAAAATATGCAACACCCAACACATTTTGGTGGGTATTTACCTTGTGCCAGTCACCTGCTTAGTTATGGCACAATTGCCTATTTTGTTATCAATACCCTGTCTGAATTGTGAGGGGAAGAGAAATCCCTCTGTGATTGTTAAAGAGTTCCATTAGGAAACTGCTGAATGCAGCCACTGCCCACCCTCTTTTCCCCCAACCAGATTCTGACGGTTATCTTAAAAGAGCTGAAGGGTCTCTTCCGTGCAGCTTGCTTTTGGATGTCTCATCTGCAGCCCTTCTGATGGGAAGATGGAGGCCTGCAGGTCCACATTGATGCAGAACAGCCCTAGCATCAGCTGGCGATGGTATTCTTCCCATTTTGTCATAACGTCTGTTAGCGAGAGACTGTTCCTGAGCCATTTTGGCAATGCTTCCCCATAAGCCGTGCCCAAAGGGATAGGTAAACTCTGTGTTTTTCGGAGTTCAAGATGGTAGTATAGCCTAAGAGAGAAAGAGAGAGAGAGAGAGAATTAAACTTTACCATGCTATTTTGGTAAATATTATTTAACATATTTTGGTTTCCAATGTTGATAATATAAATAAAAAATGGAAGGGGAATGGAGGAGGAGAAAGAAGGAGGGAAAGATGCAGTACACATCCCATTGAAATTGCCCCTTTGCACACAAAGAAGTCAGCAAGATAAGCTAAGGTTGCAGGGAGATGGAACTGAGCAGCAGAATATTTTTCCCTGAGTATCTCACTCTTGACACCCTCTGGCTATTCTGGTCCTGTTTTCTTGGCCCATTAGGAGAAAATGCCACTGCATTACCTTTAAAGGGAGGCTCTGTCCACCCCTCTGACGTAATGTGCGAGCACTGCGCATGTGCAGAAGGCGGTGCGCACGAGAAGACGAGCATGCACTGACATTTGCGAACCGGTAGGGAAGGTACGTGAATCCCACCTCTGTTGGGAACTCTTTCAATAATCCTACAGTGACAGTCTTTGAACAATCTGCTTAAAATTGTTGTTTCAGTTTGTTTCAATCAAAATTGTTTTTCAAAATATAAACCTTTGGCTCCCCCTTTGTAACTGTAGACTTGTAAACTATCGTTGTATCTTATATAACATTTAAGGACCTTAGTTATTTTGCACTTTACAAATTTAATCCAGACACAAAAGTGGATTTTGAAATGGACTGTACTAGGTATCTTACATTTTATTTCTGTATTTTTATTTATTAGAACATTTCTATTATGGCAGCTATCTGAAGAGTTTTAGGACAAGTTAAAATCCATAAATCCACAAGCTTGAAACAATAACACAAAATAAAAATAAACAATACATTCAATATTAAAGCAGCAATAACTATACCACAAAAAAATAATCACAGGCACATAGGCTGTGGTTTTTAAAGCACTTGGCCTTTAGAGAAAGGGAAATTCAAGGCTGGAGTGCCATGATAAGAGACCATAGAGAGGGATGTCAAACTCCCGGCCCACGGGCCACCATGAGTTTGACACACCTGCCATACAGATTATAGAAACACAGCTATACTCAAAATTATTCTGACTGGGGAATATATTTGTTTTTTATTTGCTCATTATACTTACTTGGGTTCATATATCATTCCAGTCCAGCAGACTCTTGGCTTTAAGAACAAAGCAAACAAACATGACATCTTAATCATGCAAATCTGGAACAGAATCTAAAGGCTCTAATTTCCAAGCGTGGGCACATCCAATTGCAAAATCTCCCAATTTAAGAATGTTGCGGCATTAGTGATATAAAAGCATCGCATTGCGCCTCACAATTCAGTATCTTCGAAATGCAAGATAAGAAGTAACAATCCTACCTGGCTGAAAGGTGACTTCCTAGCTTCTTCTTGGCTTTTCTCATGAAATAATGACAGACTTTCCGTGTCTGTTCTTTCATCCACCTGATGTCCTCTGGAACATCTGGCAGCCATTCAAGCATCCTAAATGTGGCAGGTGCAATGCACAAGTATCAATTGAAAAAAAAACATGTTTCAATATTGTAAACACGCTCAAGTATAGTATTTGCAGGTTCAAGCACTTTACTGAAATTTTTAATTAATCATCCCCGGATTGAGCCGCGGTGGTGCAGTGGTTAGAATGCAGTACTGCAGGCCACTTATGCTGACTATCAGCTGCCTGCAATTTGGCAGTTCAAATCTCACCAGGCTCAAGGTTGACTTAGCCTTCCATCCTTCCGAGGTGGATAAAATAAGGACCCAAACTGCTGGGGGCAGTATGCTGTAAACCACTTGTAGTGGCTGTATAGCACTGCAAAGTGGTATATAAGTTTAAATGCTATTGCTATTGCCATATGTATCAACAGGAAGCGCATACATAAAACCTACTGTGCTAGAAAAGACAAAAGATCTATCTAGTCCAGCATCCACAGAGATCAACATACAGAACACCATAGGAACATATTCCCCAATAACTGCTATTCAAAATGACTCTAACATTAGGCAGAATATATAACTAATTAATGTCCACTGAAAATCATGGGTGCAGGTTATAGTGATGCACAAAGCTGTGACGAGCAATCCCAAAGTAATATGTTAACTCTTAAAATAGCACATGCTAATTAAAACTTGCAACCTTTTGATTAAGCATCTACAACAGTGCTAGCATGAGAATTGGTCCCCAGAATTGGAAAGGCCATTATATACTGTATAGAAGCTACTTCCTCATAGCATTCTCCCCATGTAACTGCAAAGATAGTCGGGTACCATCAAGTAGGAGTCAACTCTAGGTAACCGCAAGAACTTTGTGACCTCTCTCCAAGAACAACTTGTAGCTATTTCCAGGTGTGTTCTGTAATTGTTTGATCTCACTGTTAATTATCCAATTGTCTTCCCCTTTCTTCTAAAAGCCGTAAGCAACAATGAATACTATCTGCCAGATCAAGGGACTGGACACTCTTGGGGTGTATTGTACAGGCTATCTCAATGCATGCCAGATGTCCTTTCAATGAAAAAAACAGCCTGTGATGGCTATTATTATCCTGATTGTTATAAAGTAGCAAGGATGATCCAACCCATAGACCTCTTCAGCATAATTCTGCCTTTGAAAACAAGCAGGCATTGGTTTCAGAAAGCCAAACAGCATCCTGGGACTTGCAAGCATGAAGGCCACTTGTTGGCAATCACTTCAAGCATCCTTCTAATTTTCCCATTGCAAGTGTCAGTGCAACTGCCTCCCATATTGGTAGGAAACACCATCCACCCCATATATGAATATCTTAGGATGCATAAGGCACTTAGGACGGACTATCTTAACTGGCCTTTTCATCTGAAAAGTCCTAGAGTAACAACACCTTTTCTGGACAAGAAATGATCCAACCACAACAAAGATTTGGAGTAATGACCTCCAGCAATGGGGCATGTACTAATTGCTCTGAAGCAAAAATAAAGTCAAACACATGTCTCTGTGAGCATCAGCATAGAGACTATCTGGGTGAAACTTCAGCTGTCACAGAGGCCACTAAGCCTTCCCAGAATCCTACAATACTGTGATGTCCATGTTGTTTGGAAAAGTTGAAGAAGAAAAAAGGAGGATGACCAGAAACAAGCTGGATAAATATGATTACAAAATCAATGAGAAATCAACAAGGTCAAGCTGAAGGCAGACAATTCTGAGGACTCTATCCATGTGGTTGCTAACAGTTAATACAATTGATGGCATTTAATCAATCAGATAAAACCCTAAAATTATAATCAATATTTGAATACATTTTGGTTTATTCTAAAGGCTATGGTGTTTTATAATCAATTAAAGAGCATCTCTAAGATTTGGAAAAACAGTGGAATAAAGAATTGGATAATTCCATGTTAACAAATTGATGGTTAGGTCTTAAAATATTATATATTATGATCCTTGATAACATGGTGTTGCAAAGTTCAATATGGATTAAAGAAGTGATTGTATTTTTAATTATATATACAAAACTTAGAATGTATCATGAAATTAAAAAATATTACTTGTCAAGTGGGGATCAGCAAATCAAGCTATTCTTCAATGTTGGCAAGAAAGTGTGATCCAAAATTTAAAATCTAGTGTTTGCTGTCTGATTATGACTTAGTTCTCTCTGATGTCATAGAAAGACCAATCAATATTATTCCACGTGGCCAAGGTTTAATGAAGTGTTTAGTAGGCTGAATCATTTCCTATTTGTACCATCTATGCTACTGTTCTTTTCCTAGTATCCTTTCTATTTGTTCCCCCTCCTTTTTCTCCAATACTAAAACACTACAAAAAGATGTATAGCATTAAACAAAGAAGTGAAATCACATGAAAAATAACAAATAGTCTCAGCTTTGTTCCCTTTCTGCATTGAAAGGCAAATCAAGACCCTTTTACAAAAATTTTGACACAAGAGCTAGATCACAGATGTCAAACTTGATCACGTCACATGACTTTTTTGCCTTTGCGGAATTAGGGTGGGAGTGTCCTGCGCGTGATGCATCCAGCCTGCGGGCTATTAGTTTGACACCCTTGAGCTAGATGCTCCTTTAATTGCTTGTTAATCTTTGTTTTGTAGTTGTGTTTTTGTTGTTATATGAGAAAGCCGTGAAAGAGAAGATATTCAGATGCCAAAATATGCAGAATGATGCAAGCAATGGTTTTTCCTGTGACATGCTATAGAAATAAAAATTGGCTAGAGCTGGGGACAAAGTGTCCTAGAGAAAAATTGTCTATGTTGTCACTATGGGTCAACACCGACTTGATGGCAGGTAATCAAAATAAACACTCACTTTGCAACATAGTAAATATGATTCTGCCTTGCAATGAGATAACACTGCCCCACAAAGTTACATTTCAATTTGAACAGTTACACACAAATTTAAATTTACTGGTAGGAAAGCCTAAGGAATTACCTATATAATTTCAAAATTTACAACCCAGCAGGATACAAAACTCTCTCACTCCAAAATCTTAAAATGTGAATTCTGGTTTGTTCTAACTATACCACTGACTCAGAAGGAATTTCATCTAAATGTATTCTACCTCTGCTTTATTGGAAAGAAATGCAATTAAATAATTTTTTTTAAAGCTGACTGCTTTAAATGCATTTAAATCCAGTGCAAATCCTACTAATGTTCTTTCATCACAGAGTCTCAGAAGGAAATTCAGAACATACCTGACTGTAAAGGAGAGAGCAGACTCTAGAGGAAGAGTATATGGTAGCATCAATGTAGAGGCCAAACGCACTGGTAGAAGATTGGCAATGCAAGTGAATAATCCCCTCCTTTCAGTACAGGCTTCCAAAAGTGCTGCAGATGGAGAAGGTATATTAAATCAATGTCTCCGGCCAACGTTTGAGCGTAGAAACCAATGATATTTTTTAAAAAAATTCAACCATTTAATTGCTCCACCTCTAATCCAGTTGCAAAGGATTTTATTCCTCAATGCTAAATCTTACCTTGCCTGTTATACGCCCTCCCCAAATTTGCACATATCCACAATTTAAATGACACCCCTATTACTACTTCATGAGATTCTACATGAAAGAAAATTCAACTAAAAATCAATAATTGGGAGTTTTTGTTTAACTGAATTGATTTATATTGGTGTAGTTTCATGCTATTGTCCCTTTCTCTGAGTCCTTTGGACTCAGATACATTTTACCATCATTAAGAAGTCACTGATGTTTCCTTTATGCAATAGTTCATTAAGCTGTTTAGCTTTAATTAAATGAAAGGTAGTCAGATATTTGAGGCAAAAGACATGCAACTGATCATTTTCAGGCATGTCCAATATTTAATCCTTTTCATTCAATTTTTAACCATTTTTACTGTCACTAGTTTTTTTCATTTGATTTTTACTAAATTCGTGTTCTAATTCTTTTGTCCACCCAGCATTTTTATTATAGTATTTTTTGAATTTCCCATAAATTTTTCCAAAATTGGATTCTTTCCTTTTTGTTTGCATTTTCAGAATTTCTACTGTCATTTATACTTTGGTAAAATCGCATCTAGTCTGATTGAAATAACTGATTTTGCTTTAATTGGATGATTTGTGACCCACGGTGTTCACTTTTCTTTGCCATTGCTGTTATTTGTTGCTTTATGATTTCCAAAGCTGCTTCAATGTTTCTGGTGCTAAGCCAATACTTTTTTATTAGGCTTTTCTTGATCCTTACATTTTCCAATTGCTCTTGTTTAAATTATCTGATCTTAGTTTCTTTATCTGGGTCTCCAGTCTGACCTTCCACTTTGGGATTGAATATGATTTTGATTTTGGTTTTCTGATTACGATACATAGTTCTTTTGTAACCCCACTGCTGTACTGTAGGAGAACCGATCGGTCTGTTTGATAAATGTTATTTTAATCCTGCAAGCGTCTTATTCAGTGGTGCATTAATCATTAAGCAGACTAAGCATGTGCTTAGGGCATGTGCTTAGCAGACTAAGCATGTGCTTAGGCCCACAGGGGGCAACACCAAGTTGAGAAAGAAAGAAAAAACAATGAAGATTTGTACAGTATGTACAAACCAGGGGAACACCATGATTTGTCAGTGCTTAGGGCACCGGTGAGCCTTAATCCGCCACTGGCCTTATTCACATACTTCATTATAGATGCCAGGTCTTAATGTTACTCTTAATGATAGCAGTCTTTGTCTTTCTACTAAAAATTCTGCATAGACCATAATTTTCTCTTTTACTCCTATTTTGGAGGTCAGTTCATTGTCTATTTTAGTGCTGGCCTGTACTGGTTATGTTATTAACTAATCAAATTATCATTTCTATAGTTCCTATCTGCTTTTTCCTTTATATTTAGAATTGCTATCTGAATTTCTTCTACTTCTACAATTGTTTTTGGTCTTCCATTTTCATATTTTTTCTGACTTTTTTCATTCTGTATTCCTAAATATTTTATTTCTGGTAATGAATCGCCTTTGATCTAATCATTGTTCAGTGAAATTTGAATCTGGATAATTATTGTTATTATCAAATGTTTTATCTTGCCTTTTTAAAATATAAGGAAGAAAATATATTTAATACTGCTTCTTCCTCCAGTTTCCCCCACAACAACAATCCTGTGAAATGATTTGGGCTGAGAGAGTGACCGGCCCAAAGTTACCCAGCTGGCTTTCATGGCTAAAGCAGTCCTTGAACTGAGGATCTCTTGGTTTCTAGGTTAGCACCTTCACCACTATACCAGACTAGTTATCTTATGTTCACAAACATCTTGCAACTTCACAGCTTCTTCACAGCTTCAGCAGTTCTCTGTTAATGAAACTGACAGTTCTTTGATTTTAACACCACCAATTGGTGATCCTGAAAACTTATATTCCAATCACCAATTGATATAGTTAAAATCAACGAGTTGTTCATCCCCTCAGCAGAGCCAGGAATTTAAATTTGGTCTGTGATTATCTTGAACCAAGATTGGTGCAGGAATTATATGAACTCCTTTGTCCTCCTCCAAGAGCAATATGACTACATGCTGACATAATTTCTTTGAAAATTTGCTCATCTGGTTTCTTTAAAAAGCATATTTGGAACAGCCATTCCATGCCCTCCAGATGTGTAAATTTCAACTGGCAGGATTCTCAGCAACAGCCAGCCATGCTTGCTGGTAATTCTGGGAGTTGAAGTCAATGAATCTGGAGGAAAAGAGTCAAATCAGGAAAAACTGGCCTAGAACCTGAACAGCTCAGTTAAATTGGGGAGAAAGCAATGCAGCAACTTTCCTCTCCAACAAAAGATCTTACCTTGGTTCAGTTTAGGAGGCAAATGTTCCAGGATGTGTTCTTCAGCCTCTGCCAGTTCAGCACTTTCTTCCAGCTGATCATCCTCATCCTTTTCTTTTTCAGGGTCCGTTTCCTCAGTACCACTGCTAATGGCTAGCAGAGGGAGGGGAGGTCTTTGGAGGAGAGCTAGAGAAATAGGATATGCGACAGAATTGTGAATTCATCAGAAAACATCATTAGACTGTTAGATTATCTTCCCTTCACCATATCACCTAGGAGAAAATGGCAGTAGCAGATAGAAACAACCTTGTGCAAGAAGCCATCTTGTTGACTATTATGTGCCATAAGCAGAGGACAAGAAGCACCCGGGCAAAAATAGGTTTAAAGTAGCTTTTAAAATGAATCCTGGCATATCTGTATAAATATTCTGTGTTGTTTTATAAGCATCAAACTGCTAGTAAGTGTAGGTCCTTCTGTTAAAAAATACAGATGGAGAAGATATTCAAATGTACAATTTACCCCTGTTTGGAAGCAAAATAGATGAAACTCAACAACTTAGATAATTGTCTTTATGTAAAAATCAGACCTGGATATTCAGCTGAATATCATTCAATTAGTGACTCTATAGCTCTACTCTTAAGAGGACAGAAATCTATATATAATATGACATGACATGACATAATAAGAAAACTTTGAAATTAATACAAGTAATTAGGCTGAGAATACATAATTACGGTTATTTAATCGCAGCACATAAGTAGCATGCTACCGTGATTAAAAACAACTCAGTGAATAAAATGGTTGCATGAGAAATTTGCACCACTAGGTGATGCTATAGAGACAGACAATTTACTGCAGTTACAGAATTAGACAACCTAAGAGTTCTACAGAATCACATGACTTTCAGCTACAGAAGATGCCCCTTCAATACCACGTAGGCGCCTCTGGAGGCAGATAGCTCCTCTGCCAGGAGAGTGCATTACGTGGCAGCTAAATAGAGAAAATGTTTTCTTGTTGGGTCTGAAATTGTTCCTCCATAAAGAAAATATGGAAAATATAGTGTCTCTCAGTATTGGCATATTACTAGGGTTTCTGAAATTTATAGGTCAGCAAAATCCAGAGGATTACATTATGGCCTCTGGCCAGCCTATTATTTGAATTGAATATAAATTTGCTGTTATTCTTTTCATCGGTATAATTAATTTTGATCATATTTTTTTTTGCATACCACCCCATTTCTTTAAGAATGGTTTAAAATATTTTTGAACAAGCCACACAACAAAAGGTGCTTAATCATCATACTATTCCACACCTTCCATTCCTTTCAAGGAAGTTTGTATGCAATTCGTTGACCAAGTAACATTTTCTATTGTATCTCTTATGTATAAATAAAAAAGTTGCAGATGCCTGCCATTCAAAAAGAAACTTTTCATTTAAAAATAAATCTCAATTTGTGCAAGAACATATAAAACATTGAGTCATTTTTTAAAATAATACAGAATAGAAAAAGAATTAAAGTTCAATTAAGCAATAAGCAATAATATCAGTTTTGGAAATTCATTTTGTAGTTCTTCCTTCCTTTTGGCTTAGCGGGGAAGTTTTTATTTTTTAAATTGGAGCACTAACATATATAATCCATGCATGTATTCAAATAATGTTGCTCTTATTAAAAGGGACTGCAAGAGTTGCACAGTTTCTACCCAGCGAAAAGGGACTATACAGGGGATATAGTCATGGCTGGAATGCAAGACAGGCTCTCCTTTTTAATACTCTGTTAGAAATAGAGAAAAGAACACCTGACACAAGATTCACTTTTGCTATAGAATGCAAAAACTATTAAGAACTTACCATTCTTCTTCAAAAAGTGAAGAGCGTCCTTGTAGCCCTGCTTGCACATTTCCTGGAGAACCTGAGAGAGATAAAAGCAGCATGTTACTTACAATTAGCTGTAAGACATCTAAACACTGCACTACCAGCATAGCCCAGAGACTTCAGCAGAGGGAAGAATCCATATCTCCAAATGTACTTCCCACTCATGTAGCCCCTGGCAGAAAGAGGTATCTCCAATGGAGACCTCTGCATCAGGCACGACAAGCAGACGTGGCCAGCGATCACTGTAGACTGGGTTTGATCAGATAGAAACACAGTTAAATTAGCACATCTCCGGTTGTATTGCCGAATAGAATAGAATAGAATAGAATAGAATAGAATAGAATTCTTTATTGGCCAAGTGTGATTGGACGCAGAAGGAATTTGTCTTTGGTGCGTATGCTCTCAGTGTACATAAACAAAAATAAAATACATTCATCAAGAATCATAAGATACAATACAGTGGTAGCCCTAGGTTACTAATAAGCAATCAAATCATACTAGGAAACAAATAAAACAATATAAATGTTAAAGACGCAAGCAACATGGTTATAGTCGTAAGTGGGAAGAGATAGGTACTAGAAAGGTTAATAATAATAATAATAATAATAATAATACAGTCTTTGACAGTGTTGTGGGAATTAGTTGTTTAGCAGAGTGATGGCATTCGGGGAAAAACTGTCCTTGTATCTTCTTGTTCTGGTGTGCAGTGCCTTATAGCATCATTTTGAAGGTAGAAGTTAAGGAAGTTATAATTAAGGATGTATTAATTATACATTAATTAATTTACATGTAATTAATATTGATTATTAATTAATATTAATTAATGCATGACCAATTAGTGTTAATTATTAATTAATGCATACGTAATTAATGTTACTTAAGATTAATTAAGATTAAGGAAGTTATATGAAGATAGAGATGCTATTAAATAGCATTAAATGAAATAGTATTTCATTTTACAAAGTGGCCTTAATCCAAGTTTTCTGACAAGTTGGGATAAAGCAAGAGGCACGATTAACAGAATGGTCATGAAAAGAATGTCGTAGCCACAGGAAAGACAAGTAAACACCTCAGGTCTGATCCTGAAATGGGACTCTGTGTGAAAAGGGAGAATTGGTGAAAGTCTTCTTTCTCCATGGGGAAGAAAGAAACTCAATAAAAAGTTCTGCCAATTCTGCAAAAAATAATAATCTATTTTTCTGCCATTGGAATGAAACATCTGCCCTCTAGCTGCTGTGTTTCCAAACTATTGAAGGCATATTGTCCCATGAGTTTTCGGCACGAACCAGCTTAACAATCTACAAACAAGTTGCCTTTAGCATCTTCTAAAGCATGGGTGTCAAACTCATGGCGTCACATTGCCGTCAAGTGTCATATTGCGATGTTTCCCCCTGCCCTTTGTGGAGCTGGAAGGGGCATGGCCTGCACATGATGCATCCAGTCTGCAGGGAGCCAGTTTGACACCCCTGTTCTAAAAGGAAAAACTGAGCTCTGGAATTCGTTTCAGTTCTCTCTGCTAGCACTACAGGAAGAATCTATATTTTTTCTTGTATCAAAGTCATGTGTTGCGTCTGCTTTCTCAACATGTTAATTCTGTTTGTGATGTGTGTGCATTGGCAAATACAGGTGTTCCTTGCTGTTATAAAAATGCAGGCAAATTGTGCTGGGAAGTCATGAGAGGGATTGGCAGTAGATTATAGCTACTTCCTAAATCAGAAATTTCCTAAAGTACTACAAACTATGAAAAATAGAAAATCAACAATAACAACAACAGCAATATTGAATCAATCTGCCAAAGGACGAAGGCCTCTTTACTGAAGATTATTAACTATAATTTTCTTTGCTCTTCCAGCACAGTTTGGTACTTGTAAATACTAATAGTTTTTTAAAAAAACTTTCCAGTCTAGATTGGGAGTGATTGGCCTAAAGTCACCCAGTTGGATTCAATGCCAAAGTCAAGCTTAAAAGCTGAATTTCACTCTCTTAGTTCAGTACCTTAACTGATATATCATACTGGCTCTTAGTTTATTTAAATAAAAAAAAATATGAAAATGTCTTATCATGGTGGGGAAGGCTCACCTGGGGCTCTGGAGGAAACAGGGCTTTTGAAAGGCGGTACAAATTGCGTAGATTAAACTGAATGCTGGTATTGGTGATTCTGAGTTCATGAATGTTTGTGGAACTATCCCGTGGACAAATATCACTCTCCCCAGAGAAAGGGGATACAGTGATGGTGTTCTTCAACTCATATTGAGGCAGGTTGTCAGAAATCCCTCCATCAACGTATCTCTGGGGAGAAAAGAAAATATGACGTTTAGCTTCTTTTTATCTCTTGTCTTTTTTATAGTCCCCAGTCTGTTCTTCTTCAGATCACTAAATGCACATAGTCACACATGCAATGGTGTGTATAGTTATTTGGTTATATATAGTCCATTTTCCTAGAGCATCAAGCGAAACAGTCTCTAGGAGGAGAGAAGGATGAGCAAATGATAAAACATTAATTGCAGTTTCGTGACATGAACATCTGCTCTTGCGCTGTAAGGTACGTCGCAAAAGGCCTATCTTGCATCATCACAATACAATACATAATTCATCATTTGGATCATTATGGTAAGGGATGAACAATTATGGAACTGAGAAATCAAGGAAATGGTTGTTGTTTTTACTCCCCAATAAATCACTACATATTTCTGCAAATTTAGTGGATGAGATCTTTGCTAATTCTGTTTTATCTAATAGGGTGTAGTATTGGGTAGATTCTGAGTTCTGTTCTCAAATGAATAAGATGAGGAAGAGGTGATGAAAGCATTTTTCTGAAATAAAGAGTAAGCCCCCACATTTCTAGCAACTTTATGTAACAACCGCAATAAGTAAATAAATCTCTCTTTTTTTGGCCTTTCACTTAAGTTCCAGAAAGTAACAAAAAGTTCATGTTGACCTCTTCTACAGGTTCCAGGCTGCAAAAAAGAAGTTAAACAAAGATTAGTCTACAGGCTTTTTCTATCTTGTGCACATGCTGCACACCTTTGTATTTTCCTTCCCATAAATCGAGAGACAGGATACTTTAATATTGTACATCAGCTTCAGAACCCTGTGTGCCCTTCTAATGGTCTCAGCCCTTTCCTCTATTGGGACAGTACAGACTGAAATTGGAAAAAAGGTATCCAAGCAGCCATGGTTTGATGTTGTCTGAATCTCACACTGTAGTTATTCTTATTTGTAGCTAAAAACAAATGTGGGCAAGATTAATCTCTCGGCTATGATGTGTTTCAACAGAAGCATAGCCTTCTAAGTTCCTCTTCCTGTTTCAACAGTGGATGATCAGACAGATAAGCAGCAGACATATCTGTGATTCAAAACCACTCATTTTTATCCCTGCATCTGAATGAATCTCATTGGGCTCTGACATAGCATAATTCTTTCAGCTCTGCACAAATTTAAATCTGTCTGGTTTGGGTGGGTGGTTATTGGCCAGTTCCCTATTCCATTGAATTTTAACAAAAGATTTGAATGCCATCGGGAGTTGCACGAATGTGTTACAGAATACAGTCACATACCATTCAGATAATTCATCTCTTGTAGAAAAGCTGATGCCCAGAATATGACCACATGAAAAACAAATTAATGCCAATCTTGGAGTGAAATAATTTACATGGAAAAACTACCTCTGTTGTAATCATAATCCCAATATCCAAATGCAAGAAAAATCACCCTGTTTACTGTGTTGTGATTATTTACTGATGTTATAGCTTCAAAAGCAAGTCAGCTTCTCCATTATATACCTTCCTGAAGCTCAGGAAGTGGTAACATTTATTGAATAATAGATATCCCATTTGGAATTCTAAAATATCAGAATTAACACTATGGCTTAAATGTAAAGAGCCACCAATGGCCCTGGTCCCTTTAATTTCAAAAAATCCACAATGACCACTGGACTGCATTAACCAATGACGTCAAAATGTTTGCCAGGCAGAGATCAAGAGATTGTTTCTCCAGAGGGCCAAAATATAACGTGCTGTACTTAAGGGGCTTTGGAAGAAAAAGAACATGTCCAGAAGATACTCAGTAAGAACTTTCCCCCAGTGTTGAGTTAAAATATTATCCAGTTGGTAGCAGCTTATACAAACCAATCTGTATCTTTCCTCTACTGCCTGTTCTGACCCACTGCTAAATAAATGGTTCTGTTCACATTTTGATGTACTGGGTGTGATAGGCAAAGCAACTGGTTGATCTTCCAATTTCACTGGCCATCCTCTTCAATACACCACTAGCTTTGGGGAAGATCATCTGCCAATCATGGTGGTGCAGCAAAGAAGGGATGTGTTTTGGAAATAATGTTTTATTGTCATATTTCAAGACTCCTTTTTATGCTTCTTCTGCTGCCCTTCATTCTATAGTAATTCAAGTTGAATTGTTTTTTTTAATGGAACCACAAAAAGGTTTGACTAAGCAGCATTTTTATTCAGAATCTGCCTCCTGTGCTTTTCCTTATTATCATCATCATTATTATTTTTACTGGTAGAGAATTGTACAGGGTGGATAGATGGAGGAGGTTTTCCATTATTCCACTGTTAGGCAGTTTAAGAGTTAGCAGCTTACTATGTGGCTAGCTAAGCGGGCTAATGCTACTGAGACCAAAGGGGAAATGGTTTGCTTGCCTGAAATCTAGATAAGCCTATAAACACATCTCTGATCCCAATTAAGGACAAAACAATCTCTCCCTAACCTGAAATCCTTCTAGAAGTTAAAAAACCATGTTTGCTTTCGAAAACTTATCTGTCACTCCTACTCACAATGGTCAAGAGCCAAACTGAATCTCAAGTGTATCAAGTGCTACAAATACTAAAAACAGAAGAAAGTTCAAAGTGGAGTGGAAGTCAACTGGCAAGGAGAAGGGGAAGCACAGCATGTTCTCCAGCAACTAGCATGTTCCTATAATGTTCCGCAAAGCCAGTTCCAGAAAACTCAGTAGTTTCCAAGTTTAATAGAATTTGTATCCCGCCCACTCCCATAGGGACTCTGGGCGGCTCACAACAGACAAGAAACATTTAAAATTTAAAAAAATAGAAATAAAAAATAAAAAATACAGTATTAAAATTTACATCACCCATTCCATCTAAGCAGGGCTAGATATCAATCAACAGCCCCAGGCCTGCCAGAACAGCCAGGTCTTGACAGCTTTACGGAAGGCTGGGAGAGTGGTAAGGGTCCGGATCTCTACAGGTAGATCGTTCCATAGGGCCGGCGCAGCAACAGAGAAGGCCCTCCCCCGGGGAGTCGCCAGCCGGCATTGTCTGGTTGACGGCATCCGGAGGAGGTCCAACCTGTGCGATCTTGTTGGTCATTGGGAGGTAAGTGGCAGGAGGCGGTCTCTCAGGTAGCCAGGTCCTAAACCATGTAGGGCTTTAAAAGTAACGACTAGCACCTTGAAGCGCGTCCGGAGACCAATAGGAAGCCAGTGCAGCTCACGGAGGATAGGTGTAATATGGGTGTATCTAGATACACCCCATATCGCTTGCGCGGCTGCGTTCTGGACCAGCTGTAGTCTTCGAACACTCTTCAGGGGCAGCCCCATGTAGATCGTGTTACAGTAATCCAGTCATTACTGTATGTTAGCTACTAGCTGGACAATTAAGTATGCAAAACTACACAAAACTTTTGCACCAAGACTTTTCCACTAACAATAAGATCAGTTTCTGCTTTTCTTCCTTCGTCCCCTTTCAAAAGCTCTACATTTATACTTTAATCAAAGAATAACAGCTGAATAGATATAAGAGGCAGCCAGTTACAATCCTGCATTATATTTCCCTTTTACTTCGTGTTTTTACACATCAGGAACAGAATCTAGCTAAATTGTGAAATTGTCTGCTGAGAGTTGGGTGATATTGGTGGATGAGTTAACTTCTCAAGCCCCTCCCATATTGGCAACATGCCAGTTATTAGAAGCTGCCCTTTTAGGTTGCTGGAGCATGCCTTTGACATACAACAACAATTGGGCCCGGAATCTTGGTTTTTGAGCGAAGCAGTCATTTAGCAAGATGCCCATGCAACTACTTCATTCAATGATCACAATCCCACTTCTCCCAGTTGTTAAACAGGTGCAGCTGTTAAACAGACAGAGCAAAACAGCATCTTGCCTCAGGAGAATAGGCAGCTGCTCTCCATGCATGGAAGGGAACTCTGCCCTGGGCTGGAGAAGCAAAGTTTGGATCTTCAGGAGCTTTGTTTCCGTAGCCTCGCAAAGGATTCCTCCCCACCCACCCCTACGCCCAAGGAGAAATTTGTTGGCAGGCGGCAGCAGCAGCTTGCAATCTTTCCTGTTGGCTTACGCATTAAATTTCTGTGGAACCCAGCAGAGAAGACTCCAAATTATGATCACAGGGCGCTTGGCAAGCAGTAAGTACAAATGGATTACCAAGCACCCAGATCACAATCGCATGATCATGAGGGGAAGCAGCATAGCCCCATCAGTCATGAATCAAGGACTTCCTGTATGAATCTGTCTTTGGTTCCCACTTAGACTATACCATTAACTAATCAGGACCCAGTGAGTTGCAGCTTCAAAGCAATTCAAACATGTTTAAAATAGTGTCTTTCTTAGAATTCCAATGCAAAAATATTCTAGTCTACCTTCATCTCTTCCCTCCTGCATTAACCCAAGGTTTCCTGCACTATTCACCCTTCCTTATAGTCATAGAAGCTAATTTGGAGATTTCAGAACAATCACGGTCTCTAGCCTATTTCATTGGGCTTTTATTGAGAAGAAATAAAAGATTGCTACATAAATTTTCTTAAGCTCCTGGAAAAAAGGCAGGATAGTAAGTTAGCTAAATAAAATGTAAAATTTCTATGTCTGTTTGTATGAATTAAAACAGAGTAACTAAGTGGCGGAACTATTTCACTTCTGCCTTAACTAGCCAGCTTTTCTCTCATGAAGATCTTAATGTAAATATGTAGGCTTAAGCAATCAGATGTTTTGAAGCTTCAGTTGCCCATTTTTAACGTGGGAATAATAATGCTGATCATCCTTGGAATGGCCACTGTTTGCTTAGTATCTGTGCTTTACAGACAGTGTTGATACTAGAGCACTGGTTATGCAACTAACAGTGAAAAAGCATGAGAATCCCAATACCCTCAAAGAATCTTCTCAAGCAGAAGGACTGGAAATGGAAATGACTCGTTGCTGTCAAAGAAACAGCCCAGGTTTCTGACTTCCGATGAAAGATGGCCAAAAGATGGCAAAAAGGGGGGAATTGCTAAAGGCAAGCTAAAATAAGAGAAGCTTTGAGTACCTTTTTAAAAAACTTTGATGGAGAAACTTAAGGGTAGACATTGGTTGTTTTACTATTTTTAAGTAATTTGTAGCTTGGTTTGTTTTGCTGTGGGTGGTTAAAAACTTTCCAATTTTTATAAACTCTGATTGACAGAAATTCTTAAGGAACTCACAAAAATTTTATGCTTTGACCATAATAAGGAATTAATAAGATGGAACATGGATTTAAGCAAATGTGTGATTGAAAAATTCTTAAATAAAACTCTGCAGATCAATAATTATTAGATCAATTATTTCTAAGGATAGTAAAATACTCAAACTATTTCAGAGATGTAATTATGTGGGGAAAAAAATGATCAAACCACTGAAATTACTGAGGC
Source organism: Thamnophis elegans (assembly GCF_009769535.1). NCBI lineage: Eukaryota > Metazoa > Chordata > Lepidosauria > Squamata > Natricidae > Thamnophis > Thamnophis elegans. The sequence goes on along the minus strand of NC_045541.1, from coordinate 76,790,969 downwards.
AATTTTCAGAAATAGCTGATAATACAAAGGACTAGATTGCAACTTTGGAATATAAATCTGACACCAATCTTTATTATGATGATAAACCTTCCAGCGTAATTTAAAGAAATGTTCCAAGAAAATCTGCAACTTTCAAGAGGACAAGTTTGGAACTTTCCCTTCATGGATACTAACAAGCTTGAGAAAAAGAGAAGTCTATAATTACTTGATAGATATTCCAAACAAGAAAAAGATTTTATTTTATGAACATAAGCTGGAAGCAGTGGCTTAATTTTAATAAATTAGAGCAAGGATGGATTTTTGCCAGTTTGATATATGTAATTGAAAGAAAGTTTTAATGTAAAGTGGGTTTGACAATATGTTTTTCCCTTTATTATAATGCTTAAGTAATTCCCAAAGCTTGTAAAATAATTGAAAGAGTATTAGAAAGAATTTCTGTCAAGTTAAAAAAAATGTATTAGAATTTGTTGATTTTACAAATATTTTTAAAGAAAAATTTAAAGTTTTAAATGAATGTAAAAAAGGTGTTTTAAAGGAAAAAAGTAAGTCTTGCTAATATAAGTGATGATAACCTATAACGATTAATAAGAGCAGATAGAAATATTTTTTCCACAACAGAGATGATTATTTTGTTTTTAATTGGAAACTGCTTCTAGATTTTGTACTTATGATGGGAAAATGAAATTTTGGTTTTGCTGATTAGATAGGTTTTTTGTTATAAAAATAGCTAGTATATATTATTGTATAAAAGTAAAAAGTTGATTTTGTAATGTTATTATTTTCTACTATTAAAAGAAGTTGAAAACCAACACCTTTTTTCTTTTTCCCTTTTTTACCCTACTCTCTTTTTCCATTTTCCTGTCCCCTAGTTCCCATTATTTTTATTTTCCTTTGAATTTTATATTCTGATAAACTAATTAAAAGTTTGAACTCCACCCCCACCCACCCCAAAAATAGCCCAGGTTTTTCTCCAAGTCTTAGCAGAATATATTTTATTTTCTGCTTTGGCACACCAAAAAATGTTTTTACCAAGTTTTAAAACAAACTCATGGCAATGCTGAAGACCATTATATGGACTGTGAGGGCTCACTTTGAAACCTCAAAGTTCCAGGTTTGGTCATCGATATCCTAGTTCAGGCAGCTCTTCAACTTCAATAAAATGTTGTGACATTTCCTTTGTGGCAACACGTGTTTCCTCCAAAACTGTTCTTCAATACTTACTCAACAAAGAAAAGCAAACACTGAGAGCAACAAATTTTGGCTTCATTCTACTAAACCTAAATTAAGTTTTGCTAAATATACGTTATGTCTATAAACATTATGGCCCAGAAACATAAACGTGACACTACAAATAAAACTATTCCCCTAAACTCCGCTGAAAATGTTACCTAGCCTGGTTAACGAAACATTCGGAAACCAACCCACAAGTCGGAAAACGAACCTTCACCCTCATCCTACACCCGAGTTACTGGTATTCACCACTGTTGCAATACTATTTTTCTTTTCTTCTTTTCCCTTTTTTGGGGGAAAAAATGGCTTGTTTTCTCCCCTTTTTATTTTTTTCCCTTCCAAACATCAAAGCTCTAGTTGCTTGATCTCAGCAAACAAGAAAAATAATTCAGTCTTTTGAGAATAGTTTGATTACAACTGTACATTGTTCTGATTATTTTGCCAGAATTATGGAGCATATCACATCATCTTTCCTAGTCTCCAGGTTTCCTCTTTGCCTCCTGATGAAACATGAAAATCAGGAATAGGCTCTTGCCGTACAATACGAAACAGCTGAAAGTTAAAACACTCTGGTGCTTACTTACCACTCCTTGAAGGGTTGGAGGGATCAGGCCACAGTATACTGGGATGAAAGTGCTACAGACACATGCCTGGGGGAGAGATGGGAAAACACCATGTTAAAAAAATGAACTGACTAGAGAAGCCTGCAGTATTTGCAGAAGATAAATCCAGGCAGAGCATGAAGAAAGGAGAACTTCCATGACAGGAGTAGGTCATATCAGTTCTATTGGTTCCTGGGAGATAGGCATTTATGGCTTCATGTTGAAAGCTCCTAGAAAGCCCCAGAGTTACAACTTGCCTGGACAAGCTCTTCTTTGGAGTTGAACTCTGATAATATGACGTTTTCTCCATCTGAAACCCGGGTTAATGAAATGCCCAAACGTCCGGTGGCCAACTCATGTGCATTGGCTAATAAGGTTTTATATAAGCAGGCACGGATGATTTTCACCAGGTTGAAGGATGGGTGTAAAGGGCCAAGAAACCTCTTCCGGGCCTCTTTGGAGACATGGATGATATTTGCTCCAGCATCACCTAGAATGAAGAAAACAATATATATTTTAAATGATTAGGGATAAGAGTATAATAGATAAAGTTTTAATTCAAAATTAGCTTATGCTCATTTTCATTAAATTATTGGATTAGTATCCCACTTTTTCCTATCATTTCAAGGTAACTTACATGGGGAGATTTCTTTCGTTTTAACAATGATTCTGCAGTGAAGATTGGACTAAGAGATGGTGACCACCAAAGTCTCCCAGTAAATTTCCAGGCTTGAGAGTGAATTTGATGTGGAACTCCCAACTCCTAACCCAACTCCTTAACTATTAAATGACACTTGTTTTAAGTCCACTGACCCATGGAATTAATGTATAAAATGAGATTTGAAAATCACATAGTGCCAAAATAAATTATGGCTTAGTATGCTGTATGAAGCAGGCCATGGATTGTTAACATCCATTTTCAAAAATACCATTTGATAAATTTATTTTATTGCAATTGAAGAGTTCCCGATTCCTGAAAAATTGTACATCATAAACATTTAAAGAGGTATCTAGGCAGTGCTGAACAACATCCCAAAAGTTATATATTTAATACAACACACATGCATCCAGACTACTTATGTTTTTCATATTTTAATCTCTTGATTTAAAAATTAGATATCTTAATCTAGGTGGGCATTTATAGTCCTTACTAAAAAAAAATCAAACTAAGTAATGCTGAAATTTTCAAAGGCATACAAAAGCATTCTTTATGTTGATTGAACCATTTCTAAAGCTAAAGTTATGCCCACAGGCTTCCTCGCCATAAAATATGGCCCAAATATTGATAGAATATTAAAATGATAAATATAGCATTCATAACTTTCTAAGGATTGTTTATTTAATCTATAAAATACTTAACAGGAATCCGATTACAATATAATTCTCTGTTATCCAAAATGGATACCAATCCTAATTCACAGTAGATTCCATTCTGCTCATAGTTTTTGGCACCAAGAGTATAAAGAGTTTTGTTTATAGTTCTACATTATACACAAGAAAAACTACCTAGCACACATTAATTGGACACGATATATATTAAACAGCTAAATAAACTGCTCTGGGGAAAACAGCAAGAAATATGGTTTCCCTAAAAGTATACATAACTTATCAGGTTTTCTATCTTGAGCTCAGGAGTACATCACAGATTTGATACCATTGAACAAATCTAACCCAGTGACTGTCAACTTGTAATTAGGGCATCTTTTGGGAACTTCACATTGACAATGTGTTAACTATTAAACACAGCACTGTTTTCAGGACAACGTTGTTGCCCAAAGTTCTCTTTATCAGCCATCTCTGAGCTGGGAAAATTATCTCATTGCTAGTTGACCTTTTCCCCTAAGACCAAAGTTGTTTACCTTACACTGTGTTTCCTGCTCATCATAAATATACTCAAGGTTAAACAGAGCTCAACTGACTGTGTTATAATAAGTTATGCTATTTTTTCCTTTATTTTCCTTTATTGGCAGCCAACTTTCCCAAGGGACATTCCTTTCAATCAAATACCATCCCTAATAGTCAGCAATAGTCACCTGATTGAAAGACACATGCCTTTCAATCAAATGCCATCCCTAATAGTCAGCAACAGTCATTTTATACATTTTTATTTGGGGTTTTGTGCTTTCAAGTTAGATTTGACTCCTGATAACCATCTGGGCAAGTCCACATGCAGTGATGTTTTGAGTTTTCAATATTTCTGCATACATATGACCTAAAATGTGATTTGTTCTCCACACAAGTCTAGATACAGAGTTAACCCAATTAAATAAATTAAGTCAAGAAAATGGTCCAAAGTTATATATTTGTGTATGTCAAAAGTACATGGATCTCTAAGATTATCAGTTTATTTGAAGGGGAAATTAAAGTCAACTGTTTCAGTCAATGGGACTGGAAGATTGAGTGAGCAAAACCCTGTTTACCCACAAGCAATAGGAACCATGTCCCTTTCTTAAATCACACTGGTGATGTGGAATCAGCAAGGGCATTCAACAAGTGTTATCTTTCCAAGGGAAAAAAAGCTACACATGTACAGCTATATATATATATATATTTGAAGATCTCCTGGGTACAGACCTCCCCATTGAATGATGTGACTGTCGTATGCTGAATCAAGCACTGTCAGCATGCTTTGAAGGGGTAGGGCAGTGGTGCTATTCAGCTGGTTCTATCCAGTTCGGGTGAACCGGTAGTGGTGGTGGCGGGAGGCTCCGCCCGGCCACCCAAACATCATCACATCCTATTTTTGACGTTCTGCGCATGCACAGAGCGTGCACACTCACATTTGCGAACCAGTAGTGAAGGTAAGTTGATTTCACCCCTAGTGTAGGGGTCACCATATGGTTTTCATGGTAAGAACTAACACCTCAGGTTCATCCCAGGAAGAACCAAGGTACTTCTCAGAAAACACAAATCTTGCCTTTTAAACTTCAGGTTCTAGTTTAGCTATATAAATTCTGATGTTCATTTCCAATTCTAAATACGGGCCATCAATTCCATTGGTGGTTTTACTCTGTTTCTCGCTGGTTCCAGCAAATTTCAAATGAACTTGAAATTAGGAGAAGGAAAGTTTCCATGTGTATTCAAAAATGAATCCACCATTTAACCCCACACGATAATGAAATTGCAGCATCCTTTTTCAACAACAAAACCTGTTTCTTTGTTTTCTGAAATGGAAACTAGCAGCAATTATTTTCATGAATCTCCGCAAAAGAGATTAAAATTAAATGAAATCAATTAAATTGTTTGTTAAGAAAAAATAAATAAATTAAAAGAGAATGTTTAAACTAGGCTTTAGAAGTACATTTATAGAAATCAGAGAGCAATTGCTTCATTCTTGGCCTCCCCTTTAAACTGGAGTAGGTCAGAGGCCTAATGATAGAAAAACAAGGAGACACCCATTTTTTCTCATTTCCCCTTGGGTTATTTAGCTAAAAAATCTTGCTAAAGTGTGTGTCCACAGAACTTTCTTCTAACTGCCTTCTGGGTCTTCCATGTGGTTTCTCACAAACTTTAGATGTTCTTTATGGGAGCAGTGACTTTTCCTTTGTCATCCTGTCATGCACACCATTGTTGTTCAGCGTTTTCCTGATGGTAATTTTGTGAAAACTGACATTTGTCAATGCAAGAGAGGTCTCTAGTTCCTTGGATAATAACCTGGATTCTTTGAAACTTTACACACCTTGCTCTTGGTATAATTTCCTCTGGGGAGGATAACATTGGTGTTGAATTGGTGTTGAACTCTATTTGTACACAATTTGCCTGATCAAAAAACTGGTGGAGTCCAAACACTCTGGCTATACTTTTGTAACCTGGTGAGCATCTTTCAGAAATGTTTGAGCTTCCATGAGCTTCTACATGCCCATGTGGTGAAGGATAGTCTTTGATAATGAATAGTCAGAATTCTATTCTAATATGACAGGACCTCCCACACTCACACCTGATTATCATCCCAAAGAAGTACTCAATTTCCCCCTTCAAATAAACTGATAATCCTAGAGCTTCACACATTTTGCCCTACATTAATTGGTAATTTTGGATAATTTCCCTCAATAAATGAACAAGTATAATGTTTTTGACTCATATGTTTAATTGGGTTCTCTTTATCTAGATTTAGCACAAGAGGAGAACACATCATATTTTTAGGCCATGCTTATGCAGAGATACTGAAGGTTCAAAATGGTTCACACATTTCTAAGCACCACTGTGTGTCTGGGATACCAAGGGTCAACCGACTTCTTCATTTTCAGTCCATCAAATCATATTGATTATGATGCATGCATAAAGGTATTTACTGAGAGCTGGGTGAATATACATGAAGATAACTAAATAAATACAGGATTATTTGGATAAAGCTGTATACAACATCTAGGTGCACCTGAATGACATGTACCATAGTTAAACAGTCCAACCCATATACGGTAGTCAAGTTACACTTTTAATAATTGGATTGCTGGGATGTAACAGAAACCTATCATCAAATTAAGATAAGTCAGAAAAGAACATGAACTGCTTCTCTTCACTGAATATGTTGCAGGGGGCATGGCTTGGCAAAACAATAAAAGATGCTTCAGTTATTGAAAGTACATCATCTTGTATTTGTATTTTTTTTGTATTTATTGCACATTTATAGGCTGCCCTTTTCCCTGAGGGGACTCAGGGCGGCTTACAATAAAGGGGGAAAGGGGGTGTAGGACAAATACAAAAAGAGATGTGAACAAAAGTAAATTAAACAGTAAAACACAACATTCACTCGACATTCGGGAGGGGCGAAAGTGAACTTATCCCCAGGCCTGACGGGCTAGCCAGAACTTGAGGGCTGTGCGGAAGGCCTGAACGGTGGTGAGGGTACGAATCTCCACGGGGAGATTGTTCCATAGCATCGGAGCTGCAACAGAGAAGGCTCTCCTCCGAGTAGTCGCCAGTCGGCACTGACTGGCGGATGGAATACGGAGGAGGCCAACTCTATGCGATCTGATGGAACGCAGGGAGGTAATTGGCAGAAGGCGGTCTCTCAAATAGCCAGATCCACTACCATGGAGCGCTTTATAGGTGGTAAGTAGAACCTTGAAGTGCACCCAGAGATCGACAGGTAGCCAGTGCAGCTCACGGAGGATCGGTGTTATGTGGGCGAACCGTGGTGCGCCCACGATCACTCGCGCGGCCGCATTCTGGACTAGCTGAAGTCTCCGGATGCTCTTCAAGGGCAGCCCCATGTAGAGAACATTGCAGTATTCCAGCCTGGAGATCACAAGGGCTCGAGTGACTGTTGTGAGGGCCTCCCGATTCAGGTAGGGCCGCAACTGGCGCACCAGGCGAACCTGGGCAAATGCCCCCCTGGTCACAGCTGAAAGATGGTGGTCAAAAGTCAGCTGTGGGTCCAGGAGGACTCCCAAGTTGCGGGCCCTTTCTGAGGGGTGTAGATTTTGTCCCCCCAGCCTGAGTGATGGTACGTTGGTCAAATTTTTGGGAGGAAAACACAACAGCCACTTGGTCTTGTCTGGGTTGAGTATCAGCTTGTTTGCTCTCATCCAGTCTTTAACGGCCTCAAGACCCCGGTTCATCACGTCCACCGCTTCATTGAGTTGGCACGGGGCGGACAGATACAGCTGTGTATCGTCCGCATATTGGTGGTATTTTATCCTGTGCCTCCGAATGATCTCGCCCAGCGGTTTCATGTATATGTTAAATAGTAGGGGGGATAGGACCGACCCCTGCGGCACCCCATAAGTTAGGGGCCTCAGGGACGATCTCTGCCCCCACACCAACACCGACTGCGACCTGTCCGAGAGATAGGAGGAGAACCACTGCAAAACAGTGCCGCCCACCCCTATCTCCCGCAGTCGTCGCAGAAGGATACCATGGTCGATGGTATCGAAAGCCGCTGAGAGGTCAAGGAGAACTAGGATGGAAGCATGGCCTCCATCCCTAGCTCTCCAGAGCTCATCGGTCAATGCGACCAAAGCGGTTTCTGTGCTGTAACCGGGCCTGAAGCCAGACTGGAAGGGGTCAAGATAGTTAGCTTCCTCCAAGGTACGCTGAAGCTGGAGAGCCACCACCTTCTCGACAACCTTCCCCACAAAGGGGAGGTTGGAGACTGGACGGTAGTTATTAAGGACAGCTGGATCCAAGGACGGTTTCTTCAGGAGGGGTCTCACCACCGCTGTCTTAAGCGCGGTGGGGAAGTACCCCTCCCGAAGAGAGGCGGTAACAACCACCTGGATCCAGCCTCGTGTCACCTCACTGCTGCTGGCAACCAGCCAGGAGGGACACGGGTCCAGTATACAGGTGGAGGCACTCACAGCTCGCATAGCCTTGTCCACATCCCCAGAGGCAACTTCCTGAAACTCAACCCAGAGATGGTTTGCCAAGTCTTCTCCTTGTGTCCCGGCTGGATCTACTGGAGTGGAGTCCAGGTCCGCTTGAAACCGGGCAACTTTGTCCGCCAAGAACTGGACATACTCCTCAGCCTTACCCTGTAAGGGGTCCCCCGTCTCCCTCCTATTTAGGAGGGAGCGGGTTATCCTAAACAGGGCGGCTGGGCGGGACTCGGCGGACGCTACCAAGGAGGCAATGTATGTTCTTTTAGCTGTTCTTAGAGTCCGAATATACTCCTTGGTGCATGCTGTTAAAAGTGCCCGCTTCGACTCGGACCTATCGGACCTCCACGAGTGCTCTAGGCGTCTCCTCCGGCGCTTTATCTCCCGGAGCTCCTCAGTGAACCAAGGAGGCCTCCGGGGGCCGCTGACCCGGAGGGGCCGTAGTGGCGCAATCCGGTCTAGAGACCCCGAAGCTGCCGAGTGCCAGGCAGCGACGAGGGTCTCCACCGAACTGTGGCCGAGGGTATCAGGAATAACCCCAAGCTCCGTCTGGAACCTAACAGGATCCATAAGTCGCTTGGGGCGGAACCAGCTGGTCGGTTCCTCCTCCCTACGGTGGGGGTTTGGCCTCCGGAAGTCTAGCCTCAGTAGGTAGTGGTCTGACCACGACAGGGGTATGATCTCATTACCCCTCAGACCAACCTTGTAACCTTGGCTAGTGCCAAAATAGCCTTAGAAATTGGACAGATATAGATTGAACTTCACAATTCCTAGAGGAGAGCCCAATTTTGATGTCCTGCCAAAAGGGGATTGGTTTTATTTAGATAGATCCAAAGAGAACAAGAGAGCTGAACTCAACATGCCTAGTAACCTTGGAAAATGTCATCTATGTACATACACACACAAACTTTGGCAGGAAAGTTCATCAGCTCAGCAAGCTGAGATATGAGAATGCCAGAGAGGATTATTAATGAAAGTTAAAGAGGTCAAAAAAATGGTGGAACAGGAGGAACCTAGTATTAAAAAAAATCTTGATAAGTATCCCTAATATTTTAATTAGTTTACATTTTCAAGTAGACCACTTTAAAAACATACAGTTTTGTATTTATCTAATCACTCTTCTTCCAATGTTATGGGGCATCATTTCCATTTTTGTTGGTTTATTTGTCTGTTTGTTCCAACCACAGGAGAGATAACATTGGTTCTCACAGATTCTTTTCTCATCTTTCAAACTCCCTGTCCTACTCAGATGGTCTAATCTAAAATCTTTTTATTTATATTACACTTTGTTTTTTATAAACAACTCAAGGTACTAAACATATTTACTACTACTTCCTTCTCCTAATTGCCTCATAGCAAAAACCCTTTGGAGTGAGTGTGGCTGAGAGAGATGTGACTGGCCCAAGGCCACCCAGCTGGTTTTCATGGCTAAGGTGGGACTAGAACACCCAGTCTCCCAGTTTCTAGTGGTTTTAACCATTCTAGACCAAACTTGCTCAACTTGTTACAATTTCCTGAGACTTAAATCAGAAGAAAGATGTTCAACCTAAAGCATCCAGAAGCTCCTTTGTCAGGAAAGGTTAATTTGATCTGAAACAATATTTTGGCAATATTTGGAAAACAAAAGAATTAAAATATCATCATACGCATATTAAATGTATCTGGGTAGCCACTGACAATACGCATTTTGGAATCTATAACTCTTCTTGGAAATGCTCCACTGCAGAATAAAGGGTGCTACTTCAAGCCAAGGACATTCCAGCTTCACTTGGAATTCCAATATGTCTTTCACAGAGGATATTTAATCATATGAAGCTTTAATCAGTCCAACAGGAATATAACATAGTATTTTGTTTGTGCAAGTTTGTACAAGTTGGAAGAATAGTTTCCAACTCCATCTCCTTGAGTACAGGTTCCCCACAGGGCTGTGTCTAAGTCCACTACTGTTCATCTTGATGACCCACAACTTCTGTGCCAAATCTGCTACGAATCATATTGTGAAGTATGCGGTTGATACAGCAGTGGTGAGTCTTATCCAGGACAACAACAAAGATGCTTATAGGGAAGAGGGGAAGGCTCTGGTGGACTGATGCCATAAAAGTTTCTAAATGTTTCTAAATGTTAATAAAACAAAGGAGATAATTGTAGATTTTAGAAAAAGCTGGCATAGTCATACTCCACTCAGTATCAAGGATGAAGCTCAGAAGTGGTTTCCTACCGGTTCAGCTGAACCGATAGTGGTATGCTGGCCTGGGTCTCAGAACTGGTAGTGACCACTGGCTGGCCAGGCCCCTGAACCAGTCCGCCCGCTCAGATGCTTGCCCTGCCTTCACCACGTGCATCCACTGCTTCTTCCTGCCTACACATAGGTAAGCATTGCGGAGGGGACTGGGGCAGCCCAGCAAGCTTCGCATGCTGGAGAGGGTAGCAGCGGAAGAAGAGGGCAGCAGCAGGAGAAGGTCATGGTAGTGGCGGCAGCGGCGGGCAGTGCCCCGTCCAGGCCACAGTAGCAGCAGTGGCAGCAGCAGAAGTGGGGCATCCCAGAACTCCCGGGGAGGTTTCCTGCATGAGCAGCAGTCCCAAAAGCTGGCAGGGTCCCCAGTGCCGCAGAGCAGAGTTGGCACCGCCTCTCCCAAAGGCTGCCTGCCCTTCAGGTGTAGCGCCCACCCCGGCTGCCTCTAATCTGCTCACAAGTAAACATGCTCACAAGTAAACTGAAGATTAGAGGCAGCTGGGAGATCGTGACTGGCTTGCTTGCTCAGCTACTTGCCCCCCGGAGCTAGCAGGCAGCGAACAAAACCACTGCCTCCTTCCTCCGCGCATTGTGGAGGCCAAGCAGCAATGGGAAGAGCACTGACTTCAGCAGGAAGGGCTGCCAGCGATGCCCTCAGGTGAAGATGTGAGTGAGGAGGCTTGATCCCACTTAGGAGCTTCAGTTTACTCTTGAGTACCATTGGCCTTTCTCCCTGCCTCTCCCGGCCAATGTTGCTCACGAGTAAACTGCAGCTAGGATCTCCCCACTCCCAGCCTTCACCGGCATCTCCGTGCCGTTTTCGGGCACCCAGCTTGCCGGGCTGCCCGCATCCTTGCAGAGGCGTAGAGGCATCAGAACTAGACTGTATTGTTTCTCTGTGTCATATAATATGTGGGTATATGAATAATTTTGTTTGTATGTATGCATGTATGTATGTATGTATTTATTTATACTTTTGTCATGTTTATATAGTGTATATTGGAGGTGGTGAGCCTTTGAGAACTGTATGCAATGAAATTTCATTTTAATGTATGTTGTACATCTAAAGTGACAATAAAGTTATTCTAAGTCTTCTAAGTCTGTCTTCTATTGGTTAGAAAACACACAAACAACAGCAAAAAAAAACCCACAAAAAACCCCAAACATTATCCCCTGAGATTGCCACATATAATTATTTATACGGTATATGAAAATCCTGTAAGACTGGCTATACTCATAAAAGGTGCGTAATTTACATTTCATATTTGCTATATATCTCCAAATTCTCAAAAAAAGTCTTCTGCTTTACATCATGCATTCATATAGAACCTGTGGCCATATTTAAACCCAGAATACCCTTCAAAATATAAACAAAGAACTGAATATGAGAGTCATTTTTTAATATACTAAAAAAATGCAGAATTCATTAGTTGAGCTAAGCATTTAAAAAAAAAAAAAGATTCAAAAGTGCTTCAAATGACAGGAGAGCACATGCTGAAAACTTGAAACACTTGAATTTTTCCAGATTGCCACATGAGCTTGAAAAAGAGGTTGCAGCGGCTTTAAGGCTCAAATTAATTTTAACAAATTCATTCATTAAAGCAGTTGTAATTTTTTTTCAACCTCTTGTGGTGGAAGTCTTCTTTAAAACAGGAGGGAGCTGCCATGCTTGTGCCAGGTTCAAACCACTTCCAAGGTGTATAGAACCCTTCCAGTGGTGGGATTCAAATTTTTTTACTATCGGTTCTGTGTGGTGTGGCTTGGTAGGCATGGCTTGGTGGGTGTGGCGGTTGAAGGATACTGCAAAATCTCTATTTCCACCCCACTCCAGGAAAGGATACTGTAAAATCTGCATTCCTTCCTCACCCCACTAACCTGCTTTCCATCTCTGTTCTTCTGTGCAGGGCAACAGAAGAAGACCCAGTCAATCAGTTGGGACTCAGGAGGCAGCAAATAGATGGGGGTGGAGTCAGCCAGAGGTGGTATTTGCCAGTTCTCCAAACTATTCAAAATTTCCACTACCAGCTCACCAGAACCAGTCAGAACCGGCTGAATACCACCTCTGAACCCTCACCAGTTACATTCTTTAATGGCCTGAAAATTTGTCACATAGAAGACAGCAAATCACCCCAGAGGACAGGACACAGAACAACAGAGTGAAGTTGATGGAAGCTCTAAATATATTCAAGCACATATGATGGTGGTATTTTAAAATGAGTTCTTCCACCCTTTGCAGCTTGATGATTTTTGCCTTTTGTCTCTTTTGGGACCAGAAAATGAAAACGGGCAGTAATTACACTGGTGATGCATTCAGGGAAGGAAATGCTGAACAGAAAATAAGTCCTATTTTTTTGTCTTTTAAAAAAATGCAGCTTTGAGATAATCAGATCCTGACATTACTGAACAATAATGTTTTGCAGAGCTACAAGGGCATTATATAAGTTTTAAAAATGGACAGTCCAGGGAACAAACACGTGGTTGGCTTAGAAAAGCCTCGTGCTGCAGCGAATGTCTGGTCTAATATTAGCCTAAGCCATGCACATGATTCCAGCCAAATTCTCAACTGATTGTCTGATTGCCCGATGTGATGTTGCATACTAGGGATGTAATGCAAGGAGAAGCCATTCTATAAATTACCATATTTTTCACCACAAAAGTTTGATGTCACTTTTCATAACTCATCATGCTTCACAAAACCTGGAGCATCGAACAGTCCAGGAACCATTCGCAAACAACGTGAATTTTGCAAATTCCTGACCTGTTCTTTTTCTAAAATATCATCTGACCTTCTCAAGTTGGTTGTGTCATCTTACTCCAACAAGATGTGGCAAGGCTATCCTAAGTTACTTGATGACCCTTCTCTGCACTATTTGGCAATCTGTTTAACATTATATCCTTCCTCTTTTCACATACCTCACATTTGTTCTCATTATCTCTTTCATAACCCAGTCTTTGTTTTCACTGAACTGTTCCCTCTGCTTCTGCAATAGCAAAAGGCAGCAACAGAAAAAATAAGAACGCCAGCGACGTACACAACATCCACCAAAGCACAGCTTGGAAATAATATCTGCAGGATGTACCCCAAAGGCAAAGAGATTGGCTTCTCTCAGAAGTGAGGGGAAGGTTTCATTTAAAACCCTTTCCTAACCCAGCAACTCCACTGCTCCCATGCAAGTCCTATTTGCTAATCTGAAAGTATAAATTTAGCAGAGAAGATACTGTTCTTGAAAAGGGAAAGCAAAGCCCACTGAAATGATTAAAACCTGGAAGAGGTAAATGATCACAATTTGTTTTAAAGGATCATCAGCCAATGAGAATTTGAGAGTAGGAAGTGGGATGAAGCAAGATATTACACACAGGCATAGAAAGATACTACCAGGAGTATGACACAACCACTCAGTGTGTGAGTTGACCACTCAGTGTGTGATTTGACACACATTCTTAACATTGTGTGATTTCTTCCCATAGTGCACCATTAAAATGTTCCCAAGTAATTGGCTGCAGCAGATGTTTGCCCTGTAAGCAAGAAATATATAATTGCTGCTAGTTTTTGTACCCAGGAATGTTTTGACCAGCATCTAGAATTATTAATGTGGTAATGAAAACTACCATTAACCATTTATTTTGTCATTTAAAATGCATCTGCTGCCTCTCTCACAATGACACATCATGGTATACAATCAAGAAAAGAAGAAACTCAAATCGAAGCAATAAAGGTACAAAAACAAGCACTGTACAAAACCAAAATGAAAATAAATACCATACAAGAGAGCCTGATGATAACAATGCATTCCTATCATCTATAATTCCAATCAATGCACTGGAGAAGAGCTTAGTCTTTATGGCTCTATGGCCAACAAGGATGGAACCATCCAAACCTGGAGGAGGAGACCTCATTTCTTACTGAAAAATGGGAACCAAAGACAAAGTTGTGCAAAGGCCCTCCTGACCACAGCTGCCACTTGCTCTGAGCCAAGAAGGATTTCCAAATTTTTGAGAAGGGGGCAGATTACCACTGCTTTCAGAGCCTGTAAACCCCCATCCCCATCTTGCAAAAACACCTTTTACCACCACACAGATCCAGCTACATGTTGCTTGCCTGGATGCCTTGGACCAGCCTGGAGGGACATGAAACTAAAACACAGATGGACAAGCTGACAGATCCAAGGACAGATCCCTGTCCACTCCCTTGGGTTCAAACTCTTCCCCGGTAACTATTATGCTAGATATGCCTAATTAACATCCAACTCAGAATGAATCTAAATGACTTTGTCCAGGAAGTGCCAAAAATAATCCTCACAGAGATCTTGCTCTTTCAGTTTCTCCTTATCCAGAAGAGATGGTCACCTTAAATAAAGTCACTGAATGACAATTTGCAGACCCAATAACAGCAGAGAGCTGTTGGCTGCTCTTATGCCAAAGAGCTCTTCAAGATGCACAGAGACAGCACACCCACACGCCTCCAATTCATTCTAAGGCGCTTATTGGCTGCCCATTCCAGCTATTGGCTAAGGTCTCAGTAGAATCCGAGCATACCAGAAGAATAACCACAAACTCCTTCTAATATCCAAAATACACCTGCCGCAGACTAATCCAGCAGGTCTTCCTTCCTGCAGGACAGGGTAGACAACTCCAGGATTAACAGTGAGTAATCTCTCTATAACAAGGGTGTAATAGCAATATCCCCCAACTACAGATCACATTGCCACTGCCCCAAGACAAAAATCAGAACTGGTATGTTAGCCCTTGCGTTTGTGAGGTACTTGATTACCGAGGGCGGGTCCATATTTCCATGGGGGCCACAAACAATTGGACTATTTCCAATTCTATGCCCTAGGAAAGAAAAATTAACTTTCCAAAGATTACAAGCTTAGAGAACTCTATTGCCAATCCAGCTATGGCATCCAGCATCTTAGCTAGAAAAGCAGCTCTGCAACAGGCAGGTTGGTACAGTAATATCAATCCCATCTGATCCCTTAGAAACAACTTCAAAAAGTGTCGTGGCCCACCAGCGTTGGACAGTGAGGAGATTGGGGAGGAACATGAGCCAGTCCTGGCATCTGCAGGAGGCTCTGATGGGGGCTCTGTGTCAGAGGCAGAGAGGGGGCCAGAGCCATATGACAGTTATCAGCTGCCTTCAGAGTCAGATATCAGTGAGGCAGACGAACAGCTGGAGCCTGTTCCTAGTGTGCGCATGCACAGAGTTGCCAGACGAAAAGAACAGGGGTCAACGTGGGAGTAAGGCCACAGGTGGACTATGAATGGTCCCTCCCAGAAGAAATAAAACAGGAGTAAAAGGGGAGTGGAGTTTACAGGATACAATTAGTTCGATTAATTGGTTTATGACTCTCCAAGACTCCTTGCCAAGTTTTGCAGATATCAGCCTGGCAGCTCTCTATGCCAGATAATATCTGTGACTGTAAATCCTCCCTTGAAAGACTTTGCTGTATGTGAATGAGCAGAATTCACAATAAATTAATAAAAGGGATTTTGGTTGGAACAAGGACAAAATGTTCTTGGGAAGTGTAGGTCAGAACAAAAAGGGTTGTATATCCATATCTGCAGAGCAGCAGTTCTGAAACTTCCAAAAGTTTTTTTTTTTTGCTACATTGGCTATGCCCTACCCATGTCTTGGTGTCACAACTGATGCCATACCTAAAGCCCAGGTGGTCAAATTTCTGATACAAGCACCCCGTGATGACTCCTTTCTCAGATGCCTCTCCAAATGTCATTTTAGAGGAGGATGAACCAGTCTAGGGCACTTCAGGAGGGGAATTGGTCAATGGCTCCAAGCAGCTGGCTGAGTGTGATCCGGCTGAAATCCAACTGCAGGAGGAGGACAGCCCTAAGGCTTCGGGTGGGAAAAGCACGTAGACATAGCCAGTTAGTGATGAGGATGAGGAACTGCCTTCTGCATTGATCCCAGAACTAGAGGTGGGTTTCTGCCAGTTCAGCACGGATCAGGCAAACTGGTAGTGGCGGCAGCAGGAGGCTCCACCCACCTGCCCGGATACTTGGTTTGACTTAATTGGGATATTTCTGGTTTTTAGTGAAGGGAATGTTGGGGAATATTAATGAGCCCACTAACCCCCTCTTCTTTCCCCAATATCCCTAATCAAATCATAAATAATGCAGGGGGTCATTTGCAGATGCTCGTGGGGTGGGGCGCACAGGGGGTTACATGTGCATGTGCGGGGTGGTTATATACACATTGCATGCACGCTTTCGGCCCACAGCAACAAAAAGGTTAGCCATGACTGGTCTAAATTGTTCTTGTTTTAAAGTTTTCTCCCTTCAGATTTTCCTGTACTCTTCAAGCCCATAAGCCAGGGAAGAAGGTGATGGGAGAATGTTCTTTTCTCTTCTAATACAGAAAAAAAGAGGTTGGAAGGCTGCGGCATATACAACTCTTTGTAAATCCAACATGCAGGTTGTCTTTGTTATGTAAAGAGTTATTTTTAAATAAAAAATAACTGTGCAAATAGTCCTCTACGCAAAGATAAGAGTTCTATGAAAGAGAGTTCTTAGAAAGCCTGGCCCAGAGCCATCTTTGGCTTTGCATTTCCCACATTTGTTGCATTTGTTCCCACAGAAACTAACCCAAATGTTATCTGGGCAAAGCAACTTCAGCCTAGCAAGGGATTTGAAGAATTCTGTGCTGTCGGCAAATGAGTTAATATCTGGGGGGGAAAATAAGATGCAACCGAGCATGTCTGACAAAGTGACAGCTTCCATTGCGCAGCATCTGTAAGGTGCTGGCCTTGAAACTAGGACTAGTCCCCACTTTAGTAAGAAAGCCAGCTGGCCAATTCCTTTTCTCTCTCAGCTCAACCCACCTCACAGGGTTGTTGTTGTTGTGGTGTGTAAAATTCCTCTATCACACACCATACAATCATTACAATGTAACATTTCTACTTAGAACTGTGAATAACTTCTTTATCTCCCCCCCCATTTTTCTTCAACTTATTTTTTGTTCCTTTTTCATTGTTTGTTTTCTTACCTTATATTAATTTGCATTAGTTTTTATCTTCTTATTTCAAACTTACAAAAAACTATATACCAACAAATACAGTGTAACATTTTACGCCTCTAAATAAGTGGATGCAGTTAGAACAGGGATCCTCAAAATAAGTAATAATTGACCTCCAAGGTTGCCTATCCAAAGAGTTAATAAATGTCTGGGGGTCAACAGGTCAATAAATAATGTAAAATTGATTGGAGTTAATTAATCTTTGGGGACCTTATAGTGCTCCATGGCAGTCCCTAGTCCTGAGATGAGTGGCAAGATAGTTTATCCAGGGTTAGTACACCTGTGAGAGTGGCCTTGAATTGTCTCTATCATCTTTGTGTTACTGGTCTCATTTACCAGCATGCTTTGCACTGAGACCTTCCACCCTCCCCTTATCTCTATCATCTCCCCTGTCTTAGGAAGGATATACATACCGTGTAGTATTCCTGTTTGTTTATTTATTCCCACCTGACCAGTCTCCAACCAAGAATCAGTACCCTTGTAGATGCTCATCAGATGCATCCTTCCCATTAATTATATCATCCAGTCAGTAAAAACAATGTTAAATCTTGTATTTTTCAAATTTTATAACCCACCAATTTTCCTGAAGTGGTTGTTACCCATTATGGTATTCTTTCTGTTATTATTCATAGTACTATTGGGGAAGGTCTTATTTTATTTTCATATAATAAATATTTGAAGGTCAATGAACATGAAGCAGTCAATGAGTTTGGAACAAAGCCCCAGAGTTAGAACCACACAACTTTTTTTCAATGAAATAGACTAAAACTACTGAAACACCAAACACTGCAACACCTGTAATGCACTACTGCGCTTTGTGATGAGAATATGTTGCATGAAGTCACGTTTTGCTTAAACATGGCTCAATATAACGTATAAACTTTGTAGTAATGTCATAACAAATTATTTGATCTTCTCAAAACAAATCACAGTGATGATGAGTATCTGTTGCAATCAGGCTGTTGAAAAGGCCAGAATGACCAAAGACATGCAACAAGGAGGTTTAATCATGCCTGTGTATAAGGCAGCAGTTACATTAAATGACATAGGCATAAAGGACACTTGAGGAAATACTGATTCTGAAGCCCTGATTTAATGCTTCTTAGGTTGTCTATGTGCCCCAGCCACAAGGATTTTATCACTGAAAAAAATCAGGGTAGCCTTGGAGCAAGCTGAAATGGTCTAGAGACTTATATGGATGGGGGAGGTGGAATATTTTAGCTATTCATTCTACATTATGATTTTGCAACTAGCATTATTGCATGATAGAGAACTCAGTGAAAATATACCAAGACATTTACAGTGCCAGTTTGTCATACCGCCCTTTTCCTTTTAGTTTGGATTTGCTGTCTTCAGTGAACACAGGGTAACCAAAGTATTTGTTATGATGCAAAACAATATATTTGTTGGGGGAAAAAAGAACAACTAAACTCAATCTAAATCATTGACCTCTTTCATCATAAAAATACTTGAAGATTCCTTAACAAAGTCACCAACAATGTTTCATCAACTCAAGGTAGAAACCCCAGTGGAATATTATATTTCAATCCTTATTGGGTTTGTTATTTAATGATCAGGTTTTAGTCTACACAATAGCAAACGCCATGAAATAACTAAAGCATAATCCAGCCACACAAAGTGAATATTCAAGTTTGGTTCTTATTTTAAAAGGAAAGTTACATCCAGGGCATCTTTAAATGGAAAGATAGAGCAGTAACTACATACACAGTAGTTTCTAAATCAATGAATACAGTAGTTCTGCACTGTTTTTATTCTTATTACTTTATAAGTAACTCAAGATTGTAAACATACCTAACACTCCTTCCTTCTCCTATTTTCCCCACAACAGCCATCATATGAGTGACTGGCCTGAAGTCACCAGCTGACTTTCATGCCTAAGGCAGGACTAAAACGTCTGGTTTCTAGGCTAACATAACACACCAAACTGGCTTTCTGGCTTGATCATATCCTTCAAATATCTGAAAGGATGTTACACAGAAGGTCAGAACCTATTCTCTAACTCCAAAGTGTGGGAGACAGAATAATGGATGTAAAGAAAGCAAATTGCCATTGACTGCTGGGGAAATGTCCTAGCATAAGAACAACTGAATAACAAATACTGATAGAATTTATAGTATTGCAGAATCTAATTTCCTACATAATGTTGCGGTCTCATATAAAGAGAGTACTAAGACCAATAATGCAGTGGTGTGATTCAAAAACTTTTACTACCAGTTCTGTGGGCGTGGCTTTGTGGGCATGGCAGGGGAAGGATACTGCAAAATTCCCATTCCCTTCCCGCTCTCAAAATTTCCACTACCGGTTCTCCAGAACCTGTCAGAACTGGCTGAATACCAACTCTGCAATAATGTGATTCACATCTTTCTGGGAAATGCCAAGATTGACAGCAATTTCCCTTTCAATGATTTCCAACTGTCTTTAGTCAGTCCATCAACTTTTGTCATGTGAAACTCATCGTTTGCTGTCAGAGATCATCCATTTTCTTCTTGACTCACACAAATCCACCCTTCACAGTTTACAATCTGTATATTTTTGGCTGAGCAATGTACACTAATCCTATCATCATCAACAACCTTCATTTGTAGGTGAATTTGAACTGGAGGAATTTCTTCAGCAGTTAAAAAAAAGTCAATTATGGTGCATTGTTTAAAAGGCACTGACAAGTACTCACTGGAGGCTTTAATTTCACAAACAGTAACAACATGTTTTCTCACTGCAACTTTCTGTCAACTGAAGCGAAAGAAATGCTAAAGAACATGTCAGAGCTCTCGAGCATTTGTGGGTAACCTATAATATTGGAAGCGGGTTGAATATTTCATTCAACCCTCAGATGAAAGGATCCGAATAATAACTACACAAAAATAAACAGAAAGCTCAAATCTTAGAGTTCATTATGAACAGTAGCCAGTCAAGAAAAAGTGTCTAATGAGTTTAATTAGCTTTTCACACCGTCCTAATTTATAAATGATACAATACCCTACTGTTGGATTGTACTTGGTTAAGAGTGACACAGAAATCACTTATAATGAGACATTTTATGCAAATCAGTTAATGTTACCTTGGGCAGTTCTTTTATTCTAAGGACTAATAATTGCCATTCAAACTTTGGATGGCTTCAGATATTGTGTTAAAAAATCTTTTAACAATGGTTTATTGAATAAGCTACAATGCCTGAGTTTACATAATGTCATATTTATTTATTTAACGATATTGCTAGGCTGTCCCACTCCAAACACACTACAAACAACAATACAATCAAAATGAACAAATATTAGAATTAAAAAATTTACCAAAACCAAGCACCATGAGATTTCCTATTCAAGGACTTGCTTATGAAAAGTAGATCTGCATGTCTATTGGGAAAGAGGGAAGGAGGAAGCTACTACTGAGAAGTACATCTCATGTCAGTGTTTTCTCAATCTTGGCAATTTTAAGATATGTGGACTTCAACTCCCAGAATTCACCAGCCAGCATGCTGGCTGGATAATTCTGGGGGTTGATGTCCACACATTGTAAAACTGTCAAGACTGACAAACACTGCCCCATATTCTTCAGAAGGGATAGATGGGACTTGCAAACTTGCAGAGTCTCAGGATGACCAGACAGATAGATTCTATTCTGGCAAGGTCTAGTCATGGATAAGGAAATCCAGTGGTGTGGAGGACTTTTAAAATGTGAATCAAGAGATCAATGAGGTGTTACTGATAGTGAGATAGTGGAAAATGGAACCCTTTAAACATGCACTCAGTATCTTAATTCTGCAGTTTTGCCAAACTAATCAGTATTAAATTCACCCATACTAAATCATCATAGTTTGTAAAGTACGGCTTGATATCATGAGAACCAGTTTATTATTTTATGATCTATTCAGTTAATGTCTAAAATAAACCAGGACTTAGCTTAATATATAAACCTAGCTGTTATGACTGTGCATTGCACAAAATTTTTTAATGATCTAGGTTTCATTCATTACATTAATTTAATGTTAGATGAATGGGAATATTTGTACTCAATGGCCATTTTTTAATGGCATGTAATAGCCATTAAGAAATAAGTTCAGAGTCCTTGTATTACAATTCAGAAGTCTCCTTTTCAATACAGGGTATACATTCCTAATAGGGACTAATTTAGTTCATCATCATGCTGACACATGATTTTCTTCATAGTGGTTGTTCTACCAGTCACACTTGATTTAGTATTCCAGAATACATAAACTATACTTTAAAATGCATAATGACCGGATTGCATTGTGATCTTAAATCCAAAATAAACTTCTTTCTCAATGGCAAGAACTAAAAAGCTGCTATCTCTGGAATAGAGACTTTTACTGCTAGGTCATGCCACATCATCTTGCCAAAGATATGAGTGAATCATATATTGATAACATTTATTTGATTACATGCTTATAGACCAATGTACATGATTTATCATAGATGAAAATGCATGCTTCAGTAAATACCCTGCCCAGTCTCTGATTGCTAATTTGTGCTCTCCCCATCTGCCAATGTATATGCACTTTCAGAAAAGTTTCCTAGCTGCTGCCTTGAAAGATAACACTTATCTAAGGCAGCCCAAAGCTTCTTCCAGTATACAGAGGAGGAGGAGAAGAAGTGTGACTGGAAGTTTTTAGAGAAAGTTCAGTGATATAATCAAAAGGACTACTTGATGGTTGCGTTTTTAACAACCTGAAATCCACGATTCCATTTTAAGCCAATCCGCAGCAGTGAAGTAAAGTTAGTACCCTCTGTTTACATTTCTTTTTGTCGCAAGTTTTTAAAAAGACTAATAAAATAATCCTCTTTAGAAAGAGGCATAATTCAATTATAGGCTCTGTCCCAACAGCAGAAGTCTGGTGCCAAATGGGTCTCTGAAATGACTTGGCTGGCGAGCCGCAAGTTAGATCAGATGGACTTTTAGACTAATTCTAAAGGTCTCTTTCTTATATTCTCCAATAATTAGCATCCTCTTTCAATACTTGTTCTTGACATACTATATTCCAGAGTTTTTTTAAAACACAGTGATACATGGACAGGTACAATATTTGAAGCGATAGACATTTAAAATTATAACAAGCTTTAGTTAACTCTGTGCTGGGCTTAAAAATTCTATCTGTTTCTATCTCATCCTACTATCAAGACAGGAGAAATTTAAACAATGAGATGCAAACACAGATCTAAGTGTAAATATTGCAGTAAGAATTGCTATAGTACTAGAGTAAGACTTGCTGGTGGAAACCAGACAGACATATTTCTTGGCATAATCAACTTGCTAGCTTGTTTCATATATCAACTTTCACTCCCTCTGGAATTTAGTCCTCTTTGCCCTTACATAAAGTGCTTACACTTACACATTAAGTCCTACGGATTATATTTTAACTTTGACCCACTAGTGCTGGGTTACTGAAGCTGAATGGCCCAACAGTGAAGTCATAACTCAGTTTTTAATCTTCTAATTTTGAGTAGACAAGTGGATTATTACACTAATATGGTATTCTTGAAACTGATTAAGGAAAGACCTATTAAGCTTGAGGTGTTCTTGGAAATCCTCCTTTTCTCAATTCATTTTGATCTGCTTTTTGCATGTGCTTTGTAAAAAACAAACAAACCATACAATACTGATACCTTTATTTTGACCATAAAGTTTAGGAAGTACAATGTTGTTCCTTCATATTCATGAACACAGGATGTTTGGGTGGGGACAAACAAAGCATTGCTCTTTAGTGGTTCCACTCTTTGTTTTCAAATTTTATGCTGAACGATGTCTATGAAAATTGCTTTGGGTATTTCCAAGATTACACTGCATTTATGCCAGCTTTGCCCATAGGCTCTGTTGTTGAAAACTACCTTAAATTCATCTTAAGGAAAGCCAGCATATAATTTTCTTTATAATGGCACACAAACACATAGGGTAAAAAAAATCAAAACTGGATAGGAAACTGCCATAGTTTGTGAGAAGAAAGCAAAAGAATCACATATAAAATTGCTTCCCAGAAACAATCATGTTTATTTCTGCCCACAAATTGAAAATACATAACCTGTTACATCTGAGAGTTTATCAAATCTTTCCAATTTCTTATTTCTACTTTACAGTATTTCTGTCAGGTAGGAAAAAAAGATTCACGTCTCAAGTCTCATTAATTAATTAGGAGCTGAGGTGGCACAGTGGTTAGGGTACAGTACTGCAGGCCACTTTAGCTGACTGTGATCTGCAGTTCAGCGGTTCAAATCTCACCGGCTCAAGGTCGACTCAGCCTTCCATCCTTCTGAGGTGGGTGAAATGAGGACCCGGACTGTGGGGGCAAGTTGCTGACTCAATTTGCTAAAAAATTTGTAAACCGCTTAGAGAGGGCTGAAAGCCCTATGAAGCGGTATATAAGTCTAATAAATAAATAAATAAATAATTTCACCTCAGGCTAAGCAAATGTTCTGCTCAGAAATAAATCCAGTTGAATTTTCCCCCTTCCTAAAAATTCTTGATTAAAACTGCAGTTCTTAAACATACTTAATTGCTAGGCCTTTCCAAGTCAGTGAACCTTGCTAAATTTCAAAGTAAAGCATTTGGGAAAGCATTTGGGACTGCATTTGGGACTGCATTTGGAAAGTATTTTTGGAAATTCTCTAAAAGCACCAAAAATATCCTTTTAAGGAAAGGATAATAATAATTGTTAGCCTCAAGTAACCAGAACAAAAAGCACAGCTAATACCAGCTTTATGAGGGAGTCTCCCATCAAATCTGGTGGACACATGGAAAATTGCTTCCTTATCATCTAACGATGTAGACCTGATCACAGAGTAGCCAGTACTAAGTCCTGGATCAAGACTGGAACAAAAGGTCTTGAAGAAGGCACTAATAAAATCTTCCTTACGCTCTCTTAAGTAAATATCTGTGGAATGTCAAACAACTTTATCATACCAAGCAAATATGCAGCCTTCTCTATTGCAGGGTGTAGAGGCCATATGTGCATGAATTCTCACTACTGAGAATGTCCTTACATGCTTTAATGCTTTTGCTGACCACCAAAGATTAAAAATCTTAAGAAGGTTGGCGAGATTCCCTCAAGTAACTTCTTGACAATGTCTGATTGTAGTAAACAGTAAGTGCTTTTTTGTCAACCAGGACCTGATCAGTCACATATGGTCATGGGTGGGTTCCTGCCAGTTCTAACCTCTTCTATAGAAGAGGTTCCACAAATCTACAGTGCCGTTTAGAACCGGTTCCAGCTCCCTCCCCCCGCCCGTCCGCACAAATCAAGTTGAAGAGCGAGAGGAGGAATTCTGGGAGTTGAAGTCCACAAGTCTTAAAGCTGTCAAGTTTGAACACCCCTGGTTTTTTTTTTCTAAAGGGTTAGGGGTACAAGGGTCTTGTAACTTGACAGCTTTAAGACTTGCGTGCTTCAAATGCCAGAGTTTCTGAGCCAACATTTTGGTTGCTAAGCAAGAGCGTTGTTAAGTGAGTTTTACCACATTTTACAAGTTGGCCATGCCTACCCAGTCACCTGGCTGGCAAGCCACTCCCACTTGGTCACATGGCCAGCAAGCCACTCCCACCTGGTCACATGGCTGGCAAGCCACTCCCACAAAGCAGGCCATACCTACAGAAGAGGTTCTAAAAATGTTGAAACCCACCACTGCATATGGGCCTTTAGAAAAGGGATTATTCCTCATCAGTGTACTATGGTTATATTTGCAATTGAATTGGCCATCAACCAGCAAACAGGAGGAGCAAGAATTTGGAACACATCAGCACACGTGCACAGGTGCTCTTGAACTGATTCAAGGAGCTGCACCCTATAAGCTTGTCATGAGCCCAAACCATGCATTTTATGATACGTAAATGTGGTAAACACAGTTCATAGACTGGGAATATACAATCTGGTACTTTACAAAGTTTGAAATCATTGTCTACTCTGGCTAAGCTTTCATAGCTCTGTTTCTAAACATCTAGCAGTTTATCCCTGCCACATACTTTTTCATGTTGGGCAATTGTGTAAATAATGTTACTCATCTTTTGGGGGAACACCTCAAATGAAAATGGCTGAGAGGAATTATAGGGTGGAACAAAAATACTTTTGAGAGCTTAGGAAGATAAAACTGAAAGCTGTGTGGAAATGTCCTCAGTCTGCCAAATAAAAGTTGAAATAGGACAAAAGATACGCAAGAAGCATTTGAGGTATTTTAAGTCTCTATTATTCAGTATTTAAAAATATGAAAACTATTTGTAGTTCTACATTTTTTGTTTCACTTTTTGGAAGGAAGATATGAATTCTGCAGACATACTCATATTTTCTGAGGAGATAAAACTTGCTTAATTTCTGTAAGAGATTTTGACTTGTGATGAGAATTGTATTCCAGCACTATGGTAGCTAGTTTTAACGATCTTGTCTAGTAATCCTTTCTCCACCGCAATAATTAATTTTCAAGATTATAAATTATATATTTATTTCTTCTAAAAGGGTGGCTACTCTATGAGTACAACAGACTACTCAACCAAACTACTGAATGACAGTGATGCAATTTCTCCCTGATTTTAGAAAATCAGTCTTAAACCTCTCACAAAGAACCCATTAAATATTTTAAAAGTCCAAAGACATCAAAATACAAGCCCAAGCCTATACCTTATGGAGATATGAGTCATATATCATAAATGTCATTTGGTTTTAGTTTAGTGCCAGATATGACTTAGGACAAACCTTAGCCTCATATAGGTATGAACACTGCTATTTCTTTATTTATGTAGCTATGAACTCACTCATTACTTTAATCAAGTAAATCCTTGATTTACACTTGCCTATCTTTATTAGGTCCTAATGCACATATATTCTCTTTCTCTTACAACCACAGAAGCATAGTCTAATTCCACACTGATGTCCTCTGCTATATTTTACATCTTTTTAATATAATGCACATTATGAGGATCAACTAGCAGGGTTTTTCAGCTAGAGCTGCCATTAATTTCATCCACTGCTTATGATTTTTAAATATCCAGGACAATTCCTCACATTCATAAATAACATATTCTGATGGGGGGGGGGAGAACCTATATTCAAGAGATAGACGTAAGCAATGGAAATTGTCTATGGAAATACAAAGAGAATAACAGATTGTTTTACCATCTATGCGTCATCTTAATTACGAATTTCCTTCCACTGGCAACCATTAATATTTCTTTTTATCGCTGCATCTCAAAAACATTCAAGTAAATATCCAATAACTAGTTATTTCTGTTGCTCATAGGGAAATTATATTTGCATCCCACATGTGCAACTTCAAAAAATAAAATGAAGTTACTTCATTAGGGATCTCACTCTTCACCCTTGTTAGTTGCTTAGCTTAACTCTTGCTAACACCTCTCCCTATTCATATTTATATACATGCTTCAGCACTCATTAAAGACAATGCAGTGTTAACTGTTGGACTAGGAGTGAGGAGACACAGATTTTAATTCCCCTCAGGCACAGAAACTAGCTGGCTGATCTTAGGACAGTCAGATTCTTCATCAAAATGACTGGCACTACCATTGCTACATTATGTATTGACAGCTTCCCTGTAAACCAGATATGTGCAATACAAAAACAAGCACACACTACATCTTTGTTGGACAATACTAGGAAAACAACAACAATAACAACTTCAGATCTCACCGCATTCAGTTCAGATGCCACATGCTTTTAAAAACACTTTGTGAATATTGTATTTAATGTCACATTCCAAGCTTTTAGATAACATTACAAACTACATCTCTAATCACCCCCAAGAACCTAAACACTCTGGGAATTACAGAAGTTGTAGTTCATATGGACAATGGGATGTACATACATGTTCCCTACTATTTTAAGCAGTACTGCAGCAATTGGGCAGCATATGAGATTGCTGCATTTATTTATCTATTAAATTTATTCAACTGCCCATCTCACAAAAGGCAACTCTGGGTGACATACAATTGAATAAAACAATATTAAAAAGCAATCATTAAAAATAAACATTAACATATTAAAAATTTAAATATACAGAATAAGGCTTGGAGAGTGTGACTATATCAACCACAGGGGAGACATTTAAGAATGTTTCCAGTTCTGCATTAACAGGAGGGAGACGGGGAACCCCCTACAGGGTAAGGCTGAGGAGTATGTTCAGTTCTTGGCGGACAAAGTTGCTCGGTTTCGATCGGACCTGGACTCCACTCCTGCAGATCCAGCCGAGACACAAGGGAATGATCTGGCAGACCATCTCTGGGTTGAGTTTCAGGATGTTGCCTCCGGGGATGTGGACAAGGCTATGCGAGCTGTGAGTGCCTCCACCTGTATACTGGACCCGTGTCCCTCCTGGCTGGTTGCCAACAGCAGTGAGGTGACACGAGGCTGGATCCAGGTGGTTGTTACCGCCTCTCTTCGGGAGGGGTACTTCCCCACCGCGCTTAAGGCGGCGGTGGTGAGGCCCCTCCTGAAGAAACCGTCTTTGGATCCAGCAGTTCTTAATAACTACCGTCCAGTCTCCAACCTCCCCTTTGTAGGGAAGGTTGTTGAGAAGGTGGTGGCCTTCCAGCTTCAGCGTACCTTGGAGGAAGCTAACTATCTTGACCCCTTCCAGTCCGGCTTCAGGCCCGGTTACAGCACAGAAACCGCTTTGGTCGCATTGACCGATGATCTCTGGAGAGCCAGAGATGGAGGCCATGCGTCCATCCTGGTTCTCCTTGACCTCTCAGCGGCTTTCGATACCATCGACCATGGTATCCTTCTGCGACGACTGCGGGAGGTGGGGGTGGGCGGCACTGTTTTGCAGTGGTTCTCCTCCTACCTCTCGGACAGGTCGCAGTCGGTGTTGGTGGGGGGGCAGAGATCGTCCCCGAGGCCCCTAACTTATGGGGTGCCGCAGGGCTCGGTCTTATCCCCCCTACTATTCAACATATACATGAAACCGCTGGGCGAGATCATTCGGAGGCACGGGATAAAATACCATCAATACGCGGATGATACACAGTTGTATCTGTCCGCCCCGTGCCAACTCAATGAAGCGGTGGACGTGATGAACCGGGGCCTTGAGACTGTTAAAGACTGGATGAGAGCTAACAAACTGGTACTCAACCCGGAAAAGACCGAGTGGCTGTTGTGTTTTCCTCCCAACAATTTGGCTAATGTTCCATCAATCAGGCTGGGGGGGGGGTAAAATTTATACCCCTCAGACAGGGTCCGCAACTTGGGAGTCCTCCTGGACCCACAGCTGAATTTTGACCATCACTTGTCAGCTGTGACCAGGGGGGCATTTGCCCAGGTTCGCCTGGTGCGCCAGTTGCGGCCCTACCTGAACCGGGAGGCCCTCACAACAGTCACTCGAGCCCTTGTGCTCTCTAGGCTGGAATACTGCAATGTGCTCTACATGGGGCTGCCCTTGAAGAGCATCCGGCGACTTCAGCTAGTCCAGAATGCGGCCGCGCGAGTGATTGTGGGCGCACCGCGGTTCGCCCACATAACACTGATCCTCCGTGAGCTGCGCTGGCTACCTGTTGATCTCCGGGTGCACTTCAAGGTCCTACTTACCATCCACAAAGCGCTCCATGGTAGTGGGTCTGACTATCTGAGAGACCGCCTTCTGCCAATTACCTCCCTGCGTCCCATCAGGTCGCACAGGGTAGGCCTCCTCCGAATTCCATCTGCCAGTCAGTGCCGACTGGCGACTACGCGGAGGAGAGCCTTCTCAGTTGCAGCTCCGACGCTATGGAACAATCTCCCCGTGGAGATCCGCACCCTCACCACCGTCCAGGCCTTCCGCACGGCCCTTAAGATCTGGCTATCCCATCAGGCCTGGGGATAGGACTTTACTCTCTCCCTGCCCGAATGCCGAGTGAATGTTGTGCTTTTATTGTTAATTATTTTTACTCACATTTTCTTTTATGTCTTGTCTTGCACTCCCCTCCCTCATTATTGTAAGCCGCCCTGAGTCCCCTCAGGGAAAAGGGCGGCCTATAAGTGTTTAATAAAACCTAAACCTAACAGTACATCATGTAAACCAGGGAGATCCAACCTTGGCGACTTGTGGATTTCAACTCCCAGAATTGGATAGCTGGGGAATTCTGGGAGTTGATGTGCACAGATTTTAAAGTTGCCAAGGTTGGACATCCCTGATGTAAGCCATTTTATGTGCAAAGACTAATTCCCTCTCCTTTTTTGCAAGCTTCAATAATTCAATCAAGATGAATAAGCAATTCTGGAGAAGAAAGCTCCCTAGACCTGACTTTTTCTAGATATTGGACAGCTTAGGCTAGTTTGACAAATTTCCACCCTCTGCTTGCTCAGCACTTGCACTCAGTGCTGACAGGTGGAGGAGATAGAAAACAGGTAAACGATTTTTTCTCGGTTCAGAGAAACTCCCATATCATACCTGAGACCCTCCATTCCCATCAAAGGCAACTGGAGCTTACCTACCTTCTTTGTAAATTGAGCAATAACAAAGTATAATAATGATTAAGATAATTACATAAGTATCGTAAAGATCAATGGAATTCACTTGTCTATCACAGTGCAACATGTTTTCTGGTGCATAAAGTAGGTCATGCCAGGCATTTCAGGCTGAAAATCTTTCTCCAGAAATATAGATGCAGTTAATATCATTATATAATATATTAAATATTAAAATCAGTATGGCTTGCCCAAGGCAATACAAAATGTTATAAAACTGTTTTTACCTAGGCCAAGCTAGTTAACCACCATGACTCCTGCCCTCATAATCTTATTAACTGGATTATTGCAACTTTCTTCACTGGGCCTGCCTTAGAAAGTAATTCAGAACTTACAAAATGATGCAATCTGCTAAATAAGCACAGTAAATGGGGGCTGCTAAGGGAGACCATGTTACATTGATTCTTAAAACTCATAGGCACATACCGCCTATGAGGTATGGAGGGGGGGGAGACGACAATTCATGGCTGCTTTATTGCTAAATCCTTAAAAGATCAATTCTAAAGCCATGGATTAAATCAGACTGACAGGCCTTGCTCAACTGTTATCTATGGGCTTGGCCCATAGAAGAGGACTTTCTTGGTGATTTCCCCATTTAATGACACTCACCTATGCTATACTGGTCCTATACTATAAAGCTTCAGGAGAAAGTCCAAAACAGAGTTTTTCTCGCAGCATTTGCTGAAGAATTTAACTCCTGAACCACAATGTCACCAAGATATTATGGATTATGAGTATTTCCAGGAAGCAATATTCTTATTGGGCTTCCCTCTCTATATGTATTCCAGATTTTGTGAACTTTTCTAAACTCTTTTCTGGTAGGAAAAACAGTATGAAATCAATAATAATTAACCCAGTAGCCACTATACTCAAAGAGCATATGCCACAATACATTTAATGTGTCATACAGCATTATTTATGCCATTGTGAATAATGCCCTTCTCTGCATTTTTCAGGAATCATGGATTCAAGTTGCTTTTGTGCTTATCAAGATTCCCTTCTGCAGCTCCTTTATAACAAAGGAAATTAGAACAGAGAAACAACAGAAGACTTCAGAATAAATTTTCCGTGGATTGCAGTAGGCCCCATAAAAGTATACAAGCAACCAATTTCCTACTTGGACCACTCCCTTATAATAAGAAAGGTTTTCTTTCATGTCCTTTAATAATTCTCAAATTGAGGAATATGAGGTGGAGGGAAAGTTAGAATACTTTGTTCTATATTTGTAACCCTCCCCTTACACTAGAAGGATTGCACATTAGCATCAAACCTTCCAGAGCATTCTATGACAAATGGGC
Source organism: Thamnophis elegans (assembly GCF_009769535.1). Lineage (NCBI taxonomy): Eukaryota > Metazoa > Chordata > Lepidosauria > Squamata > Natricidae > Thamnophis > Thamnophis elegans. The sequence goes on along the minus strand of NC_045541.1, from coordinate 76,759,787 downwards.
AACTGGTCAGCAGGTTGGAAGCTAACTACAGCCAAGAAAAAAAAATAGAACATCCTGTAATTCCAAAACATAGCAGGGTCATGGGAGAAAGAGGGAAAAGTTCACAAGCAGTTTTAGAAGGTGACAATATGGAAATGTAACCAAGAAGCTTCTCAAAAACCAAGCTACAGATACTAGTTACTTGATAGTAACCTCCAAAATAAATCTCTTCTTTTCATAAAAAAGAAAGGCTGAATTCTCGACTTAATGTTTGTTAGATCTACCTCATCTTTTTCTCAAAGGAAAGAGAAACATATGAAGATAAGTGTTTGAGCAATAAAAATATTAATTATAAGTAAATAAGTACTCTACCCAGTTCTTTCAAAATAAACGTGGATGGGATATAGACATTCACCAGTCTCATCCAGACATTAACTAACTACTTCAACTTCTTTGGTCATTGTGTGAATCAAAGGAAACCATGGTTAGTCAATTAATATCCACCCAAATTTATTAGACACAGTTAATTTACTTGATTTATATTCCTCTGATGTGAAGAAGGTTGAAACCTTTTTATATCTTCCTTTTTGTCTGCAAATGCTTTTGATCCCTTCCCTGGAGGCACTGAAGGAAGAGAAGATAACTGGGGACTCATTTATGTTATGTTATATAATGTTTCTAAGAAAAAAAAGTGGAAATGAACAGGCCTAAATTCTCCTCTCTCTGCCATACCATGGTGCCAAGCACATTTGGAAAAAAAAAGAATGTGGAGAAAACTCGCTATACAACTCCTTTATACAATTTGCATGTTGCACATTGATACCCATACTGAACTACAGTCCTGCATAATTGAATAACTCCAGTAAGCAGATATCTAAGTTTTTAAAATTATCCACTAAAATTTGTACTGTATATGTCAGGATACACAGGATTGTGGTTCAAGGCTCTCTGGGCAAACATGGCAGAAAACATCAAGAGTGAAGAAAGGAATTGAACAACAAACAGTAAAACTTTAGGAACACTTTAGGATAGCTTCTATATACTCCATATACACAAACACGTAATTCCCATCATCTATTTCTAGCTCCTACTAATGTAACCACTGCAAAGTAAAGCTCTCCTTTAATTTATGTTTAGTGAAATTACAATGAAAAATTGCAAAGTGAAAGAAAGACACTACCCCTGAAAGAATACATCTATAAACAATAGTTCTTGCTGCCTGCTGGGGAAAGCTTGGAAGCAACCCTCAAATGATTTAAAACAACAATTATGAAATCTTTTTGTATTCCTGACCTTAACAAAGATCAAAGAATCATGTGCTGTGGGAGAAAATATCATGTAATAACTTGTGGCATAGATTTGTTTCCTTAAAGCCTGATTACAATGAACACAAATAGTCTACTCTACAACAATATTTAATAGGAATCCATCATTAGTGTAAGTAAATCAGTTTGGACATTTATTCTTACCCACCTATCTCCCTTTGAGATAAAATAACTACATGTCCCATAACCAGATCTGAGGAATTATACCCTGTGCATGTATGCATACATTCCATTCTTTCCCTCAAATAATATAATGATTCATGTAAGGGCAGGAATCACAGCATATACCAAAACACAGTAAATGCCTTTTTAACATACAGCACTGCACTGGGCATTGCAATGGTCTGACTCAATAGTTAAGGACTCATCAATCAATTCTTAATAATTATAATGTATAAAATATAATCTGCTTACTTCTGATTTATTAGTCCGAGGACAAATATGTTATGTGGTGTGTAACATGGGACAGCGCCAACCCAGCCAAACTTGTCTTTTAATAATAAGCTAGGCTAACAAGTGTAAACGACTTTGCTAGTGAGAGCAAAGTATTAAAACAAGTCAACCCTGCCGCAAAACCTCCCCCCCCTTCCTGAGTTGATCTGGTTTTGGAAAAAAAAGCACCCGCTTGGTGGATCACAACAAGCCCTTTAGCACTAAAGTTACACCAGAATCTTTTCTAAATCGATTCCCTCCCGATCCAACACGCGAGATAGCAGCGCATCCTGGGGGAGGAGGGAATGGAGGCTGAGGGATTGTGGTCTTGACAGCGGCCAGGAGCAGGAAAGGGCAGAGAAGGAAGGTGGCCCTCAAATAACAAGGGATTTCACTATTTCCCACCACCACCACCACTACCACCCGGGTAGGAAAGATGACCCCCGCGCTCCCTTACCTAGGCAGGCACCCGAAACAAGGGCTGTAGCCGTCAGGGCTCCGGCCGAAGCGCCATAAATCTTTTTGGCATTCGCCACCAAGAAGGGGGCATGCTCTTGAAGGCAACTGGCCACCCCGATGTGGTAGATCCCGAGGAATCCGCAGCCGGCGAAGGAGATATTCCAGGTGGAGCCCGGCGGGTACATCTCCTCGCCTCCCCGCCACCAACTAGTCGCACGCCCGGGTGGAGGCGCGTGTGGTGGTGGTGGAGGGAAGACCACGGCTGGGAACGGGAGAGCGCCCGAACGCAGCAAGGTGTCCACGGGTGGGTGCTGGCAAGGCAAAGAGGAGGCTCGGAGCAGCTCCCAGACGAGCCACTGGAGGAGTTGCCTGCCCTTCCGGGACTATGGTTCACCTCACCCTCCGCGCCGGCTTTTTTTTTCTCCCCACTGCTCGGTCGCCACCCTCCTTCCCCCGGCTTCCTCCGCTCTTCCTCCAATCGCCTGCGCCTTAATCGGCGGCTGCTGGCTGAGGAAACGCTATATGAGGCGCGCTGCTGATTGCGGCGGCGGGGAGGAAATGGAGCTATAGGGGGTGGTGACAACCTCCCCTCCTCAAGCTGGCCAGGGAGCAAACAAACAAACAAGCAGCGCCAGTCCCGGCTGATGGCTGCTGCGAAGGTAACGCCACCCAGTTCGGGGCGGAGTCCCGAGCCTAGAAGTGTGGCGGGAGGAGTGGAGGGGAGGTGGGGGAGAGGGAGTCCTTCAGGGACTCGCCGGCGGACGGGTACAACGACGACGCGGGTAGGGGAATTCTCAGAAAGCCGGGGGCGTTCCGAGGCGGCAGCCAATAAGGCCGTAGAGCAAGCTGGGCAATCTGTATTCCTCGAGGTTGTGACTGGGGCTGCCGCCGTTTGCGACCCAAATTAAATATATTTAGTGGTACCTTTTGTCTCCTCCCCCTCCTCCTCCCCGGGGTCCTGCTTCCTAGAGTGACTGTTATGCGCATTGTGACGTCTCTTGCGACGTAAGCGGTGGAAGAGAAAGCGCGTGGTCTGTGGAGGATTGGAGTGCTCGCCTTTTTTTATCTTTCTCGCATTGAATGAAATTGTATTTTTTTTAAATTTCATTTATTTTGGTTTGTCAAGCATGTATGTAAAAACAAGTATAAGTATGAATGTAACATATAAACATATAAGTATATGTATGTATACATAAGAAATGAGTACAAATAAATGGGAACAGTAGGACAAAGATGGTAGGCATGCTTATGCACGCCCCTTACTATCCCCAATCATTGCAAGGTAATTTCTAGTTCCCTCAATACTGGGTGAATTCAATTGCTGGTAGCTCTAGGAAGCCTGGCTGATACAGTATCTGTAGGTCAGCAATACAGGTAGTCCTCGACTTACGACCACAGTTGAACCCAAAATTTCAGTTGCTAAGTGAGACATTTGTTAAGTGAGTTTTGCCCCATTTACGACCTTTTGTCCGCAGTCGTTAAATGAATAATTACTGTTGCTAAGTTACCAACATAGTTGGTAAGTGAATCTGTCCCCTCATGAATTTTTGACCTGTCAAAAGGTTGCAAAAGGGGGTCACATGACCTTGGGACACAGTAGTGGTCATAAATAATGAACTAGCTGCCAAGCATCTGAATTTTGATCACCTGATCATAGGGGATACTACAAAGGTTGAAAAGTGTAAAAAATGGTCATAAGTCACTTTTTTCAGTGCCATTGTAATTTTGAACGGTCACTAAACGAACTGTTATAGGTCGAGGGCTACCTGTATCTGGAGGTTTGCAACAAGAGGGCCTCCTGGATGAAAGAGAATTATTTGCCATTGAGCAAAATCAAATAGTTTTCCGGTGAATAAGGGCTAATCCCAATTAATCTTACTATGGATCATATTATGTACAAGATAAAACTTGCTCCCCAGAAAATAAACAGGTTTAAGTTAGCTTTAGAAAGTAGTATAAGATCTTCTAGCACATAGTACATCATGTACTTAACATTGTGACATTGATTAATGGAGGCGGAGGAAGAGCTGTGTTAATCTGTGCCCATAATATAAACAAAGTCTAATTAAATTGCATAAGCTTGAAGGTACTACCAAATATAATGTCTCTTTTTCTAACATATTTACTGTCAGTAGTGTCCATTTTTGTCAGATAGAAGGACAAGTCAAACCGGATATTCTGGAAGGTGCTTATAACATATTAGTGGAAATAGATAGGAGAAGACCAGCTGCTTTATGAGTGATCTCTGCATTTTATAGACCAGCAGTTTAATAAGTCATGACTGAAAACTAAAAACTTCATTTTCCTGGAACTTAGAAGAACCAAGCTGATTCAGAATCCTCATGCACCATAACACGTTAAACTATTGTTTATTGAATGAACCATAGTTATCACAGTTCACATAATACACTCCGAAGCAAAGATCATTATAGCTTGGTGAGATATGTGAACCACCGCCAATAGTCTCTAAGATTAGTCTGCTTCAAGTAATTGTGGCGATTAAATTGAAAAGACAATCATGTATACTGTTTGAGACCCTGTAAAAGGGTGTCAAATTCGCCTCACATTGTCGTTATGTGACATATCACAAGTTTTTTCTCCTACACTGAAATGGGGGTGGGCGTGGCCAGCATGTGATGTGTTTGACAACCCTGCTATAAAAAATCAGCTTAATGTATAGTTTTTCCCCCAACTCAAATATTAATTTAAGAAAAAAAGAAGCATCTTGCTATTTCATCCCAGCGTTGAAGTACAAGGTTTAAAAATGGCTTCTTAATCTTCTAGTCCTACAGCCAAATAATGAGACCTGGAATTCTGCTAGAAACCAGATGTTGAGGAATAAGGGGTGGCGTGACAAAGGGTTATTATGTTTTCCACTTCATTTAGTAATTGAAGATTGATGCCCTAGGCTATTATCAAACCATTTATTTTATTCCTTAAAGGAAGACTGGGTTCTTTTCCTCTGAAAATTGGTAAATAGCCTTTGATTTGTTGAGAAAAAGATTATGAAAGATGATGACAGTTTTGTTTTGCTATGTTCTAATCTTCCTTTTTCCGGCATTCAGAGAAATGCCTGTCAGAGATGATGTATTTAGAACACAAATCTTCTACTTGGATGATCCAGAAGCTAGAATGTCTCTTGATGGTTTCCCCCACTTACCCTTCCTCGGGGGATTGTTCCTACGCAATCAGAGGGGGTGAAATGGAGATCTATAATTTCCATGTAAGCCTAATCTTTTTTTTCCCAAGAAAAGACTGAAATCTAGGGGGATATAGCTTTTATTTATTTCTTGAATATTATATATGGCTGAAAGAATAACATGGCATAGTTCTTTATGACTGAATTTACTTAGAAAGTTTTTGAGCAACTCCATAGTTAGGTAGAACTAAACTAGTTACAAGTGAGTAGCATTGAACTGCAGAAAATTTTGATGAAGTTTTGTAAAGTATTTTTGAAACTCCACTAATTTAAAAGTAATTATTCAGCCTTTAAGCCATCTCTCTTTATAGTTGGGTCTTAATAAAATTGGAAGATTGGGACTACCATCTTAAAGCAGTGATAGACAATCAAGAAACCACAGATGGACCACTAATTCCATGTTTGCATCTTTAACCTTCTATCAAAAATACATTGTTGGCAGTCAGGATCCTGCTGGAGGTATTCCAATGTTGGTTCCACAATAAAGTTGTCTTATAGGCAATAAATATATTTATGACTTCCAATATGCTCCTGGAATAAATGATGTCTGAAGTGAAGTCAATTTAAAGAGTGGGCAGAGGTCCAGCAAAGCCCAGGAAGCTCTTATTTTAATGTTTAACCCAACATTTTCTTTCTTTTTGACATGTGCTTTTAAAAGGTGAGGGATCGTCTCTATTTAGCCTGGATTCTTTCTCTTCCATCACCGGAGAAAGGAATCTCCCCATGCTGGCTTCTACAAGAGAAGAACCTGCCACTCCAGTCCTGCCTAGAATAAGGACTAATGAATCAGAATCTAGGAAAATATAGTGAATTGGGAGTATTAAAATATGATGTTAGGGGTCTTAGCTACTGGTTTGTAACAAGTTTTATTTTGTTTTATATATATTATGTGTTTATGAATACAGGACCTTCTTTCTGACAGGACATTTTCCTTTCTCCTTTCCTCATCATCATTTTAATGCTGAACTGGTTCCTTAATTATTATTATAGATGATAAATATTAGTACACATTTTACTAGTACATAATTCTGCAAGAGAAGTAACCTTACGTTAGATGCCTTGCAACAGAAGAAAGATGGAAAATCTTTCTCTACCAAAAGACAGATAGGGAAAAAAATTGCCCCATAGGAAAAATGATGGTCACATCTTGTTAAGAGATTCCTTCCTCAGTTTTGAGAGACTGCAACAGTCGAGACTGTGGAAGAAGGGCTTGGGCAGTGATGGCTAATATTTTTGTCGTTGCGTGCCGAAAGCGTGCGTGCCCATGCCCACACACATAATGCAACTAAAACCGGGCTATTCCGGCAGGCCTGGGGCTGTTGACCTCAGGAACGAGGTCCAGCCCCGCCTACATTGAGTGCATGTTGTGTTTCTTTTTAATCTGTTCCCTCTTCCCTATTTTTAATTTTTATCTTTTTTTTTTAGAGTTATATTTTGTAAGCCGCCCGGAGTCCTTCGGGATTGGGCAGCATATAAATTTATTAAATTTCAATTTCAATGTGCATGCCCCATTTTGGGCCTAGCAGGCTTCCCTCAAGCCTCCTGGAACCAAAAATGGGTTGCGGGACACACACTGCATCCTCTGAGTTCTCTTCACCCCCCACACATGCATGCAGGACCCCCCCTGCTGCACATGCACACACATCTCCCACATGCACCCCGCACATTCATGGCAGAGACCCGAAAATCAGCTGGCCGGCAGACACGCAGTGTAGCTGAACTGGGGTGATGGCTCACGTGCCTGCAAAGAGGACTCTGCATTCCACTTGTGGCACATGTGCCATAGGTTCACCATCACGGGCTTAGGGCATTGATAGTGGTGGGGGGATGGAAAATCAAATGCAAAACATGCCTGAGATGGTACATAGTTGCTGTGGGTCCATGATAGCATCTCAAATGATAGAGAAGCAACAATGGGAGACAGTTGTTAGAGGGAGCTAGAGGGGTTACGGTAACTCTTCACACATGAAAGTGCTGTCACAATGTCCATCTGGTAATAAAGGAACTGACTAAAACAACAACTAGCTTTTTGGAAATGAATGAGCACACAAGGCAGCTTCTAAGTTGAGATAAACATGACTCAGAATCAACAGTTATAAAAATGGATCACAGTTGGTTTGTATCTAGAAAAGGCCACAGCTGGTAGAAAATGCTGTGTGCTCCTTGGATCTCATGAAGCAGTACTGGATCTAAGAGCACTTCCAAATGAACACTTTTGTCTTTCTGCAATATTTCTGACTGGAGAATTATATATCTGCCCTGGCTCAATACTGATAGGATTCCACAACATGTTTTGATTCTCATCTGGCCTATTTCTCCATCCAGAAGAGAGTTCCCCAAGCTTTGCAGACCAATGGGGAAGGAGACAAGAGAGGATAATTCTGTGCAAGCACCGGGAAAGCACACGTAAGCACAGCTCCATTTGCACGAGTAGTTGGCATAAGTGCCTGCCACTTGCACTCATGGAACATGTGTGCAAGCATTCACCCGCTGCTTGTGCAAGTGGGGATGCACACGCTCACCTGCCACTTCCGCGGCCCGGTTACAAATGGCTCAAGGCCCAGTAGTGGGCTGCGGCCTAGGGGTTGTGGACTCCTGTGTTCGTGCTTTGGGCAATGTTTCCGGTCTAAATGAAAGCACTGCCATAGCTTGTTTATGTGAAATTAGTACAATTAATTATTAAGACCATTTTACTTATGTCAGTTAATTATGATGGATCATTACATCAGTTGTATAAATTCATATTGCTGTACTCTGATCTTTCAAAGGTACATTGCTATTAAGCAATTTGAAGAAATAATCCATGACAATGGACTTTCACTTTTCAACCTCTTTTAAAACTTTAGAACAGATTTAAGCAGCTTGTGTAGCCAGAATCAAGATCAGATAGTGTTTATTAAAGTATAACATGCTCTTTTTAGAAATAATTGTTCATAACTGTAAAATATTTTTGTGACATTTTATCTACACATTACTAAACTCTCATATCCTTTAACTGGGCAAAATGGTACATCATAGGGAAAAATATTTTCAACCAAGGCACCTCAAATGGGTTAACTTACAGAATACACACAAAATTTGGGACCCATGACTCCCATGGAATTGAAATTTGACAAAATACAAAATGTCATAAAACTTCTCCTGTGGTCAGATATGGATGTTTGACTGTACTACACAATTCAACATAGGCTATTTTAAAAGTAGATACATTTCTGAATATCTCTCTGAATTTTTAAGAACTTCTAGTATAATAGAAGCTTTGCCATTGTTAAAGGGATTGAAGAATCAGATAAGGAAATATATCTGAGATGACTGCCCAGAAAGTTTGTCTAGTTTTATTTATTAGCATTTATTAAAGTATGTACTTTTTAAATCTACAGTTCATTTCAATTCAATTGACTAAATTTATTTTAAAACAATATTTGGTTAACAATCTTGTTGCTGATAGATTGGTTATAAGTTGACTTATTGAATCTTTTATGATCATTGAGCGATTGGAAAGATCTCTTAATATTTCTTTCAATAAATTCTGAATATGTAGCATAGCTTCTTACACCAAATCACTTAGTGATATTAACTACATTCCAGTTCACTTCAAGATTCCACTCACACTATGAGAAGATAATTGATTGGCAGTCATTCTTGTAACAGTATGCTTTCATATGCAAAATATTATAAACATAATTGTGTATGCCTGAGGAACTGTCAGATGTAGTAGCTTATCTCTGAGTATCTGCATGAATGAACCGGAGATACAGTAATTTGTATCTCTGAAATGGATTTTAGTAACTTTTCTATAGGATGCTTCAGCTCGAGTTTTTTGATCTTTGCAAGGAGGTAGCCAATATTATTTTTTTACAATGATGTGTCAGGAACTAAGTAGGAGGTAAAGCCAGGGCACACAGTAAAAGATTGAACTAAAATTTAAATAATACTATTAAATGGAGGAACGATAAAGACTGGCACTAGATTTAGTATTTCTATTGGAATATTAAATGAAAAGTTACAATGGTAAACTTGTGCAGAATATCACCGACCCCCATGCCTAAGGAGTGGAAAGATTATGCATCCATAATATTGGGGGCAGACTGGTGCATAGTACACAATGTCTTAGTTAGATCAGACATTTTCTCTTAACCAAATGAACTAAGGATTAAATGTGAATTTACCTGGAGCCTTTAATAAATCTCTGGAACTGAACTCTGATCTTCTACAGCCCAGGCTATTGTTTTATAGCACAAAGATGGAGTTACATTTCTATCTCTGTTCTACCCATATGTACATACATTGAACATTTGTATTTATTTTGGACTGATTTCGGGTATATATAGGCATACTACAAAAAGCTGTTTTAAAAGGGCAGCTGGGATAACTGGTCCAATTAAAATGTTGTTGTGTTCGCTCCTGCGAACCATGGCTCAATTCCATTAATATATTTTAATTAGCAATGGCAACTTTGTCCTTTGAGCAATGGATAAGGAGTATTCATCACTGCCCATTATTATGCCCAACACTGCCTGTTATTATTACTACACAGGTAGCCCTCAACTTACAGCCATAATTTGGAACAGAACTTCTGCTGCTAAGCAATGTGGTGGTTAAGTGACTCACACCTGATTTTATAACTCTTTTGCCAAGGTATCCCTATTGACTTTGCTCATTGGAAGTCCTGGGAAGGTCACAAATGGCAGTCGTGATTCCAGGTCCCTGCAACCATAAATAACATACTGGTTCGCAAATGCCTTAATTTTGGGACTGTGAGGATGCTGCAAGTATATCTTAAGTGTGTGGAATTACTTTTTAGTGCCATCGTAATGTCAAAGTTATTAAACTGAAGAATGTAAGTCAAGCAGTTACATTCTTAGGTGTTTTATGAGCTGAAAAGTAGGTATTAGTGGCAGAGTTTATGAACTTGCTTTAGTAACACCAGGCTTTTGCATCAAATGCATGAGAACTACAAACAAGTCTTTTTTAAAAAAAAAATAAGGATTTTATAAGGATCCAGAGTCTCCTGGCTTTTCTAAGGCTGTGCCTTCTAGATATGCTAATTTACGATTTCTGGCTAGATGATGGAAAATATCATCTATAAATCAAGACAGCACCATCGTCAGGAAAGTTTTCATTTTTCCTGAAGAATCTATGTCCAATTTGTTTCTATAACACGTTTGTTTCTGTAGCAAGTTGTTCATTGTGCTATTTTTCAGTATCTGTATATAACCTTGTATATAACGAGGTGCAGTATTTGTACACTAATGAAACTGAACTATGATCATCATGCAGCTGACTAGATTGTACTCAGTTTCAATTTCATTTGAAACAAAATAGTTAATGAGAGAACTTAAAAACATCAACAGGATTAAGAGTTGGCATTACAAGAAAAACCGGGGTTTGTAGTCAAATTGTGAAGTAGGAGGTCTATAAAAAGCAGCGGATAACCACTTCTATATTACTCAGAAAGAACATAATTGTATGAAGTTATTACAAAAGCGCTTGAAGGCAACTCAGTTCTTGTTTAAAGCATAGTATTGGCTAGTCTGGAAGCTGATCCATTTTTGGGGTGCAAGCAGAAAAGTCTGTCTTAAGTCAGTATCAACTTATACCATGCATAATGAAATATGTACCATAGTTCTAATGACATCTATATTAGCGAGGTAGAATCTTACAGATAGGTTAATTAATCCGTTTCACCTGATAATTTAGTATGTAAAAAACCAGCTCCTTAAATTGGGTTGGAAAACAACTATAAGACAGCACTGTTACCTGCTTGGGTGATGAAAGGTCTGCAAGCAAACAATCAAGCTCAGAGAGCACCAAGGATTCCAGTGTTTATTTACAATTTCATGGCAGCAACCTCTTCGCATTATGCACTAGCTGGAGTTTCCCGAACTTTTGAAGGACAACACTGTATAGAGCACATTACATAGAATCTGTTTGCCTTTCATGCTGGTCATTCTTCCACTTTTCCCAGCATAAGAGACCTCTCAAGAAAGATCCATCTTTGTATGATGAACTCTTCATACAAAGATGTATTGTTCTTGAGAAGCCTCTAATGCTGGGAAAAATGACCAGCACTAAGGCAAAGAGACTTCATTGCAATGCAATGGCTGCACTATTAAAAAGATACTCAATTTAGGCAGTGGATAAATTAAAAGCTGATTAATTATTAAAGCTAGGTCATTTTCTCCAGAAAGGTGCCCAATTGAAGATGTACAAATGCATTTCTAGTGTTACCACCTTTTCTCACTGCCAACATTTGTTAAGAAAATACTGAGCATTCTGCTGAAACACTTGATGCTTCATTAGGTGTGTAACTATTCTAGATTTTGTATTCTTAAGGAATGGCTTGTTTACTATCTAATGGGCCCTTTGTCTTATTAAATCCCAATACATTTTTACTGTATGGAAACCTCAAGGCTATCTTAGAGTAACTATTTTAATAATTATTTTAAAAAAATCTAGATTCTTATATCAATTACATTTAAGCTAATTAAATATGAACATGAGAATCCTTTACAGGAAAAAATGTCTTTATAAAATTGTTGAGAATATACCTCAAAATTAGATGATCTGTTGGAATAAAATATATTTGCAATTCAGAAAATAATCCCAGAAAACCAGTGCCTCACAAAGGAATGCTGTAATCGAAATAAGCTTTCCATGCAGGTTCCTGGAATATTTAAATACAATAGGAAAAAGTAATTCTGTTTACAATTTAAATATCGTGTAAATATTTTAATTATAAACTATGGTGTACAAACCACAGTAATTGAATGCACATAGCACATAAATAGCTAATATCTAATTATCCTTCCTATTTTTCCCCAGAACAATCCTATGAGGTCAATTATATTAGCTCTTACTTTGTTCAAGTTAGCACATCTTCTATCCCAGTGGTAGTCAACCTGGTCCCTACCGCCCACTAGTGGGCATTCCAGCTTTCATGGTGGGCGGTAGGGGTTTGCTGTAACTCTGCTTTATAAATTTTATAAAGTAAAGTTACTTCCCTACTATATAAATCACCATTACTGTGGAACCAGTGGGCAGTTAGAAAATTTTACTACTAACAAGATACAAAAGTGGGCGGTAGGTATAAAAAGGTTGACTACCCCTACTCTATCCATTTACATTATGAGATTATTAAAACAAGCTGGTAGGATAGCAATACAAACTTCTGTCATATGGCCACATAAGGGCTTTTTGAAACTGGCAGCAAACAAGATCTAGTCCATAAAAGGGAAGAGTTTATCAGGGACTGACAGTATTTATCATGGACTGACAGTATTAAGTGTTTGAAGGTCAGCTAGAAGATATTGTATAATTGAGATATTCCAAACACCAATTCAAAAATCAAAAACTATAATGTAGCTTGGTTCTAGCTTAATAAAATATGTCAAGCCAACCATGGTGAACCATAATCCATGGTTGAATTCCGAGAGAACCCAATTAACTGATGATCTTATGCAAGTAGTTTTGTAGTATATAAACTCAAGGTAAATTATGTTACAAATGTAAGGGCTTAATTTTTACTAGAAAGCATTGTAAGTTTCAAAATGATCATAAGCTTTAAAAAGTGACAAAATATTCAAAACTCATCATAATGAATACACAAAAATATCCTGATTTCTTTTGGGCAGGTCCAACTTTTGAAACAATATTAACCAAGCTTATAAATTAACAATACAATGCAAAATCTTTGAAAAATATTTATTACAGACTAACTCTTAATTTTAGTCAAATAATCCAAAACCCATATCATCATCAGATTCTTCAGACTCCTCTTTCTTTTCTTCTTTCTTTTCTTCTGCTGAAAAGACAAGTGGATAAAATCAATTAGCCAAGAATTTTAAATGCTACAAATGTATAGATTTATTCTAAGTAAAGTCCCCTTCGAAGTAAGACATTAAGAATAAGCAATAATTAGGATTTTTAAAAATGTACCAAGCTAGAAGATGGATTTGCTGACAGGATTAAGTTCAAGCACAGAATGTATTGTATATGAATTTATCTGCTTTTTAATTATGCACCAATAAAGGAATAATAGAAATGGCTGAATATCTACAGTATAATTTCAAAATGAAGTATAATTAAAAGTGAGCAACTTAAACTGCTGAAATATTTCATCTCATAGAATTGCTGATAGAACAACTTTTCAGAGATTAGCATCTTTTTATATAGAACTATTCGTGTTTGTCTTTAAATGTAATAAGGGCATTTAATAGGCTAGATAGGTAACAGGCTGTTTTACTGCTCGGTAAACTTCAAAAAGACTTTATTTGTGGAAGATAACTTCAGCTTGAAGTTTGCCTACTCAAAACATTTGTTTTCACGATAAATTATACTTACCAGCAGCTGGTGCAGGCCCTCCAGCTGGAGCAGCAGGCCCTGAGGAAACCGCTACAGCCCCACCAGCTGGCATGCTAGCAAGCTTGCTGTTACCTAGAGGAGAACAAACCAGAAAGATGACATATTGCATGTAAAACTTGCCAGGCAAAAGTGAAACTAACACCTGAAGACAATGAGCTGCAAAACAATTAAATTTTCTGCACTTCTACCATTCCTTTCTCAGCTTGATTCCATATTCCCTTCCCTTGTGCTACTTCAGCTTATTTATGACAATGATGGAAAGTGAACAATGAACTTTGCAACTAATAGGCTACTCAGCATCCTTATGGCTTATCAGACCTAGACTAGTAGTAGATAAGTTTTTCCTCTACTGTGATTTATTCATTTGCAGTAGCAACACAAGGCCAAGCTTATAACTGGCAGAGTCCCAAGTAACATGATGGATGGGCCCCTGAGATACTAAGATTTCCTACAGATTAATGCCAATAGTTCTAGGGAAGTTAGAAATACAATATTTCCCTTGCGAGCAATGAGATGGTTTTGGCTTTCAGAAGCACATTGACATGGGCAAAATGCCTATTCTCTATTTCTAGGAATACATATCTAAAGTGTTCCATAATGTTTTCAGGCTCCAAAAGTAAACATGTCTTATTAAAAAGAATATAATTTAGATATAGTTAAGCACTTACTCAGAACAGATAGAACAAAACATTAAGTATTAATCACTCTGTTTGTTGTGTTAATCTTCCTAAAGACAAACCTAAATACACTGATATAATCAAGTAGCTAATGACACAGCAATTATTTTATTATGCTACTGTTTCATTCAGTATAATCAATGCTGTAAAATATTCCCATCATAGTACATGTATTTCAGGTTTGCAAAGAGAATAAAGACCAAGTCAAATTTTACAGGAAGTACAGGTTGTCATCCATGCAAATATTCAAGGGCATAATTCCCTGCAGAAAGGTTATTTAAAAAGGGACAGATAATGCTGCTTAAGTGGGTAGATTCCTTAAGTAGAAGAGAAAGTAGAAGGACACAATCCATGAATAGCATACCCCCTGGATTCAGAGGACTCTGATTTGCCAGCCTTTCATAGAGTGATAAAGGCCTGGCTGTGCACTGAGCTTAAAGAGTAAGAATATGAATTCTGAATAGGATGGAAGAATAATTAGGGAAGGTACAAATTTATTTTGGATGTTTTCGAATTGTTTTTAAAATGTTCTTATTGCTTTAATTGAATAATTTTTGAATTGTAGGCGGCCCAAAGTCATTGAGATTGGCAGCTACAGAAATTGAATAATTAAAAAGGTGATAACTAGAGCATAGAAAGCTGAATCAAAATATTGAACAAAGAATACTGTGTTGAATATAGGGTATGTGTATTAGCAAATTCCTTTCAATTTAAGTGAGAGGTTAAAAAAATAGATGTCAAGTGTTCAAATGGGCATGTGAAGAGTACCATGAAAACCTAAGAATCCCCAGAGATGGGTGGAGATTTTGTCCTCAATAGATATTTCGAACAAACAATAAAGACAAGCTAAGAACAATTTCATTATAAAGGACAGACATTTCAAAATAGCAGAATACATTTTCAGGGATATGCAGAAACTAGGTTACAAGGCAGAAGTAATTTCCCTAGTGGCTGCAACTTTGACAAAATAAGTCAGCTGCAGGTGATCCAGAAGAACATTAAGTAACATTTTTGCTACTTGTTTTTAGCAATTATGGATGAACTTAAGGATAAGGACATGTGAGGAAAGCCTCAGGAGATAAGGTTCATTTAACTGTAAAAAAGAAATTAAAGGAAATGGAAATAAACAGCATGTTTTAGGAATCTGGAATCAGAAAACAGTGGTGGAATGCATTTTCAAAAAGCAAAATTATCAAGGAGGAGCGTGGCGAAAAAGCAGTGTAACTGCAGTATAAAAGCAAAAATGTACATGAAAAATATATTAAAATTAAATACATACTCCAGATGATGAAACATAAAGAAAATAACAGCGAGAGGCACCTCACAAAATGAAATAGCAGAGAAAGATGAAAGGATTATTAAGTAGATACTTTGAAAGCTTCAAATCCTTTATGTGAAGGTTATTAGGCCTAGAGTAGGGTGAAGCCAGCAACAAACCACAGGCCTTTGTACAGCAGAGGATGCTGAATAAATGTTATGAGAATAAAACTTTCCTTTGAATGACTTGCATTCCAATAATTAACCATTAGTTTAGTTTTTAAAATAAAAGCTCATTTTTTCTAGTAATCTGTTGAGTACATCCTCTAGATAAACAGATCAGCATGTTATCTGTTTTTAAGAGGGTTCCTCTAAGTTAATGTAGTCCACCAGCGAAGCCCATCAGGTAACAGTATAAGCCTGTGAGAATTAGGATGGACCCATTTCATGTATGATACATAAACAGAATGCAATTGTCCCCCAGTGCAACATGCATGCACTGAAAATGCTCTGGGGCCTATTTTGATTGCAGAATCCCAACCAAGGATTACACACCCTTCCTCCTAAATATTGCAGACACAAGAAAATTATGCTAGTGGTTTTGCAGGATTTCCTTGTGTTGTTTTTTCCCCATGCTTTTGTTCTTTCTCAAGGAGAAATCAGAGGATATAAGCAGCCAAAATGATATTTATAAACATTAACATCAGGATCAGCTAATTTTCCTGTCTATCTTTCCACTCAAGGAAAAGGGACAATGTATGAAATCAACAACTACAAATTTTATCAATGATTCTACAAAAACAGTAGAATGATTGTCCTTTGCCTCTCAGTCGAGTCCATGATTTTCCCAAAGGGAGATGATGTGCATTAATCGAATCACTTTTCTTGATGTCAGATAACATGTCAGAAAGGATGTTGATTTCCTATTTTCAGGCAGAGAAAATAAATGACATGGGATAAGGCTTTAACAAGGTGATTGATAAACAGCTTCACCCTTTGATGTCATTTACTCTGCCAAATTATACTTTAAATACAGGGAGTAATCAGTTCATTTAGTTTGAACTTACATAACTGAAAAAAGTGACTTGACCATTTCAGCATCCCTGTGATAACATGATCAAAATTAAGACAGTTGGCAACTGACTCATTTATGGTTGCAGTGATCATGTGATCATCTTTTACAACCTTGTAACAAGCAAAGTCAATGAGGAAGTCTCATTCACTTGACAACCATGCTACTAACTTCAGTGATTTACTTAACAGCTGTGGAAAGAAAGGTTGTAATATGGGACAAAGCTCACTTCATTCTCAGTAACAGAAAGTTTGGGATAAATTGTGGCTGTAAATCAAGGACCACCTGTAAATACATGTAATATTCAAGCTAAATACGGTTGAATATTGAAATGACCTCTCTTTTAAAGGGCCTTTGGCTACATTCTAAAATTAAACTCCATCAATACATTTTGCATTATAGGTAGTTCTCAACCTACGACCACAACTGAATCCAAAATTTATGTTGCTAAATGAGAAATTTATTAAATGAGTTTTGCCCCATTTTATAACTTCTCTTCCCACATTTGTTAAGTGAATCACTGCAGTTGTTAAGTTAGTAACGTGGTTAAGTGAATCTGGTTTCCCAGTTGACTTTGCTTGTGAAGGTTGTAATGGGTGATCCTGGGGCATTGCAACTGCCATAAATGTGAGTCAGTTGTCAAGCATCCTAATGTAAATCACATGACCATGGGGATGCTGCAATGGTCCTGTGTGTGAAAAATGGTCCTAAGTCACTTTTTTCAGTGCCGTTGTAACTTTGAACAGTCACTGTTATAACTCAAGGACTACCTGTATATGCCCCAAGCTGGACTGTGGAGACCCATTTTTGATTCGCCAAATGATCTGGAAACTCATTGGATGATTTGAGGCCAATCACTATTGCTTAAGAGCGGAGGTGGCGCAGTGGTTAAATGCAGCACTGCAGGCTACTTCAGCTGACTGCAGTTCAGCAGTTTGGCTGTTCAAATCCCACCAGGCTCAAGGTTGACTCAGCCTTCCATCCTTCCAAGGTGGGTAAAATGAGGACCCAGATTGTTGTTGGGGGCAATATGCTGACTCTGTAAACCGCTTAGAGAGGGCTGAAAGCCCTATGAAGCGGTATATAAGCCTAACTATTGCTATTGCTATTGCTTATCATAGCCGGTTTTGCAAAGATGTCTTTGGAAGGATAAACAACAGAAAAACTATTTAACATTCAAAAGAAACACAGTATAGAAACGTAATAAATGATCTCACCTTGGGCAATGACATCTTCAATATTTTTCCCATTTAATTCACTAATTACCTGTAGAAAATAAAATTACAGAGTTAATTTAACAGCTAAGCAGCTAGTTTGAGGTAGTGGTGAAGGTGCTGGCCTAGAAATCAGGACATTGAGTTCTAGGCCTACTTTAGGAATAAAAACTGACTAGATGACTTTGGACTAGTCATTCTCAGTCTACCTCAGAGAGTTATTGTGGGAAAATAGGAAACAGAGGGATTAGATATGTTTATTGCATTATTCTATATATTAAAAATGTGGCATAAAAATCTAAACAAACATAAAGGAGGATAACTCACAGTTATCAAAATAAGCAACAGGTTCTATCCACTGTTTCTTCTTTTTCAAAGATATTTCTACAGAACTATATCCTATTTGTCCAAATCTAAACATTAAATATTATCATTCCCTGTACTCTCCTGAAAGCATGCAATATCTATGTTACTTTTGGCTATCTAAACTACATTCCATAATAAAGTTTAGTTAAATAATTCATTGCTACTTCAGAGAAGAGCATTCATCAGCAAGAGGTGGTGAAACTGGCATATATAAGAAAAATGGTAAAATGTATGAATAAAAAAATGGTATCTTATACAAAAGCATGCACATATTTCCAAAAGTTTTAAGAGCCTTCTGACCTTCAGTTTGGTAACTTCCAATAAACAAAAACAACTCAGGGATAGAGAGTTCAGTGGTACAATCTACCCTGGAAACATTACAGCACACATGTAAACAAACTGTAGTTTTAAAACAATTTTTAAACTTTAAGCAACAATTTTTTTCTGGAATTTTAAAAAAATTAAATTGATATTGCAATTTGGAGACTACTTGCTCAGTAGCTACAACTAAAACCACTGTAAACAAAACATCATGTAACACTTTTGTCACTGATTTTGCTTGTTGGACAACAGTTGTAAGGCATGTGGGCTAGTGGTTGTAAATATGATTGATTGTAAAGTTACTTTTTCACCACCCTTGTAACCTTAAATGGTTGCTAAACAGGGCTGCTGGTAAGTGAAGACTAGCTTATTCAATTAAACATTCCAATTTAATGGACAGTAACAATTTAGCCTGAACACTTTGAAGCAGAGTAACAGCAAGACAAATATGGCTTCTTTCAATGGCTTCTGAATCAAAGCATCAAAGGAAAGTGTCTTATTTGCAAATCTATTTTTACATGATATAATCAGTTGGAAAAATAGATAATTATTGAATAAAAATATACAACTGTTTACTAATTAAGACTAAGCAAATTGTTTACATGCCATTTGTCCTGTATTATAAATACAAATATAAAAAATAACTGGTCTTTAGTGTGTCAACCTGGGACAGCTGCACTGTGCCACAATAACCTTATCATCTCCCTTGGATGCATTATGTAATATTGAAATTGTACTTAACCTTAAAGTACTTTGGCAGGACTTTTTAGTAATAGCACCCATGTACTGCAACAAGCTCCCTCTTGGGTCACATTTGGCAGCATCCTTCCAAGCATATTCCGTAAGATTTATCATCATCCCATTCTAATGTGCCTTTGAATTTGGGTAATAGTGGATGGCCACTACACTGGTTATAATATGTATATTGGACATTTTATATTTATTCAGTCTTTAACTCTGCTTTGTTCTTATAACTGATGGAGTCTCAACTGATGGTGAATACCTCAAACAAATTAACTAATTCCAATGATCACCTTTTAGTAATATTAAAGCACAATACTAAGTACATAGATTTCAAAACAGAAATTGAAGTATTTTTATATAACAAGGCATAGAGGGAAATTAAATCACTGCATTTAAATAAGACTTAAATGAACTTATGGGATATTACAGAAGTAGCTATCACTGGCTATGTATGGGATGTAAGTATTGATCTCTTAAGTTTTCATGAATTCTCCCACCTTTAGGAAAAGGAAAGTTTTCACAGTGCCAAGTAACAAAACCAGCTCCATCTTGTTTCATGGAGGGATAGTTATTGTTACTCTGGACTGCTCTTTGGAGAAGGCATTTGTAGTTTACAGGGTCTAGCCTGAAACGTAAGAGTAAGAGAAGAAAATTTCCTCAACCTATTTCATCTACCTGGAAATGGCTTTAACTAAACTCAAAGGAATTAAAAACTACCCTATATCCAAGCACCTGATATGAATAGGCTACCTAAGCTTTTTTTGTTTTGTTTTTGTTCACGTACATACAATTCTAGTAAAAGGAAATTAGGCCTAATATTTCATTCCAAGACACAGGAAGATAATATTTAATCCATTGCAACAATACACATAGCATTATATCTCAATTACTCCAAATCAGTAGTTCAGAATAGTGGAAGTCAATTAAAGTGTGATGGCTTCAAGAGCTATGAGGAACACATGTTGTAAGCCTTCATGTCATCCACTTGATAACTGTGAAGATTGCACTTACAAAATAGGTGTTACATATGTCTCTGAATAATGGCCAAGAAAAACAAACAGGAATAATACATGTATTATGTATTTACTCTCACCTTATTCACACGTTCATCATCTGTCTCAATGCCTACACTATCAAGAATTTTCTTCAAATCTTTTGAGCTTGGAGATTCATTGCCACCAAGGACAGCAAGAAGGTAAGCTGCAACGTAACGCATTCTGTGAAGAGAAAAGCAAACATCTGTGTGTTGAACAGCAACATATATTTCTTAAATCTAGGACAAAGACTAGACTGTCTCAATTTCCTGAAGAACATATACACCACTCTCATAATTCTGATTGTACTCATACTGAAAATCCAACCCTAGTCATTTTGCATGAAGTGTGTATGATCTAAGGCTAAGCCAACCTTTCCGGTTCAGTCTCCTCCATGTATGGATATTAAAAATTAAAGATTGGGAATTTTATGCAGTAAAAACCCAACATCCTGGAAGATAAGTATAGCGTGTTATTTTGTTAATACTGATATTATCACTTTCTATTTTTAAAGAATCACATAAACAGGTATGTAAAAGAATATTGAACTTAGAAAGCCACGGTTCATTATTAGTATAAAAAACTAGATTAGTTCAACATCTACCTTACCAGCTATAAAATAAAAATTGAGCAACGCAAGTTCAAAGGAAGAATACTGGAAAAGGCAGTACTGATCTATATTGTCTTTTATGACTATGCTAAGGACAATACAAATTATACTCGACCACATTTAAAGACTAGCTGCTTGAAAAAGTTGGTCTAGATACAATATTTAAATCAGTTTAAACTCTGTAAAGGGCCTGGCTTTTAAAGTGGAGGTTCTATTTTTCAAAGTATTTTGGGGTAACTGTCTCTCCCTCAAAGAGGAAAAAGTACAGATCCTGATGGGTGAAGCACAGCCTTATACAAACTTTCCTTTAAAAACTGGTCCCACTTTTTAGATTTCTTCAGGCCTTTTGCTTTAACTTATTTTTCCAAAAGTCCGTGTTTTAATATCCTATTTTCGAGTATCGTATAAACCCAGTGTCTTAATCTTCCTTTGTACTGTATCTTATTCTTGTTATTTCATAGACCGCCGTGATTATGCCATCCGGTTCCTCACGCCAATACGAGAAGCACATGGCCGCCATGTCACCCCCACTCCACCCAGGCCTAAGCTACATTCCTCGGCCTTTCTCCCGCAGATATATTCTCCGTCAGCGGAACAAAGCCCTGAATCCCCACGTGTCTTGTGAGTACACCACGGCCACGGAGGGGCCGACTTCGAGCCAGCCATTACTTACTTCCCCGCGTTGTCGGCGCAAAGGCCAGGCCTCAGACCGCGCGCTCCTTAACACGGCGACAGCCAAAAAGAAAGGGCGGAGCCTACAGAGTAAGGTTCTTCCCTGCGCCGCAACAATCGGCTCTCACATTGGGCCCAAAAAGCAACCAATCCGAGGTCACATAGCTAGCTTGACGCTTCGAAGGCGTTCCGCCAATTGAAACGCGAGTCTTCAAACGGCGAGACCGGCGCCTGCATGGGCGGGGTTTGTATAGTTGTCCCCGAGCCGGTAGGCGGGGTCTGCTAGTGAGAGGTTTTATATAATTTGAACTGGTGGAAATGAAATATTTGAATGTCGCTAACCTGAAATGATCTGAATCCTAAACCTATTAACTTGATCATTGCTTAGCTTCTATTATTAATAGGCTTCAATATGTCCGGAATCACAGGCTGCATATTTTAAAAATTATCAGCTGCTTATGTAGGGAAAGTGGAAGAAAGCCTTCCTATTGTAATGGCTGAATGCATCTAGTTTCGACCTACTTTTTGTCTTAACACAGGAATAACCTTATGGTTCTGTTAAAAGGTTTTTTGAACTTTGCGCATATTAGAGCAGTCAACCAGATCCGTTCAGAAATTCTGGCAATGTTCAGTGACAAAGATGTGCAAAATTCCAGAAAAGTGCAAGAGGCTTTTCTCCCCTACAAGATATTGACATCAACAGTCTTTAAGTGCCCTGATTTGGAAAAAAAATCAAGAAGTTTGGTTTTTATTTTTAAATATAGGGTAGAATTGAACAAAAATGCCCTCCATATCGTTTTATGACTTATTTTCAACAATGATCAGACTTCCTGGTTGTGAGGAAATGGTTTTAGTCAAAAAGTTCAGCGTGTATTATATTGAAGAGTGGTTGCAGTGAGTTTCTTCTTTATGTTTGATGATTTTTGTTTTTTAAAGTGTCCAGAATCCTTAGGATTTATTTTAATAACAATAAATCTGAAATCCTTTCTGACGCACACATCGCAACATAATTAACTCGCCATTGCGTAGCCTGGAAAAGCAAAAGTATCAATTCTCACACCAGCTAAGTTTTGTTGGCAAAAAAGCAGATGGTTGTAGAATTCACTTAACCAGATCCTTGGCATGCAAATTAACTGCTTCCTTCCACTGTGCGTTAAAACGCAGTAACCCTTAGTTTGCCAGGGTGAGAAGACTTGTGAATGCAGGGAAAGAACGGGGGCAGCTCTTCCTTTAACAAAAAAGCTCCCGAGTCTTGAGAAAAAATGAGGCTTCTGTCCGCGGCGATGGGCAAAAGTCAGACGATAGACCGCCGTGGTTCCGCACCGTGAGCACGCATATTTTCCTCCACTAAAAGTAGCGTGGCTTCTTTTTAAGCAACAGCGGGACGAAATGGCTTCAAAAGAACAACAAAATGACCTTGCTGGGTAAGATGATTTTTTTTTTTTTTTTGCCAGTGAGAATTGAACGGGATTGTTCAATCGGAGGGACTGCTAATCCGAATGGAAATTTCTGTTAAAGCCTCTTTTCTATACGGAACTGGACGCCTTTTTCACCATACTTCTTTTTCCGGGCAACTTTTCCGCCTGCTTCCTGCAAACTTCTTCCAAAGTTGCAAGGTTTCTCTTCCCCCACCCCTTTCTTAGAACGTTATTACAAAATAAATTAATAAAAATCTAGTTGCTTCGCCTTAGGGTAAAACAAATCAAAAACAAAAACATGAATTTATGGAAGGCACCATACCTGCCAGCACTTCTCTTCTCAAAACCGGAGCCCACTCCAGAACCAACGGCTGGAAATGCTCACGCTAGCAGCTCTTGCGGTTATGTTTTTTTCCCCAAAGCTGCATTTTACAAGAGCAAAAACGTATTTCAGAGTTGTATGCGGATAACACTAAATGATTGAATCTGACTAAATAATTGAATCTGAGAGTCGGAAGCCTTCTAAAGACCGGAGAAAGTAACCAGGCTGCCTCCCTGCTGTCTTTGCTTCTTCTGCCCTCGGCGTTGCCTTTCATCCCTTCTATTAACCTCTTCGGAGGATCTCACTAAGGGAAAGCTGCCTTGTCTTCTTTCATCTTTGGCTCTGATTGTAGCTTATGCTTCCCTGAATTCCCAACTTCCTGATTCTGGCCTGTTCCTGGTATTCCCAGTGAGTCTGAAGGCACCAGGTTGAGAAAGGATGTCAAAATAAAAAGCAGGAAGTATATTTATGTAATGAATAAGCAAGAACTTGTAAAAGGGGTCTTAGTTTTTGTTGTTTCTTCAATGAAGTTTTAACTCATGGCAACTGCCTGGAGAAGTCCCTGGGGCTTTCTTGACAAGATTTTTCCGAAATGCCTTGGACTGGTCCAAGATTACCCAGCTCTCTTTGTGGTTAAAATAGGACTAAAACTGTGCTGGTACACTAAACTGGCTGTTTTAGATTAAATATACTAATTTGCAGTCCATAAATAACTGAGGCTTTGGGGCTTTTTTTCTTAACATTTTCCAAAACTGTTTGATGGAAGAAGAAACTAATGCTTGGCAAAGGGAATAATAAATCATATACAAAAGGAATTGCGGCTTTAGTGATGTGCAAACTTGAGACACATCACAAGAAACTAAGACTTGTTCAGTAAATATACGTTATATTACAGGTAATCCTTGATTTACAATCATTCATTTAGCAACTGTTGAAAATTACAACGGCATAACCTGATCTGTCCAAATATTTCTGACATGGCAGCAGCCCCGTGGTAATGTGATCAAAATTCCCAGTGTTTGGCAACCAGCATGTACATACAACAATTGCAGCGTCCAAAGCTAAGTGATTATCCCTTCCGACCTTCCCGGCCAGCTTCCAACAAGCAACCAATGAGGAAGTTGGATTCACACAACAACCACATTATTCACTTAACTACAGTGATTCGCTTCACGATTGTGGCAAAAAAGATAAAATTGGTTACAACTTATTTTACAACCACTTTGCTTAGCAAAGGAAATTTGGGTCCCACTTGTGATCAAAAGTCAAGGGCTATCTGTATATGCCTTTTTTTTTCATTCCTAGCATTTTCACACCAATTCAGGTTCCATTTTTTAAAGGATCAACCTAGCATTGATCCATTGGTTACAACACGAATTCACCATCCAGCATATTGCCTAAGCTTGACATCATGGCCTGAGAGATAATGTCACCCAACCGACTTACATGGCTAAGACAGTATGGAACCTATAGTCTCCTGTTTTCTAGCCTAGTGCTTTAACCACTAGACCAGTGGTTCTCAACCTGTGAGTCGGGACCCCTTTGGGGGTCGAACAACCCTTTCACAGGGGTCGCCTAAGACCATCGGAAATCACATATTTTCAAAAAAATATGGAACACATAAAATAATTTTATGGTTGGAGGTCACCACAACATGAGGAACTGTATTAAAGGGTCACGGCATTAGGAAGGTTGAGACCCACTGCACTAGACCAAACTGGCTCTATAGCAATGATGGTGAACCTTTTTGGCAATGAGTGCTGAAAAGGGACCTTGCGTGCTCATCTGGGCCACAACCCGGAAGAGAAGCTGCCCAGCACACATGCACACGCGTAAAAATGAACCTCCGGTTTCCAGCATGCACGCCGGCCAGCTAGTCTTCTGGTTACAAGTGTCCATGCAGGTTCCATGTTCAGCTGGCCAGTGCATATGCTCACGCCGGAAAACGGAAGACCAGATCTTCCAGTTTCCGTCACTGCCACAAGCACGAAGGCCATCTGATCATTGCGCAAGCATGCGCACCAGAAACCCGGAAGAGGAACGGGCATGTGTGCCATAGTTCGCTATCACAGCTCTATAGTATGCAATATAGTGTGCAATATGTAATTGTATTAATTTGCTAAATTCATCCTGGCACCATTTGGTGACAAGATTATTCTTTGCTCTAACATAAAAGAGAAATGTGATAAAAGACAGCAGTGCGGACACATGCGTCATAGTTGGGATAGAAATCTTGTTAGTAAGAGAAAAACTACACCTTATCTTTTTAAAAAGTATTTCTTATAGCTAATTGCCCTATCAGTTCCTCAGCTGTTCAAGAAGATTATTTATACAAGATTTGGCTGTGTGACTATTAGGCAGACATTACTTAAAGCACTGGAAGCTTGAAATATCCAATAATTTCTTGCCCACAAGAAATTCCTTATTTTAGTGTTAAAAGCAATTATCACTTGAAAAATGTGTGCTTGAATAAATGAGTCCTGGAAGACAGCTTTTGTCAGTGACATCTTGCTCAGGTGCAATCTCTGTGGCTTTCTTCACCAGACTAATTGTGCAATTCTATAATTTCCTAAACTGTTTTCATGTTCTTCCCGTCTTTTTTCCCCAGAGGCTGCCTCATTCTTCCATCTTTAATGATTTGTAGTACCATTGGCAAGTCAGAACATGCATAACCCATAGTGATATAAAACCAGAAGATGGCAGGACTGCCAGAGCCTGGGTACCCTCCAGGGGAGGGCACTTTGGAGGCTGAGGCATTTTCTATTTCCTATTTGGCTGGCAACCGATTAAACCTGGATGTCTATCCTGAGAGCTGCCGCTTGTTCCTCAAGCTGCTGGAGAGCAGGAGAGAAGAAGTAGAACAGGTGGAGTTCTTGAGGCTGAACTGCAACGAGGACCTTATCACTTCTACCCTGAGCAGCCTTCCTGCTTTAAGGGGCTTGAAATCTCTTGTGCTCAAAGGTAACTGCACGTTTATCTGTCCCCTTTGTTCAGCTGCCTGCTTCTAATGTGCTCTTCCATAATTTCTTCTTCTGTCCTGACGGTTTGATTCATTTTCCTGTAGCTTCTAGGAATGGTCTTGTACCAGTTTCCTTCACAGTTATGTGGCAGGAAGCGTCTGCCTTTACTTTACACTCCTTAAAAGTGGCTTACTTGCAAATAATGATGGGAAAGCTTGCAGCCTTAGCATTCTTCAATGGGAAACACACATACACCCAATTTTCTGCTAATTTTTTTTTGGCTGGCATGGATTACCACTGCAATAATGGAGGTTCTGTGATAGAAGGTTGCAGTTTGTGATAACATTTCTGTCAAATACAGATGCTTTCACAACGAGAGCATGCAAAAATACGAAATCAATGGAGCTGATTCCCCTGATTTCTGTCCTCCCAAAGTTTTTATGAATCTTGATTTTACAATCATGCAACATATTCAACTCATTTTAACAGTTGTGTAAAATTTCTATACTGTTATGGAAGACCTATTTTTTCTCATTTTTTGTCTTTTTACAGCTTTCATTGCATAAAACCACCAATATTTTCAATAATGTTGCTTAGCAGGGAGGGGTATTTATGTTTATAAAAGCACAGTAGATGATATTTGATGCTGTTCTTTAAACACAATGTATCTTACTTAATTCCCCTCCACATTCATTTTTGCAGAGGAGATTTCAATATTTAATTAAGTCTGGAATCTTTATCCTATTTTCCCTAAAGTAAGGTTGTGGCAATCATTAGATCTTAATTCTGAATGTATATTCAGAGAGCTATACTGTTATTTCTGCACAGATTATGTACAAATTAAATCTGCATATGTGATATCCTATTAAAGTCAGTGTCATACAACTCAGTCATATGTATAATGTCCGAATACTTTTGCGTGTTATGTAAATCGCTAAAAACAACCCCTTAGAAATATAGTGTGTTATTAATACTCTGTTTCCCCGAAAATAAGACCTCCCCAGATAATAAGCCCAATCGGGCTTTTGAGCACATGTGCTAAAATAAGCCCTCCCCCAAAATATTGCAACACAGCAGCAGTCATGAGGTGATCACGCTCGCTGCCTCCATCACCACAAAAACAATAAGACCTCCCTGAACATATGGCCAAGTGCTTATTTCAAGGTTCAAAAGAAAATAAGACCCGATCTTATTTTCGGGGAAACACGGTATATGTATTAATAGTGAATTAATGCTGAATATAAACCAAATAGCTTCCTCTTTTCATTTGGAAGCTTCAGTAATTTGCAGTTTAGTAAATTGTATCATTAGAGAGCTATTCAAGAGTTAATGGACCAAGAGGCCCCAACAATGGTTGAGTGTGCCCTTTCTGGTTTTCAAGGAGAATTTAACCATCTCTGTCTTGGTCTTTTTATTACCACTATACCCTGAAAGAAGCAGGAGAACCTCACTGAACATTCACTCACTAATTGTATGATATTGTTGTATGCTTCAAAGTTCTGTGCGTTCCTTAAAGTTTCATTCTATATTGCAAATTATTTCAAGGAAATACCATGTCTATATGAAGTTGCTGTGGTGCAAACCTCTTCTTTGTTTTGACTTTTGCTTGCTTTCAGGTGGACACTCCAGAGATGACATTGGTGCATATCAGAAAGGATTGCTAGCATCTTTGCCACAAGAGTTTGGGCAGCTACAATGCCTTGCTCATCTAGATCTCAGCTTCAACAGCTTCACCATTTTACCTCCCTGCATTACTAAGCTGGCCAGCCTCAGTTTTCTCTCCGTCAACTACAACAATTTGCAGAGGCTGCCTGAGGACTTTGGCCAGCTTGCCAAGCTGACTTTTTTCTCTGCCATGAAGAACCAGCTCAAAGGTTTGCCGCAGAGCATCGGGGGGTTGGCAGCATTGCAGACATTGAACCTCTCCGAAAATGCACTGGAATCACTCCCCGAAGAGATTGGGAACTTGCACAGCTGTACTGAACTTGATCTCTCTGAAAATGAATTAACAGGAATACCAAGTTCTCTTGGTAAGCTGTTCACAAATTAAAGAAATGGATTCTTTATTCCACTTCCTGGGAGTAAAAAGTGCCGCAGGTTATCAAAAAACACTGACTGAGGAGGCCGAGAAGCTTCACCTTGTAGGTTGTAAACTGGGATTAAAATAATAATAATCCATTAATGGCATCTTTGCAACCAACTATAATCCTGAGTATATAACAGGCTAAACCCGATTTCCTTTGTGCCCTTATTAATTAGATGTTCCTTGTAGGGGTATATATCCATTTTGGTCTACGTGCATAATTCTTTATACCATTAAAGGAGAATATTTGTAGCTCGGCTGAAATGAGGGGTCCTGGTGCTCTCTGGGCTTGTTTTCTTGCAGATGTTTCATTACCCAAATTAACTGATGTCAGTGCTGGTAAAGTTACCTAGTTTGGGTAGTGAAATGTCTGCAAGAAAACAAGCAAGCTCAGAGAGTACCAAGGACACCCTCCCCCCCAAATAGTTCTTTATAATTGGTGTGGCAGTGTGAATGTAAGTCTAAGAAATCAAGTACGCAGTGGTTAGTTGGTTGTTTTGTATCTATAACAACTAGATTGGGATGGATTGGCATAAGACCCCTGGTGTTTTCTAAAGGGATTTGTAATTTGTAGAGGTTAAGAGAGGTATGTGAGTGTATGTATTTATTTGATTTTACCATGGCTAGGTTTTCTTTCAATGTTTAATCTGCGTTGTGACCTGCAGCCAATTTACAGTCTCTGCAGCAGCTGCATCTTCACAGCAATCTTTTGACAACTGTTCCTGCCTCCCTTGCCTGCCTACCTCACTTGTCGAGACTTGATCTGCAGAATAATAGGCTTCGAAGCATCCCTCCGGAGATTGAGAGTTTTCCTTTTGTGCTTCTAAGGGGCAATCCTCTAGGAGAATTGGAGGTGCCTCTGCAGTCAGGTAATTGCTTTTTTCTACTTGATTTGCCTACTGAACAGCTGTTCTCTGGCACTCTTGTCTCATCCTGGGGAGATGCCATCTGATCAACTATTTTGCCTGGCACAGAATAGGGTGCTCTCTTTTTGTTGTTTTTGTTGTTGTTGTTAAATGCAGTTCCAAAACTGAACACATGGTCATTCTTGATACAAAATATATACTAGGAAAGCATAATTGGGGGGAAAAAAATCACCTGAGTTTTTTGTTGGTATTCTTTATTTGTTCCATTTGTTTTCAGCGTCCAAGTCAAAATAACTGTTTGGAAGATATACAGCCCTTAAAATAAAACGAACTATAATCCATAATTCTTTTAAACAGGAAAAAATAATAAACAAGAAAGTGAAAAACAATTTTAAGAAATGGGAAACAATTCCAATGCAAACTGAAAATTAACACCCTATGGTTGAAAGGCTACAAAAAAAAATCCACAGGGCTAAATAATTCCACAATACATGAAACACTTTAAATTTTTCAAATTAAAAGATTAAAGTTTTTTGAAATGTCTAGGAAATAATAGCAAGTCCTTTGTAATACTTCAGAAGAGTTTTACAATAGGTTAGTTGAGGATATGTTCAGTTGGATAACTACTATAGAAAAGGTCCTTTTTCATATGACTCTCTTTCATGTCTCAGAGACAGCTATGCTTATAAAATTTTAAAAAAGTCACATCATAGGCATCAGGTGATAACATACTTATTGTCATTTCTTTATTCCTTTCTTTTCTACTTTTCTTCTGGGAACTCAAAGTGGCTCACATCAAGCTCTCTCCTTATGTTTTTCCACAACAGTAAAAAGAGGTTAGGACATGGACAGGTTTTCCTGGATTATATTATTATTATTCTCGACCACAGACTGAAGGAAGTCCTTTTGTTTTCTTGCAGATGACTCTAGTCAAGAAGAATTGCAGAGTGTGTATCTTAAAGCTGATGAAAACAGGTATTTCATGTGGTGTTTAGCTGATATCTTGGTCAGGTGTCTTCCTAACTCCCCACTGATTTATCATGAGTAGGCATCCATACAAGCCATAATAATATAATAAATACAGATTACAGTCTTGTTATTTAAGCTATGACATTCATGTGTTTTGTGATATCATTTCCTTCCAAAGATACCCCGATAGCATCTGTATTGCACCCAAGGTTTTTCTTAAACCAGTCTCTCTCATTCATTCAAATATGATTTTCTCAGTGTTTAAAATCTCAGCTCATTCAAATGAGCCAGAGCTCATTCAAAATGTTTTTGAAGACTAAATAGTTGTATTGCAACTATTAATGGTGCAGTGAATCTAGGCATAGATTACAAAGTGGCATCTATGGGCAACTGCCATGATATTAGCTGCCTGGCAGAGTCTCCTCACACTTAGAATTTGCATTCATGTGGGAAGGAAGAGTATATCATCTTATTTTGTCATCTCAGCTTACACATGGGGCATAGAGAAAGATTGTGTGGATGTATGAGTGAGTGTAGTTTTCTTTATTGTTGTTAGCTGTCCAGAAAGCTAAGTGTATTTCCTGAAGATATGGGGAGAAAGAAATGATAACTAGGACTCTTCAGCAATCTTGGTACATTTTTTGATCATGATTGTAGGAACAGGCAACACAATTTCCCACCTCAAAGGAATGGGGAATATGTAAGATAAGTCTTAATAGAGACATACTGTAGTCACATTTTGTCAAAAGCTGTCAATTGACAATTTAAATTGGGCCTTTATGTTTAAGGTGCTGGAAGAAATGGACTTTGGAGTGAACTTTATCCAAGAAATTAAAGCGATCTATAGGTCCCAGAATGAAAAAATTGTTATAAACTTAACCAATTCATGCGAAATTCAAAAGTATACAAGGCAAGGATGTCCCTTGTCTCCTCTGTTGTTTATCTTGGTTTTGGAAGTCCTGAAAGAAGTATTAAATAAAATGATAAAATAAGGGGTATAAACATTAAGAAAGAAACTTATAAATTGTGTGCCTTTGCTGATGATCTGGTTATAGTTTTACAGGATCCCAAAATAATATAGAATACTTGATGAAATTGAATGGGGCTTTGGCAGGTTTCAAATAAATAAACAATGCTGACCAAGAATATGTCTTCTCAGGATAATGATGTATTGAATAAAAAGTCAGGTTTTAGAGACATAGTCACAGTTAAAATAACCTCTCCACAAGCCCAGCTCCTCTCATTCCGCAGAGCTTACCTCCTTCAAAACTATGGTAACCAAAAAGTGGTCCACCCATGTTTAGCCCATAGCCTTAAAAAAATATCCTACATTCCAGATGAAATAAAGACAAACAGGTTGGACTCCAGCACCCTATGATCCACAGTCAACTGTGAAGCATTGTTGTGATTTATGGGAGTTGTGATCCAATTTATAATTATTTTTTATTTCAATTCTTCCATCTCAGCAAGAATAGAGATTATAAAGACATTTTGATTCTTTTTACATTTCCAAAGCTTTACTGTGACTCCTGAAGGCTGCCGCGTCTTCTTGGCTTGCGGCATTCAACTCTGTTTCCCACTGGGTGCTACAACTACTCGAGTAACTATTCACTTCCGGAAATGCTCCCCTGACCCTCATTGGGTGAAGCTGAAGCACCATGACATCCTGCTAAGTGAAGTCCTGGAACTGCAGCCCCATGGGATTCATTTCCAGCAGGTAAGTTTAAAAGATATTAAGCTGGAACTTTGCAAATTCTCTTGTTCATGTTAGTCTGCAGATTTACAATTTGCAAACTAATATGAACCAGAAGGAGAAAATATCCAGAGCATGGCTTCTGGAATTCTTTCCAAACTCTTTACAACTGTTATTTTCTTCTATGTGATTAAGTAATGTTTGCCTTCTCTGAGTTTGATTCTGCTGTTCCCTCTGATGGAGTCTGTATGTGTGCACTAGGAGGCGGAGAACAGTTTGCATGTCTAAGCTCCGCTTGGAACAATCAGCAGCATTTTGAGCTATTGCCCGTCTTCTTCTCCTCCTAGAATGATTTTTCTTCTCCAGGACCCCTGGCTGGATTTAGTCAATTTCAAGCTCAATCCTTTTGATAGCTTTTTCTTGGATAGACAAGTAGATAGAGTTCTGAAGTACCTGTACATCCTTTATTTCCATTAGGCTGTTGCATTGCATGGTGGTGGATTAGTTGCTTGTTAAATAGGCTAATGAGTTGGATTATTTGTTGGGTTCTTACTAAAGGTTTAGGCTGAATGTTGAATTTACAATAATATGGCTAACCCACCCACCCCCGCATTCCCACCACTTGGACACTAATCCAGATTAGAGACCTGGAATTTAGGAAATTAAGGGGAAAATGTTGTTGAGCAAGTGCAGGCCTTGTTCATGTATCCCAGTAATTCTTCATCAGTCATACAAGGACAAATTATAGTAATAGAAGAAATTATCCACTAAATCCACTAAAATGTATTTATTTTAACCCTGCATGTGACCATCTTTCTTTTGGGTATATATGGAACGATTAAGCACATGGATGACTATTTGCAAACAAAATATTATGAAATTACTGGGAATTCCAAAAATTACTATAAGTTACAAGATGCTATCATATCCTTAGAACATCTAGCAAATGGTCTAGAATGAACTATCACTCTGTCAAATATCTCTGTTGTTTTGCTAATTCCCTAAACCTTGGCAGTGGCATTCCATGCCAGGCTGTGATATACAGTTAGGAGATAGTGCTGCCCGTCTTCCTTTGTTATATGGGTATCCATGTGAGGGAGCAGAGGACCAGATGATAACTTACATGTTTTTTCCATGCCATAATTAGCATGTCATATCTAATGACAGCCTTTGTGTGATAATATCATTGAACACATGCTATCATTTTGAGAAGTTGTTGATGTTGCTGTTTGCAGGCAGCATGCTGAACTAGGCCACGTTATGGATGGAAAAGAATATTCATTCCTTTTTCATTTAGTGTGAGGTATAAATCCTTCTGAAGCATGTCAGTGAGAATCTATAGCATTTATGTATGGACAACTGCACTTTTGATTCTATAGCATGCTATCTTCCATGAGATCACATTCCATTTCCTATTTTGTGTCATTAGTCTCCCTTTTCTGCTCCCTGGAGTGAGTCTTTTATCTTGCTCCATATATTGCAGAGCTTGACTAAGGTTGTCTCTGTGGGATGAACTTATGGACACCCTCTCTTCTATTTTGGCACACTAGGAGGTGCGGATCTGGATGCCCTATGCTTCTCCTCAGAGCCTGAATGACCGTGAGCTCATAATTCGAAACTTTGATGGGCAGAAGTGGAGTGATTTGAAAACTAGAGTGAAATCCAAAGGCAAGGTATGTTGAGGATGGTTGTAATACCCATTTCTTCCCTTGTCATTTCTTCCTTGTGTCAAATGTGGATCCCTCATTTGAGTTCTTGCGGGAACTTGACATGTAAACTCTGTCTGATATGAACAATCTCTTATAGCCGGGATGGCAAACCTATGGCACGTGTTCCACAGGTGGCACACGGAGCCATTTGCGCATGCTGGCCAGCTGACTTTAGCCATTTTTCACCCTCCCCAGGCTCCAGAGGCTTTAGAGGAGCCTGGGGAGGGCGAAAACAGCCTCCCCCCCTCCCCAGAGGCCCTCCGGAGGATTCAGGAGCTTCCCTGAAGTCTCCAGAGCGCAAAAAAACAGCTCCATGGGTAAACCAAAAGTTTGGGAACAGACTTCCAGTGTGCTTGTAGGGCTGGTTTAAGCCCTCCGGAGCCTTCAGGGAAGTCTCCTGAAGGTCCCTGAAGGCTCCAGAGGACTAAAAACGGCCCTATGGACAAACATGTAGGGTCACTTTTCATCCTCCAGAGCCTTCAGGGAAGCCTTCTGAAGGCTCCGGAGGACTAAAACCGGCCCTACGAGCAAACCAGAAGTCTGTTCTCGAACTTCCAGTTTGCCTGTAGGGCCGTTTTTTTGCGCTCTGGAGGCTTCAGGGGAGCTCCTGAAGCCTCCAGAGGGCCTCTGGGGGGCGGAGGAGGCTGTTTTTACCCTCCCCAGGCTCCTATAAAGCCTCTGGAGCCTGAGGAGGGAGAAAAAAGCATGCAAAAAATGGGGGGGGGGCATGCCTGTCATGCGCGCATGCGCACTGGGGCGCCACGCATTGCATTATGGGTGTGGTATGCCTGCACACAACCTCCCTGCGCTCCCCCCGCTTTTGGTATGTGAGCCAAAAAAGTTTCGCCATCACTGTCTTATAGTTTAGAATAGTATTTCTCAACCTCAGCAACTTTAAGAAGTGTGGACTTTAACTCCAAGAATTAGGGATTCCTGACTGCCTTGGCTGCGGCATTCTAGTCTGCAGGCTGTCTTATGCCCTGGGAATTGCATTCTGGGAGTTGAAGTCCATACTTCTTGAAATTGGTGAGGTTGAAAAACTGGATTAGAAATGATCAAGCTCTTTGGTTGACATTTAAAGAAACATTCAATGCATCAATATTTCAATGGACCAGTTCAGATATAAACTCTTTGAAGGAATGTGAACCCCTCATGTGATGAGAGGCAGATGTCTTGTTTTTTATTATATAAATCTGATAAATAAGTAATTCACTCCGTCCTGAGAGCACAAAATTGAGGAAATCAAGCATAATCCCTTTGTCCCTCTACTTACCAACTAGGACTTACCGTATTTTTCGGAGTATAAGATGCACCTTTTTCCCTCAAAAAAGAGGGTGAAAATCTGGGTGCATCTTAATACACTGAATACAGCATTTTTGGTCTCCTGAAACCCCACCCCCTTTGCAAAAATGGCCTTTAGGAGGCTTCCAGGGTGCTCCTGGGGGCTGGGGAGGGCAAAAATGAGTGAAAAAAGGAACAGTTTTTTGCTCGTTTTTGGCCCTCCCCCTGCAATCCCCAGGAGCACTCTATAAGCCTCCTAAAGGCTATGCCTGTCTCTTTTTTTGACAAAAAATGGGCCTGTTTTCATGAAAAACAGCCCGCTTTGGGGAGATATGCAGAGTGCAAAAACTTTTTTTTTAATTTGCCTCTTCAAAATCTTGGTGCGTCTTATATTCCGGTGCATCTTATACTCCGAAAAATACGGTACATGTCACTGAGCATCTTACATTTCCTCTTACAGTAAAAAGGATAAAATACAAAAACAAGATAATGACATAATAACTAACAAAGAAACTGAGGCTACTGAGAACAATATCAGACACAACTCAGGGTATTCTAGGTGTCCTTCCAAAGTCTTCTTTAAAAGCCAGATTTTAATAGCTGTCCTAAAACAGCAAGCTGGGGGCTAGTCTGACTTCACTATTAAGCCCTGAGTTATGATCTACTGTGGTAGTGAGTTGGTGTCTGTATCTTTAAAGTACTTCCGTATGTCCTGAAGGTTCTCTTCATTCTTCCACATTCTTGGACAGAAGCATTCGGCTTGCTGCAGCGTCTCTCACTTCTCCTGGTTTTTGGTTGTCTCACGTCTTGTGGAGAATGAATGCAAAGTCTGCCAGGAAGGGGGCTTGCTGTTTTCAACTGTTGATCCCAATATTAAAGTGACCTTTCCTCCTGGTGTGACCGAGGAGATGAGGACAGTGAAGCTACAGGTAAGGAAGAAGCCATCCACCCACCCAAACAAATACAGATAAACATTGACTCCCAGTAATCCAGCCTTCCAATAAAAAAATTCCTGCGTTACAAGATTGAAAATCACCTGGTTCAGGTTACACAATTTGGGTCATGTGAATTTAAAGCCATACAGTTAAAAGACAAGTCCTGAAATAATTGTTTAATGTCATGTTTGACTTGGATAGCCCTCAGAAATTTTTCTTAATTAACCCACGTTGCTAGTTTGTAAAATTTCCTTAGGGATGTTGCTCAGTGCCGAGGTGGTGCAGTGGTTAGGGTGCAGTACTGCAGGCCACTTCAGCTGACTGTTATCTGCAGTTCAGCGGTTCAAATCTCACCGGCTCAAGGTTGACTCAGCCTTCCATCCTTCCGAGGTGGGTGAAATGAGGACCCAGACTGTGGGGGCGATATGCTGACTCTGTAAACCGTTTAGAGAGGGCTGAAAGCCCTATGAAGCGGTATATAAGTCTAACTGCTATTGCTATTGCTATTGTTCAATTTCAGCCAGGAATGATGGGGAGAACGCAAATAATCAGAGCCTGATCACGCTCTGCAATTCTGCATATAGTTTTCCCTATTAATATCTTTATGGAGAGCAGTGTATATTACTTGCTGCATGAGAAAAGTGGCATTCAGTTTTTTAAAGGGTTCTAGTTTTTAGATCTGCATACGCAGAAGAGAAATGAAGTTCAGATTTACAATAAGTGCCTGCAGTGCTTGTCCAGTGCATGCCATTGTTTCAGTCTTTAATTAATTCACCTTCTCCATTCAGCTCTGTTGCCTGCCACATATTGTTTCTTCTTGACATTCATCTCTAAGACAAAAGATTAGCTTACATAAAATGTACGCTTGTTTTGTTTGTGTGTCACATTCAGAATAAAGCATACTATTTGCATGCTTTAGAACAACAGTTTGGGTCCTTCCCTTGGATTGGATTTGAATTTTGGTGGAGCAGTATTTGCTGTTGCTTCTTTTAAATGAGTCTCTGAGTGAACTGAACAGTGTTTCAGTTTCTGAATAGTCTGTCAAAAATGAAAGGTGCTGGTCATGCTTAATTTTAATTCCATATTTTTTTTAAAAAAATCAAACCCAAAGGCTACCACTTTTTCCCATTCAGAAAAAAATGGAATAAGACACCCTTTTTTGGGTGAGAAGATTTTCTTGTCTGAAGATTAGGATTTACAATAAAATCAAGGAATTGCTGAGCTGTCTCTGCCTTTACTTCTCTGAGCCAGATTTGAGAACTAACAACTAGAAAGGAGCCCTCACAAGGAACAAATTGGGGCCTGAACCTGTGGCCAGAATCCAAGATACTTCCTATTTATTTATTTTCCAGGGGCATCCCTTAAATCAATGGCCCCCAACCAGGGACGGGTTCCGTGGAAAGAGGTTTTTCCTTGGACTGGTGGGGGCGTGGTTTCGCCTGCATCTCTCAGATGAGGCTTCACTTGTTTACGTGGCCAGGTTTCTGGCAAGTTGCGGACCACTATCAATCCACGGACCAGGGGTTGGGGACCTCTGCCTTAAATTCTGTCAGATTCCTCTCCAGCAAGTCTCTTGATCTTCAAGATCAACTTTTGGCTGTGGGAGGAGGCCCTGAGAGATTTTTCATGTATGGAAGCTCATGCAGTCTTGAATGGGTCCGATTATCTTTTTTGTTATTATTTTTTTTAACTTTCAGGTGCTTCCTGTATTAGCAAAGGACCTAAGAGAGATCACCGGTGATTCTGAAACAGTTGCCAGCCCTCTCCTCTGCCTCTCTCAAAGTTCCACTATGGACTTTCTTCAGCCTGTTAAAATTCAGCTTCCACTGCCTCCTGGTGTCACAGGTTAGTTTGCCAGGGTTTTTTTTTTTGGGGGGGGGGAGTTTTCATGGGCTGGGGATATTTCTTTAAAATATGCAGCTCTCTGAATTTCAAGAGCAGTTCAACCCCTTGGTACAGTTAAATACAATTTTGAGATAATTTATCTTCTGTGGAGGAAATTAGGTTAAGTTGTTATGGATAGGCATTGCAAAAGTTTAGGGCAGTTTAGCTCTATCCTGCAGAACATTCATTGTTTACATTTGGTCAAACTATCATAGTCCTTTCCAAATGTTATCTGTCCCATCTATGACATCAGCCAACCTCCATCCCCTCTGATGCAGTTATAAACTGAAAAGAGTTCAACCTTTAAGTTTATGGCCAACATCTTTTCATTTTCCCCCCTCAGGTCTAACCTTGGATCGTTCCAGAGTACATTTGTTGCACAGTGACTGGGATGCTCAGAACTGGAGTGACATCACTGATCAAGTGATACTGGAGTTTACCCACCTCTATGCCTTATTTGAAGTAACACACTTCTCTTGGTTAGTGGGCCAGGAGTCGTAATCTTATTCTCAGTAGCACTTAAGTGGTTGTGGACTCTGTGGCAAGGGCTCATTTGAGCCAGCAGCTTTCTTTCTATGGCAAGCAGCAAATGTTCTCAGCTGGCCTTTCCATCATATTTACAACAGAATTGATATGCATTTGGAGCATTTTCCTTGACCATTAGAGCTGAAGCTCTGCTTACACAGTTGTTTTGCAAAACAACTTGGACAGCTATCTGTCAGACATGCTATAAACTAGAGTCTCCTACGTGAGCAGGGGGTTGGAGTAGAAGACCTCCAAGGTCCATTCCAATTCTGTTATTCTGCTAAGTGATGGGAAACGAGCTGTTCCCACATTTTGCTGAGATTGCTTTTCTTCTTTAGGATGCTTGAAAAGTCATGACATGGTGGACACCAAGCAATCCAGAGATACAGAGTACCTTCCTTATGCATAGTCTCATTATCTGCAGATTCTAAGGAGAGACCAGTCCTCAATCTAATACAAAGATTTTTCAGATCGGAAATTTAGACTTTATTTTTGTTACTTTATGCATGTAATGGCACATGAGTTTTGGTGTATGTGTAATGCACATTTTAAAGATGTAGGCTAGAATACCTGCTGTATATTTGTTCCTCCTCCTGGACCACATTTTTCTGGGTCAGCCAGCCTGGGGAGCATGGCTTCACATGGCTTCTTCAGAGCAGCCGGCTTTCTTTGACTTGCTTAGCTCTGATGGAGGGAGTCACCCAATGTGCATCCATGTGGCTCAAGAGGATTTCTCCTCTCTCCCCATAGTCAAAGTCTCTTGAGCCTGCTACTGAATGCTCACACAGACTCCAGAACTCCTGTCCTCTTCTTGTTCACTGGAGCAGCACCAGCTATGATTGCCAGCACTATGGTTGGAAGCTTCGTGGAGACACAAAAGACAGCTGTGTGACTTTGAGCTGGTCATTCTCACTCAACCCAACTGCTCTTAGAGTTGTGGAGAAAAAGAGGAAGAGGAAAGAGTATTATGTTTGTTCCCTACCATGAGTTATTTATAAAGTAAAAAAAATAATAAAATCTAATAAATATTTTATTTCATTATAAGAATCAGACTACTAGCGGGTTTTTCCCCCATTAATGAAGCAATTATGTAGCCCTCATGCACTCATATTTCCCAGTGGTTGACTTTATCAGAGTAAACCTGAATCAATTCAAATCATTTTACAAATCTCCCTTTCCCTCCAGGTATTGGTTATGGTGCACCACAAAGGCCTACATTGGTGGCTTTGCTAAAGAAGTCTATAAAAAATTGCGCATGTACCGGGTGAGCTTCATAGCACTGCAGAGAAAGAAAGATCCAGAGCAAGTCTTGCTCCAGTGCCTCCCAAAGCACAAGGTGAGTATTCGTATGTCCGTAAGAGTACATCCCTGCACCCATCACCCATACCAATGTACACGTATGCCCATTTAATAGAAAATACAGCATGTATTCTGCAAACACAAAGTTGTTCTTAGTAGCCAGAATTCTAAAAAGAGGAATATAGTTGGAATAAATAGGGAAGGTTTTTTTCCCATTTAAAGATGCACTTGGCCTGTAAGTGTGTGTCTGGAGCCAAACTTATACAAATGTAGAATCAAAACAAACAAAATTCATTTGTGAGTGTATGTTGTATATAAACTGCACTTAGAATACTGCATCCGCTTTGGCCATCACAATATAAAAAAGATGTTAAGACTCTGGAAAGAGTGCAGAAAAGAACAATTAAGATATTGGGGGACTGGAGGCTTAAATATATGACGAACAGTTCCAGGAATTGGGCATGCCTAGTCTAGAGAAAAGAAAGACTAGGAATGACATGATAGCAGTGTTCCAATATTTGAGGCCTGCCACAAAGAAGAGGAGGGGGGGGAGATGTTTCAACTTTTTTCCCAAAGCACCAAAAAGCAAGACAAAAACCAACAGATGGAAACTAACCAAGGAGAGAAGCAACCTAGAACTAAAGTGAAATCTCCTTACAGTGAGTACAGTCAACCAGTAGACCAGCTATCTTTCAGAAGTTGTGGATGCTCCATCACTGGAGGCTTTTAAGAAGAGATTTGACGTTCATTTGTCTGAAATGGTATAGGACTGTGATGGCAAACCTATGGCATGCATGTCACAGTTGGCACATGGAGGGCATGCGAGGTGTCGCCCTGTCAGCTCCAGCACGCATGCATGCACCGGCCGTAAACTGGAAGTTCGGGAACGGCCCATTGGGCCGTTTTTCTCCCTCTGATGATGATGATAAATGTATAAGCAGATCTTTTGGAGTTCAAATGAAAGATCACAATTCCAAAATACGTCAGTTCTAGAGAACAATTTGAAGGTTTCAATACATTTTAGGGGAGGTAAGATTAGCAAACACAGAGGGAGAAGAGGAAACTTGTCTGATGAAATCTTAATTATTTGATCAGACTATTATTGGATGCTGCACCACTTGGATAAGTGAGTTTAGGTATATTGTTTCAATTTTCTATGAGCATATATACATTTTTGCTGTTCTTTAGACCGTTTCCATTGCGCTGACACTAGCATATTTTTCAGCCTTTTGTGGAATTGTTATTCGTTATGTTAGAGTCTATGATTAGAGATACATAGAGAGCTCCTATCACATGTATTGCATTTTATTAACCCTCTGGGAGCTCATTTCCTTGGAAGCCTGAATCTTACCACTGAAGTGATACAAGGATAAAGAAATGAGGATTTAAAAAATACGTTCATTTCTTTATTCCTTTCTGACGGTCTTTTAGGTGGATCCTGTTTTGAAAAAGCTCCATGACCGATATCGAGGCCCTGAGCCATCTGACATTGTGGAGATGTTTGAAGGGGAGCAGTTCTTTGCAGCTTTTGAACAGGGTATCAGCATTGATGCAGGTGAAATGTCAAACAGCTTGTCTACATTTACATATGTATGCCTCCATAACTCAAGTTTAGTTGTGAAATTCCAAATTAACTCATAACAGTAGCAATAGCACTTAGACTTATACACCACCCAGTAGTGCTTTGCAGCACTCTCTGGGCAGTTTACAGTGTCAGCATATTGCCCCCAACAATCTAGGTCCTATTAAAGGAGAATATTTGTAGCTCAGGGTTGAAATGAAATAATGCCAAAGAGTCATTAGTAAATAGCCCAACTAAAGAATCCACCCTCACAGACAGGTAAGACACCAGAATATAAACTCAGGGCAAACAGACGCCTTACTAGCACTAATGATGTTACATAATTAGGGTAATGAAACGTCTTCAAGAAAACAAACAAGCTCAAAGAGCACTGAGGACCCCCTCAATCTAGGTCCTTATTTTACTGGGGGGGGGGGAGGATGGAAGGCTGAATCAGTCTTGACCTGGTCAGGATTGAACTCCTACTTGTGGGCAGAGTTAGCCTGAAATACTGCACTTTAACCACTGCACCACCACACTCATCTTAAGAGTACTTCCAAAAGAGAGAATCAGTTGCACAGGTAGAACCTGGATGGATCTTAATCCCACATTACATGGTATCATAGTGGAGGCCTATATCTGAGAAACAATAAATATGAGTTGTCCTGCCTCTGACTATAGAAATCACTTCCCTCTGTCCCCCACTACCACCCTGGGGCTATTTCCTAATTTATGGATAAGGAGGATATTCCTTTTCTGAATTTTCCAGGAAAAGGTTCAATTGCTTTAAACTGTTGCAGACAAATGTTATATATGCAATCTCAGGTGCTTAAAAATTTCAAGGGCATTGTCCTAGAATGGAAGGCCTAGAATGATAATGTTAAAAGGCCTTTAACTGAAAGTGGCACCTTTTGCCTCCTTAACCTTTCAAAGGGGATACAGTGGCTCATTGTTGATCAAACGATTGGTAGTTTGGCAGTTCAAATCCCTAGCGCTGCGTAATAGAGTGAGCTCACATTACTTGTCCCAGCTTCTGCCAATCTAGCAGTTTGAAAGCATGTAAAAATGCAAGTAGAAAAATAGGGACCACTTTGGTGGGAAGGTAACAGCACTCCATGTGCCTTTGGTGTTTAATCACGCTGGCCACATGACCACGGAGACATCTTCGGACAGTGCTGGCTCTTCAGCTTTGAAACAGAGATGAGCACCGCCCCTAGAGTCAGGAACGACTAGCACATATGTGCAAGGGGAACCTTTACCTTTACCTTTCAAGTTACAATTTGAGTAATAAATGTGGGATACTTTATGTGCAAACCATATGGTTTGCCAATGTGTGGCAAAATTTGCAATTTACTTTGAGACTGTGGATGAGAAAAAAGAAAATTAGGATGACTTAGTTCCAAAATTCTGTTTCTTGTGGGACAAAAACACGTCAAAGAAGTTTAGTCTTCCTAACAGCCTTCCCAAACCTGATGCTGTGGTAGCTGAGAATTTCAGAAGTTGTGTTCCACCCAGTTTAGAAAACTTCTAGTTGCAGGCAGCTATTTTATAAGTATGAAATTATTTATGATATAAGCAAATTGAATTATTTTCTCAAACTTATTTCAGACCGCCCAGACTGTATTGATGGAAGGATTTCATTCAGTTTTTTCTCTCATTTGAAAAATGTGAAGGAAGTCTATATTACCTCTGAAGTGGACAGAAACACCAAGGCTGTGAAAGGGCAGGTACATATGCTTCTCCTCTTCTCCACAGTAAAACTTGCTCTAACAGTTTGTACCCCAATTAATTAATACTAGCATATCAATTATTTTTCCTCATTGTCTTGAACCCAGCGGCATAACTTTGTATTGTCTGATTCCATAATTCGAAAGATGAACATATAAT
This sequence comes from Thamnophis elegans, assembly GCF_009769535.1. Classification (NCBI taxonomy): domain Eukaryota; kingdom Metazoa; phylum Chordata; class Lepidosauria; order Squamata; family Natricidae; genus Thamnophis; species Thamnophis elegans. The sequence continues at coordinate 76,716,670 of NC_045541.1, read as the reverse complement.
TTTGATTGTACTGAATTGTAATAAATATTACCTTCCAATTATTTTTATATGCTTTATGGGTGGCTGTTGTTCACAATTGAACCCAAAGCCACTTTACCTCAGTTTTTTTTTAATTAAAGTATCTTTTTAAAGGGGCCTATTCCAACTGTGCAGGGTTTATGTCAAAAGTTCTACTGCCCGGAAGCTTTCTTCTAGTTCTCACTATATTATTATTTTCCCATGTATAATACCATTGTCTCTAATATTAAATAGCTGTAAAAACTCAGAACTTAAGTGCATGCAAAATTGATGGGGTTTGTTTGCTAAGCAAGCCCTTTTGAGTTACCTTGCAAACCATAACTGGCTTTGCACACTGCAGTGATCATAACATAGCTTGCTTGTGACTTAGTGTTGGCATGAACACAACTGATTATTACTCATTCAGTCAAGCACAATAAGCACATCATGGCTGATTTATGAACCTTGTCATACCTCATATATATGTATTTAACTTTTTTCTAAATAAGGAAATTGATATGAATTTAATTGCAAAGTATGCATCAATAGTACTAGAATTTACAAATTCACAGTTTGTAAGAGCAAAAGAAGAGAACCAGTTTGGGGTAATGATTAAGGCACCAGGCTACCAACTGAGAGACCTTGAGTTCCATGGTTTTAGGCACAAAGCAAGCTTTGTGACAACTTTGGGCCAGTCACTCTCTCTCAATCCTGGGAAGGAGGTAAGGGCAAACCACTTTGGAAAGTGGTTCAAGAAAGCACAAGAAAGATTTCAATCCTGATTTAAAGGTATAAAAGAAATGCTGGGGTGGTGGTGGGAAGAATGAGCACAGGAAATCCCAGGTAATCAAAACATAGTGATAATCCTCAACAGATTGGATAATAGGCACACAATAATATGCCAGGAACAGATTATTTGCTATGCATTTATCTCATTCTAGAACCTCTATAAATAAATGCACAAGTAAGTAACTTCCCAAATGAGAGAACACCAACATCTCAGCCAGTTGTGAGTCTTTCAAACTTGTTTAAGGCTGATCTCTTTTTGAAGGTTTCCTTTTATCGAGGAGAAGTTCCTGAGAGCATTCCTGAAGAGATTTCAAGGAGGAGGAAGGGGCCCGATTCTCATTGGCTAGCTACCTTGCCAATCAAGCTACCTGTAAGTGTTATTCACAAAGAAGAATTGACACACGCAGCATTAGGACTGCTATTATTTTTTCCCCTGGCCTTGCCAATTGGAAGGTGTCTTCCATAGACACTTTTGTTTATGTAAGGCAGTCACTCCATAGATTGTCTTATGCATTATCCTTTTTAATACTTCACATGAAATATCCCTTATATCATGATGATAATGTTAGTGGACAGAGTATCAGGAGAGAATATGGAATTGTTAGTCAATTGTTTTAATAGTTGTTTACGTATTTATTTTATTTAAAACATTTATACAGCTACCCATCCTATACCAGACTCTGGATGGCTCCCAGTCAAGAATTAAATAATAAAATAACCTTAAAACCATATTAGAACTTTTAAAACTATAATCTTATATTTTCTTGCTGAACTTTAAAGGCATTGTTTAAAGGGGTTTGCTATTTTGTACTGACTTATACTTACATTTGGTGTTGTTTGTGTTATCAGTTGTATGAAATCATATAAAATATTTTTCATAACTGAAAATAAAATACGTAGGAAGACTATTAAGAATAATTTGTATATTAAAGCTGGTTGGTTGGATCTTGAAACATTTGAATGCCACCTGGCTAAAAACTTGAGGATAGGGTGTAGGGTTTTGAAAAGCTATTTAAGTTAGCTATGTTTGCTTAGAAAAATAATTCCATTATTAAAAAAAAACCATTTGACTGCCAATTAATTATCTATAGACAATTAATATACTGTCAATAAACACTTCCCAAAGTTTTTGTTGGGTTCATTCAGTTCAGTAAGAGAAACATGTTTTAATCCATTGGTCTCTTTAACTGACAATTTATAATACTATAAGGTGGGTTTTCACTACATAACAGTGGTTTCATAGAATTTCTCTAAAATAGCTTGTTTTTATAAAGGAGAACTTTTCTAACTTTCAAATATTAAGATGTTTCCGCTCACAAGTATGCACTTCTTATGGTGAGGATACTTTCTAATTTATAAACAGGAACACACTTATTTTGATAGCAACTATGTTGTGTAATTGCATAATTATACTATAGCATAAATTCATATTCCAGGCCATTTCATTCGTCATAAAATTCCTTAGAGATTAGACTTAAGCAAGAAGATACCTATCTTTCATTTAGATAAATATTCAAAATTAATGCATTTATTAATGCCTAACCTTTTATTGCCCGTTCCTAATTTAAAATTCACTGTTTCTTTCTTACCATACTATACTTGTATCATACATCCAGTTCACATTTTAATGCTTTCCGTAACTCAAAATAAACCAACCTTTATTAACCATTAACTGATAAGCAAAACTTAAAGTATATTTTTGACCTTGAATGATGATTGACCCTTCAACAGATTTCAAATAACTTCTGACCAGGAGAGTTTATAACCCATCATTACTCAATTCTCTTTCTGACTGAGGCTGATAAGACCTTAACAAGATGATATCTAAATCACTTTGTATGCATAAGTTCACATAAGTTTCCCAAAACTCATGGTGAACCAACTTATATCTTTATGGCACTTCTTTTAATATAAGCTCTACTTTTATGAATAGTTTAATTTTAATTTTTATGTAATTCATCTAAGGTAGACAAGAGGGCTGTGTTTTAGCCAAACATATGTATTGTTTCTCATTTTCTTTTTGAAGAAATGGTTAACATTAGTGGGTAGAAACCTTCTTCCTTTACACTTTAAAGATGTACCTCTGAACAAGGAACAGACTGTATTGGGCACAAAAGCTAAATTACTAATAGCAAAAGTTGTTATTGTTCCCAATTTTAAAATCAGAAGCAAAAACAAGATTGGATAAATGTTATCCAAAATCAGTGATCAAGGTGATAGATGTTGAAGTCCAACAGAGCTTGGAGTCTTTTCCAAGTGGGAAAATGTCTTTCTTTAAATCTGTAGTAGTTGAATAAAATTCCAGAACACATCAAACCAATTATGGGTTTTTTTCCCATGACTCAATGCTGAATGGAAGACAATACCATCATTGTACATTGCATATGGTTGGATTTCAATATTTTATACATTTACCTGAAATTAAATCTGAATAAATGTCCATAACAGTGCAATATCCATCACTATAGAGCTAAATCAATTGAATTGAAATGATGAGGGTAGTTGAAACTTAGTTGAATACACAAGAAACTTCATGCTAAGGTCAGTTCAACATGAGAATCAATTATCCAAAGACACAGTGCTCTCTGATTGAAGATCTAAGGTGGACAGTCACAGTCATGTTTTGTAACATGTCATGAATAACATGATAATATGTTAATATATGATAACAAGGTAATACATTATTTTCTGTTCTACTAGAAACTGAAAACTCAGGTAAACAAGCAGTCCACAACTCCAGATAGCTTCTCTCTTCCTCCTTTGAATTTGGGGAATGCTGAAACTGGCTATTTGACTCAGTCCAATCTCCTTGGCATTGCTGGACGCATGGGAGCCGAATGGAGAATCATTGGATTAAACCTGGGATTATCCTATCAGCAGTTGGAACGGATACAGTATAACAACAAGTGAGAAATGAAAAAAATTAAATTAATTCAATATGACCTAGAGCAGTGATGGCTAACCTTTTTTGGATCGCGTGCCAAAAGCGGGGGAGCGCAGGGAGGGGGTCATGCACGGACATGCCCATACCCATAATGCTATGTGCGTGGCCCCCATATGCATGCGTGCATGACCCCCCCTGCACACATTTGCACGCAGCCCCCTCCCTCCCCTCTGCTTTTGGCCCGTGATGGACCCTTTTTTCGCCCTCCCCGGGCTCTAGTTTTGTTGGATCTAGTCTTGGCCTCTTAATGAGCAGGTGAATCTCTGTAAGGACTTCTGTCATCTTCCCTCAAAAAATCATTGGCTACAGCTTGAGTCTACAAGATGCTCAGCAGGTTATCCCACCTCACAGACTAGATTTTCCAGTCCATCATTCCTCAGCGGGATCAGGACACTTTTACAGTATGGCTGATCAGCATTTTTACTTACATGGTTAACATGGGAGACATGCATGCAGTTGTTAACCAATCCTTGCAGGTTAATATTTCATGCAGGTACAACCTGCGGGGTTTACATGCCCCACATGATCCCAATTATTATGGCTTCTTTATCCCTAGGATGCTGCTGGATTCAGCAAATGTTTAGGTTACACTACTAGCTTTGCCCTCATAAGGATGTTTTTCCTATTCAGATGACATTAAACTGGGTTGCTGCTGAAAATAATGAGGTCGTCTTTACTACTTTTTTACATGTGACCATTTTATGCTGTTCAGTGTGTCTTGATAGTGAGATGGGCAGCATGTACATTAAACAAACAAATAAATAAATAAATCCTTATTATGTAACTAGATAGTACATTAAAAGATGTGATATTGCTACTTAAAGCAAACAAGATTTTCATATGCATGATACAAACCTATTTTTCTCTGTTGAGAAAACTGTTTTTTCCTCCTAGGGAAGATCTCCATACTCAAATTCTAGATATGCTCTTCTCCTGGGCTCAGCAAAATGAAAAGAAGCCTGACTGCATAGACAAGCTGATTAAGGCCATGCAGGATAGTGGCCGCCAAGACATAGCAGATGAGATCACCACCATTATTGGACTGGGAAGGCAAAAATATACAGAGTCTATTCAGAGGGTAGGCCTGCACCGGGAAAGTAGTACAGAAGATTCTGCTATTGTTACAGGATAATTGCTAGACAATTATGGATTAGTCAATAAAATAGGATTAATCAAATCCAGGCTATTTCTTCTTCAAGATTACTGTTACTGTCCAATTCTTCTCTTTAGTGTTTGCTGCCAACTAGCTATGTTTCTGTGCCACAGTGGCTTTTACTGGATACTGGTAAGCAGCCACTTGCAAATTCACCTGGGATAAGTTAGATTTCCAATTAAGTTTTACTAAAGTTTTACTTTTTTAAGGCAAAAATTATCTTAAAATACATAAGGCAGACCAGTGGACAATATGCTGCCTATGGAACAAAAAGGAGTTTATTTTTGGTTTGTTTGTTCCTTGTGGGTAGAACTTCTGAGTCTCCCAAGGTTTAAAGTGGCTCAAGTGGGCTGTCTTAAGGAGATGGAATCTCTGTCATGTTTTGTTACCTTGCAGCAGAATTTCTGAAACACAGTCAGGAACTAGGGCTCTGCTGGTGTGATTTAACACAGTGGTTTCCCATAATTTGTTTCATCCTTTTGGATGTTATTATCTATACTAAGAAAAGCTGGATTTTGGAACCTGTAAAACGGAATCATTCTTTCACATTTTATTTTGCACCTAACCTAAAGTCAGGTATTTACAGGAAAAAAGGAAGAGCACTGAAGAATACTAAACCACAAGATATGCTTCTCAGCCCCACTTTGATCCTTCTAAAATGTTCCTTTAAAATAAATAAATACATAAATAAATAAAAACAAAAGCCTAGTAGACCATAAACAGATTGCACAATATCCTCTGACAAACATGTTGTAAATCACTGTATCTCTGGAGATACCTCTGTATCTCCACTTAATATATTAATGTCATGTTTTTGTTTGTGACTTAGCATGAACACTTAACCATTGTTACTTGTAAATTGTAATTTATGGTTTGGTATTATATATGATTCCACTAATTTTGGTTTACTCAGTAGGCCGTGGTTAAGGCAAATTATGTCAACCAAGGTAATGTGTCAGATCCAGGGCAAATTATGTAAGGTAGAGCCACAACCATTTATCCTAAATAGCTAAGATATAATCATGGCTGCAGTCAAAGTTATCTGACTATTAGGACAATGTTGATTTCGGGTTATGTTAAAAAAAAAGTTTCTGACTGCTTTGAGTCACTTTATCTGCTTTTAACTAGGTTTACTAAAGTTATTGCTAGAGTTTATTGCTTATAAAATGTAAGGATAAATTTAGTATTGTTCAATTTTGAAAAAAAAAATTACAACAGACTAACAGGGAAAATATATGTTGACACTACTGCTGAAAGTTGACCATGATGTTGAAAACAGCTTTCTAATCCTTTTGTGTTACCACTCTCAGAAATGAGAAGGCAGCTGTCATATTTCTGTCCTTTTCCTTCTTACCCTTCAGCATTTGCTTTTCGGTTCTTGCCATCCTCTTTTCATCCCTCATTCTCTCAGGTTCAGCTGCCCTTTTAGCATCTGTTCTCATATAAAGTGAACATTTTTTATTGTTCTTTAAAAAAAAAATGGACAGTTTTAAACTATTCTAGAAATTGGAAATAATTTGATCATTGTTTCTGTAAGCCATCAAGCCAGTTCTGATCAAACTGACAAGGTGCTCCTTTTTACAGAAAGGTTGTCTTTGGTAAATGTATTTTTACTTTTTAATCATCATGTCCTGTCAGGAGGTTCAGGCTGCTACACTGTTTGACTGTGCTATTTTTTTTAAATTGTGCTTTTTAAAAAAATGTAAAGCTGTTTGATATTTTCTGCAGATGCTGATAAAAGTAAGTTTTTCCCCATTTGGAAAGCTGTAGTATTTTATTTGATGTTCGAGATGTCCATCTTTACAGTGGATTTATAAAAATTAAATAAGCTCTAACCAGGTGGATTTTTCTTGGTCCTGCTAGCCCTTCATCTCAGTTCTAACAAGACCTTAAGTCCCGTTACCCCTCCCCAGTAGGAATTGCCAGGGTGCTATTATTCCTGTATTCTTCAGGTAGTTGGCAGATAGGGGATTACATTTAAGAATGAAATGTTTCTATTTTAATCTGTCTTATTATTTATTCCTTCTCTGGCCCTGCCAAGAATAATTTCTTTAGAGATTAAAATTGTCTAACATCTCCCCGCCCCCACTTGTTTTGGTGTATGATTTTTACACTTGCCTGCATTAGGAAAATCTTCATTTGGTACTCCAATTTTGGAGAGGTTAAACGGGGCATATTGCCTTTATTTGTAATATGTAACATTTTGTTTATTCTTATGTAACCTAATAATGTAGTTGGCATAATGAAATCGGTCAAAGCTGTGTGTATTGTTGTTAACCTGTGACAAATGAAGATGGTGGCAGCCAGTACCAGCTGGCATGGCGAAGGTTGTAAAGTGATTTGCAAACTGCTTTCAAATTAAAATGTCTACATTTTGTACCACAATCATTCTGTGCAAAGAAATAAATTCTTCAGCCTTTCTAAATAATGCAAATATTCTGAATTTGTGTAACGTGTATCATTTATTCCTCCATTAATGTGTATGTGAATTCCTCTGCAGCTTTGCATATTTTCCTTTTTAGCCTACTAAACTTCAGAGGACAAAAGTGATTCTTAAATAAATTTTAATAAAATGTGTTAGTCTGAAAAAGCATACCACATTCCTGATTTTTAGCTATTATGGGGCTCAATAGATTTAAGACAAGAATGCTGGACTCATACACAGCTTGGCTTGCAGTAGGTGGCAGCAGTGCTGTTCCAAAAGTCTCCTTGCCAAGAAAAGAGAACTCAGTTTGACTCAATCAGGTTTTTTTGGCCAGGACAAGGTGTCCGTCAACATGCAATGAAGAACGTGAAGTATTTTGGCACAGAGATAAGCATAGAGTTGATTATGTTACTGTAGTCCACTTTTTATGTAACAAGTGGAATTGTGCTTTGATGGCTGCTATAAAACAAGAGCAATCCAATTAATTGGCAATGGTTAATTAACCTTTTCAGTGCTGGGTAACTGTTGAAGCTGTAGAAACATTTTGAAGAAACATTATTTAAAATCATTTATAGGTCACAGATTCTGAAGAATAATATTTTGCAGTATAGACCATTACAATATGGATATCTTCTTCCAGTTGGAAAAAAAGTATTTATTTCAAAGTTGGCCATAATAATTCAATTTTATTTTACTGAGAATATTTAAAAGCTAGTTCCCATGCTAGACTATGCACAAAGCAACAAAGTGTATTGGAAAATACTGCCCTTATCTGTGACCTTGAAATTGTTTCTCATGTGTTTTCAGGGCAGCATCTACCTTAATATTCTTGGTCATTTTGAGTTATTGATTTGCTGATGTCAACACATCTAAAAGGCTTTTTGGAAGCTGACTGGAATATTATAAAGTTTGAATAATATAAAGTTGGAGCTCTATTTTGATTTTGTTTTCATGCTTTAATGTATTCTTATATTACTATGTTTGGAAAATAAGTATAGGAATTTTATAAATATAGCAATATCACTTGGACTTATATATTGCTTCAGAGTGCTTTATAGCACTCTCTAAACCATGGGTGTCAAACTTGTGATGCCACATTGTCATTACGTGATGTATCATGACTTTTTCCCCCTTCGCTAAACCAGGGATGGGGGTGGCCAGCACGTGATGCATCCGACCCGCAGGCCACGAGTTTGACACCTCTGCTCTAAGTGGTATACAGAATCAGCATATTGCCCCCAACAATCTGGGTCCTCATTTTATCAACCTCAGAAGGATGAAAGGCTGAGTCAACCTTGATCTGGTGAGAATCAAACTGCTGGCAGTCATCAGAGTTAGCCTGCAATACTGCATTATAACCACTGTGCCACCACAGTTCCTTTATATAACCAAATATTGGTAAAAATTGAGCTCTGAGGCAAAAAAAAATATTCAGTCTTCACTCAACTGGGAATACAGATAATTCTTGACTTACAACAGTTCGTTTAGTGACTGTTCAAAGTTACAACAGCACTGAAAAATGTGACATGACCATTTTTCAAAGTTACAATCTTTGCAGAATCCCCATAATCCTGAGGTCAAAATTCAGATGTTTGGCAACTGGTTCATAATTATGACTGTTGTTGTGTCTCAAGGTCATGTGATAACCTGACAAACCAAGTCAATGGGAAAGCCAGATTTACTTAACAATCGGGGTACTAGCTTATCAACTGCAATGTATCAGCGTTCCAAATAGCATCCAAAAGTAAATCAGTCCAGGCAAAGTATTGCTCATAGTTCCAATTTATTAAGAGAGCCATGTTGGCACATCTGGGAAAACCTGAATCTGAAAACTTCCCGGTTTTCCCCACCCAGTTGAAAGTTCAAGATCTTGCCCCACAAGCCCATCACATGGTTCAATCTTCCACCGCCATGCTGGCAGTTCCACCCATCCAGTTCTGGTCAGGTGCAGAGGTGCAAAGACAAAGGGTGACCTTGGCTTTCTAGAAAGAATTTTGTTATGGCTACATGGCATCTAGTTCCGTACAATCCCCCCTCCCATTTTCCCACAATAAAAAATGCATAGTAGAATAATAGAAAGTGTGGCAGGCCAAAGATCCAAAAGAAAAGGTGGCTGCAGGCCTGACACAATGGTTTACTTAACGATGGCAAAAATGTGTTAAATTGGGGCAAAACTCAACAACAGACATTTTTGGTTCAATTGTGGTTGTAAGTCAAGGACTACCTGTACACATAACAGTATTGTTATAGAAATGGGTGCTGTTTATTTTATCTGTTTTTCCAAGCAAGGCCAGAGTTTGGTAGTATCTTTTATGTATTAGAGCTGGGCAGAGAGAGGATTTGCTATATTGCTTCAGATAACCCATGTTAAGTCAACACCATTATACTTTTCCAAATCTGATAACAAAAGTTTTTTCCTATCTTGAATTGGGTTCTTAAAACCAACATTTGGCACAAAGAGGAAATTTTGATATGAAAGGATTTGTGCGAGAGCTCTAGTACTGGTATCCTAAACAAATTCACGGACAGCTGATTTCTATTTTGAAATTGTAAAGAAAACCTCAGTTGAATCTGTCTCTTCCATCTCTCCTAGGACATGCTAGAACCTTTTACAAAGGTCTTTAAATATGTATTATAATATCTAATATCACCTCCCCCCAAATTTAGGTGACTTTGAACGAGTCACTCACTCTCAGCCAACCCAACTTATAAGAGAGAAAAAGAGAAGCCTTATAAAAGTAACAAAGGCAGGATAAAAACCAACAAAATACTGGTTCTGGAAGCTTTTGACATGCATTAGATCTTCAACTCAGAGATCAATTAGCTACAGAATTCTAGGATCTGCATTCCTAACAGATCTAAAGGACACAAGGATGAGGGAGACTATCCTATGGAATGGGAATTCTTAGCGTTAAGGCATTACCCAACAAATACATGGATCCACTGAATCTTTTTACCGCTTAATATATTGATTTAATCAAGTTCTTCAATAATTATCACTAAAATGCTTTGGGAGAAGCACATGTTGGTACACATCAGTGCTGGGAAAGAGGCACAATTACTAGATATTTTCTCCATTTTTATCTTGCTGTCACTTTTTTTTGTATGACAGCTCTTTCTGTTCTAAAAGAAAAAAATACTTTGAAGAGGAAACCTTGGTAACAGTAAATGTTGGCTGAATATGATACTTTTCTCTTTTTTTTTTTAACCAAACGAAGAAGTGAACCTCTTTGCTGCCAGCAGGATTAAAAGCTGCTTAAAACAGCATGGAGAAGGTATCTGAAATGCAAACAGTGCTACTCCCTACAAGACTTGAGTTCACTATTTGTTATTTCTTGATCAGCTGCAATCAAAGTAGCATAGCAGACATTTTTGTACTGCTTCAAATTGTTCACTGAAATACAACACCCCATGTTTTTATATTTGTATTGCTTTTTATAGGCCAGTTCTTCAATAGTTTATGATAATATATTTTAAATAATTATTATAAGTGATAAATATGAGTGTGTTAGTAAAGGGGGAGAGGAAAGGGAGGTGGAAGTTGTCAGAGTCCTAGTGTATTAGCACAGGAATTGCATTGGAAAGCTTTCCCCAGGGTAATAAATCAGCTTTCCCAAGCAATACATCAGTTTAATTTGACCTTCACTTGTGAAGCTGATCTTTCTTGCCTTCCCTCATCTGGTTCTCTAGACTGTATTGTCTTTCAATTCTCTAATCAGAGTCTGTACCATCATTACAGTGAAAGTTGTTGAAGTCCAATGCTGGATAACAGGGAATTTCGGAAACTTTTGGAAATCCTAATGTTTCTGAGGAGCTAGTCTGAATAATTAGTGTTTTATCACCAAAAAATTACATTTGGGAGATTGTAAATAGGATAAGTAACTTTAGGATTTCTGACCTTTAACCTTTAGAGCTTCACCTTGAATCTGGTGTTGTCAAATGTATAAAGAACAGCAGCCTAATTTTGTATTTGCATATTGTAAATGGGTACCTATCCTACCCATGCAGCTAAATTCCAAAACATGTTGCTGGTTGATAAAGGCTGTCATCCAAACAGGAAGAAGTAAGGATATTTTCCAACTCTGGAATGCCTTGAACAATAAGTAGTATAAATCAATCAAAACACATACTATTTCCGGAAGGTCCCTTAAAATCTTATGAGTTTCAATTAAGCCTACTTTATCCTGCTTCTCTTCCTTTATTAATATCTTATCTGCACATTGCTTATTTTGTGTGTTACTACAATGCATATGTGATAGAATGTGGGGAAAAATGTGTTGACTAATAAAGAATATTTGTAGCTCGGGGTTAAAATGAGGGGTCCTTGGTGGTCTCTGAATTTGTTTTCTTGCAAATGTTTCCTTATAGAACCAATGATGTTATCTAGTTCGAGTAATGAAATGTCTGCAAGAAAACAACCAAGCTCAGAGAACACCAAGGACCCCTCAATGTATTGACTTTCAGAACAATTTCTAGATTAGATATTATGGTTTTCATAGAACAGCATTAGAAAGCTTGAAATAAAATTGGGCTTTGGTTATACTTGTAGAATATTGACCAGAATGTGCCAAACCTACCATTTAACAAGAATGGCTGCTTATGACAGAGGTACAGTTAAGGCTAATAATTTAGTCAACATCCTTTCTATCTTACTAAAAAACTGTCATTTGAAACATGTAATTGGTGGTGGAGGCTGTTATCTAAGGGCTTGTCTGATGAGTAAGACTGTGATGTAAAACATAGGAATAGGAAATAATAAAAGAGCATAATTAAATAAAAGAAAAATAGATATGTTGTGTGTTTGTGAAACAAACAAAGAAGGGAGAAGGAAGTGATATATTTTAATGAAGTTGGTCCCAACTTCTGGAATGTAGTTGATAAATACATGTAAGCAACATGTTGGTTTAATTATGCAATTATGTTGGTTTTATTCTGAAATATATGTCAGAAAACATGACAAGTTAGCATCTAGTTTGTTGTGGGTGTGTAGGAAAGGACCTTTCTAAATTGGTAATAGTGTTGTGGTACAAACACCAGTCTCTTTGAGAGCAAGCTTCATCAGCAGTGAATTAGTATTTTCAAACTTGGTGCCTGCTGAGCTTACAGTTGCATGTTATACTCCAGTGAATAATGATAATGGAAGAACCAGGGATGAGTTTTGGGGGAAATTGTGCAACGTTCTGAGTGAACGCAATCAAGAACGTGGACGTCTATCTTATCTATATAGAAATAGATACATGAGACTCTGAGGAAAAAGTTGGATCATTCATAGATCTAGGAATAAAAATATTATTTGGTGTGAATATCTTCTCAGAAAAACTTATATTCATTTCTAGTTAATGGATTAAGCATTAATTTACTTCACGTCAAGAAATGAATCTAAAACTGACTAATCTGATTATGATAAAAGACTAAGAGAACTAGCTAAGGACCCCAGAGCGATAAGAAATTCTGAACATGGGACTTATTTTTGACAATACCAGGTATGATTACTGAGGAGGGGGATGGATATGAAAAAAAGAGGAATTAGAATAAAAAGTACGATTTTACAAAGTATGTGTCCTGCATTAAAACGTTTCAGAAGATAGATGTATCTTTTAGCAGAATGAAAAAACCCATAAAGAATGAATATAGAAGCTTCCTGGAACATAGTGAACAATACTTAAGTGTGTCAAATGACACCATTGGAAAGAATGACAACCCAGATGGAATGAATTGCTGAAAGAGAATGTGGCACACTGCATAGGAAAATGATAGCCACAACAAATGAAGAAAAGATATAGCACATATATTGAGAAAAAGATATCTGGAAAAAACATAGAACAGGGAACAAGCTGAGATTCAAAGAGGCAGAGAAAATGCAGACTGGCTTTACTGGTATTTTTTAAAATGCAAGCAAAGTAAATGGAATTAAAATTAAAAACAATGAAAGAGGTGAATGGCTGCTATGGAAAGTGAAGTTTTGAATAGATTGGATGGATGGATGGGTGCATGGATGGACGGACGGACGGACAGACAATTTTTAGTATGGTAGATTAACAAATGCAACTTAATCCTGTGTATATTTTCTCCTGCAGAAATATCTACCAATTGCAAAGGGACTTCACTCTCATGTGGCCCTTACATGGTACTGTATGGTTTTTTTTCCAGTACCTCCGTGTATCATCATCATCATCATCATCATCATCATCATCATCATCATCATCATCATCTATTCTAAATCCTAGCCAGAGCTAGCCAAGGCCGGATTGCTACTCTTCCTTTATTAGATTATTCGACTACTTTTCCGTTTGGATGCATGTGCTTCGGGTGGGCAGGGAGCCGCCTCTGACCTCATCTGAGGCGGCGCGTGCCGTGACGGGAGCCGGAGCGAAGGGAGGCGTGAGCGCAGCGAGGGCGAGCTCTGACGCGCTCGACTTCACGTGAGCTCTGTGGAGGACGCGAACTTTCGTGCGTAAACCGGGAGAACCAGCAGCAAAGGCGCTGCGGTTCCCGCCACCCACCGAAGGCGGCGCGTGAGCTGGAGCTGAAGGGGGGGGGAATTAAAAAAAAACTCCACGGACATCCTGGTCTGTACCACTTGAAGGAAAAGCCGGAGTGGAGGGAGGGGAAACCAAGAGGCAGCTAAGCCGGAGGATTGGCGGTTCCTCGGGAGTTTCCAGGCAGAGGCGGGCAAGAAGCAAGGACCGCAACGGCTTGGTCGCTCGGTGAGTGTTGCTGCCACCTTTCCACCCCTCCCTTTGCTCGTTGATGCAGAGAGGCTGCTTGGGCAGGCTCGGCGTTGTGCAGAGATCCCTCGTTCGGCGCAAGGACGGGTGGCCGAGCGCCTGAAATTGTTCCTCCGATCCGGTCTTACGGGTAGCCGCGGTTTGCGAGCGCTGGAAGGGGGTTGGTTGCAGCAGCCCCTTCCTGCGCCCGTTGCAACGCATTGACTTGCAAGCCGGCGGGGTTCGCCCACCCACATTTCTCTCTCGCTCGTCCTTCCCTCCTGCAGGCTTTGCGGAATGAAGCGGCCGGATTAAAGGCTGGTGCCTGCGATGAACTGCCCTGTTAATCCCGAACGGCGTGAGGAAGGGCGTATTTTGTCGGAACTCCGCCGGAGAGATCCCCTCCTCCCACCGTATCTGTTGCATCATGCCCATCCTTGCCCTGGAGGCCGGCAGGGTCTCTGTCCTTACTACACCCTCACTTCCTTTTCAGCAAATGCGCGGCTTCCCTGGAGAAACTGGAAAGTTTGAATGGGGCTCGGCTTTGTTCCCAAACCATAGAAAGCCGAGAAAGCTTGGCTTCCCAAGAATATTATCCTGCTGCTGCTGCTATTCCTCCAGTCTTCTCCCAGCTGGTGACCTCCCACTAAATTGCTCTGCCACCCTCATCATTCGCAAACAGAAAGGAGGTAGTAAGAGTTGGCAGCATATTTGAAGGGCTGCTTCCCCTGCCAATTTATATTTGTGGCTGTATCAGATTTTTTAAATGCTTTTCTTTGGGAGATATGGACTGGCAAGAACATCAAAAAGAGCTTGTTGGTAAAGGAGGTCCAGGAAACATGGAGGCTGAAGTGGGTAAGGGGTATAAAAACCTTGCCAGTTTCTGCTGCTTCATCCTGCAGTGTTTGAAAGTCTGATTGTAGCGTTTACTCAGCACTGTATCCAAAGTTCAGTGGGGCTTACTGCCAGAGGAAAAGAAGTTTGAAGCCTAAGCTGTTCTGTGACTTTACAGAGATAGCTTCTAATGGTAGTTATCTAGCCACACTCTAAAATGTGTTATATTTCCTTTGACAGCATGACTCTTGCTTCCCCCTGTTTAACATTTTAGGGGTGGAGTTTAGTTTAAACATGCACCCACTAATCCTGAAGCCTTTAGTGATGGAGAAAAGGTAACTGAATTTAAGCCCATTAAAAATTGGATGTTTCTCTACCAAACTTAAAAAAATAACACCTGTAGACATCACACTACAGAATTCAGGATATTTGAAGCTGCCTGGGTGACACCTTTAAGATGACACATTTTAAAATAAAAGACTCTAGTTCTTTCTCTAGTGGAGCTTTGCCGAAACTGACCAGGTAAAAAGTTTACAGCGTGTCCTTCTTACAGAGGTAATCTATCCTTTAATCTCTTCTTTGATGTAGTCTCCTCTATCTTGGAAGAAAACATAGTACATTCCCTCCCCTCCCCTGTCTTCTCACATTAACACGTGAACTGCAGTCTTGTCTGATCTGATAAAACAGCTTGCTTATGTCTTCATATTAGAAACAGCAAGCTATAGGCAGTACCTAGTGTAGTCAGTGAGCAGTTTAGTTTGGCAAGTTTGCTCATACACACTTAGATTTAGTATTCAGCTTTCTTTCCATTTAACTTTCTCTTTAGAGAACAGACTTAGATATGGTCACTGATTATATTATCAGAATGAAAAGGATGTGAGTTGTTAATTTGTGAAATCACAGTTCAGTAAATCTGAAGGATGCAGGACTGGAGAATGGCTGTAAGATTGTATTGGCTACCTGAATGTTAGTGTTCAATGTATAGATTATTCTGATCTTAATAGTGCAACATGGCCTCAATAGATGGCAGGCTCTAGTTGATCTTCACAGATCAATTCCTGGGGCATCCTGGAAAGTCCAGAGTTGTTGTTGCGAAGTCGTGTCTGACCCCATGGGCAACATTCCTCCAGGTCTTCCTATCCTCTATCATCCTCTGGAGTCCATTTAAGCTCACGCCTACTGCTTCAGTGACTCCATCCAGCTACCTCATTCTCTGTCGTCCCCTTCTTCTTTTGCCCTCAATCTTTCCCAGCATTAGGCTCTTCTCCAGTGAGTCCTTCCTTCTCATTAGGTAGCCAGAGTTATAGGCTTGTCAAATAATTTTTTTTGGGGGGGGGAATCTAACTCTTCTGTATTGTTGCCAAGAAATTTGCATCCTTACATTCATATCAGGCACCCTTAGTTGAACTTAATTCAAAGGCACCATGTTTTTTACTCACATCTTGGAAATTGGGCATTCTGAAGTCCCTTGTCTAAAATTGGCACATTTTTAAAAAAATCAGATCTTTTGTAATCTGTTGAATTCTTAACTAATACATGTGCTTAGCCAAAGGTTCAGTTTCAGCATTTTGTTCCTCTGCATTTTCTCTTCCTTTTTGTTGGTGTTGTCTGTTCAGATGTATAACCTTCCCTTGATCATCTACTCTTTGCTTATTGTGACGTCTACTGGTTTAGGATCTAACAAAATGTTGGCAGCCAACTACATGACAGCTGTGCAGCCATGAGGTAGTGGTAAATTTTGTAGAAGATGGCGGGTTAGTAATCTTAGTTAATACTCTTTGAACAAGGTTTATTCAAGGTTATCTTTCATCCTTGCCCTAAGCACCTCATGGAGATGAAGTGATGAAATGCGCATAAAGTTCCTGATTTTTGTCGGTGAACAATCAGATAATAACTTGATTTTTCTAGCTTAATGCTGTTCCTTTCCAGTTTACTTGTTAGCCAAGCAAAGCATATAGCAAGTTCCCAATAGGAGTGTTCAAAAGGAGAAAATAATGACATCTTCCACATAATGAGAATATTCATCCCTAAAACAAAAGAAAAAATCCCTTTCTAGCAATCCAGGGAGCTGAATTAGCCTGAAGTAATGGTCGATTTCTCAGCAATTTCAAATTGGGTGTTTCTACTTCATCTCCAGCACCAGTTGTATTATCACATTGGCCCATATTCTTAGTTTTGAGCTACTTCTTTTGATTGTTGAGCCACATCATTGTTTTTATTTCCAGATTTCAAATTGAACACTTCTGTCTTCTCTGTGATTGCTGACTGACTGTCATCTACTTGTGAACCGATTAAAAAAAATCACCCACTGAAGTCTCTCCTGAATTGCAGCTGATAATATATGAACATCATACATAGGACCAGTTATCTGAGGAGGCACCTGTTCCCAATTAACATCTAACCACACAGGAGATATGTTTCAGGTGCCACCTGCCAAGGACTTACATTTGGCTGGTTCTAGGAGGCAGGCCTTCTCTGCCATAGCACCAGCCTTATGGTCCCCCCCAAAAGAGGTTAGCTTCCTCGTTATAGTTCCATAAATCCCTCAATTGATGTTATCCAGTGAATAAAGGAATTGGATTTCAGAATATGGCTAGATGTATGATTTATTAAAGAATATAATCAATTTCCCATGCAACTGCATGACCGAGATTCTTTTAAAATGTTATGACTGGCTCCAGACATACCTATAGAACAAAGACATACATACCCAACAGGCTTCTAAAGCAGTTCTTCACGATGGCTGGGGAACTCTGGGTATTGAAATCCACACATCTTCAAGTGGCCAAGGTTGGGAAACACTGTTCTAAAGGTTACAGAACAGTATTTAATGTTTGATAGGATAGTTGTTAATTTGCTGACTTAAGCTAAGAATCATTGTCTCCTTTAGTATTTCAGGAAGCAAGGTTCACATTTGTGCATTCCATTGATTTTCTATTTTGAGGTGTTGTGCTTGCTAGAGGAAAAATTGGTTTTCTAAACCTTTAAAAGTCAGATAATGCAGAAGTACCGTAATGTGTTCTGCCTAAATTGTGTTGGTTTCCACTATATACTCTGGTTTTGCTGAGTGTTGCACAATTTTTCATTTTCAAGGAGGCCAAGCAGAGGGAGAACATTTGAGCAGCAAAGGAAAGCTAACAACTAAGAAAACAAATCACAAATGCAGAGAACAAATTAAATTTTCTTCCCTGCATACATTGCATGGCAGAACTGTTAAATATTTATTAAAAATCAAATAAAGTGCCACATATATTAACAGAAAAAAGGCTGCAAGGAACGGTCATATTAAAAATATTTGTTCGGTGCCGGTATGAGCTGCAGCAAAGGTTCACATAGCACATTCAGCCATGGCTTGCTTAACCCTATTTATTATACAATTGTATCACAGCGGCCAGTTGTTTCGCCGGATTTGGCATTGGTTACTAGTCGGGCCCCACCCAGGGGCCTAGGACGTCGTAACGTATTTTCTTAATATGCGTGCAGATCCAAGCAGTGCGGCTTTTTGCATTTGACTGATGGTGATTTTGTCAATTTTTAACTGTTTTAAATGTAATTCCAGTGCTTTTGGAATAGCACCCAGTGTGCCAATTACCACTGGAATTACCACTGCTGGTTTGTGCCATAGTCGTTGAATTTCGATTTTTAAGTCCTGATATCTTGCGATTTTTTCATGTTCCTTCTCGGCGACCCTGCTATCACCTGGTATTGCGATGTCTATGATTGTGACCTTATTTTTCTCAACCAGTGTGATGTCTGGTGTATTATGCGCCAGTATTTTGTCGGTTTGTATACGGAAATCCCACAAGATCTTGACCATCTGATTTTCGGTGACTTTTTCAGGCTGATGTTCCCACCAGTTTGTTGCTGTTTTAATATTATAATTTTTGCACAAATTCCAATGGATCATTTGTGCTACTGAATTGTGCCGCAATTTATAATCAGTCTGCGCGATTTTTTTACAGCAGCTGAGTATGTGATCAACAGTTTCATCAGCTTCTTTGCAAAGTCTGCATTTGGCATCATCAGAGGATTTTTCAATTTTGGCCTTAATGGCATTTGTGCGGATAGCTTGTTCTTGCGCAGCCAGGATTAGTGACTCTGTTTCTTTCTTTAATGTACCTGTTGTTAACCATAACCAAGTTTGTTCACTGTCCACTTTATCTTTTATTTTTTCCAGAAATTGGCCATGCAGTGCTTTGTTCTGCCAACTCTCCATTCTTGATTTTATCACATCTTTTCTGTATTCTTGTTTCGTCTGTTGGGCCTTCAGTAGATTTTTGTTCTTTACTTCGATTAATAGATGTTCTTGACTTTCTTTTAAATAATCAGCCAGTGCATGTTTTTCTTCTTCAACTGTTTGCTTCACTTGTAATAATCCTCTGCCACCTGATTTTCGGGGCAGGTACAGTCTATCAGTATCACCACGTGGATGTAAACTGTAGTGCATTGTCATTAGTTTCCTGGTTTTTCGGTCCAAAAGGTCCAAATCAGCTTGTGTCCAGTTAACTATACCAGCTGTGTATCTTATAACTGGTATTGCCCAGGTATTTATGGCCTTGATTGTATTTCCACCATTCAATTTAGATTTCAAAATTTTCCTAACTCTGTTGGTGTACTCTCGCCTGACAATAGTTTTTACTTCTCCATGCTTGATGTTATCCAACTGCAGAATGCCTAAGTATTTGTAGGCTTCATTTTCTTTGCATTTAATTAATTGGCCATTGGGCATTTCAATTCCCTCACATGCAGTGATTTTGCCCCTTTTTATGGATACAGTGGCGCATTTTTCCATGCCAAACTGCATTGAAATATCGGTGCTGAATACTCGGACTGTGTTTGTCAATGATTGGATTTCTATTTCTGACTTTCCATAGAGTTTCAAATCATCCATATATAGTAAATGTGAAATTTTTTCAGCTTCTTTGGCTGTTTGGTAGCCTAATTTCATTTTTTTAAAGATTACTGATAGTGGGATCATTGCGATGATGAAGAGAAGAGGTGAAAGTGAATCACCCTGGAAAATTCCTCGCTTGATATTAACTATTCCGTAGATCTCATTCCCTACTGCCAACTCAGTTCTCCATTGTTTCATCGCCTTTTCAGTAAAGGATGTAATATTTTTGCTAATGCCAGTTGTTTCTAAGCATTTTATGATCCAACTATGTGGCAGTGAGTCAAATGCCTTTTTGTAATCAATCCAGACCATATTCAAGTTCGTTTTTCTGTTCTTACAATTTTCTAATATCATTTTATCAATTAGAAGCTGATCTTTGGTGTCCCTGCTCCTTCTTTTGTTGCCTTTTTGCTCTACTGGCAAGATGTTGTTTGTTTCCAAATAATCCATCATGTTATCTGCAATAATGCCTGTGAGTAATTTGAAGGTTGTTGGCAAGCATGTTATTGGTCTGTAGTTTTCAGGTGTTGTTCCTTTAGTTGCATCTTTCTGAATCAAGTATGTTTTTCCAGTTGTCAACCATTCATCAATTTGGCCCTTTTGTAAAATTTCATTCAGTTGCCTGGCCAATATTGCATGTAAACTGGTCAGATATTTGAGCCAGAAACCATGTAATTGGTCCTTTCCAGGTGATGTCCAATTCTTTACCTTTTTAACTCGATTTTTGACCATCTCAGTTGTTATTTCTAATACTTGCATTTGCTTGTTGCCAATGCTTTTCTCAAAGTCATGTATCCACTTTGCTTCCTTGTTGTAGTCCTTTGCATTTTCCCACAATTCTTTCCAGAATTCAACTGTGGCCTGTTTTTCTGGTTTTTCACTTTTGGTGTCACCATTTACATTAAGACTTTGATAAAAACGCCATTGGTCTGATCGAAATTGCTGATTTTGTTTATATTGGATGATTCGTGCCTCATATCTTTCCATTTTTCTAGCTGTTGCTGTTATCTGCTGTTTTACAATCTCTACAGCTTCATTGATGTTTCTTGTATCCAATCTATATCGTCTGATTAGCCGATCTATGATTTTGTTGTTTTTAAGCCGTTGCTCATGCATGTTCTTTAAGTTACTAGCATCTGCCCTTAATTTTTTGATTTTTTGTTCTAAACGGATTTTCCACTTTGGCTTTGATGCTTTTTCTGTTGTGTGACTAGGTACTTTAATTTTAATGCCTAGTTCATTAGTGACTATTACAGCTGCGCTGTACATTAACTGGTTTGTTTCCAAGATGGATCCCGGTTCAATTGTTGAAAACACTGCATTAACCATTTTCATGATAGGGGCCAAAATTTTCTTAGGCACAGTTTTTAGTGATGGTAAACGTTGCCTTTCCTCATTAAGCAGAAAATGCTCCATGATCTTATCCTTCAATTCTTTTTGTTTTTGAGTTAGTTCATCAGTTGGTTCAGTGATAACTGGTTCTAGTGGTGGTGATATTATTTCCTCCCTGAGAGCTTCTTCTGGGAGTTCTACTATAATGTCTTTAGTTGTGTCTTGAATATCAGTTATTTCCGCTTGTGATATTGTTTTTTGGGTTTTGCAATTTGCTTGAATTTCCTCATGTTCAACTTCACTAAACACTTTATTCCGTATAATAAATCGCCTTTGATCTGCTAGTCGTTGTTCACTAACATTTGAATCTGGATATTGTTGTTTCCATAATTCATACATTCGCTTTAAATAGCCTCTTTTTTCTGGCTCTGAGTTGTAGTAACAGGCCATTATGGCACGGTTTTCATCTGCACTATATTTTTGTCGTTTTGTTGGCTGGTCCACTTGTAGCCCACTTGTCGACGGATGTCCAGGGACCCCAACATCCGCCGCGGCCCTTGTTAACCCGCGCGACGACCGATGCGGTATGGAATTCTTATTTGTTTTTTTCACCATATTGTATGGGTTGGCGGGGGGTTTTTTACGGGACCAGATGCCAACCTGACCCCAACCCTCCTCCTTTCTCATCCGGGCTTGGGACCGGCAACGGCGGAGTTGTTGTTGTTGTTGTTGTTGTTGTTGTTGTTATTATTATTATTATTATTATTATTATTATTATTATTATTATTAAGCTATTTGGCAGTCAAAGCCAAAGAAGCCAAAAACATGTGCACCTTGAAAAGGACAAGCTGAAGTTCTGAGAGAATAGTATTTACAGGTTTTAGATTAGGGAATCTGAATAAAAAACTAGCAAGGCTGGATTTAAAGTTTGGGCTTGTGCTTTGGTCTCTGTATTATTCTTTATTTCTAAGGGGAATTTTATGAGAAAGTTTCCATATTGCACCATCACATATCTTCAAAAATAACATCGCTTATTCTCTAACTTCAGCTTTATATTCTCCAATTCTCTGATTGCATGTGTAGAATTTACCTTTTGGATTGTACTTCATATAACCAGTTACAGTATTTCTAAATATTAAGTGAAAATAATAGACCGTGAAGGAGGCAACTAAACTTCATAAGGAGACTGTAGGTAGATATACTGAGGGAGTGTAGGCAGTTCTGACGGAGGCTGAGGAGGAGCAGCTGTAAATACTGTGTGTGTTACCATTTTACCAGATTATAATTCCAATAGAAAATGCTGATTCTTAGATCTCTAATTTCTAATACTTCCTTTTTTATGTTGCATTGTTAAGATCTGCTGTTTGAGAAGGAGGAAATACTTTAGTCAACTTGGCCTTTTTTGTATTAGCATTTTGCTTTCCTTGTGACAGGAAGTGCCGTTTCAGTGGCATATATGGGTGGGCCAACCAAGCCATTTATTGTCTTGAAACCTTTATTTTGTAGTCTTAATACTTGAAGGGTTTCATTGTGCTTATTCTTAGAGACTGATCTCCACCTCCATTGTGAACGAATGAGCCTGTGTTTCTACAAATTGATGAGCGGATTTTATCTCAGAGTTTGCCCCTGGATCCTGTACACTGCAAGGATGCCTCAGGGGTGGCTGAATGAAAATCAGTTTTATTTAAGGATTTGTATAGCCACCCATATTACGAAGCACAGCCCTGGATGACTCACAAACAATAAAAACACTTAACAGTAAACAACCATAATAAAAACTCCTAGGCCCCTGGGGCAATACTCTCCCACACATTAGCATACCGCCTTGTTGAGTTCCTTCTACCCCAATGCTTGTGGGCAAAACCAGCTCTTCAAGGCCTGATGAAGGTACAAAGTAGATGAAAGAATGGAGATGGTGACAGACAAAAGAGGGAAAGAAGAATCACTGCTGACATTGTCCATTTTTTTTTCTTTTTCTTTCCAGTTTTTCCTACTTTGGCCCACCAGTTGGCCTGTTAAAATATTGTGTCCCAGTTATTCAGGAACAAATGAAGGGGAGAGCTTCTCTCTCCAGCCCTGGTTGTCTGGTTGGGAGAATAGTAGAAAGTCAGCAAGGTGTGTGGCTGGAAACTAATTACAAGGGACTTCGGGCAAGAAAAAAAATCACATCATCTTTTGAGTATGTAGGAGAGAAAGCATGTGTGTGTGTTCAGTAGTAGTGGTGCAGAGAAAGAGATATTGAAGATTATGAAATTGTTGAGGTTGATAGATGGGAGCTGGGAATATGGGATGAAAAATTGTTGGAAGTTGAGAATCTAGGATGAGAGTTGGAAAAACATATTTTAAAAGAGAACAAAGAGCAGCTTTGTGTTTTGTAATTCAGATACTATCTCTATCTTAATGTGCCAATTCTTGGGCAAGTTACTGGTTTTACGGCTTTATTTGAGACTGCTGCATCCTCCATTAAAGCTGGTTTGGACAATATCTGTATCAACTTGTACGAATTGCCCATTGATTCAGAAAGACTCAAGACAAAGTTGGTTGCACAGTACATGCAGAGATTAGTGCGTATGGTTCATGGATTGGATTGAGCAGCAGGATCATGTATTTCTGTTTCTCTGCAATGCAGTTTTGATCTGTTCAGCACCTTCTAGTCCACAAAGGCTTTTGTTACTGTATATATAAAGAGACTGAACCATGATCAAGGTATATAATTTACTCTGACATGTTGTATTGGACAGTAGGTCTAATTCTATTCTTTGGGCAGGTTTTATAAAAAAATCATAATAATCTGAAAGATGTATTTCTTTGTGACATGTGAATGCAGCAGCTAGAGTTATGTTACATTAACAGCAACAGCATGTTTGGGGGAGGCAGCAGGTGATATGCCAGAAGAGAGAATATAGAATTAAATGTATAGTATGAAAGGGATTGATAACTCATAATTGTCCTTATTTGGAAGAAGGAAGGCTAGATTTAAAACTACACTCTTCCCAGTCCATTATATTTCTCCCCCTACAATGGTGAATCCATTTTTAATGTGCCTTCCTTTTTTATTTTCCTCAATATATATCAGGGGCGTCAAACTCACAACGACACTTTGCCACATGATGTATCGTAACTTTTTCCCCCTTTGCTAAACTGGGGTGGGGATGTCCAACGCATGATGCATCCAGGCCACGAGTTCGACATCCCTGCTATAAATGTTTCCTTCCATCGATCTCCTCTAACCTTATATTGTCTTCATTTACAAACCCCAACATTGCCAAGTAGCATGTCCATTGGCTGCATTGGCTAGGGCCGTGTAGCTTGCTGTCTGCCCAATATAGTTCAAGAATTATCCAGGCTTCAGGATGGTATCTGCAATGCAACTCTGAGATAAATACAGAATTTGGGGAACTCTTAAGAGAAATTTCAGTTTTAATGAGTTTATTAAGGTAAAGTCTCACAATTTGAAATGCTTCTTTTCAGGTTTCTTGTCATGTGGGTTGAGATGGTATTCATGAGATAAGCTGCTAGCTGACTCATATGGCTTATATCGATTCTCCCTCCTATTACTTTCTTAGCTTTCCCTCAGTCCCATTGTTCAGGGCCAATAAAGGGCAGCAAACTGATAAGGGTTGTTTCAGATTAGCTTAGTTTGTTATAACTGAACATGATTCTTCTCTAGTAGATTTCCCAAAGTATCCCATGTCTGTGAAATAAGACATGTTTGTCATTCTAAAATTGAGTAGATAAAACATATTTCTAGGAAGTAGTAAACTAATAAAGAACCATTTAGAACCCCGGAACTAAGACCCGAACTAATGATGACTCTGAAAGAGTTCAAAGGAGGCAGGTTTATGGCTATTTCCATTTCCCCACTTTTAAGCAAGTTCCTATCTCTAGTGCTTTTAAATATTTTCATGTTTTAGGGATCATACTGAAACTCCTATAAGTCAATAGTATATAATGGGGGGGGGGGAAGTTCCCCTCCTGTTTTTCCCCCCAGAAAAGCATATGACTTTTACAAATTTTCAGTAAATGCCCTAGATTGGCTTTTGGGAAAGTTGGGAGAGTTGACTGTTTTTAAGCTTGCTTATGACAGTTTGCTTACATGTGGCTGTCCTGGAATATGAAGGTTTCTGGATTTGGGCAGTGCCAGCCAAAGAGCTGTTTTGAGGGCTCTTCCTCCAGGAAGACTATATTTCATAATTCAGGGACCGCTACAGAGAAGGCCTGTCTCTGAACACTGATGGGCTTTACATGGAGGGTACAGGCCCACTTTTTTGCCCCAGTAATGAACTCACACCTGATATTCTAGCACAGGGCTGTCAAACTCCCATGGGCAGGATGCGTCATGTGCTGGCCATGCCACGCTCATTTAGCGAAGCAGGAAAAGTCCTGATACGTCATGTGATGTTGCCATGACGTGAGTTTCACATCCCTGTTCCAGCAGAATCTCCATAACTGCTGGATTTGCACATGATACTGCCATGACTTACAAGTTGCAGTCACTGGATTTACACAAAATCCAACTTGTCACAATACTTCATCAAGTCGGGGTCCTATGTCCTCTTGAAAACTCCCCAAACAAAGCTGTTTAGTTGTGTGATTATAGCAGTGATACCCAGCTATTTTGAGCTGAGAGAAAAAAAAGATTTTAAGAATCTCCTTCAAGCTGGGCTTGATTCCTGCTGACTTAATGGACATGTCCCTATGCTGTTTTTGGCAAACGAAACAGAACTGAAGCGATTCAGTTCTGCTTAGCATTTTGAGATCAGCCAAATCAGCTGCTCAACCACCTGGCTGGACAAAATCTGATTCTGCAGAAACATTTTTAAGGCTGTCTTCAAGGACGCCAGGACGCTTGTACTCATGGTTTCAAGAAAAGAGAGAAGGGAGTTTTTCAGAATTGTGTATCCCTTTTACATGTTGCATTGAGAGGAAATGTTATCCTATGCAGATTTAACAGCCTCTATTTTTGGCATTCTGCAGGTAAACTCAAATTTTCAGGCTGAACAATTCCAAACCATTAGCTCTCTATTAGGGAGCATTTAAAGTGTCAGAAGTAGCAAAATGGATTTAATTGCAGGATAAATTTATGTTTGTCAGACTAAATAACAATTGATCTGAGGTGGAGATTTAAATGATATTTTAATTAATGAAGTCCAATTTGCATTTTGTGATATGTACTGAAATCTTCAATAGATGTAGGTCAGGGATTTAAACAGACTGAACATAGACATCATTTACTGCTATTTATGTGACAGCAAAAAAGAGACTTCAGCAAGCCATCATGGTAGTAGGTGCCTATCCTTGTGATGTACGTCTAGAGCCTCCTGTCAATCAGCTATTCTTCTATGTGCTTTGCATCAACTCTTATTCTAGGAGCAGAAAACCA
Source organism: Thamnophis elegans (assembly GCF_009769535.1). Taxonomy (NCBI): domain Eukaryota; kingdom Metazoa; phylum Chordata; class Lepidosauria; order Squamata; family Natricidae; genus Thamnophis; species Thamnophis elegans. The sequence continues at coordinate 76,690,212 of NC_045541.1, read as the reverse complement.
AAAAGTTTAAAAACTATTCAATTTTTAAAAGCTCACTGAGGTATCTAACTGCTACTCAGCTCCTCTGAGAGGAAGTGATTCTGAATAATTTATATGAAATTCTTCTAAACGTCAGTGGCTTGCTTGTGTAGGAATAGGCTCACCTTTGTCTTTCATAGGACATTTTGTTGGGCAGAATAGGAAAAAAAACTTATTTTCGTTTCTCAGGACATGGGGCTGCTAATAAGCAGAGCCTTGTTGAAACGCAATTTCCCTCAGTGTGAAAAACACAGAGGCTGGGTTACTCACCATCTTCACTTTTGCTTGCATAAATTGCCACAGAGCAAAGCTTCCCCCATTCATAAGAAACAGGCCTTTGCAATTACAGGAATTAAGCCGTACATGGTTAACTGCTGGGTACCAATAACTTTCACCTATCCCTGGTGGCACTTTAGTCTTGAGAGTAATCTTCCTTCTGTATTCTTATTCATTAACTAGATTTGATTATAGCTCCTGGTAACAACTGAGAATGTTTGGATAGCAGGGCTGTTTCCTTTGGCTTCCAGAATATTCAGGATGAAAGGCATAAAGGTTTCTGAAGGTCCCCTGAGCAGTGTTTGCAAATGGGTTGCCTAATTTAGAGTTGCCAGAGAACACCCAGCAACGTATCAGTCCTTCACCCCACTCCATTAGCCTTTGTTTGCTATTCACAAAATAGGATAGTATCAACACATTCAATGAGGCAGAAGCTCTCACCTGAAGAAAGCAAGCTCATGGCTGAGCATCTGTGACACGGGAAAAAGAGATTTCAAAGCTCCGCTTAGGAGAAATATCCTCTGGATTGGCAGCAACATTTTCTCGCAGCCTCAAGAGAATTGTTTCCTAGGGCAACATATTATCAAGTGAATCTCTTCTCAAGCTTTGGAGAATTTGCAAAAAAAAAAAAAGATTTGTGGTATCAAATTTTAAGTGGGGTTTTTTGGTACATATTTTTCAGTTGCCAGAAATTAACACTGGCTCAAAGTCACTCACTCCATAAAAAAGTGCCCATAATAAACCTGTAGGGAAACAGCACACCCTACCCCTCCTGAGATTCTCATGGTTCCTACCTTCATAATGTTCAAGAAGTCTCAGAAGCTTTGGCTGTTCCCCCAGGTTTTGGGCTAGGATGAGTGCTGAGCCCCTGTAGAATTTTAACTATTCGAGGAATTGCCATTTTTTGACATACACAGTTTGCATCTCTTACTGTTTTACTGTTCTGTTTACTGCTGTATTCCAACTGAGTGTTATGGACTTCGGCAGCCTTATAAATCCAATAAATAATAAATCTGCATATACATTTTACAATGATGTTCACCTCTAGCTTGACAGTAGCATCTCCCTCTGTGATGAATCATAAACTCAAGAAGGTCATGCATTTTGACAGAACCAAAGCCAATCTCTAAGTAGAAAGGAAAAGAAAACTTGATTTAATTACCATATTTTTTGAAATATAAGATGCACCTTTTTCCCTCAAAAAAGATGGTGAAAATCTGGGTGTGTCTTATACACTGAATGCAGCATTTTTGGCCTGCCCCATTCACCAAAATGGCCGTGCATAGCCTTTATGAGGCTTCCAGAATGCTGCTGAGGGCTGGGGAGGGCAGAAATGAACGAAAAATCGGAAGTTTTTTGCTCAATTTTGCCCCCCCGCCAGTCCCCAAGAGCACTCTATAAGCCTCAGAAAGGCTATGCATGCCCTTTTGTGACTTTTTTGGAAGGTCTGCAGAGTGCAAAAACTTTTTTTAAAAATTTGCCTCTTCAAAATCTTGGTGCGTCTTATACTCCGAAAAATACAGTAATCACTTTTTTTTTAATGCGTGTGTGAAGAGAATGCTGACCCATTCTTGGATCTACCGTACCATCATCAGATGGGAAATGAATGCCAAATAAAACAAGCATATAAAATAATGCTTGTCCCCTTTTCTCACGCTCCTGAGTTGCAGTGGCCTCTCTTCACTCTCCAATATATTCTGTTGGCACAATAGAAGCAATACTATGAAAGCCCCAAAGAGATTGTCCAGGACATCGCCTAATTAGGGTAGAAATCTAAAGATGCGTCCAGCAAATTTGCTCAAATCTCTCTCTCTCCTGGGGACAATAAACTGCAATTCATCTTTAGGTATGAATGCCAGTTTTCAAGCATCATCCATTTTCCAGTGAAACAGCCAACTTCGAGCAAAACCTGCATATTACTATTCACTAATGAATGAATAGGAACTTTTCAAATCCACAGGATGCTGCCATGGCTTGGCTGTGCTTTATTTCACTAAGTAATGGACAGAAACACGTTGATCCATTTCTCCTCTCCTTAGTTTCTTTGCAAGGTTTTTTTGCAGTTGCTTTTAAAGTTGTTTGATGTTTGTGTTAAAACATAGACGACACCTGTATCCCTTTTGCCTACAGGATAAGGTGTTTCATCTATTTTTAAAACCCAGTACATTGGCATCTGAATAATTGGTGACGCACAGACACTTACTGTTCTACAGTCCATGTGTTAAATCAGGATCAAATTTGCAAGCCTGAATCAAGATACTTTATTGCTTGAAGGCTCATCCCTTAACCAACATTTTTCTTCATCATTCTTGCTTTCACCATTCAGACATCAATTCCTCTTTATATCTCTCTTCCCTTACCTATGTTACTGACCCAAATAATAGCTTTCAACCCAAATAATCTTCATTCTGCCAAATGAGCCAGCCTAATTAGCTGCTAGTTTAACCCTTCAGTATCTCATCAATTAATTACTTTTGATCAGGGCTGTCAAACTTGTGGCCCGCAGGCCGGATGCATCATGCGCTGGCCACGCCCAGTTTAGTGAAGGGGAAAAAAGTCCCGATACGTCACATGATGATGATGTGATGACGTGAGTTTAACAACCCTGCTTTTGATAATTAATAAATAGATACAAGACTTTTCTATTTAAAACCCACCTTATAATCTCTCTTTTTCTGAGATAGCTGGCAGCTTTCATATTTTCCCAGGTAAATGCATTTTAAATTAATCCCTTTTGTTCCCTTTAACTGGAAGCTAAGGTTACATTGTTTCCAATTGTATGTTTGAGTATTCCTTCTTCATTAAAACAAGCAATTGACATGCTGTACCTCTGGCAAGAAAGGAACATGTTTCCTGATAAATGTTTTGTCCATGCAAGCCTTTTTAAACATACCAAGTATAAAAGTATACAACACGGACTTTCCTCAACTCAGAGTCAAGTGATTCAAACCAACAAAATTGGCAACCCGATAAGGATCTATGTGTGTGAATATTTTAGTTTCCAATCTTAACAGGTTTGATTAAGAAACTACCAAGTCTGATGGTTGCTTACTAAATAGGTACAAAAATTAATTAGGCATTTGCACACCTATTGTTAAATATGAAAAAGAATTTTGTTTATATCGTCGCAAGACAATATTCTGATTTAGATATGGTTACAGACAGTTTGGTGTGGATGCAGTATACCAGTGGAACTATTTTTTGACTGAGAGATTTATTATTGTGTTGTGTTGACCGTTGCTTTGAGACTGCCTCCTCGATGCCTTGTGCATCTAATTAGCTACTTAGCTTTTGCCAGCTCTCTTGTAGACTAAAGGGGAAGGAAAACAGTTCAGGTTTCTCAGTCACCTGGTCTCTTCTCATTTACTCTAGGGAGAGCAAGCGAGTGAAATTTCCCAAGACAGATGGAGAGGGCCTTCATTGGACAATCCCACAACAGGATAAATGTAATTTCTGTGGTTGACAAAACCAACTACTAATTCAGCAGGTCTCTGGCTCTACAGTTCTATGTTAAAACTGTAACCTGTCCTTGCCCCCAACTGTGGCAAGATTTTGCAATGCAAAGTACATTTCCTTTGTTCTTGATGTATCAGCACCTTTTGACCTCATGATTTCCAATTTCTCTTATATTACCCAAGAGCGAGCTGTAGATTATCGTTACACACGACTGAGTTTCTTAAAAGTTTGTTTGCCATTGTTGTTGATTGTTAATCTGCTTTCTGTTATCAGCAGGCCAAAATTGAAGGCTAGCTTTGCATTTTGCTTTTGAGTCTTATGAAATGCACGGTGGAAGAAATTGCATTTCCCCCCCTTATCTAGAGAAATAATGTGGAGGCAGGGCAGTTTATCCAAAGTAAATAGCAGAACATAAATGTTCACTTCATAGATATTATCATGAAAATCATACTGTGTCAAAGATGAAATGGATTGAGAGGTTGCAGTTTTTCAAGTTTATTGTAGAGCAAACTGGATTTCTTTGAGAGACTCATAAAACCACGTCTTTCCTTTTTATAGGTCTGTGCATTGTGACATAATTTCACAAACAAACTCCTTCTATAAAGAATATGCAAGACTCAGACATTGATAGTATTGGCTGTCCTTACCTTAATTGCCTTCTGATAGATCTAAACCAGGAGTAGCTAATTTAATTTGGACAGTATGCCAGTAATTAGCTGTGATTATGAGTGGCTGTACCAGAAACAAATATTTTGCCAGATTAAATGGAGAAGAAAAGTACATGAAATGCTGGGCTCTAAAAAAAAAAGCAGTGCCCTTGAAAAGTCAGTCTTTGAATTTTGTAATGAGTCATGAACAGGTTACCTAAAGTGGCATTCCAGTAAATTACTCCAAGTTACCGTATTTAGCTATATGGTCCTGCTGAGCCATGAAATAGACGATGATATACTGTAGCATTGGAGAGATAGAAAGCACAGGTTGGGCCTATCCTATGGCCAGGTTTCCATATCTACCTAATTCTGTTTGGTATATGTGCCACATTTACCAATCTATACCCCAAGTACAGCTCTTGTTATCTTAAAAACGGCCAGGTAAATAACTATAGGAGATTATTGAATAGTAAATACGTATATACTTAGTTTTTTAAAGAATATCTAGAACAGTCTTTTTTTCATTACAGCTTTCTTCTCACTGCTATGGATGCCAGAATTGTTTGCTCATCAGGTTACTTTCTGCAGGATGGCATTCCTCAAATTACCATATTTTGAATATCCTCTAGGATATTCATCTAGGATGAATATATCCTCTAGGATAGGTCTAGGAACAAATGTGTAACAAATGTATTTTCCCTTTATTAGCCTACAATGTAGAGTCTCCATTCAGTTGACCTTGCCACCTGGTGACTTTATGGACATACCTAAGCAGTTTGCTTGGTAAAATTGGTTTTCTATTAACATCTTCTAAGAAACCAACATTGTATTTTTTTTTAAAAAAGAGAGTAATTAAAAGAGGATATTTCCTTAATGCAGTTAAGTGCTTGTTTGGATCATTTGGCAGATGTAATGGGTAATGTAAAATTAGAAAATCTGTGAGCCGAAACTGATTTACAGAATGATTGTATTGTTTTATCAGTAGCTTTAATGGGACTGCGGGTCTTACATTTTAGAAACTCTCATATATGCTAGGATAGTGGATCATGCAGTTGTTCAATACAGAGGTTGCTAGGCAGCTAGAGAAATGGATTTATATGGCTAGTTAACTAGAAAAGACTTTTTTCATGGATATAATGTACAGAAAACAAGTAGCAGGAGGATTGGGGCTTGAAAGCATAGATGCATATCCTGATCCGGCTCCAGTGAGATAAAATCTATGCAGACAATAGATCCAAAGAGAACAAAACTAAGAGAGCGGAAAATTGTTTTGATGTCTTTTTCTTATGGAACCTATACAGGTAGAACAGCATATACATATAGCTGTTCCTTGCAAGGACTCCTGAATTTTAGAATTCCTGTATGTATAGATTTCTCACAGATTTCACAATGAGCACATTTGTTTTCTTTGAAAGTAGGCAAAAGCAGTCTACCACTCCTCCCCAAGGTTTTCGCACCAGCCACCCCAAGGAAAACCTTTCAGTTCCAGCCGGTGTGAGCCCACAGGCACAGGGCACCGAGGACCCTTTGCCTCACTTCGCGACTCAGACAAAACGGCGGCAGGACCCTCTCTCCCAGCCGGGCTCTTCTCTCTCGCTCTTCATCTTGATGATGTTACTGCAGTTTGCCAGACACGGATGGAAGGAGGTAGCTGGAGCTGCGCCAAGGTGGCCCGGGCGGGCAAAAGAGTGAGCGAGCAATAGAGGATCACGCAGCGCAGGAGGAAGGCGAGGCCGCGATCCAGGAGCTGCACAGTCGAGCACTGGTTCAGCTAGTGGGAGCGGCAGTGCCTGGCTGAGGCTGAACAGAATGACCGCAGCAGCCTAGGTGGCGGCGGGGGCAGCTCTCTGCCGCCCGAACTGCAGGATGACAAGGTGGCCACCGCTGTGCTGCCACCCCGCACCTGGATCCCAAGCAGCAGAAGCTCCGGCACCTCTTCCAGAACTCGGCCACCGCCGTGGCGCAGCTCTACAAGGGTGAGCCGAGAGCCCCCGCCGCACGTGTAGAAGCCCTGACATGTGTCAACACCGAACAGGAGACCCTCCCAGGAGTCGCAACTACACCCAGGGCCCAGGCACCCTCGACTCCCACCCACCCCAACCCTCCACTCCTTGAGGTTTTCGCACCTGCCACCCCAAGGAAAACCTTTCAGCTCTGAATGGTGTGAGCCTGCAAGCGGTAGGGCACCGAGGCCCCTTTTCCTCACTTTGCAACTCAGACAAAGCGGCAGCAGGGCCCTCTCTCCTGGACGGGCTCCAGCTGGTTTGCTGCTGCCCCCCCCCCACACTTAATTGTGGCCATGCGGCCCTGTGCTTTAGCGAGCCCGGGATTCTGGTGAAGGCCACAAAAGATCACAGGAATCTCTTATAGTGCAGGGCCATGGCAGGCCACACCAGCTGGCTTGCCGCCACTGCTCCCCCGCGCTTACTGGCAGCCATGTGGTCCTGCGCTATAAGCAAGCCTGGGATCCTCGCAAAGGCTGCAAAAGATCACCGGAGTCGCTTATAGTGCAGAGCCGTGGCAGGCCGCTCCAGCTGACTTGCTGCCCCCCCCCCGCCACATGCATAATTGCAGCTTACTTACCTAAGGGAGGCAGCAGTAGCAGCAGGGAAGGCAAGCGAGGATCCGATCAGCTAGCGAGCGACGACGTGAGAGCCAAACAGGAAAAAAGGTAAGTGGGCCGTCTGTGCTGCAGTTTAAATAGGGCTCTTAGAGGCAAAAGATTTATACGATCTGAAGAGAAACCAGAATAGCTTTCTTCAGAGCCAGATTTAACATTCAGCACTCCTCCAGGGCAGGTATAAGAGAACACCTATAGCAGAACACGTTTGTATATGTGGTAAAGGAGAAGTGAAAGATAATTTACATGTTCTATTACACTGCGAGCTATACAGAGCTTGTAGGTCTGCACATATTCTCCCCTTATTAGTGAGATTGCCAGGGAGGGCAGACCATTTTTATCTAGGCTTTCTCCTCCAGGACACTAACCCAGTTACCATGTATGCAGTGGCAAAGTTCTGTGCTGCTGCAATGTCCCTAAGAAAAAAATTGGCTACAGAAGTATAGTACCATCTTGTACCAATTATCTGGACATACCTCTAACAATCTTTGGACCATTATGTTATTATCCACTTTTAATGTTAATACTTTTTAATTATATTTTAATGTTAGTATTTTTTGATATAGTGTAAAAACTAATGTGTATTGCTGGTCTTTGACCGTAATAAAGATTTTACTTACTTACTCTTAGAGGCGGGGCGATTGGTGAGCCAGCCAATGTGAGCGGCGGATGGGGCAAGCATGGTGCAGATGGGCGGGGCGGGTGAGCGAGTGGCGACGATACGGGCAGGGTGAGCAAGCGAGTGGCAACCAGATGGGCGGAGGGAGCAAACAAGTGGGGAGGAGGCAGGCTACTGGACGAACAGGTTCCAAAAGGTACGCTAAATTTAATGAACGGGTTAGCAATAGCAATAGCAGTTAGACTTATATACCGCTTCATAAGGCTTTCAGCCCTCTCTAAGCGGTTTACAGAGTCAGCATATCGCCCCCACAGTCTGGGTCCTCATTTCACCCACCTCGGAAGGATGGAAGGCTGAGTCAACCTTGAGCCGGTGAGATTAGACCCGCTGAACTGCAGATAACAGTCAGCTGAAGTGGCCTGCAGTACTGCACTCTAACCACTGCGCCACCTCGGCTCTCAGGTTCTGGCGTACTGGTGCGAACCGGGAGAAACCCACCTCTGTTGAGAATTCCATGCTTTGAAGCACATAACTAGGCTACTAATAAATCTTTAACTAAATTAGTTGATAGATGATCAAGCAACCCTCTAGCTGATATTCAGGAACTATTTATCCCTTCCTCCTCCCCTTTCTCTCTCACACACACTTATTTTGTTTGGATCCTTACAATTGTAGAATTAGAGTTAGGTATGTGGACCTATACTATCCACAACAACTGCTTTTACCACCGTCCCTTTTCTTTACTAGTTGAAATCTCCCTGCAAGTATCATCACATCATTGCAGGCTTTAAATTTCATCTTCTTTGCTCCAGTGTACCCCCCTTTCATTCTCTCTGGCCCTTACATTACTATTTAAAGGAAATCTGGAGCGGGGGAGGCTGATGCTGAATCAACTCTCTTGTCTGATAAAATCATCTCTTTGTCCTTTCTTGAAGATGTTTCAATAATTTGTATGGTGACCATAGGGATGTCTTGGGCTTCATTAGTGGCTTCTAGGCCACAAAAGTATGTGCTTTGATAAAATATTGCCTGAATCTTTTCCCTCAATTACCAAACTAAAACAGTAGCTTTATTATTGTTTGAGGCAGCAAGAGAAAAAGGAATGATTGTAATACATTGGAATAGTATCTTTTTCACCATATTTCCTCTTTCAGAGATTTTGTTCTCTTATAATAGAGACAGCGGGCAATTATTCTCCTTTCTAAATGTCTTAATGCTACTCTCTGGACAAAGTGGCCTCATCTATAACTTGATTTCCTATTTCTCAAAATTACCCCCAACATTTTTGGCAAGTGTGAATCTGTATTACTGGCAAACTCCATTTTGTTTAATATTGTATTTTACAAGATTGTGTTGAACAACTGGACTATGAATCAGAAGCAGCTTTGATCAGCAAGTGATTGAATTTCTTTTCAGATTAGGGAGAAGTATTATTTTAAGGAGCCGTTATGTAATTCTCTGGTAGTTTCCTGCTTATGAATCTGATTAATTGTTGCTCCAAGTAATAATACAACTGACATGAAGCTACATGTCTCTCTGTTTATCATAATATTCCTCGGGTATTCAACAAAATGTTTAAATAAGGAATTTTCAAATTAGTCCTTAGTAATTTTAATCTTGCCTTTTAAGGTCAGAAGTGGTTCAAGAATTCATGACCAAAAAGATAACCATGAGTTTCTTCCAGGTGTTTTATGGACATGATCTGGGGATACATATTAACCTGGCTTTTATTTTGTAGCAGAAGTGATTTGAGCTGCTGCTAAGATATATTTCTATTCTGTTGCTTTGGATCTGCGTATGCTGGACATTTGATGACCAAGCTTCTTTTTGTAGGGAAGTTTATGAAGAATGTGATAAGGCAACAGGTACAGAGAATCCTGGAAGAAGTACAAATGCTCTAGATGCATAAATGTCAGGATTCAGTTCTGGGGATAAAATTTAAATCCCATTGACTGCCCTCCTGGATGAGTTTTAGCAGCACTTGGATAAAAGGGTGGTGGGCGTTCTCATTTTGTTACACATCTTAGTGGCTTTCTGTCTATCTTGTTTTATATTGTACATGAAGTTACTGGGAGAGATCTTGCATTGGTCTGGGATAAAGTAGTATCACTATGATAATGTTATCCAGCTATTTACAATATTTCCACAATAAGGCAAGTGGGAGATATAGTGGAAGTGCCGAGGCTCAGATTCAATGGTAGCAAATTGGAATGGGTATGTATTGAAAAACCCACAGATTGCCAGATTATACATATAATCCTCAATTTACAACAGTTAATTTACTGACTGTTCAAAATTACAACAGCACTGAAAAAAGGTGATTTATGACTGTTTTTCACACAACGGTTGGGGCATTCCCATAAGTAACAGGATCAAAATTCAGACATTTGGCAATTGACTCAGATTTATGATGTTTGTAGTGTCCTGGGTTCATGTCATCACCTTTTGTGACCTTCTGACAAGCAAAGTCAATGGGGAAGCCAGATTCACTTCACAATTGTATTATTGACTTAACCACTGCAGTGGTTTACTTAACAACCATGTCAAGAAAGGTTGTAAAATGCGGCAAAACTCACAAGAAATGCCTTACTTAGCAACATAATTTTTGGGCTCAATTTTGGTTGTAAATTGAGGATTACTTGTGCTATCTTCTCAATAGAAATGTGCTCTTCCATAGAAGAACAAGTTCACTTCATTTGGCCATCCTCCTGACCAGAAGCTCCCAGCTAGAAGATTATAATGGCACTGAAAAAGAAACTAATGGCCATTTTTCACACTTTACCACCATTGCAGCACCCCTAAGGTCATATGATCAAAATTCAGATTTTTGGCAATTAACTTGTATTTATGATGGTTGCAGTGTCTTGGGATCATATGATTACCTTTTGTGACCTTCTGACTAGTCAACGGGGAAGCCAGATTCACTTAATAATGGTGTTACTAGTTGTATTTAACAACTCTAGTGATTCGCTTAAGCATTGTGGCAAGAAAAGTCATAAAATGGGGCAAAACTCACTTAACAAATGTTTCGCTTAGCAACAGAAATTCGGGACTCAATTGTGATCATAATATGAGGATTAACTGTATTACTATCCTTTGAGAACCGAGGTGGCGCAGTGGTTAGAGTGCAGCACTGCAGGCTCCTTCAGCTGACTGCTAGCTGCAGTTTGGCAGTTCAAATCTCACCAGGCTCATAGTTGACTCAGCCTTCCATCCTTCCGAGGTGGGTAAAATGAGGACCCAGATTGTTGGGGGGGCAATATGCTGACTCTGTAAACCTCTTAGAGATGGCTATAAAAGCACTAAGTCTAAATGCTATTGCTATTGCTTTGGGATCTATAAGTATAATGCCAAACATGGTGGCTGATATTCTGAATAAGTTCTAATGACTAAGAGCCATAGAAATCTGAGAATCTGATACAAATTGTAACATCCTCTGATTATGCAAATTATGTACGTGCACACCAATTGTCACTGGTGCAACATTGGTGTGACATCTTTCCTAATTCATTGGACACCTCAGTTTAAAACTTCAGTCCCTCTGCTTGATTGTAAAAGAATTAGGACAGGCACGGAAGAAAGACTATTGCCGATTTTGGCAAAGCAGTCTAGTTTCCTATCTGTCCATTGTCTTTAAGCCAATGAAATTACTGTGTATTTATCACTGCAATTATTTGATTATTTTAATGTTCTCTGAAAAAATTCACAGTTGTGGCTTGCATCTTCTCCCTTTGTTTCCAGGTTATCCATTGGTACTTAAGGGTGGCACTAGAGATGTAACTTTTGTATGATTATCATACTAATTTCTCACTCAGTCAGGGAATCAATAATGTGTTATTTTAGTAATTCTTTTCTAGATTCTGCCTCTTGCTATTCATTTAGGAAATAATTCTACTTTCTGATCTGTTTTTCTTGTTGATGAATGTGTGAGAGGTAGGAGACAGAAAAAGACATTTGCTTTATGCTGTAGTTAACATATTGCTATCTGCTTTGCATTCTTTAAAAATAGCTGTTAATTAAACACAAGCATGGAAAATTCACACTTTTCATATAAAGATACAAACACAGTACCTTTTTAAAGAAAAGTTCCTAACAGTTTCAGAGAAGGATAACCATATTTTGCTATAATGGTCCATAAATAGTAAGCAACTCATTTGTATATCTCAGGTAACTTTGATCTTTAGTCCATTGAATAACTGAGGTCATAAATGTATCTTTTTGAAGGACAAGTCTGTTGGCAATCAGCCATCAGTTTCCATGTGACACTGAAGATCTGAAAAAAATCAGGTAAAAAAAAAAATCAGGAAAAATCACCAGAGAGCCAGTTTGGTCTAGTGATTAGGGCACTAGACTAGAAAGCTGGAAACCATGACCAAGGCAGTTCAGGTTCTCTCTTGCTCATGGAAGTTAGTTGGGCAACGTTGAACCAGTCACTCTTTCTCAACCCACAGGGTTGTTGTGCAGAAAATAGGAAGAGGGTGTGTTGGATATGTTAGCTGCCTTGAGTTATTTGTAAAAATAATATACCGGTAGGTGGAATACAAATAAATAAATTAATAAAATGGAAAAACTGTGTTAGCTAATTTGTGTAATGATGTATTTCCAGAATACAGTTAATTTAGGATACCAAAATTGAATGAAGTATTTTAGTAAAGGCTTTCCCTGTCCAGTTGCGTCCCATTCTAGTGGGCAATGCTCATCTTTGTTTCTTAATCGATGGAGCTAGCATTGTCCAAAAACATTTCTGTGATGATATGGCCAGCATGGCTATATGCCATGGGGCATGGAATGCTGTTACCTTCCCACCAAAGTGGTACCTATTTATCTACTTGCATTTGCATGTTTTTGAACTGCTAGGTTTGTAGGAGTTGGGACAAGGATTGGGAGCTCACCCCATCACACCACGTTTATAACTATTTACAAATTCTCAAATCTATTATTTTGGCTTCTACTTTTGGGAAGGCTGTTTCATTCCATTTTATATATTCTTACCTGATATTAATTCTCTGGATTTAAGCAGCAACAAGTCATGTTCAACCTCTGTTGGTTTTGCTAAGCCAAAACCAGTATTTTCTGGCTTTCTAAGAAAACAGCAGAGAAGGGATCTGATATTTCTGAAAACATTTTTGGCAGTCACTCATTCAAATGCTAACTAGATATTGGTCAGGTGCTGCCCTCTGCTGAGATAAACTCCCCTTCAGTTTAATGTAAAAAAAGTAGGGTGTTTACCTCGTTGCAGGATTATTGGACTGATCAAATCTAGAAAAGAGACCTTGAATTTGGCAATTTGTTACAGTTTTTTTAAAAAAGATCTTCAGTATTTGTGCCCAAAGCATTTGCAGTGGGATTTCCAAATGAATGCTGTAACAAAATGGACTATGTTTCTTTGATAAAGTATTATCCTTTCTATAATAAAAAGGGGCCAAAGGTTAATCACTCCCAACTAATATGTTATTTCAGAAAGTTCTACAGATTTTCCTGCTCTTGTGAAGACTGAAGAATGTGAAAGAGCTCCTTTGTAGAACTGAGAGGTAGGAAAAGGAATGTGTGAAAACAAAAGGGGGCAACAAGCCTAAATAGGAATGTGGGACTGCAGCTATGGATTCTTGAGTCATTGAGTTACAATTCCTTTCTGACTAATATTAGGAGACAGTTAAGGCCCCTTAAGGACTTCTGCAGAGAGATAGGATGATTGGGATAAATGTGTGGAGAAGTGGGATTACTTCTAAGGTCAGGAATGGGCAAGCTTTTTTTTGTCAAAAGCAGCAGAGCTAATTGACTGTATGAAAAGAAGGAACAATGCAAGGAATAGGAGTGGAGCTGAAAGTAGGACAAGATATTATTTTTCTCTGTCCTCTCTTCTTTTTCTGATAACTTACTTTTGACCTACTTCTTCTCTTCTTTTTCTCAATATCATCTCTCCCAAGGAGAAGGATGGCTAGTGAAAAAGAGCCCTTAGCCAAAGTCTGCAGAGATTCCTGCAGAGGACTGTTGAAATGAGGCTTTAGGGCACATATCCTAGCTCAAAGAAGCCAAGAGGCTGAATATGAACTAGAGGAAAAAGATTTGCCTGGTGGTTTACTGATTAAAAGTGAAGTTCGTCTAAACCAGATTGAGCGTGGAATGTACTAGTCCATTGTGAATTAAAATGTGCTGTACAGTTAATACCACAGGAGCTTAATTGGACAATTCACTGGATTAAAGCTTATAAATGGACTAGTTTGAGATAAATTTAGCTGTCATTGTGGATCTCTTCTGGGAGTGCCTCCTAGAAGACAAAGAGTTTTATAGTTGAATCACAACAAGAGAAGTTACTGTCAGAAGTTTTTTCTTCCTCATGACATGGGTAGCAGAAGTTCAGCAGAGGAAATTAACTGATTCTGGCATTTAATGCTAGAAAAAGTTACCTTTCAAATGCTTATACTGTATGAGTATAGTTTACATTTATTTGTTAATTTGTTTAAGATATTTCTTTGCTGCAACAATCAAAATGACTCTAGGCAGCTTACAGAGAAAAAAATACAAAATTAAACATACCCAATTTAAAATAAGATAAAATAAAAATACAACCGCACTACAAGTAAATCCAAATACATGTTGTTTTTACTAGTTGTTTGGGCAATAATTTTATTCATATTCTGGGAATGAGCTTTTTTTTCCAAAAAGCTTTCCCCAGCCTTCAATAAAGAAAAACAAATCTGGAATAATTTTGAAGTCATCTTAGTGTCAGCAAGATACTAAAATGCATATGAGTAAATTTAATGTTTGGCGGTTATATTATAACTGTAGTCATTTGTGTTTGGCTCAAACGTGTAAGGAAGGATAATACTACTCAGAAAAGTTTCAGATGGATGTTCAGAAGCATATTCCAAAAAGGTTGCTTATGAATCAGGTGATTCTCCTCAAGGATGGTAGGAAAGCAATCATCTAAGTACTATTGCTATAGTATATGGGATACTTTACAAAGAACAATTTTAATTTGCTTCTTTCTGAGATATTTGCAATAAGAACTGTTAACAGTTTGCCACTTTGGATGAACATTTTGGACACTTGCATATAGATCTTTATTAGATTACAGCTTTCTAATTTTCGAGGGCAAATTTGTAATGTTGAGAACATATTATCCATATCTTTGCAAAACATCCATCATTCTCAAAACACTCGTTTTTCAGAAAGCAAGTTGAGATTATTCTCTTCCTTCAAACTTAATATTGCTACATGGGCTCATGTTCACAAAGACGCTGAGCAGCAATTGTCTATCATTTTATTTTCTAAAAATGCCTTTGGTCGCATGGGAGATAAAATAATTGTGACTGATGCATTACTTTATGAGGATAAAAGCTGCGACTTGCTATCTCCCAATGTAAGTTGGGATTCTAGACAGCTTGACAGCAAACGTTGACCCATGTCATGCATCACTGTAAGTATCTTAACCATAGTTCAGTGGACAAGCTGCAGCTGCCTGGTCTCACAGGATGCCCTCAGCCAAAAATTGTGACAAGAAACTCTATAGCAATAACGTTGCAAGCCTTGTGACTTTTTGCAGAACTTATGACGGCTTGTTTTTTATCATCACCATATACAAAGACCACATTCTCTTTTAGAATGTATTGCAGTAACTCCCAAATTCCTCATGTCCCTGAAAGGGAACAATGTGACTCATTCCAAAGGTGCCATTGCAAAGAGGCTCAAGGAGAAAGGATGGCTTGCTGTAGCAAAGCAAACAGCTGGCTGTCACTGTGCCTTCTGCATTTGCAGCTCTTGGAATGTGAATTTTTCTGAGAATAAATGAGAGGATCTGAATCATCAGATGGGAACTGGTGGTTGAGCTCCAGTTCTGACTGTGGAACTGAGAAACAAAATACATCAAAAAAATGATGCACATTGTTCAGATCCAACTTTGGAAATGCTGGCTTTTAGAGTCCATTGTCTCTGACTTCCCATGAACTGAAACACTTATAACATCAGTTGTAGCTTCTAATGGATTCTAAAAACATGCATAATTTCCCAATTGTTAAAGGAATGAAGGTCACTGTTCCTTATTGGTGATGAAGACAGTTGTGCTTTGTCACTTCACCTTTCTGTTCTGTGAGCAGAAAGAGTTAATTTTATAGTTGGCTAATTCTCCCGATAACAATCATCCCTATCCCAATTATGTGTGAGAATGCAAAGGTGCAATAGAGCTCTCTCTGGTTGCTTCATAGCTGCCACAGTTGAATGTTCAAAGAGAGATTTTCACAATAAGTTATACATAAACTGGGTGATGGTTTGTTTTGTCATCAATTGTTGCCCTTCTAATACAATGTTTTCAAGCTGAAAATCTTCAGTTTTGTCCTGTTTTGTATGTATACTGTGTTTCTATTAGCATTTTGTAGTTAAAGGCTAAATAGTCCTCAACTTATGACCATTAATTTAACAATCATTTGAAATTTTGATGACACTGAAAAAAGTGAGGTCATACTTACAACCATTGCAGCAGTTTGTGGTCACATGATCAAAATTCTAACACTTGGCAACTGGCATGTGTTTACATCCTGATTCACACAATCACCATTTGTGACTTTCCCAGGGGCTTCTGACAAGCAGAGTCAATGGGGAGAGCTTGGTTCACTTAATGACCACAGAATTCACTTAATGACCACAGTAAAAGAGATCATAAAATTGGACATGACTCAGTTGACACCTGCATCACTTAGTGACAGACGTTATGATCCCAATAGTGGTCATAAGTTAGGGTCTCTCTCTCTCTGCCTCCCTCCCTCCCTCCCTCCCTCCCTCCCTCTCCCTCCCTCCCTCCCTCCCTCCCTCTCTCTCTCTCTCTCTCTCTCTCTGTGTGTGTGTGTGTGTGTGTAATATAATATAAATAACTTTGTGAAAAACAAGCATGGTTTAGTGGTTAAAAATCTGGACAGGGAACAAGAGAACCCAGGTTCTAGTCTCTCCTTAGCCACAAAAGCCAGCTCATAACCTTGGGCCAGTCACTGCCAAGCAATGTCAGGTTATAAGCAATGTACAATAAACTGGTGGAGAACAAACCCCTCATTGCATTGTAGTGATGAGTATTCTGTGAGAACTAACGAAGCACAGTGCAAATGAACAAACCCTACAGTGAAGCAGGACAAACACTACGTAAATGAATAAATCACTTGATGAGATCACTTGATAGTTCTGATGAATAGGTGAACTGTTCTGTTGACACATTTTGTGATGTTCTGGTGTCTTGTAATGCACTACTTTTCTTTTGCAACAGCATGTTGCAAAATAGCTGGTCACTTTTTTGTGTGAATCCTGATGCTGTTACTAAAAACAATTGTATATATGGAACGAATCAAACAAAACAAGAATCACAGTCATACGTATGAGAAATTCTGGGATTATTCAAAAAGCATAAAGTAAGTCTTGAGCACCCCTGTGGTCAGAGAATCCACAAAATTGTACTTTAATTATTGCTTGTTGGAAAATGTAATTCCCAGGATTCCTCTTCTGAATGCATTATATTTAAAGGGAATAATTAAATAATTCTTCTTTCCCCCCCAATCGTTCACCCTTAGACCCTGAGGAATTTTTAGCACCTTGTAAGAACATTGCACTTCTTGCCTACTATATAATCTTGGAGGTTGCTGCAAGATGGTTTGGTTTTATTGCTAAGGTCTGCACTCTGAGCAATTAATAATTTATTAGCCAAAGTCTATCAATGTAGCCCACTTGTTAAATATAAATAAAACTGTAACCATAGTCATTTTTAGCTATAGTGCTCTTTAAAAAAAAGTTACTTCCATGGTTTGGATTTTGAGAGGTGCTAAACTTGTGTTTATGTGAAATAGTCCTGAAAATCCAACCAATTATGTCTTAAAGATCAGTTATTTTTCTGGATTTGCATAATAATGCTGCTACTTCTTTTGCTGCATAGTTACTTAGTGGGAAATTCGTGTGAAGCAGAAATAACAATCATTTGTCTTCTCTCTCTTTATTTTCTTTTTGTTATTTTCCTTTGCAACAATTTTCGGCAGGCAGCCTCGCTTTTCTTGTGATTCTTTCCACAGAGCCTGCACATTTGGCAAATGCTTTAGTGCCGTATGGGAGGTGGGTGGAGAGGATTTTGCTGTCATTCTTTCAGCTGAGCTTGTTGACTTGCTTCAGTAAGTAGCAGGAAGAGCTTTTTGGGAATACATTGAAAACTGAATGTACTTAATTTCTATTCCGAACGAAATAGTTCCATTTGGTAAATGCCTCAAATATCTAAATGATCTTTCCCATGATTTAAGGTTAGCAGTACAGAAGGAAATGGCTTGCTTGTGTCTTTCATATAGATTGCAAAATTAAAAGAATGGTCAGATCTAATGCAAGTAGCGTGCCTGAAGTATAAAAATAATGTTTGAGGATACATTTCGTTTTACCATTTGTGGCCAATTGGAATACGATGCATTTTTCTTCACTTTAGCCATTTTTGCATGAAATTTTATCAGATCTCTCTTGGAAAATCCCCAGGAAACTTTTATCAAAACATTCTTACCGTATACAAAAATAACTGTGACTGGAAGTAATAATGTTAATGTTGTTTCCATCTTTTTCTAGAAAACCAACGGCAGAATTAAGTGATTGTAACCCCAAAGGTTTAGAAGACTTTTGGAAAACTAAATCTTGTTTCTACAAGATCAGAACTGAATTAAATGGCTGATAAACAGATTAGGTAAGAGCTTTTTTCTGTTCCTTTCTCAGCTATTCTCACTTTTCCTTTGTTTTGTTTCCACATAGTCCATTTTCTTTATCTCTAATTCCAAAATACATCTTCCTTTTGCCTTTACTTCTCTTTTCCCTAATCTGTCTTCTATATACTCATTTTCATTGGCCATTGTATTAAATGCCATCTGGACGTTAGACCAATTTCTCAAAATTGGTCAGTTTAGGGAAGATCATCCTATAGAGGTGTGGTTGTTTTACATCTTCTACATCTGTAGACGTATGGTTATAAAGGAGGGTTTCTGTATACATAGAAAGTTGAGATTTTGTGTGAAATGCAACTTGTATAATTGTTTATGTGTTATAATTCCAGAATAAAAATAAGATGAAATTGTAGCCTGTAGCTGCAATACAATAGAAGATTATTACAGTATCTGTATCAGAATGATTTGTATTGCAAATGTGCATATTTGTTCACTGGATACAAATGAAAAGTGGCATAGCCCTTCAAAGGATAATGTAGCTAACAGATGAAATCGATAGAAAGATTAAACGATGAAAAAATGTAGCAGATACAAGATGAAGATGAGTTTATAGGAGTATCAGAAATATTGATAATCCAGGCCCTTGTACGTACATACTTCTTCCAGTAAAGGAATAAAAAAGATCATTGAAATAAGATTTAAAATTATATAATATATTCCTTCAGTTTCTCTAGATTTCTTTTTAAATATCTTTGCTTGCATATTACATGTAATCTTTTTTGATGGTCAGAATGCATATATATTGGGATATGGTTATCAAGCTATATCCCCAATACAGTAATATTAATTACAGCACAGCAATTTCTTTAATAAATCACAATATTTGATATTGTAAATATTTGCAGTTGATTCGTAGATAAAATGTGATTTTTATAGGATTTAAACTGTAACAGCCATTTAAATACTGTATTGATTTGTGATGTCACAATAATAAAGGATGCTCAGGCATGTTTGTTAAAAAAAAATCCCTTAAACAGAACTGAAATCATGGTTCCATTCTGTTAAGCAGATACTTATTATGCCATTACAGACAATGTTAATATGCTCTGGTGAGTTGTCTAGACATGGATTTGATTTTTCTTTGTAAAATCCCTAAGGAATCTAATTTTCAGTAACCTCCTGAATTCACTACAAGGCTCATTCTGAACCCTGGAACTCAGTTGACAGCTTCCAAAATCTTGATGTAGCTTTTATTTTTTATTTTCCTTTGTTAAAAGGCATTCTGAGTACAATATTCTATTCTACTTAGCTCCACAATTATCATATTCTTTTTCAAGAATGGCTCCATAAATTAATTTTCTCCTAAGACAAGCATTATGGATCAACTTTTGATCAGACAGTGAATGTAGTATCAAAAGACGTTATGATTTGAAGCATAGACAAGCAGTTTTTAATTCCCTTTGGAGAAATTGACAGAGGACTGAATGTCAGTGGTAGATGGGATTCAAGCAGTGGGATATTTAATGGTATATGAGGCCACTCATTCTCTTTCTCTCTCTGTTTTGTTGTTGCCTCCCAGATACTTCTCCTTCCTCCATAAAGAAAAAGTAGGATAGATTTATCAGGAATCTGAATTGTCTACTTACAGTTGACTTTAAGTATTCAATTAGTGCCATCCCATCTAATGTTTTTAGAGAAGATTATTTATCAGTGTATCTGAAAACCATATGTAAGACTGATACGCCTATTTAGAGCCCCATCCTAAAACTTAAAACGTGGCAAAGGTTTCTACAACCTGACCTCTAACTCTGCATGTCTCATGGTAATTTTATTGTTCCTTTGTTCTACTCTTTAGGAATTTGTTTGTAGATGTTGGTAGGTGGTGTACTAGTTATAGGGTGATGGGTCCCTACCAGAATTCTAGAAGGTTCTGAATGCGATTTTACATACAAAAAAATCACCATATTTATAAATGTACAGATGACCACAAGAAGATGTGCAGTTGTAAGAGAACTACCAATTCTTTGTACTGGTACCTTTTTTGATTGGGATAATTTTTAGAAAAATGCAGAATATGAAGATTCTTTACAAAGAACTAAAAATACAGAATTGCAGGCTGGTCATAAACAAATCTTAAAGAGTTCCTGTGTTTGAGTCAAGCATCAAGCAGTATTTGATTTCTTTTCATTTTAAATTTAGGCTCATGTAAAGATTAACAGCTTTACATTGTATGTAGGAATATTTTCTAATCAGTTTAATAATAGCAATAGCAGTTAGACTTATATAATATATAATAAGATTTGAGCAACATAATGAATTCATGCCAGAATATATACTCTGAGATGTTTTTCTAATCTAAATTTCCAGGGTGACCCAAGGTGGTTTAAATGGTATATTTGACCTACAAACTCCCACATGTTTTGTCTTGTTATACAACACATGATACACTTCCAACTGTCTGTCTTTTGAAAATCCTCAGAGTTCTTTCACCAACTGCCTGTATTTGCTCTCTTGTCTCCCTCTGTCCTTTCCTGTCCAGTAAACATTCTTGATAAAGACTGAGCAGAATATACTACACTTTCTGAGGCTGGTATCTCTTCTTTCTCCCTTTTAGAGTTTGGCCTTCTAATCTTGGCCATTATATTTGAAAGTCAAGTCAATAATGCTGTTAAAACAAGTAGAGCCATACAGTTCTTATATAGTTGGAGATCTTGTAAGGATTCTATACATCATTTTTTCTTTTCAATTCAGTATGATAAACATGGGGTTCTATAGATTTAAGGGTTACAAGCTTGTCTGAGAGTTAACTCTCATTGAACTCAATGAGCTATCTTAAGTGTAAGCTCATCATCCAAAGCACCTAACAATATTGGTGATGTAGCCATATCATTCGTAGGAAGTCAAACTTGACTGAAGGAAATTCTTATCTGTTTGAAAATAAAAAGATTGGGAGTTTTATAATTTTTATATGGGTTTATAGATTACATTAAGCTGTAGTTTGATTTCTTGAGTTTGACTTAACATATAGCCATTGTAAACCGTAACATTTCGGGCACAGCATTGTATGTATCTAGCTAAATTTGATTTATTAAACTAAGGTTAAGCAAAAGGAAATCACCGTAGTAAAGTAGGGGAGCTGTTATCTAAATTCTTAACCTCCTTGGCCTTGTGGAAATAAATATGACAGCCAAGCTTTATATAACATTGGAGGGTGGATTTTCAGAAATGTTACAAAAAGATTTCTGAAAAATAAAGTTAAAGGAAATAACTACACATACAGAGAACAGAAAATGTTCTTGAATTAACAGGGATAGGGTTTGATTGGTTTTGAAATAGTTAAATTTTCAGTCAAGTGATACATTCCCCACTTCATCAGATTTAGTCCTGATTCCTTGGTCTCCAGTCTATGAAACTTGCTGTGAAAGTACCAATACAATACAATACAATAGCAGAGTTGGGAGGGACCTTGGAAGTCTTCTAGTCCAACCCCCAGCCTAGGCAGGAAACCCTATACCATTTCAGACAGATGGCTATCCAACATCTTCTTAAAGACTTCCAGTGTTGGGGCTTTCACAACTTCTGGAGGCAAGCTGTTCCACTGATTCATTGTTCTGTCAAGAAATTTCTCCTCAGTTCTAAGTTGCTTCTCTCCTTGATTAGTTTCCACCCATTGCTTCTTGTCCTGCCCTCAGGTGCTTTGCAGAATAGCTTGACTCCCTATTTTTATGGCAGCCCATGAGATATTGGAACATTGCTACCATGTCTCCCCTAGTCCTTCTTTTCATTAAACTAGACATACCCAGTTCCTGCAACCATTCTTCATATGTTTTAGTCTCCAGTCCCCTAATCACCTTTGTTGCTCTTCTCTGCACTCTTTCTAGAGTCTCCGCATCTTTTCTACATCGTGGTGACCAAAATTGAATGCAGTATTCCAAGTGTGGCCTTGTTCACGTGATCTTGATTGTATCCCTCTGTTTATGCAGCCTAGAACTGTGTTGGCTTTTTTGGCAGCTGCTGCACACTGCTGGCTCATATTTAAATAGTTGTCCACTAGGACTCCAACTTCCCTCTCACAGTGACCACTATTGAACAAGATACCACCTATACTGTGCCTGTGCATTTTGTTTTTCTTGCCTAAATGTAGAACCTTTTTTTTTTCACCATTGAATTTCATTTTGTTAGATAGTGCCAGAATCTTTAAGATGCTGCAGCCTGGCATTTATCTACATTTCTCTTGTCTCTTATGGCTGGTTTGCTGTTCTCTTGGGAATGAACTCCTGTGCTTTTTTTTCTTACAGTTTACCTGCCAAGCTGATCAATGGAGGCATAGCTGGGCTCATTGGAGTCACCTGTGTGTTTCCTATTGACTTGGCAAAAACACGTTTACAGAACCAACAAAATGGCCACAGGATGTACACCAGTATGTAAGTATCTCACAGATTTAAAGAGAAAAGAAAGCATTCTTATTTTTTAATCACTTGTTCCTTTGTGTGAACTGCTTATGTAATATTTGCACAAAAATCATGTGGAGCTGTTTACTGAGATTGTCCAAGCTGCATATTTTTAGTAGAACCTCGATCCGAAGTTAGTTTACCAACATGGCATCACAGTGTTTTGGTTAATTGAGGGTTTTTTTTTAGACCTATTATAGTAATTTATTATCATCTTAGGAATTGGGTGCCTATGAGAGACATTTCAGCTTTATCGCTAAAAGAGACAATCCACATAACCCATTGGGTAGCTATAATAAATTTTAATAAATAATAAATAAAATAAACATGGAAGCATTAATTCTAACCATTGAATCCAACCACTGAATATGCAAGAATCCATATTAAAGCATCAGTGATAGATCAGCAAATCTGGTGTTGGCGATTCACTATTGCAATACTTGCAAATACACATGCAGTAAGTAAAGAAAGAAATTTGTTTATTTATCAGATTGTTATACTGCCTTCATTAAATAATTGAAGGCAACAAATAAGTAAAGAAAGAAATTTGTTTATTTATCAGATTGTTATACTGTCTTCATTAAATAATTGAAGGCAACAAATATATACATATATACTTTCCTCCTTGTATTCTCCTCACAACAGTAGCCCTATGAGATGGATTGGGCTGAGAGAAAATGACTGGCCCAAAGTCGTCGTCCTAGATTTCATGCCTTAGGCTGGATTAGAACTCAGATTTCCATAGTTTCTGGCCTGTTGCCTTTAACCACTAAACCGAAATTGGTTCTCTTATCCTCTCAGTAATTAATTCAACTATCCTAGGAAATCATTCCTCACATTCAATTAAAATCTCTCCCCCCATAACTTAATTGATTAACATTCTACTCTCTAGGATGATTCAGCATAATTATTTATTTGATTGGACTCCTATGCCCTAACCCTTTTGTTTAGGAGCTTTCACAAGGATGTCCCTTCCTTCTGCCCCCGCAACAACCCTGTGAGGTAGGTTGGGCTGAGAGAAAAGATCTGGCTCAGAGTCATCCAGTGAGTTTTCATAGCTAACTGTGGACTGAGCTTGGATTTTCCCCCCAGTTCTATTCCAACATATACAAATTGCTAATGACCATCTTCTGTCTGACATCTTTTCATATCCTTGAAAAGTATTGTCATATCTATTCACTGGTTTTTTTCTTCTCAAAGACTAAACATTCCCAATTCCTTCAGTCTCTTTCATCAAACGTAATTTGTCATCCTCAACCATTACCAATTTGTTTGAATCCTCCTTACAGTGAAGTGTGCAGAACTGTACACAGTATCCAGAGGTGGGTTGCAAATCCCGGCACTACCAGTTTGCTCGTTCGTGTGCAACACTTCTGCACAGAAACATCCAGGTGGGTGGGCAGAGCCTCCCGCCCCCGCCACTACCGGTTTGCTCGATCCGGGCCGAACCGGGAGCAACCCATCTCTGACAGTATCTAAGGCAGGATTCAACAACAGAAAATGAAATGAAATGTCAGTTTCTTGTGACTTGGAAAATATACTTCTCTTAATGAAGCCTAACATTTCATTAGCTTTTGGGGACTACAATCCTATTAAGATAATCTTTAATCTCATTTCTGTCCTGTAGGCTATTCACTTTTTTATTTGTGCTTTCAAATCAATTTTGACTCATGATGACTCCCTGGATAAGTCTCTGCAGTTTTCCTGGCAAGATTTTTTTTTAGAAGTGACTTGTTCTCACCTTGTTCTGGGCTAAGAGAGTCTGACTGGCTCAAGGTCACTCAACTCACTGTGTGCCTAAGATAGGACTAGAATTACGATTTCTTGGTTTCTAGCTTGGTGCACTGACTATTACACCAAATTATTTTACCCTCACCCCCTTTTATTTCACCTATAGATTTAATTTAATAAGTATTCTCTCTGTGTCATCCTCAAGTCATCTATACAACTATTAAAAAGCATGGAGCCCAGGGCTGAACCTTTAGTGCCTCTCTAAAGGACCATCCTCTAGTCTACTGAAGAACAGTTGAGCTCTCTCTGAATTCAATCTGGAACCAGCTATGCATTAGTATTCTAGACAGCCCGTGAGCCATTGTGTCATTGTTTCAGAGATATTTCCTTATCAGATTTCTCAGTGCTTTCAATAATGCTTCAAATATACTTGAAAAGTTCTTAAAAATGCAGGGAAATATTCAGAGATGTATCTGCCTTGAAAGTAGCCGATAATTGTATAACACAATCAAACATCAGGAGCTGAACACAGTAAACGTTTTATTACATGCATGTATTTGCCTTTCCAAATATCTATTTTATGATAATTTTTCCTTGCTTGTGTAATGAGTAATCTAATCAACATGCCTAAAGGATATTGGTTGGATGTGCCAATTGAAGTCATCATTCTTTTATATCTGGACAAAATAGAAGGATAAAAGTTTCCACTTTGGACTTGGAAGATCTGATCTCTATTTCCCACTTAGTCATCAACATAAGATCACTGGGTCTATTTTGGGCTCTTCATTTCCTCAGCCTGATTTATCTCCCAGGATTATTGTAGTAGGATAAAACATTAAAAACATCATTCCATTGCTTGGGTATTGCCCTTTCATATTTCAAGCATTTCAAGGTCATTGTCATTGAAGGATTAATGCAGTCCATGCTGACAATCAAAGATGGTTAATACACAACATGAGAGAAGCAGTGGAATGGGAACCTTAAAAAGGGTTTTGTGTATTTGAATCTGTTGGCTACAGTTCCCCTGACACATGCTCTAGTCCAGTGTTTTTCAACCTTTTTTGTGCAAAGGCACACTTTTTTCATGAAAAAAATCACGAGGCACACCACCATTAGAAAATGTTAAAAAAATTAACTCTGTGCCTATATTGACTATATATAAAGTAATTCTCCCACGGCACACCTTACACTATGTCACGGCACACTAGTGTGCCACGGCACAGTGGTTGAAAAACACTGCTCTAGTCTAGTGACAGATGGGGAGATAAATTTCAGCCTGTTAAACAAATTACCTTATCACATCAGGTATTTCCAGGCTAGAGAAAAATGTTTTTTTGGAGATCATCATCTCTTTGCACTTATGAGCATTTTGGCACTGAGGAAAAATGGTGAGAGATAGATGAGAAGAAAGGTCTTCATACACTGCCCTGTCTCTCTTTCTCATCTGGCTTGTTAGTTAACTCTGCATTTATGAGACAAAGGAAATTTCATGGGTTTTTTTTGTTTTTTTTTCTACCTCTGTCCAAAATTGTCAACATTCTGCTTATATTCAAGAGCCTGTCTTCCAACAAGGGTCTCTGCTGAATTCAAGTCTCTCACAAATAATTATTCCGTTACTACATAAATGGTCCAGTTGTAAAATTATTTTTTTTAAAAAAATATCCTGCTTAAAATATATATGATTTACCTAAAATTAGAACACTTAGCATGCAGAGGATTTTTTTGAAGACTACATATTTGAAGTCTACTCAAGTATGAAAAGAATCATTCATCAAAGTTATATGACCCAGAGTTTTAGCAAATTGGTGGCTGGGGAAACATTTTGCTTATGGCTTTTATTTAGCTTCAGATGTTTCTCAAAGGAATTGATATTTCTTATGAAAATAAAATTATTCTTGAGAGTGAAATGTTCTTAGTCTTCATTATATCTGGACCTGTTTTTTGCTCTTATTTTTTTAAGGGGTACTGTAACTCTTAACAAAGGGGAGCTGTTTTTAAACAGGTTGAAAACAAAAATGACATTCTGGCACCGATATAGTGTTGTTAGAGAGTTTTCCAATGTAGGCATGTGCTGAGGGGAATCAAGTGACAAAATGTGCACTGTGACATCATAATGCAAACCCTTTAACTTACAAACTTGTGTTCAATGTGAAGACATACATTAGGAAAGGGGGGAGTTTATATTGTAATGTTGAATAAAGAGTTTGTCATTGGGAGCCAACTAGCTGAATAGTGCTGTCAAATTGAAGCATGCCTCAGGATAACTTTTCATACAATTTATGGTCTGAACAAGTATAACTTCCCCTTCCTTTCCCTGCACATGATAGCCTGGCATCTAACACTGAAACTGTTGGCACAACCTTTCAAATCTGTTCGCTCTCATATATGCTATATTGCAAGTCCAGTCAACTGGCTATGTAGATGGCAGTGGCTGTCTCACATAAGAAGTATTCTGTGGAGGAGATGCACGAAAGTTTATTTGTGATCGACTGATACACTTTCTATAGCATGTAAAGAAAGATGTTGTACTTGTTTTAAATTAAAAATTAAAAAAAAATTAATTAAAAAAAAAGTATCCTGATTTTGAGAAGGGTGAACAGTTTTGGTCACCACGATGTAGAAAACATGTTGAGACTCTAGAAAGAGGGCAGAGAACAGCAACAAAGATGATTAAGGGACTTGAGGTTAAAACATATAAAGAACAGTTGCTGGAATTGGGAATGTTCAGTTTAATTAAAAGGAGTATGGGTGACATGATAGCTATCTTCCAAAATCTAAGGGGCTGCCACAAAGAATAGTCAATATTCTCCAAAGTACCTGAAGGCAGGACAAGAAGCAATAGATCAAGAAACTAATCAAGGAGAGAAGCAATCTAGACCTAAGGAGAAATTTCCTGACAGAACAATTAATTAGTGGAACAACTTGTCTCCAGAAGTTGTGAATGCTCCAACACTGGAAGTTTTTAAGAAGAGATTAGACAACCATTTGTCTGAAATGGTCTAGGTTTCCTGCCTGAGCAGGGGATTGGACTAGAAGACCTCCAAGGCCCCTTCCAACTCTATTGTTCTGCTCTTTTTAGTATATTAATGACTAGTAACTCTTTGCTTCTTCCATCTTTCCAACAGGTCTGACTGCCTTATTAAAACAATCCGGTCTGAAGGATATTTTGGGATGTACAGAGGTCAGTATTTCATTTCATGATCACAAATAATTAATTCTAGAAAGAAATCTTATTGAAAACATTGCATCTAGATTAGAGGTTGCTAGGTTTTAGCCATATGGCTACTGTGCATTTAACTGCTTTATAGCAATTAGTGTTTCTCACCACTGAAATGCAGTGATTCAGAAGGGATTCTAGGTGGCAACCAGGAATAGAGTGCTTATTGTGGCTTAATTTTTCAAGTGTGAAATAAAGATCAACAGGCATTCCTCTATGAATTACATTTTTTTTGTTGCCACCTAAGTATGAGAAAACTTTATATAATTTGCATCAGGCTGGCAATTGGAAATATAGATTTTTTTAAAAAAGAAAAAGTTAATTCAATTACTTTCATTAATATTAAACACAACTTTAGAAAGCAACGGAACCTGAATATATTATACACACATAATTTCTTGATGAAATCATTTCATATACCCACTGTGTTTGCTGTTATAAAAATTATTTGTTATTTAAAAAAATATGTTTTTAAATTTTTGTGCAAGTTTCCTACATGTCAATATGGACAATAATTGAGAAACAGCAAGTTCCTGAACTAATTGTTGTTAGAAATGCTGGAGATGGGTTTTTTTTCTGGATAAAAACTTGTGACTTTTTACAATCTCACGAGAAGCTAAAATCTGGTAAATGAACATTTTCTCATCCCTCTGCTTGCTGATCTACTTACCATACATCTGTTAAAGCTAGCAGGGACAAAAAGACATTTAAATGTACTGAGCAGAAGAAAAATATTATCCGTATTACATTAGCTAATTTACCTTCTGTCTATCTTGACACACCTTCATTTAACGGTATAGTCTAAGATTAGAGGCACTTGGTTTCAGTTCTAACAGCTATAAACCTTGAAGTAATTTCTGTAATGAGAAGGGTGTAGCTACAATTGGAATCTCATTTAGTTTATAGCACTAAAGATTTGCAAGAGTAAACATTTTTATTGGTTTCTCGGAAGAGGTTATGCAGCATACCAGAGTACCATAGCTTACTCTGCAGCATTGGAGAGCACAGATAAAGTTACTTTTCAGATTTGATGACATAAATCCCTGTCCTGTTTTAATGATCTTTGAAACAATGCTGCAACAACTTTTTTGTAGCTTCTCAGAAAAGGAAAACGGGGAGTGGCAGCATTAGAAGTATCTGATGGTTATGTCAAACTTTTTTTAAACTACCCGGAGGGCTGGTGCATAGAGTGAATACTTATTTTTAATGACAGTTGAATATTCAGAGCAGTTGTTACTCTCTATGTTGAGTATTTATGATCAGGGCAGTGAAGCAACTAATTGAGAGTAAAAAGTACAGGTTGCCTTTGACTTACAACCACATGTTCAGCAGCCATTTGAACTTTACAATAGCTCTGAAAAAAGTAACTTACAACCAGTCCTCACACTCACAACCATCACAGCATCCCCATGATCATATGATCAACATTTGGGTGCTTGGCAACAGGCATGTATTTATGACAATTTCAGCATCTCTGGATTGTGTGATCACCATTTGTCACCGTCCCAGCTGGCTTCCAACAAGCAAAGTCAACGGGGGAGGTTGGATTTGTTTAATAACTGCATGATTCACTTAACAATTTCACAACTATGGCAAAAAAGGTCATAAAGTCATGTATGGCTCACTTAACAACCACATTGCCTAGCAGCAGAAAATTTGGTCAAAACTGTCGTAAATCAAGTACAGACAGACCTCCACTTAAAACCACAGTTGAGCCTGAAATTTCTGTTGTTAAGTGAGACATTTGTTAAATGATTTTTGCCCCATTTTACAACCTTTTTTTGCCACAGTTGTTAAGTGAATCACTGCAATTGATAAGTTGACCACATGGTTATTAAGTGAATCTGGCTTCCCCATTAATTTTGCTTGTCAAAAGGTGATTACATGACCTTGGGACACAGCAACGGTCATAAGTATGAACCAGTTGCCAAGCGTCTGAATTTTGATCACATGATCATGGGGGCTGCTGCAAAGGTTGTAACTGTGAAAAATGGTCATAAGTTACTTTTATCAGTCATGTTGTAACTTTGAACGGTCACTAAATGAACTTTTCTAAGTCAAGGACTACCTGTATTGCCTATAAGCTCACAGGAATACAAACAAGAAGGCTTGAATGGGGTCTTCTCTTGTAAGGGTGGAAAATCCAGAAAAGTAAAAACTGAAAACTTCCTTCCTTGTTAGAAAAATGCTGGATTCCTTTGTAGCCTCTTATGCACCATCCATAGACCGATCAGATCTCACAGGTTAGGTCTCCTCCGGATTCCATCCGCCAGCCAATGTCGGCTGGCAACCCCTCCGGGGGAGAGCCTTCTCTGTTGCAGCTCCAGCCCTCTGGAATGATCTCCCTGTCGAGATCCGGACCCTTACGACCCTCCCGGCTTTCCGCAAAGCCACCAAGTCCTGGCTGCTCCAGCAGGCTGGGGGGCCTGTGAAACTTCCAGCCCCGCGGAAATTGTGAATGTTGCGGTTTTGTTTTTAAAGTGTTGTCTTTGTCTAGTCTTCCCCCTTCCCTTGTCTATTGTGAGCCGCCCGGAGTCCTTCGGGAGTGGGCGGCATACAAGACAAATAAATACAAATACAAATACAAATAATGCTATTTCTGAACAGCAGCTCAGAGACTGCCAGGTCATCCGTTTGGACCAAATTATGAATAATAATTGCACGAAATTTCCCACCAGCCTGCTCAGCTCTCAGCTTCTTCTCCTTCTTTCCTTTTGGATTGGGAACCAGCCAAAAAACAGTCTTTGCCAAGTTGTTTCCATAGCACAAAACTGCTGCAAAGCAGACCGTGCAAGACAGGCAGCCGTCTTACTAAGAATAACCTCCTCCTCATCCCTGGATTTGTAATGAAATGGGCAAACCATTTCTAGCCACTGGGAACAAAGTGAACTTTTCTTCCATTCAGTACACATGTATTGATCTATTTTGTGCTCTCCCAAAGTGCCATCCAGGAGCTTGCAGCATAAGACAGTCAATGTCAGATCGTTTTGATATAAAGGGGACGCTAGCTTTGTTTAGGATTTTCGTTTTGTTTTTCTTACCTTGAAAAATGCAAATAGAGGCAAAAATTGGCATAATCTTGTCCCCTTCCCACACATACATTTCATGATGATGCAAACTATGTCAACTAGAAAACTGCATACTTGCCTGGCCACGGGGGCTTGGGAAGCAAAACACCAGCCCCTTTTCACTCTTGGGGCAGATTGTTATTTGTATCCCCACTCCTTCCTCTACAGCAAAATTGGTCTATACTCATTGCAGGAGAATAGTTTTAATGCCAGTTCACTGTGGATAAATGGCATTGGTGGCACAATAGTTAGAATGCAATAATGCAGGCTAACTCTGTTGACTGCCAGTAGTTCGATTCTGACCAGCTCAAAGTTACTCAGCCTTCCATCCTTCCGAGGTCAGTAAAAAGAGGAGCCAGATTGTTGGGGGCAATATGCTGACTCTGTAAATTGTTTAGAGAGGGCTGTAAAAAGCACTGTGAAATGGTATATAAGTCTAAGTGCTATTGCTGAGAGAGCAGAGCTCATTCATACTTAAACATTGAAGTGTCTAAATTTGTAGGTAAATATTTTAAAAACATCTGTTTGGTGCATTGCACTTTCTCTTGAGGGTCATCCTTGGTGGTCTTAGCTTAATGATGGAAGCAGAAGAATCAGAATAGATAACACTATAATATAATGATTTGTCATTACTTGACAACCCTGGGACATCTTTGAGATTTCTAACAACTTGTACTTTTGTCTTTATCCCACTAAACACTTCTGTATTCTAGTAGTGATTTAATTTGATTTAATTTTTGGTAGAAACTGATATTTCTACCCATACAACAAACATTCCATAAAGTAAGAAGCTTGTGGTATTATTTATTTATCAAGGCTACAGTATATGGCTGCTCATCTTTCAAAAAATGACACTGGACAGCATTCAGTGGTGTTAAGTACAGGAGCATGCAGGTTTTTAGATTATGCAGAGCTCTTAATAATTCGTTGTTAAAATGTACTAACCACCAGTTGAATTTTCTTTGGGTTGACTCAGTAATAGAGAGAAAACCGTGCTTCATGGTCCTGTTGTATATGCCAAGAAAGATTATGTAATCATATTTATTTTAATTAGAAGCATTAGCATGGGCTTGTTGGGGAAGGGGAAGGGCTAGTAAAAGAATGAATGTTGCATGTAGTTCTTAGTTGTATAGCCAATTTGTCAACGGAAGCGGCTGTCTTTTTCTAAATCACAATTGCGTTAGAGACAACAGTTGCTTTGCAAAATGCCAGCTTCCCATTTAGTTATTATGGCCCTTTGTGAAATAGTTGGATAGGGAGCAGATGAAAGGTTAAAAT
Organism: Thamnophis elegans; assembly: GCF_009769535.1. Lineage (NCBI taxonomy): Eukaryota > Metazoa > Chordata > Lepidosauria > Squamata > Natricidae > Thamnophis > Thamnophis elegans. The sequence continues at coordinate 76,658,164 of NC_045541.1, read as the reverse complement.
GTTCCAAAGACAAAGAAGGCTTGGCAGATGCTGGACTCTCTTCTCTGAGTGATTTCAGTAAAGTGGGTCACCCTAGCATTAGTAATACCCCTTTCCTTTGTCCTCCCTGAGCCAGGCACAGCTTGGGATCTTCTCTGTAGCCCTGGGATTTATTCTTAGGTTTTCTATAGTATATATAATAGAATCCCTCTTTCCCATATCCCTGTCAAAGGCGGTCTACATGCCAGGGAGCAGGACTGGCTAAAAGTGGCACTTTGGTGCATTTTCCTGCAAAGAGAATTTCCCCTGAACAAGATTTCACTCAGAAAAAACAAGTGTCGGGCAAAAGGAAAGTCGACTTGCATTGATAGGAAAATGTTACTGATAAATATAAATATGTATGTGGAGTTTCCTGAGGAATAAAAATATGTGAGCCTTAATATGCATGATATTGACAGTCCCTAAAACACCTTTTTAAAGGAGGACCTAAGCATTATCTGAAAGAGATGACTGAATACAAAATAACAGAGTTGGATGGGACTTTGGAGGTCTTCTAGTCCAACCCCCTGCTTAGGCAGGAAACCCTACACCACTTCAAACAAATGGTTATCCAATATCTTCTTAAAAATTTCCAGTGTTGGAGCATTCACAACTTCTGGAGGCAAGTTGTTCCACTGATTAATTGTTCTAACTGTCAGGAAAGTTCTCCTTAGTTCTTGTTTGCTTCTCTCCTTGATTAGTTTTCACCCATTGCTTCTTGCCCTGCCCTCAGGTGCTTTGGAGAATAGCTTGATTTCCTCTTCTTTGTGGCAGCCCATGAGATATTGGAACACTGTTATCATGTCTCCCCTAGTCCTTATTTTCATTAAACTGAACATACCCAGTTCCTGCAACCGTTCTTCATATGTTTTAGCCTCCAGTCCCCTAATCATCTTTGTTGCTCTTCTTTGCACTCTTTCTAGAGTCTCCACATCTTTTTTTTACACCGTGGCGACTAAAACTGAATGCAGTATTCCAAGTGTGGCATTACCAAGGCCTTATAAAGTGATATTAACACTTCACGTGATCTAGATTCTATCCCTCTGTTTATGCAGCCTAGAACTGTGTTGGCTTTTTTGGCAGCTGCTGCACACTGCTGGCTCATATTTAAATGGTTGTCCACTAGGACTCCAAGATCCCTTTCACAGTTACAACTATTGAGCAAGGTACCACATATACTGTACCTGTGCATTTTGTTTTTCTTGCCTAAATGTAGAACCTTACTTTTTTATCATTGAATTTCATTTTGCTAGATAGTGCCCAATATTCAAGCCTGTTGAGATCCCTCTGTAGCTTAACCCTGTCTTCCGGAGTGTAAGTTGTTGGAGGTGGCTTGCCTAGGGCACCTAAGCAAATACATAATAAATAAGATTTAAACTAGTTTTTCCAGTTTGTACTCACCCCTCTTAAGGAGATTGGAGGAATCTACTATTAACATGCCTGGATTTTGGACTGAGTCAAAATGTTTTGAAAGGAATACTGTAACAGGTCCTTTTAACATGTGGTGACAAAGCTGACCTATTTTGTATATTCAAACAAACAAACGGGGCCAAGATAAATGTTTCTGGAATTCTCACTGGCTATTTCTGGCTTTATCTAATGAAGAACACTGTTTCTTTTGCCAGTGAAGTTTGCAACAGCAATTGGATTCTAATATATATGGCTCTGGGGACAACTGTCCTATTTTGTCCAAGGATTAACCACAGCTGATGGGAAAGAATTGTACTTTCTCTTTAAAAAGGGTGCTAACAAAATTCCTTTGCAGTTTAGCTGTATGTATGTAGAACTGTCTTTATGTAGCACAGTTACCACACAATATAAGAAAGAAGATAAGTGGCAATACTATTGTCATTATTTGCTGGCTGCCAATCATATAACACAACTTTTCCTGTGTGTAGATACCACTCCTAGGATTCACTTTTTGTTTTGAGCCCAATTGATTGTCACCGTGCAAAGATGCTTTAAAATCCCTTAAATCACTAAGCTCTGTGTTTTCTTCTTTTTTTATCCAGGGGCTGCAGTGAATCTAACACTTGTGACTCCAGAAAAAGCCATCAAGTTAGCTGCCAATGATTTCTTTAGGCACCATTTGGCCAAAGATGGGTAAGTGAAATGTGGGGCATACTGCACATAAGGATTTCCAACAAAAATTGGAGGATTAAGCTGGAATATGTCACTGTTACCCCATTGTTGTATATTTTCTCCCATTATAGTTGACAGAAGAGTTAAAGATTAACATCTTTGTTGGTTTTGCTCCTATAGGGTTCAGTTGCTTTATTGTGCTCACAATATAGAAATGGATACAACTCCAGAACAGGCAATTTGTATATTTTTGGAACTGAGACAAACTATCAGCTTTTGACATGCCCTATTTGGTACACTATCAAAATATGATGTCCTCCTTATTCCAGGGCAGGAATGGTTATTACTTACCACTTGGGTGTTCTAAAAGTAAATGAAGACTAACTTGTTGTATGCATCTTATAGCTTAATAAAATTTCAGCTTCTATATTAAGACAACATCCTTAATTTGCAGATAATGTGAAAAAATGCAGTTTCTAGTTCACCAAAATGCTTTAAGCAGTATAGCAAGGCAACAAGGCCAACTTGGAAGCCATGTGAACCTCACATCGTCATAGTTTTATGACAAAATATGGGATTAGATTCAGATATCCAAATTATTTGACTAACTGCCAAAAACACATTTTCCTATAGAAGAAAGAAAAAGAAGAAAATAATACAGAATTGACCAAAAAATATAGTATTGAAATCTAGACATGGAGTTTAAAATCACAAGATAATTGTTATCATAATAGGGAAACCCTTTCTTGGGCAATTAAGTCATTATGTTTGGTTGATATTTGAATAACATTGCCTGTAGTTACGTATTTAACTCCACCTACTAGAAATATAATTTTTGAGATCTTTGGGGGAACTTGGAAGCTTTCTCCCTTTTATGACTTTTTAGGCTAAGTAAATAAATCAAAATGCAAATGTACACTTTTTGTTTGTTTTCTTCTTAGAAATCATAGTTGGGGGCAGGGTTTAACTCTTCTTCATGCATATACACCCTACAGTCTTTTGAATATCTCCCCCTGCAGTAGTTGCTATTCTCTGAAAGAAATCTGATATCAGCACCAAGATTTGGAATAGAGAAATTAGGGAAAATAGACCCTCCTCATTTCCCCATATGTTACAATCCAAAGAAGCCCCCCCTCCTTTTATAACTATCCTTTTTACTTACACTTATCTTGTTGATGATCAAAGCGAATTGCTCAATTAATAGAAACATGCAGTTCTTCTTGCTTTAACTTTGGATTGGACAAAATGTTTTCATAACTGTAAGATGTCATTCTGATAGCTGATGAGAATGATGCATGTGAAAAATGAAAGTGAAAGCCAGTCCCCAGAGGGTCGCTTATTTCCATCACGAATTTCGGCTGCTAAAAATACTGTGTTTAATAGACTGAACTAAACTGGGGTTTTTTTTACGGCATGTAGTAGATTGTGTCTCTGTATGTTATCATATACCTTCTCTAAAGATATTTGTCAGCGTTCCAAATATCATGCAGAATTAAATCAGAGTCTAAGGCAGAGCTATCCTTAAAGTTCCAATTTAATAAGACAGGCATGTTGGCATTGTGCTATGGAATCCCAATACTGGAAATGACATCAGAATTCCACCCAGTTAAATGTTCATGATCTTGTCCCCACATCCACAATCCATCACATGGTCCAATCTTCTTCTTCCACGCTGGCATCCACACCCAGCTTCTTCCAGTCAGGTGTACTGGTGCAAAGACAAAGGATGACCTTGGCTTCTAGTAAAGAATGAAAACAATACATTCCACAATCTCACTCCTGTCTATTCCCCCTTCCCATCAACTATATTAAAGAAACAGCATAATGAAATAAGAGAAAGTGTGGCAGGCCAAAATTCTAAAAGGAATATAATTGCAGGCCTGACAATATTGTGACTTTGATTAGTGCCTGTTCCTTTGTCTTTACAATTCCTGGGAGAAAGGAAACGGAGCACACGATACCTTTTCATGATATCCAATATGCGGCCAATTGGATAGGGTAGAAGTGGGGTTTAATTAGATCAGAAGTGTGTCAACCTTGTCAACTTTAACATCTGTGGACTTCAATTCCCAGAATACCCCAGTCAGCCATGCTCCTGAGTTAGATCTTGGCAAAAAGAGGGATTTAGTCAATGCTTTCTCCCAAGATATTTTCCCTATCAAAATCAGTTTATCTGAATTTTAATGGTTAATGTAGAAAATGAATATTGTTTCCCTGCAGAAGGGGGCTGGCAGCTTGAATAAATATTACCAGTTTAATCATGCAAACATTCAGGGTCCCTTTTCATCTGAAACACTGATTACTATAAAGCAGCTACAGGAATTTTATTTTTTTCAGAGGGTTGCATACGTAACGTCAGCATTTTTGTTTGTTTAAGCAACAACTTAAGCTAGGATTATCAAATTCAGTAGTATATCTGCTTTCATATGTTTCCTATGTGCATTCTCAATTATGACTGTGGGTTGACCTTGGGGGTAACAGATTCTAACTTCTAAGGATGCAATGGGCTTCAGAGTCAAATTCCATGTGGAATGAATAGAAATGCATTTCTTGAAATACATAATTAGCATGTTATGGTTGTTAAATGATTTGTTGATAATAGCAGTACCAGATTAGTGGGACTGGTTTTACCTGCTTTATACATCTGGTCCCAAAGACAGTTTTATAGCACCATAGATATATTTGTGTTGGAAGTACCAATAAAAATGAAACCAATAGAATGAAATTGGTTCTGGTGTCAACCTTAAGTGTTAAGAATATATATTTGCATGTCCCTCAGTTTGGTAAATATATTAATACATGTGCTGCTTTTGCAAATGAGTGATTGCAGAGATAGCAAAAAAAACAACAACAACGAACAACACCCAGATGGTACTTGAGCTGGAATTTTAATGATTTTTCAGCACTATAGCACACAAGTTTTGAAGAATCCAGAGCTATGTTTTTCCATTTCAAGATCAGATATAGAATTGTTTCAAGTGCACATCATGTTATTCTTGGTGTCCGCATTTTAGTACCCTCAACGCACCAGTTTCAAAAGCATGGAAGAATGTGGGAAGTTTTTTTTTTGTATTCCCTGGGGAATCTTGCCTTCTATCTCTGGGGCTGTGTTTGGAGAGGGGAGGGATGATGATCAGCACAGAACATTGTTGAAGGGAGGTGGAGTGGGAGGCCTGCTGGTGGGGACTCTTAGTCCACAAAGTGAGTGGCATGTCATCATGTGCTGCTAGAACCAGTGTCAATAAAGTTAACCGGTTAATGACTAACCTGCTTAAGCATGTTGTACAAACAGTGCCATAATGATACAAATGGAGAGATACCTCATAGACTTTTACACCTTGGTATTCCCTGACCATAATTAATTCTTTTATTTGTCTGCATAGTGTGCACTGTAATGTATGTGCTGCATTAATTTTTGAACTTGCGGATTGTTATTCTGAGAACTATTACCCTATTAATTATTTTTAACTACCGTTTATCCCTACTTACATTTTGACTGTCTCCCAAGCACTGTGACTTACAAACAACCACAAATGATAAATAACCACAAGAAGAGTAAAAATACCCTAAAAGATCTGATTAAAAGTGTAACAAGTCAGGGGCCATCCTAAGTGGGAAAATTCAGTTGCCATTTGGGATAAAGTAAGCCTAGTAAACTGAGACTTAATTTCATTATACAGGATATATTTTTTTCTTTTTAGAATCTCTTGGAAATCTCCATTAAGCCATCCACAATATCTGCCTAAATATCCTTAGTGAAGGGAAGCACTTCTCTAGAATAATTGGTTCCACTGTCAACCATATTATCATATGCTTATAGTAAAATTAGCCTATAATAAGACGTTGGAAGGAGTTGTTTGATTATTGTTTAACTACAGTTCCTATGGCAACCTTCAACAAAACATGCTGCGTATCTCCAATCTCTCTAACAGATGTGAACCAGTTCAAGGTGTTAGTTATATTTTATATCAAATGATGATGGACTTCATGAGGGCAAAGAAGAATGGTCAAGGCCTCTGAAAGGCGCAAATCTTCTCAAGTGCTGTGAAACATGCATCTAAACAAATATTTATAGGACTTTGTAGTTGGAAAACTATGTACTTGCAAGGGTCTGAAAATAGTATCTAGCATTGCACTGCATAATTTCTACAGGCGATTTTGGAGCATATATACACTATCATTTGGTCCCATTGGCTACTGTGATTCAGAAATTGTTAGTAAAAAAAATTTTTTTTTGTAAATGTTTTCAAATTTTTTTAAATGTTCTGACTATAATCTTTGTTTAGTGACTACCTTGTTTAGTGACTTGTTTGCTATTACAACAGTGATCAAAAGGTAAATTTATGAGCAGGACTTGTACTTGTGACCTTTGCAGGTCTGTAAAGCAAAGGAAAGTGGAAGTAAGATTGAAAGCACAGTTGTGGTTTCAGTTAGCAACTACTTCACTTAATAACCAAGTTTCCGGTCCAGTTGTGGTCACTAAATGAGAACTATTTGTATTACTTTTTCCAAAGGAACTTTATCTTCATTAATATTGACTCCTTCCTGTGGTGCAATATAATCTTATTCTTTTTATCTTGACCTTCACATTGCTGTTTAAGGTTGTCCAAATATATTTGCTGAGCTTTCTTTCTTCCCTTTCTATCTATTCCTATCTATTAAGCATGGTTGCGTTCACTGTTTCTTTATGCATCCTAGCCTAATCAGCAGGGAAATGGATACCTCCTTTTTATGTTTCTTGTAAGTGATACTCTTTTGCTTAACAAACAAAAATGAGAGAGAATTTGTGCTTATAAGTTAACAATGCCTAGTTTCTCAATGGCATAGCATTCTTCATCAATTCACTTTCTGGTAAAGAGATGTTCTTTGATTGGCTAGCCATGTTATAACAACCATTCTGCTGAAATACCCATGTTTTCAAAAACCTAACTGCAACCACTACCATCCCATCCCCCCATATTCAAAGTCCATTTTACTAGGTTGTAAAAGCAGCTTAGATTAATTCTGCTGAAAGGGTGGTAGTTTAACGGAATGTGGAAAATTCTGAAGATCAACTCTAACTTTTCTTTATTCATCACTTTAAAAACCAATTCAATTGTTTCAGTTAATACTGAAATTAATATTTTAATTTGTTTAAGTGCAGCTGTAATTATGTTCATGGGGTCGTGATTTTTTTTTTTTTGCTAAATATGGTATGATCTTTTTTTAATGGTCTACCATCGGTCTTCAGTTTAATTACTTAAAACTGTTAAATTGTAAAGGCTTATTTAAGGGATTTCTGGTTAATGAATGATGCATTTTTGAGTACCTCTAGTGGAAAAGCGATTATAAATGATGATTGTGGTGATAGGATTATACTGCAAAAATTAGATAACTTTTACTTATCAGCATTCTTTAGAACAGTATTTTTCAAAGTAGCATCCATCAAACTGCAGCTTCCAGAATGACTTCAGCCTAGCTAATTAGAAATGCTGGGAATTGCTTTTCCAACGTATCTGGAGAGTCTTTCCAAAGTAGCCTTCTACTAATCAGGAGAAGCTCAACATTTTACCAAAAATAGATATCACAAGCAGACTGTGACCCAGTTTCTGCACATCTTGATCCAGAAACTAAGATTATTTCAGTCACATTTCAGTGAACAATGTGGGGAAAAGGTTTGGAGGCAAGAGGCAAACTAACTTCCATTTTTAAAATATTGTAGCTCATCATAAAAGGAGTAAAAGTATTTTTAAAGAAGCTATTGCCCACTTCTCAGTTTTTGAGCACACAAAAATAATTTTCAACAGATATTCAAGAGAAAATCTAAACCTATGAGGGAGTTAAGAGTTATTTTGTGTCCCTTAGAGAATTGATTCCATTCAAGGAGGGAATTGATTGCTTTAATGGCTTAAAAAGGATGTTGCCAACTCTGTTTTCTTTTTGTACCAATGTGACTTGGGTGCAGTGAAAATTCCTTCCTATATTCTCGAAGGAGAAATCTATATTTAGTGATTTGATCATCTCTGCTGTAGCCTTACAACTATAATCTCCTCAGATGAGAGAACTCCAGACCTAAGCAGCAATCATGCAGACTGAGGAACTGGCTGCATGTGGTTGCCTGAAGCTATTTTTCTGAGCCGGAGAGGAAACTTGAAGCAGTGGCAGTCCCTCTAGGTAAGGGGATGAATGTTATGCTACTCCTGGCTTCCCAATAGGGGGAAGATTTTGATGGATCACAGATGCTAAGCTTCAGCTATGTGGTGTTGGCTTTGAAGACATAACAGGGCAATGTACCACCTCATTTTCAGCTCTAGCTAGTGGCTGGTAGCCAAGATCCTTGGCTGCTCTGAATTCTCTTGAGAAGTGACAAATTAACCTTAATGCCAGAAATAGGCCAGCCTGTGCACTCAGAAAGAAGGTTCCACTGTGGATCTCTGTGTGATTTATGCTAGGCTTACCTAAACTATGTTTCCTGATCCTCTTTATTCAGTGTAACTAAAGTGATTTAATGGTCACCTCTCAAATTTTCCACCATCTAATAGATATATTAAAAATGCAAAAGAATGAGTACATATTAAAATGTGAAAGCATTGTTTCAGGTCATTCTTTCTGATTAGGCTGGTCATTGGTCATGGATGCCTTGTCAAAAGTCCCTTTAACAAAAATCATATTAACATAATAAAATGTTTCTGGTCATGAAGTTAAATATTATGTTGAAAAGAAGAAAACAGAAAGTCTCTGAATTCTACTAGGAGGCATGAGTATGGGAGGGCTTTTTTTTTAATCAAGTAGCATATTCTTTTAATTCTGGCTTTGAAGATAACCTCTTGATGACTTGAGTATGATGGGATTTCAGCCTGTTCTGTTCCCAACACTGTGAACTGCTTTGCTTTTGCCTAGTAATACAGGCTAAGAGTTTCAGATTTGATCACTTATATTACACTAAGTTTTCAAAAGTATGTGAAACTTCCTATTTGTTTGTACCCAGTAGTAGAAAACAAGTAGTTTAATATTTAATTCATTTAATCCTCATGTATTTAATAATTTTTATTTTCTCTCATGAAAATCATACAATATGGTGGCAAATTTTATAGGCACTCTTGGAGTTACCTATGAGGCTTTTAAGATTGCAAACTTCTACAACAGTAGATTGTAGTTTGATGGAAAGGGCTAAAACCTAAAGCCAAATATGCCTCAGGGTTAAAGGGAAGACCCATGATGCAGTTGCTTTTCTCCTTCATCCCCCTTACATTGTCCTCCTTGAAAGTTACTTCTTTCTCAAAGTGTTGCCTGACTAAGAAGACCAAATTCCTTTCCTGTTATCCTCCTTTGCTCTGATGGTGATGATACTCCTGTGGCTACAGTCCCCTATTACATTTTGACTTTGTAATGTCATCAGGGTGATGACAGCTGTATGTAGGATTATGATTTGCATTACACTTCTGCAGAGCCAAAATACTGTAAGGGAGAGATTTACTGCCTAGCACTGCAGTGACTTTATTTCCAAAACAGGATCCTTGTCAACCTCTTAAAGAGATATCTAGCTTTACAGATTAACGTAACTAATTCCCCTGGATTTTTTTTTCCTTGCCTCCAAATTTTTGATTTATCTGTGTCTTCAGTGTTTTGCCAAATAGTGTGCTTGGATAAATCTGGCTGTAGTTTTTGTTTTAAAATAACAGCATTGAAATTGTCTTTAAATAAAAGCAAGGATGGTATATTTCATTTTTCTGAGTGCTGTCTTTGTTCATTAAAAAAAGCCTTTGGTCTTTCAAAATTGTACTGCAGTGCTGTGTTATTGAGCTAGTAGTCTTCTGATTTTATATGCCATTGAATTCATGATCAAGAAGACCAAACTGGACAGGTTTGATGACTCTCATTCCCTGCAGTTTGTTTGTCATTTGATTCCTTAGCAGTAAAAACTGGGCATTTTACTGAAAGAACAAAACTTGTCTGGTTTGTTGTTGTCGTTGCTGCTGTTGCTGCTGCTGCTGCTGCTTGAAATCAGATTATGCTGGGAGGTTGGATTGCCTAGCTGATTTTCTTGTGTGCTTCTTTCTTTCTTCCCTTTCTTTTTGCCAGAGCCAAGTTGACGCTGCTGAAAGAGATGCTGGCCGGTTGTGGGGCAGGGACCTGCCAGGTGATTGTCACTACTCCCATGGAGATGCTCAAAATCCAGCTACAAGATGCAGGCCGAATTGGTACCTTATTTCTCTCTCTCTCTCTCTACTTTGTTCATGTAATAACAGAAAATGTATCCAAAGATTCATAATAATGGGAGAAAGCTAAGAGAGCTCCTTCATGGGTAGAGGGACTTGAGGCAAGCTATCCCAACTTCAGATTTTTCAAAGAGAAAGATGCAGTTTTCCCAAACCAACCATTTTAGGCATCGATTTAGACTTAAATTTCCACCATATCCTGAAAATGGTCAGGACTGGAGTCATGGAAATAACAGGAGGACTTCTATAAAATAATGACAGGATGCCAGATTGGGAACACTGAATTATTGTTATTCTTTTTTTTCACCCATTGCAGTTGATAAAAGACTCAGCAGGTTACAATCACAATGTTATTAAAACATCCATGGTGCAATTCCACTTCTGCATAAGTAATCCCCCCAAAATTAAAATAATTAAACTAAAGATAGAAACAGCGAACAAATGGAAATAAATATAAGAAATGGATGATTATATTAAGAGTCAAAAAGATTCTTAAATAGCCCCATTTTTATTAGTTGAAGTCAATAATAAAGGGTAGGAATAAATTTGGAGTCTGACAAATTAGAGCTATGATAATGTCAGTTCCTCCTGTTTGTTTATGGAGAAGTCTTTTCTCTTTTTATCCAGACATGGGTGGTTTACCTCATGTATAGAACTTTTTAAATGAAACTAGATCTTTTTTAAGTATTTAAATAGTGGAGAAAAGACAGGAAAATAATAGCTTTATTGTGATTTTAAATTATTAAAGTGGAGAACTCACGCAAGGAATCAGTCACTCTTGATGCTTTTATTCAACTTTTTCTCTTTTTCTTCACTTGTACAGTTGCCTTCCAAAGCCCTAGAGGGTATTAGTTTTTCCTTATGCAAGTTTTATGTGCAACTCTTCTAGTTCTTCACACACACACACACACACACACACACACACACACACTTTTTTTTCTTGCGGACTGGTCTACTTCAAAACAAAACCCAGTACTCAACCTGTGTGTAGAGCAGGAAAAGGATGAATATGTGTACTCTGAAATGGTGGGACACACTTCACTTTCTATATTAAATGTTAATTTTACTGATTCAGGAACGATCCTCATTTTCAAATGGACACCTTCCAAGTGTTGGGCTGTGGGTCCCCAAGCCAACAATCCATAGTGCTTGTGGGAGCCACTTCCGCTTCCTTCTGGAGTGATGTTAGTGTGGGACATAGAGTTGAATGAAAAATGACTGCTATTGTTGGAGCTGAGTCAGCCATGCTGTTCATTTATTTCCTAAAGCCTCAGTCTAGTATAGACATTATGTCAAGCTAGACTGCTGTGAATGAGCACCACACTATATTATCTCTTTATACTTTTATTTGCCTTTGTTCCTGTCTCTGCATTTTTCAGTTCAAATAAGCTAATGCAGATTATTTTTAATATTATTATTATTATTTGCAGAAAATTGTCACTGTAGAACAAAGGTTGACATAAGTATCTTGGTTGCTCAGAAGCTATTTTAACTCTATACACTAGCTTTTGTAAGACTTCATGTAGCCTATTCTGTGGCAAACAAACAGAAAGATTACAAAGAGAGTAGTTAATGGGAAAAAGCAGAGGGTGTAGATCTTAAACATAAATTAAAATGGCTGCCCCTGATTTGTGCCCTCAGCTGATAACAGCAAAAATTCAGAGAGGGAAAAGTAAAATCTTTACAGGACTAAGATTGAGATTAAAGGTAATTTTCTGGTCTGACAAGATCATAAATTTGTCAATACAAAGCTTCCTAAAAAGCATCTGCTTTTCCTGAAGCAGTTAAGAAACAAATTTCAGAAGTGATTAGAAAAGGAATTATATAAACCCAGTGCCCTTTTAAAGGAACTGACTATTGTTTGTACAAGTTGTCTCTTTCCTGACTTTTCAGAGTTCTAAATCTGTAAGAGACTGTCTAGCTCTTCATTCCACTGTGGTTGTTGGCTCCACTTTTTGTGCTAACATCTTCAGTTTGTTGTTTCTTTCCCAGAAGTCTTAATTTATTATTTTTAAATATGGTTTTAATACACTTCAAAAATATTAACATTTATTTTATTTTTTAAAAATCATAGTTGCTAGTATAATATTGTGTATAACCTAAACAGCATCTTAACTGTAACAATTATAACTATATTAGTAATGAATGCAGGACTATTGTAAGTTATTATGTAAAATATATACAAAGAGCTAAATATGAAACTGTACAAAAAGCTATGTAGTGGAAAAAAGGGGGGAAGCAATTCTAAACTACCTAAGTAAAGAAAAAAGAAAGGTAACTGCCCAAAAAGGAAAAGAAAAAAATTAAACAAGAAATGTGAAATAACACTAAAAACAAAAACAAAAATCTACACTTACATTGTATCTAACTATACAGGAGAGGGAAGTTGAATAACAACGAAAACAATGTATCAAGGCTGCTAAAGTATATAATTTTAATTTTAACAGCATGATCCAACTTTTAAATAATGAATTAAACCTCGACCTTATAAAGGTAGTCCTCGACTATACGACCATTTGTGTAACAATGATTCACAGTGATGATATCCTTGGAAAAAGTGATTTATGAGATGTAGTTGCAGTTACGACTGTCTCACACACATACCCACACGGTCACTTGATTGTAATTCACATTATCTGGAAACTGGCTCATATTCATGATCATATGTTGCATCCTGTAGTCATGTTCATGATTTCTGATTTTTTTTGCCTATTTCCAGAAAAAAATAACCATTGGGGAAGCTTAATTTGTTTAACAACCGCATGATTGTCATAAAATTGGATCAAACTTCGACAAAAATTTTGATCACACATCTGTGGTTGTACGTTGAGGATTAACTATACAATAATATTATCCAGCTAATTCAAAGGCTGAGTATTGACAGTTTTATTAAACCAATATATAAAGTCTCAGGAATAGATGGTTCCACCACAAAATCGCGGAGGACAAAATCGCGCTCGACGAAAGTGCGCATTTGACGTCATCACAGCGCGACGAAAACATCGCGCTGTGATTGAAAAATGTAAAAATAAAGCTAAAACCTTACCCTAACCCCCCCAAACCTAACCCTAAACCTAACCCTAAATCTAACCGTAAATCTAACTCTAAACCTAACCGTTAACGTAACGCTAAACCTAACGCTAACCCTTAACCTAACGCTAAACCTAACGCTAACGCTCTAAACCTAACCCTAACCCTTAACCTAACCCTAAACCTAAACCTAACCCTTGCCTTTATGTGAATCGGCTTGCTTTAATTTTAATTTTATTTCAATTTTTAATTTTTTTCGTCGCGCTGTGATGACGTCACATGCGCGCTTTCGTCGAGCGCGATTTTGTCCTCCGCGCTTTTGACGGGTCACGGAATAGATATTCTTCTTTCATATCAGTCCAAGCTTATATACAGTAGAAGAAAAAATTCCATAGATAGAAGGATTCTAGGTCTTTCGAATATAGGTTTTCCAGGAACCTGGTTCATCATAATGGTAATAGCTAACCAATAAAAAGTTATATGAGCATACCCTTAGAATATGTACCAAAGTAGTCTTTGAATAAGAACAAGTAAAATTCTTATATATCTATGGAGATTCTCAGTCATCCAGTTTGTCCCAAAGGTGCTTTTTCAAGAAACAGCTGGACTTTCTGCTTAACCAGAAAGGTTGCCTTTTGAAAAAGCACCTTTGGGACAAGTAAAATTCTTGTGTCTTCTTCTCTATTTATTCTGAGTTTAGAGAAGAATACCTTTTTAACAGCTTAACCATCTGTTGTGGTTTCCACTTGTGCTGCATCCTCAGACTAAAATGGAAGAATCTAAGTGGTTTTGCTGTTTTGGTTTCTCTGCAGCTGCTCAGAAGAAGTCAATGATAGGACAAGCTCAGCTCAGCCCATCATCCACCGGCACTGGAGCTGCAGAGTCAGTGGTAGAGACGCGAATGACAGCAATGCAAATCACAAGAGATTTGCTTCGGAGCAAAGGCATTGCAGGACTGTATAAAGGACTTGGAGCCACGTTGCTCAGGTTGGCATTTTCTCTAGACACACACACAACCATTTCAGTGGCATGTGTGTATTTAGCAGAGGTGGTATTCAGCAGGTTCTAACCAGTTCTGGAGAACCCGTAGCGGAAATTTTGAGTAGTTCGGAGAACCGGTAAATACCACCTCTGACTGGCCCTGCCCCATCTATTCTCTGCCTCCTGAGTCCCAGCTGATCTGAAAGGAATGGAGATTTTCACATTATCCTTCCCCTGACATGGCCACCAAGCCACGCTCACAGAACCAGTGGTAAAAAAATTGGAATCCCACCACTGGTATTTAGGTAAAAGGTCCTAATGATCCTGTGCTCCTTTGAGCACAGTGACTTGGCTCTATCCCTGTTCAAAAGAAATCATGTGTTTCTATCAGAAATGTTGTATTTATTATGTCTGAGGTATTTCTAAAATTGTTACGAATCGCTACTGCCTGCTGCTGATTTGATTAGTCTCAGAAGATTTCTTTGCATGTAAATTGGAAGCAAGAAAATATTTTAGAACAGAAGAAGGGACTTGGCTGGAAAGGGCGGATCTAAATGAGCAGCATTACCTTCGCTTGAGTCTTCATTCAGTCAGGAAGGCCAAAAATGTGCCAGGGATGCTCTGTGGAGTAACTTAATGGAGCTAAATGCAAGTATAAAGTGAGAAACAGAATTACTTTCTCAATGCACACATCAAATAGTTATAATGAACATGTGTGTGGACAACTAGTGCTATTATAGGACAGAAACTATAAGAAACAGCTTTTCAAAAATCCCAGTCATTGTGTGCCTCTCTTCTTGTAGGGATGTCCCATTTTCCATTATTTATTTTCCACTGTTTGCCAACCTGAATAAACTGGGGCAGAAGAGCCTTGATGTCAAGGCTCCTTTCTATGTCTCCTTCCTGTCTGGATGTGCGGCAGGCAGCACAGCAGCCGTAGCTGTCAATCCTTGTGATGGTAAGTACTTTTATAGCATTCATTGGGGGGTGCGGGGGCTGGAAGATCCATCAACATTGCTGGCTATGGATACTGAGAGAAACAACCAAAACAAAAACAGTAATACAAACATTTAAAAACTGTAATTAAAATAAGCCCTAAGCGTTTGGAATATTTTAAATCAAAATTGGCTTCCACATATCAAAGGCAAATTTGGAAAAACCTTGTGCTTATTGGCAGATTAACATCAGAATTCTGCTGTGTTAACACTGTCTGGTATATTAGCACAGCAGAATTCTGATCTTCATTTGCTAATGAAGACAAGATTATTGGGATAATTTATACTCGCTATTCCCGAGAAAAGCAAAGAACCAGCTAAGGCAATCCATGTGGAACAAAGGATTAACTCCAGGCTATCTGAAGCCTCCACATGACTTCCTCTGAAGCATCAGAGATTTCTCAAGGAGTTGGCTTACACATGTTGAAGTCTATACTTCTCAGGAATCATCCGTTCAGACGCAGTTTATTGAATAAAATTTAGATTACAAATGGTTAGTCTTTTGATGTAAGCCAGAAAAGACATACTAACCATGAATACTAACACTTTAGATCTAACCCTAATCCTAAATTCATTTTCCTTGGAAAAGCAATTTTCCCATATATTTTGCTGGGATCCACAAACTATTCCAAAGGAAAAGTTGTCAACATCTCTTCCCTTAGAAAATCTCTAAGAGTACATCATTAACAATACTATTCAGCCATGACTCCATGTAGACCTAATCTGAACCCTAACCCTATTTTCATTTTGATTAGCAAAGAGATTTTTGACTGTATTTTACTGTAATCCACAAACAACACCAAATGAAAAGCTCTTGCAGTCTCTGATCTTAGAAAACGGCTAAGAATCTATGCCTACATTGTTTTGGGACATGATTCCAAATAGACCTAACTCTAACCGTACGTGTAGCTTCATTTTCATTGGCAATTAATAATTCCCATGTATTTTACTGTGATCCACAAACAAATTGCAACAAAAAGCTGTCACCATCACTTTCCTTAGAAAATCACTAAGAATATACAATTTCCCTAACAATACTTTTCTGCCATGACTTCAAGTAGGCCTAACCCTAACCCGAGATTCATTTTTATTGGCATTGGGATTTTTCCACGTATTTTAGTTTGGTCCACAAACTACTCCAAAAGAAAAGCTATCAACATCCTTTTCCTTAGAAAACCCATAAGTATCCACCCCTAGCATTAATTTTTTGCCATGAGTTCTAACCCTAGATTCATTTTCCTTGGTAATGGAATTTTCCCATGTAATTTACTGTAGGCCACAAACAACTCCTAACGCAGAACTATCAACTTTCCTTAGAAAACCACTAGAAAACTATCCCTAGCATTATTATTTTTTGTCATGACTCCAAGTAGACCGAACCCTGACCGTACTTTCATTGGCAGTGGAATTTTCCCATATATTTTACCGTGGTTCAGAATCAAATCAGAAAGAAAATCTGTCAATGTTGTTTCTTTAGAAAACATCTAAGAATCTATCCCTATCATTACTTTTTGGACATTATTCCAAGAAGAATTAACCCTAGATTCATTTTCCTTGCTAATGGGATTTTCCTATGTATTTTACTGTGGTCAAAAAACAACTCCAAATGAAAAGCTATCAACATTGCTTTCCTTAGAAAACCTCCAAGAATGTATCCCTAACGTTAATTGTTAGCCATGTTTCCCAGCAGACCAAACACTAACCCTAAATCTAATTCTAAGCCTAACTTAGATTCATTTTGTTTGGCAATGGGATTTTCCCATGTATTTTACTGTGGTCCACAAATAACTCTGAACAAAAAGCTGCTAAGAATATTCCCTATTAATGCTTTTTCAGTCATTACTCCAAGTAAACCTAACCCTAACCTTAGTTTCATTTTCTTCGGCAAGGGTTTTTTTCCTATGTATTTTATTGTGATTCAGAAACAACTGTGAACAAAAAGCTGTCAACATCTCTTTCCATTGAAAACCTCTGAGTGTTAGGTTCTGAAACTCTTACTTACCCCTTCTTTTATTTTTACTTTTCAGAGAAGTAGGGAGGTTCCCTTCTGAAATGGCTCCCACTCCTCTTTTCCTTTTGCAGGCTGAGATGCATTTACATGAGGATATCTAGGCTCAACTCTTCCTTCTGTCTCCCAGTCATTCACACACAAATTCCTCCTTGTCAAATAATGTATGATTAGTTCTAAGAAGAATGTTCTAAATCAAGATTAAATATTGATATGTTCTTGGAGTGAGAATTGATAAGATCTTTTCAAGTACAGCTTTGATTGATTGAATAAAAGTATCTGTAACAATTGAAAAACTTGCAAAAAATAACTTGACACAAATTAAGGCACTGATTATAATAAACTTTACCACTATATATTTCTGCAGTAATCAAGACAAGACTTCAGTCCTTGCAGAGAGGAGTCAATGAGGACACATATTCAGGGATAATAGACTGTGCCAGGTAAATTATCTCTGTCTGAAGGATGTTGTTAAGGAGTAATTAACAGAGGATTAGCAATGGAAGGATAGTATCTTGAGAGTGGTTGGCATAAAACTTGCTATTGCTTCAGCAAGCAATCATAGAATGATCCAACTATGGCAACAAAAGAACCAACCTCTATGGTGATGTCCTCCACATTACAACTGGTCCAGATTTAGGCTGTTATCCTTGTTGTCTGTTGAGACCTCAATGATTTGGGTCATATCCATGGTTACCATGGTGATCCTTAACCACCCCATACTCCGTGTCACTCACAAGAAGCTAAACCCCAAGAACTAGCAACCACAGAGGCTGAATGGCTAACTCAGCAATAGAATTCAGGCAGAATTCTTGCTACAAGCATGGAGGCCAGTACAATAGTAACAAACCCAATGGCTCTCTGAAGGCCATCTTGAAGGGGTCTATATCTGATTATCTCCAGAGCAGAACTTCTGAAACCTTTCAATTCCTTCTGGATTGCAATTGTTATCCCCATACCCTACCCCATTTCATGGTTGGTGACAGACCTGAAACCTAGGTGGACTCATGTTCAAGAGAGGTGCTTCCTCCTCTGGGCCTCTTCCCAGAGGAGGTGTGTAAACCTGATATGTAAAATGGTTGATCTGATACTGGCTTGGCATGTTTGCTAATTCCAGACAGTATGGTTTGTAAGCTATGTTTTGTGGATTAATGCAATGTATTCAACAAACTCATATTAAAACCAGTCATGGTTTAAGATAATATTTGAAGCCAGCAGTGATTTCATCTCTTTTCTGTGTGTCTTTTTCTAGGAAAATCTGGCGTAATGAGGGTCCCTTAGCCTTTTTTAAGGGGGCATATTGCAGAGCCTTGGTCATTGCCCCACTCTTTGGTATTGCACAAGTTGTCTATTTCATCGGCATTGCTGAATTCTTCCTCGACATGTTTCCAAGGCATCAGGATTAACCTCTCACCCTTCTTCTCATCCAATTGGAATTCATCATAGTATTTTTGTCATTGTGATGTCAGAGCAACGGCACAAAGGGTTCCAAGCAGTAATAGTGGGAATGAATGTTGTCTCTAAAGTTATTTTTCCTCATATCAACATGGCCCTGAGGAGGGATACCTAAATAGTCATATCTGTTTTTTAATTATCAATTTTAAAGACACTGCTTAACACAGACTGTCCAACTGGCCTGTTGTTCCTCTTGTCTAGTGGAAGATGAGCTGCCTCTCCCCTTTTCTGGAACTGCCAACAACTCAAGAAGGAGCAAAAGAACAGAATGTGTTTCCATGCCTCTATTCTTGGGGTTAAGTCTCTGGGGAAAAGAATCGATTGGTACCCAATAAAAGGGAAGTCAGTTTGACCCAGACAATTACTGAGATCAAAATATTTGTTTTTAGATGAGTCTCCTAAACATTCCTTCTCCAAATTAGCTGGACTTAATGAACTTTTAAATATTAAGAAAGGGAAAGCTGCATCTTAATGTTTTGATTTTATGAAATGATCACCTTCATAATAGGTCCATGCGGGAAAATGTACTCAGGACAACTGTGCGTTTGCCCTCTAAAACCTCATCTTTTGGAAATGTCCAGGTTCATGAATTACCTGTGAGCCATGACAGTTGGGGGAAACCAAATTATTTGAGGGTTTGTTTGTTTTTTAATGCTGGATAAAACTCTAGTCTAGTAACATAAATACTCTTCTCTTTCAGCCTAAGATGCTGCTCTCCATGCTACTTTTCACCCCATCCTGGGTTTCACATGTCTGTGTCTTTTAACTTGGGTATAGAATGTGTTTATTGCTCCCTTATTTTTGTTTGGGACCATAGCAAGACCAAAGGCAACTGAACTCTCTTGTGGCTGGTCAGTGCTACAAAAAAGGTGGAGAACAGAGCATGAGGAAGGAAAACCTTGTATGTTTCTTTAGACACACCAAAGTCAAAGATGTTTAACCTATATACCAGCAGATTATCATTTTTTCTCCTGAACAACAAATTGCATTTTTGAGATGCCAGTTTTTATTGTAAAGGGGAAGTTTGCATATTTATTATTTTCATAAAGTCATCCATGCATTTATGTTCTCATTTTAAACTGGTTTTCCGTTGTTTTTCCCTTGCATTTGCTGTTTCAGTGGAAAAAGTCATTCTGTTATTGGCTCTTTCTTTTTTTGTTCTTGGCTTTGGTTAATTCAGTCAGCTGCTTTTTTTTGATTATCCTTTTTGAATATCAACATTGGGAGACAAATTTTTAAAAAACAAAAGATTTTCTCTTTAAAAATTACAACACTTTTAGTCTTAGGGGACTGAAGATCCAATTTTTGGCATGTTTTTGCTTGCATTTTGGACTTCTTGTCTCTGCAGATTGCTTTAGTTGCTAGTATCTTCATGTCATTCTATAGAAAGAATTTTTATCACAGCTGTCTTCATTATTCAGAAATCTTCTTGGATTCCAAATCTGAATGTTAACTATGTTCATATTCCTTATGAGATCTTTTGAATAATAAGGATTTTTTAAAATGCAATTAATTTTTCTACTTGCTCTTTCAAATTCAGTGTAAAACCATGTCTGTTTTGGAAAATTAGTTGTAGGATTGAAGATGGTCAAATAACTGTGGGGCAGGTAAGACTGGTTTAGAATAGAAGCTGTATTTAATAATTTGTTTCCTGTGACACATATTTTTTCTTTACTTTAAGGTTTTTTTTATAAACATTTAATCATGATTTAAAACTTCTTTTGCAATATTTCTTTCACCCAGCTAATTAGATATCACTTCAAAAACAAAAACAAAAATACCGCCTTAAGGTTTCATTTTAAACCAAGAAATATAATGGCACATAATATTTGAATTCATTGCAACAATATATTTTGATATCAGAAATTACGCAAAAATGTGGGTTTTTAGGAAGCACAAAATTAGCATTAGTTGATGCACTTTAATAAGTAAAGTTTAGATCCATATTTTAATTAACATTTGGTTATATGAAAACTTTAAAAATATAATTGTCATTTTTAAAAAAAAGAATTAAATGTTTAATATCCTTTACAATAGTGTCTATAAGATTAACGGTCTGAGATTCTATCTTAATTCCAAGTAAACCTTTGCTTGGGTGAAAGCATGGATAAAGAAAATTATTTATACCTCAACTAGGGCCAGATTAATAAAATTGCCACTAGATTGCAGCTGCATGTTTTATCAGGCAGGTTTCCTGCTGAGTTGTGGGTCAGCAGTACTGCTAGAAAAGGAGAAAAAGCACTATTTGTGGGCAAGGAAAACTTGACCATGTCCCAGATGTAGTAAAATAAGGTGTCACTATTTCACTACTTCATATTATCTAGCAATGTAACACTTAACGCTAATATTTTTAAGGCATGCTTATGCTGCAGAGACAATCTAATTGGAGTGTAATTAATGTCAATGTTTGTCA
Organism: Thamnophis elegans; assembly: GCF_009769535.1. Classification (NCBI taxonomy): domain Eukaryota; kingdom Metazoa; phylum Chordata; class Lepidosauria; order Squamata; family Natricidae; genus Thamnophis; species Thamnophis elegans. Next base: position 76,636,984 of record NC_045541.1, on the reverse strand, counting down.
AAGGGGCTTGGGGCTCCGTGGAGCCATGGTTAGTTGGGTTCTTTTCTTGTAGGGAAATTGTGAATCACTTTGGTATTGACTGTCTCTTAGGTTTCTTGATTTCCAAAGGTTTACTTGCAAGTGCTCACTTTAAAAAGAAACCCTCACAATGTGACTTCAAGCATATTTTAAGTTATGGAAGTTTTTTGTCTTGTTTTAGCAGATTTGAGTTTTTCTACTTAAGGTCCAAGAGCTTTGACAGGCCTCTTGCAGCCTATGGTGACTTTTGCACATTCCATGTAACACAGTTGTATTTAGGATAATCTCGATAAAGCAAAAAGATTAAACTGACAATGAATTGCTTGTATTATTTTTAAATGTGTGATGCTGTGTGCTATTTAGCCTGTGACGACCAACACTGGATGACATTTGCAATGAAAATAAGATGATGTCCATAGGTGAACTCCTCTTTATTTTTATACAGTGAGCTTTCCATTGCTTCTCTTTATCAATCTGTATTTCAATATTTGCATGAAAGCACAGGAACTTGTTGGCAAGTCAAAGCTCTCTTAATTGTCTGTTTGGAAAAAGATGTGCTGGAAGTGAACATCTAAAAATGGCCTCTTGGTATAGTAGGGTTGGGGACTGCCTTAGAAGAAAACTGTGTAGGCCCTGCCTCTAGCAATATCCACCTAGAGTTTGGATGGTGATGATCATTAGGAAGGGAAATTGAGAACTGGTGTATATTAGACTGAGGTTGAATAGAAGTTAATGGTGTTGGGCTTTTAATTGAATAATGTGGATGTGATTTTGAGCTTTTTCTGCTTTTACTTTGGACATACAATGGAAGACAATGTGTACAACATAAAATGCATATATACATTCTGGTCTACATAAACTTGCTATCTAATACATGATATCACATTTTATATTCTTCCCCACTAGTGTAACATCAATATAAAGCTCAATCCTAGGTCTAATCATGTGCTGGTTAGTTGTCATTTTTAAAATTGTCTCTGACCACATTTTTGTCTGTACTCAGAGGGTACAAGTGGGTTAAACAGGTAATATGTCTTAGCCACTGCATGCTAACTGAGAAGCAACAAATTTTCAGTACTACGTTTCATTTACTAAATACGGCTTAAGTATTCTAGATCTTGTGCATAAGAGCTCAAAAAGGACTCTGGTTGATTAAATAATAGTACCATTAAACATGATAATAGCAAATGTAGGCTATTTGCTGATCCCTTCTCAAGTTCTAAAAATATAATGCTATTTAATTAAAATGGGCATTGTGGATTAAACATAATTTTAAAAGCTGGCGGAGGTGGGTAGGTGTCTAGAAGAGATTTGAAGGCTGCAATAATTTTCCTCCAAGAAAAATATCTCTACAGTCTTCTCACTTCAGACCTTTTCTGTGAATGCAAATCTGACATTAACTGCCATTATTAATATCTTAACAAATCTCAGCTTAAGCCTGAGCAATATAATGGGTGACATTAACAGGGAAAGGGCATCACAGGGTGACTTTTGTGTCCTTCTGACTAAAGCCTATTTCATGAAAGTTACCGCCCAGATACTCATTTAAGGGTATTCATTTTGTTAGTACTTCAAAATATTTTGAAGTAAAACTAGAGATAGACTCTCCTGTAAATTGTTGTGTAAGCTAAAATGAGCATACATTATTTACTCTGTGAGCGTCTACTGAAATCTTTTGCATTAGGAAGGTTTAATGCTGAAGATAACAAAATAGTAAAATTTGATTCTATACTTTCCATCTATCAATGATTACTTTTTGCCACAAAATATTATTAAGCAACATTTAAATACAGATAAAACCATCTTATAAACAAAGCAAATTAATAAATACAATCAAAACCCATTTGTGTCAGGTTTTCTTCTCGTATGCACTTTGTCCTCTAAATTTTAAAAGCAAATTCTGTGAAAATTACAATGATTTGTAATTAATGATTACAATATAACTGTAGAACTTGGGAAAAATAAAACATTAGCAGATTCATCTAATTAGGCATGATTCTGATTCACAGAAATCAGTGAACTTTTATTGAGTAACAGCAACAAAATATCTCTTACATAGGGATAGTTTCTGTACTTTAAATAATTCTTAGGGATGTTGGTTATATAAAGAGCTATTTTTCATAGAATCTATTATTCCTTTCTGAACAGTTATTTTCAGTAGACTTATCTGTAGACCATATTCCTAACCATTAACCAAATCTAGCTTCTTCTTTTTGACACAATTTGTCCCAAGCCAAGCCAAGACATTTATAATACAATCCTGTAGATCTCTCACTGGAATTATTTCTGAATTTAAAGCTAAAAGTCCCTCATGCATCAAATATATGTTTATTAAAAGATACATTTGTCGATTGCCTTTTCTGAAAACTCAGGCCTTCGTTTAACATGATTTTTTTTAAAATTAGGAAATTCTAGCTTTTATTCCCCTCACAAATACATAGTAGCTCCTGTATGTAACATTTTGTCAAAAGTCTTTATCAGTGAAGGTCAGATTTTAGACTTCATATTTTAACAGTATAATTTTGAAAGCTAGTAGATATACTGTATTATAGCAGAGTATGATCTTTTTTCTTGTGCAGCTTTGTCTTCCCACCATGTTAGATGGGAAAATGTTATCATAATCTCATATCCTCCTTTGCAAGTGCTTAGTGCTTATGGTTCTGTTGTCAAGAAGAGAGAGTTTTGGTCCAGAATAACCTGCATCTACAGGCAGGGGTGGGCTTCAAAAATTGAAGCAACAGGTTTGCTGCCCCAATCCTGGGTGGGCATGGCTTTGGTAAGCGTGCCCTAGTCGGCCTCCTGCACCACAATGGAGGGGGGGCTTTTTCACCCTCCCCAGACTCCAGAGGCTTTCCTTGAGCTTTCAGGAGGGTGAAAATTGCTTCTCCCGGGCTCCAAAGGCCCCCCAAAGGCTGGGAACAGGCCTGTTTTCAGACTTCCAGAACCTCCAGTAGGGCCATTTTCCCCCTTCCCTGAGCCTCTACGTGGGCCCTGCACTTACCTGGCATGATGAACGGGCCATGTGGAGACTCCTGGGCTGGGAGGGTTGGGTGTGGCCAGCCAGAGGTGGCATTTGGGGATTTGTCAAATGGGGCAGAATCCCAAGTAGAGGATCGCCTGAACCCGTGCGAACCCCCAGCAGCCCACCCCTGTTTACACGGTAGGATATAAGCATTGGATAAACCGATGAAATGGAAGGTGATTTCTGCTTTGAGCTAAAAAGCCTATGGATGTAGCAAATGTCTACAGAGATGCTAATACTCTAGGACAGTGGTCCCCAACCCCCGGTCCGCGGACCGGTGCCGGGCCGTGGAGTACCTGGCACCGGGCCGCGGAAGCCGGGTGTTAGCTGTCCCAGGCGGCCGCGCTGCGGGGAAACGGAAGCCCCGAGAACAAAACAGGCGTCAACGCAGAGAACGGGAGCCTCGCAGAAACAGCCCTTCGGGCGCTTCCTCTGCAGCCGGAAGCTTCAGCGGCCAAGGCGGCTCCGCTTGAAGAGGCTCTTCGAAGCTTTTTCCGGCGCCGAGAGGAGGGCTAACCCGCCCTCCCTAGCCAGGGCTCCGGCTTCGCCACATGCGATGCTCGGCGCATCCCCCGCTGCTGCATGGCCTGCGAACCCCGGCAGCTCCGCTTTCCGGCTGCAGCGAAAGCGACAAGGCACCTGCCGAGCGGCCCCAGCCCAGTTGGCAGCGGGCATACGGTCCCAGCCCAGCCAGCCTCATCGCAGCGAGGGGCTCTTAGGGAAGCCGCCTTGCTCGCCCCCCGACCGGCTAATTTGCAGGGCGAGGCTTCCCCGGATGCAGTCCCGGTGACTTCCCTTCGGCTCGTCGGAGCTGCCCCGCGGCCAAGAAGTAGCCGGGAGGGCGGCCGCGGCTCCCCTGGGTGAGGCCTGACTGTGTCTCAGGAGGCGCCCATGCGAGCATGGCTCAGCCAGCAGCCGGGCGGGCCTCCGGAAGCACTGGCGTTCCTCTTCAGTGGGATCGCCGAGAGGCCGAGGGCAGAGCCACTCCCTTCCTCCCCATGGAGCCCACCTGGGGAGGGGGCGAGGAGGGAACCGCCGCCCGTCCCGGCAGGTGGGGGTGGCGGTTCACCGGGGAGATGATCCGGAGGTAAGCACGGCTGACGACCACGCCCGCCCACCCACCTCCTTGCGGGCCACTTTGGCCTCGGCGTGCCGGAACTTGGACACCCTGAACAGGCTCATGCACCTTTCCCCGCACCTCTGAAGGACGCCGACCAATGACCGCCCTCTGGGCTAGTGCCCAGAACCGCTTCGCGGGAGCCCTGTGGGCGGAGGTGGTGGGCAGGCAGGGGCGCAGGGTCGCGAACAACATCCCCCCACCCCTGCGCGCGCTCAGCGGGCCACGGTAAAATTATCAAAGGCTGACTGGTCCGCGGCGATAAAAAGGTTGGGGACCACTGCTCTAGGACATATGTCCAGAGCTTTGGATAGAGGATAGCATTGACCTTCAAGGACATGCCGTGGGGCAGAATGAAAATAGGAGTTCAGCAATGGGAGGAAGAAAATAAATAAAGAATTGGAAAGCCCATGGGAACCAATGGACAAAGAGTTCCAGCTCACTTTCTCTGTTTCAAAATTAATAAATAATGGAGTACATTTGTTTCTGAGTTGACTTGAAAGACTTTCTGAATGTGTTGCTATTAAATCCATCTGTACTGTAAAATCAGTACAGTTCATTAATTCCTCCCACCATCAGATCTTCTGTTGCTATAATGAATTTATAAATTAAATTCTGGGTAGACCTGATACTTCCCCCCCCAATCAAAATTTCTGCTATAAGACCAGATGTAATGTTAATTAGGAAATGCAGATTTCCCCTGATCAAATTCTGTGTTCTGTGCCATCTCTCCCTCTGTTCATCCATTAAATGAATTTTATCAATTGTTTCTCAATTATGGTTTCTTTGCATCTGGATGTCTGCATTCATTGGAAAGTACCTGACATTGAGGCTTAGTTACCTAAAAAAAAGTGAATCAGAAGAAGGAATATAACATTTAGGTACACCCAGAGGATAACAATATCTCTGGGATCCACACTAATAAAGGAGCATGATGAAAAGACAGTGGTATTGGTAACATCTAGATCAAGGAAGGAGATAATTTAAAACAATCTCACTGCTGATTTGAACCAAGCTAACAAGGCTAACAAAATGAGGAATTCAAAACCTTGTTTAATCTGATGCAAACTACACAAACAAAAAGGCATAAAAATAGTACAAAATCATTAAAGTTGGTCATGAAATGTGTGTTGCTAATCCTTGCTGCTACACTACTGAAATTTAACAGTGGTTCCAGGACCACATATAAGATCTTGCTAAGGAATGGGTGCCCAGATTTGGATCTCTGCTCTAGACGTTGGTGTGATATTAACACAAATATATGAATTCTCTTGTTCCCTTATTTTTTGATTAGGGCAGGGATTGCAATAGCATCTGTGGAACCTTAATATTGAATAATGTTTAAACATTTCTAAATTTGGGAAGACTTTGCTATTGAAAGTCTTGCAAGATTTAGGGTAGTTGGACGCAACATTTCATGTAAGATACTGGAGTTATCTTGTGAGATCTTGGATATGATAATCATTGAACTTTGCAGATATTTATCATTATTGTATTACCCTTGTTAATGCACCAGTGCCTTTGTATGAAATAGTGCCTGGAAAAATTTCCAGTTGATACACTTCACAATGCAACTTAACATTTTGATGACATGACTGCTGATGGAGAGGTTAATTTGAATGTTGTTTTCCCAACATAATTTACTGAAATCTTTGAGATTTCAGTCAATATTTACTATGAAATTCACCCTATTGAGGAGGGAAAAAATCCAGTTATTTGTATTTGATTTATAAAGGATACTAATGTTTAAGGTGCTATAAGATTCCTTGTTACTTTTACTTCTTCAAAACTTTCTAAGGTAGTGCATTGTGCTGGTACTATGAAATGGATTGTAATACTTGATATGTATATTACAGCTCTGTTGTATAAATACAAAAAAAGCTAATTAAGCTATTAAGAATCCTGTTATGTTACTGTGCAGTAGCTTACAATATATTCTTATGACATGAAAAGGAAGTAAATAAGGTATCTGTATGATAAGGTTGCAATTTTCTAGAAACATGGGATCAGTTGGGAAGATTAAAATTTAAAATTCCCATTTTTCTGGTGAAACCTGCCATATGAGAGTGGGAATTAATATTTTATAGCTTTATATTGTGTCACTGTAATCTTAGAAGGAAGTCTAAGAAAGTCAACTGCTTGAACCACTGAGAGTCTGAACAAAATGACGAATGGGATATACATTTACAATTTTTAAAACTATGTTTTGATCACATTTTGATCATTGGTTGTTGCAAATATTTTGGCCAGTGAATGTGTTTTGAATATAAAATTAAGACATACTTGAATTCAATCTGAAAATTTAAATGGCCTGTTAAATATGTGAATGATGCTTCATCATCCTTCTTGCAAGAAAAGGGAGACCTTGAAAATCAGCTTACTTTTCATTTTTAAGTATGGATTTTCAGTTCCATCTGCTTCCTGTCATAGTCTATTAAGACAACTCAAAGTTATAGCCTGATTCATTTGTATTTTTTTCGTCCTCTGCCTCCTCCACCTGTCCAAGCATTGGCATCTGAATGGACTACAAAGCATTTTTTGTGTTCTGTTCCTTGCCATCTTCTTTATGGCATTGCCATGTCCTTCCTTGTGGCCCTGAACAGAACTCCATTGCTCAAATAATCTTCCAATTCTCTATATATCCTATATATAGAGAATTGGAAGATTATGTAAACTGCTTAGAGAGGGCTGAAAGCCCTATGAAGCGGTATATAAGTCTAACTGCTATTGCTATTGCTATAATTTACTTGCTTCTTCTTTGACCTTGGATTTAAGAAAAAAATAGTGTTGGTATTTTTTTTATGCAACTCTTCTGATGCTGCTTGTACCATGAATAAGTTTCTAGTCTATTTCATGTGAGACACTTGCTTTAAAAGGGGAGAGATTGTGAGATGCATTGCGCTTTTTTTAAAAAAATGAAAGAAAATCATACAACCTTGTAACCTCCGCATGTTACAGACTACAGCAGTTATCCATAGCCATAAAGGATATTCACTTGTGCCATTTAAAAGAGGGAAAGACTTAGATTTAAGTCCATAGCAGAAGACATGTCATTTAGCTTTGCTATAAGAAATGTTAGTTAAATGTCATAATTTTAGACCAAATATGACTATAATGGCAAACGCCCACCATCTGTCCCAGTGATAATCCATAGCATTTCCCCAGATGTTCCAGCGATCTCCTTAATCCTGTTTATCTATGTTGGCTTCCTATTCTTCTGCTTCCTTCAGCCTTGCCAAGAACAGGGTTTTTTTTCACCATGCATTTGAATCATATGCCCAGCTCCCAAGTTTCTGCTTCTGATCATTGTCTCAAGGGAACAGTCTTTATTTTCTTTAGAACAGATTGGATTGGTTCCCATTGCTGTCCAGGGTTCTCTCAGTAATAGTCTCCAAATCCATAATTTGAAGATGTCTATTTTTTTACTTTCAGTGCTCAGCTTTAACAGATTAACATATCATTGGAAAAAAACACTGCTGTTCTGAATTTTAATGGCATTAGAGTGTGCTTATCCTTCATGAACTTGTTAAATTTGTCATTATGTTCTCATTACAATTAATTTCTTTTTTTTTACTTCTCCAGCACACAGTCTATACATTCTTGAACAAAAGACAAAACTATTTCCCACGATCTCATTCTTCCCATAAACTATAAATTGTCCAAATATGCAGATTGGCATTACCTTTATCTTAATGTTTAAGAGTAACCCTGATTATTTACTCCCTGTTTGTAATTTCATAATATTTTCTTCTATGTCTTCTTTAGTTTCAACACAACATGGCAGTGCCTGTCTATTTTAAATTATTACAAAAAAGTTTTGATCTCTGTTGTCATCTCTTCTAATTCTGCTACTTTTATTATTTGTTAGACAAGTTCAACAACAGCATTTTTGTCTCAATCCTGTCCCTACTCAAACTGGCAACATTTTCCAAACTCAGTTTTCCCATTAATGAAAAATATGCAGTAAATTCTTTTGCTTTATTCATAAAAGGCTGACTTCCAACTTTACATGTAGTGGCAGTTTTGATCATTGGGGGTAAGGGGAAAAAAAACCTGAGAGATGGGTTTTTTCAAGAGGCAACTGGACTTTTTGGTTTTTCGTTGAAGACTTTTCGCTTCTCATCCAAGAAGCTTCTTCAGTTCTGATTGGATGGTGGTGAATGGAAGGATTTATATTTCTTGCAGACAGCTGTTCATTTGGATCCTTTTGCAGAGTCATTGAGGCCACTTGGAGGTTTGTATGTGTCCTCCAAGGGTAGAGAAGACATTTCATTAGCTAATCTGTATTTGGTGCAAATTTTTCTCAATAATTGAATTTTTTTGTCCTCTTACTCCAAAACTAGCTGGAATGTAGAGACTCTTTTGGTAGAAATTTCCACAAAGTAGGGGATAGAAAATTTTGAATAACATAAAAAGCTGCAAGTCACCCACACAGCATACTGTATAGTACAAAAATAACTAAAACAATAATATCTCCCCATCTCAAAACAATGAGTTGGATTCATCATGACAAATTTTGGTCCTCCCCTGACTCTCTTGTTTAAATACTAAGTTGCTGCTAATTGAGCGCGAGAGAAATAGAGGCAGACAGAAGGACAGGCAATATATTCAGTTTTGCATGCCAAGCCTGCCTAGAGAATAGCTCTGTTTTTAGATGCAAGGATGTAACTGAGTTACAGCTTCACTGAGAAATAACAAGCATATGTAGACATCTCCAAGGACTGTTTTTATTTCTGATCAGCTGAGTTTTATAGGTCGGTCTTCACAATGTTAGAATTGTTTCTCTGTCTAGAGATGAAATCAAATGTCAGTAATTAATAGGCAGCAGCACACTTCTGCTGGCTAGTTTTGAGACATTTCCATATAATATTTTCCCCAGGTTGCTGTGAACTGTGTTTTGCAAAGACATGTTGGCCAATAGGTTTGTACCCACAGGTTCGCTCAGCTTTACTCTCACAAAAAGTGTGATGGCTGAAAGGATAAATATCTCACTTATCTTTCTTTCTAATCTTCAGGGTAGCCTAAGTGCCTTAATGAAATCCTCTTCACCCACACCATGATTGGCTGTTGCTTAATTGTTTTTAAAGGACCATCCATTGCAAAACAAGTTAGGAAGAGCATTTGGAACAAAGTTACTGGAATTCCTTCCAACTTTAATAATAATTCCGCCCTCATGATGAGAGATTGGCAGCATTCTGAGCAGCTGCCCAACAGCCTTTGTCATAGAGATGCATGGGAGGAGTTATAGGTAGACCTTGACCACAATTGAGCCCAGAATTTATATTGTTAAATGAAACATTTGTTAAGCGAGTTTTGCCCTATTTTACGACCATTCTTGCGAAAGTTGTTAAGTAGATCACTGCAATTGTTAGTAACACAGTTACTAAGTGAATCTGGCTTCCCCATTGACTTTGCTTGTCAGAAGGTCACAAAAGCAGATCAGGTGACACTGGGATACGTCATAAATATGAGCCAGGTGCCAGGCATCTGAATTTTGATCATGTGACCATCAGGGTGCTGCAACGGTCATAAATGTGCAAAACGGTCATAAGTCACTTTTTTCAGCACCGCTGTAACTTTGAATGGTCACTAAATGAACCATTGTAAGTCGAGGACCACCTGTATTCTGCAAGATTTTTCTTCACAGCTCTGGTTTGGATCATGCCCATTTTCAAACTCCATCTTTCTTTTGCTGGCTTATTTGCCTACATCAAACTTGATCCTATTGGTTCTTCTTTTTTTAAAAATTAATTACTGACAAAATTCCAAGACCCTTTATATAATTTCTAACTATCTATGTAGTTGGAAAGCATGAAAAGCAACATTTCAGGAAGTGGCTTTGTTTATCTCAATCACAAACTATAGTCAATGCTGTGTGTGCCTCACTATTCAGTCCTGGAATATAGATTTTATGTTAGTATCCAATAAAAGTGTGTTTAGCCTTTATTTAGGGTATATCTGGATAATTTTTAAAGTTCTGAGAGAGCAGCTGGCTCTTGTATGTTCCATTTTTTCAACCTCTTTTTGTTGATCTGAACTGGAAATAGAATTCTGGCTTATAAAAAAATATTGTATGTAAAGCTATATAGCAAGCCTCAAAATATATCATACAGAGTCTTGGCAAATGAATGGATCTGATAATTTTCAGCATAAATTGATCTCTATTCTGTGACCTGGAGTAATTAACAAGAGTTTGTGGACCTTAGAATCCATTTTCTATGTTCCACAAAATGCCATGAAGCAGATACAAGGGCCAACATCTATGCACCTGACAGGTCTGTGAACTAAAACAATATTTCTTGCTCCCATTTGAAACTAGGTTATTCCAATAAACTGAGCAAGTACTGAAAACAAGTGTGAAAGGGGACAGAGGCCGCTTGTTAAATGATGGTGAAAATGCTCATTTTATAAGTCTGCCTTTGTGAAAACTGGCGGACTTCAGGCATCCATTTTGTGTTACGTATGTACGTAGTGATCGCTGAGTGTAAGGTCGTCTTTGGCATGCAAAGTTCAGCTTTTTTTGTATGGGGCTGTATTTTTGTGCAAAAATGCACATTGTTGGAGATTCCCGATGGTTCCAGTTTTTAATTGTGCTTACACCTTATGCTTTTGTGGAGTGGCAGGGTGGGGTATCGCTTTTATTTTTGAACTTATTTTTTACAGGTTTGTCACCAACTCTCCTTGTTGCAGAGTTTGTTTGAACCCAGTAGCACAAGTTTTCCTCTTTTCTCCCCGTAAAACTATAGATGCTTCCTCTCCTGCTTTGGCTTTTTTGTTTCTTCGGTTGTATTTTTCAGGCCCCACAACTGTTTCTTCAATAGTGCAGTTTACTGTGTTTTTGTGATTTCATGTCCAATACAACACTGGAGAGATAGGAATTAACATGGTAAAATGGTTTTGGACAAACTTCTTCACTCTTAATCTAAGTTAGGAATGTAATTGTGACACATCCTCTTTCGTTATCTGACATAGTTGATTTTCTTTGAGAACTCAGTGTCAGGTAGGCCTTCTATTACAACATTTCTTAGACTGACTTTTTGGAGTTTAAGGCCTTGGTTAGTTTCCACAGAAAACAGGAAGGACCAATCAACTTTTCTGTACTGTACTGTTTTTAGTAGTAGTAATTTCTGTTTGTAATATGTCAATTAACAAGTTTATGTCATTTTATGTTCACTATTTATTTTATGATATGAAAAGATCTTGTTATTCCTTATCTTAAATACTCATTTGTTCAATTAAATAACATTTCAAGTTTCCATTTACATTAGCCTCTGTGTGTGCGTGTGTGTGTGTGCATGTTTGTGCTCACCCTTATTTTGTTCTGAGATGTTCCTGAATGAAGTTTCAGATTACAATTTTAATATATCCTGTTGCTGAATAGGAATTTTAAACTACCTGTACTGTGTTTTTTTTAAAGTGCTGCTTAAAGGTAAAACTTAAAAGGAGAATTATTTTCTCTCCTGGAGGGATTTGAAAAGTACTTTTGTGTATTGTCATGTAAAATAAATGTCTAAATAGAATTAAAATATGATTCTCCAGTGCTACTTGATTTTTTTCTTGTGGTTTTTAACTTTTATTTATGATCTTCACAGTACTGTAATTACCAAAATAAAAAAAAATGTGTGTATTCTTCAGACTGGAAAATTAAAGATAATAAGTTGGACTAAGTCATCCTAATATTAACAGGAACATAGGAGTTTATTAAATTGAGTTAAACCAGTGACTATTGACCAATGGCAACTGCCCACATTCAATAGTGAATTCAGATCTACGTATGTCAATAGATCAATCAATCCTTTGTTCTAATTGAAGTTTCACATAAGGATTCCCCAAAGGTGGGTCCTCCATCCCAAATATATTGTTTGGATACTATATAAAGGACAATTACAATACTGTAAAAGCAATATGCAACCTATCCAACAATGAATTTCTCAGGATGTATGGTTTGAAAACATAACTTGCTGATATGACACGTGCTTACTTTAATAATTTTAATCAGAGTAAATCTGGAAGAGACCTTGGTGGTGTTCTAGTCCAACCCTCTGCTCAAACAGGAGACCCAATATCATTTCAGACAGTCTTTTCTTAAAAATCTCCAGAGATGAAACACCTAGAGCTTCTGAAGGCAAACTGTTCCACTGGTCAATTGTGCTCACTGTTAGGAATTTTCTCCTTAATTGCAGGTTGCTTCTTTCCTTGATTCATTTCCATCCATATTCTCGTCTTGTCTTCTGGTACTTTGGAAAATAAGTTGACCCCCTTTTTGTGGCGACCCCTGAAATACTGAAATACCATCTCCTCCCCTAGTTCTTTTCTCTGTACTAGCCATACCCAAATGGCAACCATTCTTCATATTTTTTGTCTCCAGACCTTTAATCATCTTAGTCTCAACATCTTTTTCATAATGTAGTGTTGTGAGCTTATTTGAGCACAGTTTGCTTAAGATCTGTTGAATATGTAGCTTAAAGGCAGAGTTCTCAGTTTTACACAGCAGTAAACAACATGGGAACTTAAATTTCAAATGTCCATTTAAAGCAGTGGTAGTCAACCTGTTCCCTACCGCCCACTTGTGGGCGTTCCAGCTTTCATGGTGGGCGGTACGGGTTTTGTCCGATATTGAAGCACTTTCCTTTTTAAAATTTAATTGACTTCCCTACCTTATAAATCACAATTACTGTGGAACCGGTGGGTGGTTAGAAAATTTTACTACTAACAGAGATACAAAAGTGGGCAGTAGCTATAAAAACGTTGACTACCCCTGATTTAAAGTAATGTCCAGTGAAATTTCAAGGCGGAGATGAAGATCAAATTTCATTTTGTTTTTGTGAAATGAAGCAAAACCATTTGTAGCATCCATAGATCACTTTAATTGCAGCAATCTAAATTTAGCAACTCTGCACTTTTTAAGGGGTCTCGTTTATCTGTTTCCCTGAAGACCCAGTTATATGCAGGTTGTGTCTATGGGTGAAGGCTGGCTGGTTGTTTGTCAAAAGACAAGCTAGCTAGTTACTACAGCCCCCACATTTCCCCAGTGATCCATGTAAAAAGATTAAAAAGAACAAGCCACATCTTAGTAATTTCATGAACTGGTTCTTATCACGACCCAGTGATTTCATTGTCTTTATTTTTCTCTTGCCTGAATTCTGATCATTTTGCACAAGCAACATGGTCACCTTGTTCATTTTTTTCTGTTTGCTTCCCTCCCTCTGTTTTCTTTCTTTCCACACAGTGTACTGCCATCTTGTGGCCACTGTTAAATTTCCTGTTCCTCTGTGTGTGTATATTTCTTTTTACCATTGAGGTAAATTAAAAAATGAGGTTTGAAAGGGGATATATTAAGGAACTAAATTGAGCAGATCACCATGTATCACTGATCAACTTGAAGAAGAAAAGGAAGTGTGGCCAGATGCAAACCATTATTCCTTGCAGTAATGAAAATACACATTTGAAGCTTTGGGGAGAAATGCTAAATTGATCAGCTTTAAATTAATGTAAATCAGTATTTTATTATTGACTTATACATCATCTCAGTTTACAAAGTGATTCCAGGTGGCTCACAGCATAGGGTTAAATATCCTTTGGAAGATTTACAACATAAATCCAAAACAACAAAACACATTAAATATATTTTTTCTCAGATTTAAGCTGCCAAAATAAGTTTCCAAGGTAGGTTTGACCCACCCACTCCCATACTGTTTGGATACTATATAAAGGACAAACGCAATAAAAGCAGCATAATATGCAACTTATTAAACTAGGAGTTTTTCAAAATTTGTGGCTTGAAAACAACGGATTGATAAAAGAGAACACATGCATTCTTTAGTAACTTATATTAAATCTTTTTTGCTAACCTTACTAATAAGAGTCAAATAAGGTTGGATGACCCAGTGAAATTTATATTTGTAATCATGAAGGTTTCATTTGATACAAAAGGGTAATATCTACTTTAGAGAGCCAGTTACAATTACAATAGCAGAGTTGGAAGGGACCTTGGAGGTCTTCTAGTTCAACCCTCTGCCTAGGCAGGAAACCCTACACCACCTCAGACAATGAGATTGGGGGGGTGGGGGAGGTGGAAGAGCTGGAAGGGAACCGAAGCTGGAGAAGCGGCTAGAGGACAGTCCCGTCCCGTTTCCTCCTGCTCTCAGCCACAAAGCAAGCCCCGTGAAATCTCACAAGCGGATCACTCCGGCGTAAAGGACTACCTTGAGATATACGCACACTTTTTCAAACAAGTTATGGCGGAGATCAGGGGTATTCAGAGTCGGCAACTTTATAAGACTTGTGGATTTCAACTCCCAGAATCCCCTAGGTTGGCTCGGGAATTCTGGGAGTCGAAGTCCGCAAATCTTAAAAGTTGTCAAGGCGGCACACTCTGGTGGGGATGGTTTTAATTTGGAAGCGGAAATCCATTTTACTGCCACCTGGCAATAGTAGATTCACATTTGAGCCGGGGATGGCACGAGTCGCCTAGCAGGGCGGCCGGATTTTTCCCTCACGCTTGCAAACAGGGACGATACATAACTTTTCCTTCCTTCCTTCGTTCCTTCCTTCTTTCCTTGCTTCCTTCCCCGGGTGCGCTCACTTCAGCCTTAAAATTGGAAACCCCCCACCCTTTAAAAACATCTGGACAAGCCCTTTAATCCCGATGGTTTCATTGCTGACTTTTTATATTTAAAAATTCTGCTTTTGACTTAGCCTTACTGACTAAAGCCGAGAGGCGCTATTAAGAACAAACGCATCCCGACGATTTTGCCGTCTCATTGCTCCGAAGTATGTGGAACAGAACATCTTCTGAAAACCCCACCCCACCATCGCCTCCAAAATCAAATTCTGCCGAGTCAGCCGGTCCTTTTCCAAGCTTTGCACGTAAAAACGACCATCATCCGATGCTCCCCGAGTAGGCATATATTCCCACCCTGATGCCATTAGCCCCGTTTCCTCGGCGGGCAGGTCAGCTGAAGTGACCCGGGAGCTAAAACCAACGTTACCGAATCTACTTTCCGGCCCCGCATTTAGCAATTCCCTTCGCTCCACCCTTTCCCCGCCTCTCTCCGGCTCCTTGGTTTAGGCAGAGGACCCGCAGCGAGGCATTGTGGGAAACTCCTAGTCGTTTCCACCGCCCTCTCCCGTCCATTCGTTCCTCCTTTCTGCGGAGCATCTGGCTTGCGAGGTGTGACATCAGCAGCCGGGAGCCCAAGGTGGGAGTGAAGGTATGGATGGCTTTTCTTCTGGCTTTCCTCAAACGCGACAAGACTCCAAAGTGTAGGGAATATATTTTCAAGGTGCCGTGGGAGGGGAGTCTGGATTGGGAATGGTTTTTGGCACACCGGAGAACCGAGCAAGGGTGTTTGTGAAAGGGCGTGAGGCTCAAAGCTGAGGAAGACATCAGAGCTGCAGAACTCAGGAGGGCAAATAATTATTTTTTATATATATAGATATATATATCTTTGCTGGCCTCTAGCGACGGTCTGGAAGTTTGCGGCCTATCTGTGCTAGCCCTCCTCTTAAGGAGAGGTCATTGGACCGCTGCTGCTATGACAAAAGCATTTTGACTACAGCAGGAGTGTCAGTCATCGAGGGGCCATTAACCCCATCCTGGCACCTGAACGTATTAAAATGAAGATTGTGTCTCTGGATATTGTGTCCTACTGTCTGTCTTGAAGGTCAGATTGTGGGTGTGAGCCGGCACAGAACAAGCTAACCTTAGGCTTCAGTGGCTGAAGAGCATCATGTGCTTTTGCATTAGTCATTTGCAGGTAGGACTATTCTGCATAATGGTTTCTCTGGGTGCTCAGGAATATTTCATCCTATAATTGTTTTTCCTGGGAAAAATGTTTTTACCTACAGATGCCTATATTTACCTATATCTGGTTCCAAGAAATAGAAGGCCAACTAAAGAGTACTGTCATAGTTCAGAAACATACCTAGACTTAGTTTAAATTAAACCAAGAGAGGAACAGGCAGAAATTTAGGATCTTGGCAGACAACTTCAAATGGGGAAAAGGCACCTTTTGCAATGAAGGTCTGTATCAGCATGTAGCAACTCTCTTCAAATTTTAACGAGCAATCTGATTAATTGTGCATTTTGCTGTGACTGGTTTTTTTAAAAAAATGTTCTGTCTGTTGTGATGAAGGCTTAATGTTGGTTTGTACAGAAAATGTAATTACTTACCTCCTATCAAAAGTAATGTCTTCATTTGGAATTAAAATCTAAGAACTTTGTTCTTTCCCCATCTATATACAGATACACACACACACATACTTTCTGCTACAGAAACGGCACTATCAAAACTTTTTTTTCAAATTACAGTTGAGTTTGTTAGAAAAAGGGAAAAAGCCTAATAACTAATACATAGCTATCCTTTGCTGCTTTCTAAAAATGAATTTACTAATTAGTTGTAGGTAGCATCTGAAGGTAAATGCTCTTTAATACCTATTAAATATCTGCTATCATTTTAACCACTTCTACCTTGATCACTCTTGTACTACTTGAAATTCCAAAGGGAAAAAAGTGAATTCAACATCAATTTTTGGAATTTGGGCTCCATAAAAGCTTAGCTTTCTTTTCAACCTTCATACAAGAAATGGATGCTTTTCTACCGGTATCTTTCCTGAGAAGGCCAAAGAACAGTGCTCAGAGCTGTTTGGATTAGAGCTAAAAAAATATCAGTAATAAATAAGCAAATAAATATTATTTTTCACAAACTACAGCTGCTATAGTTTTGTTTATGACTAGATGTTGAGAAATCTATGCATTTGGAAAGTTTTTATTTGTAGGTTCACCAAGAATTGGCTACAGTTTAACAGAGCATAACAACAACATGTGCTTAGACTAACATTTTCATTTAATGTATATGGGGCACAGGTTTTAATTTGGGGGATGGAGTATCTAATTTTCACAGGATAGTTTTTGCATTTTCCATTGGACAGCTTCATTTCATAATTGTGCATATAAGGTACTAGATTATTCTTTTCTATGACTGTGGCTTGCATTCAACGTTGTAATTTATTTTGCAGAGGGTACCAAAGATTGGACTATTCACCTTTTTTTTTTCAGCTCTTGTGGGTGATGCTTTTGGAGTGATTAAGAAATACGTGGATTGAAATCAGCTGGTTTCTCTGGAGGCCTTCCTCATGATTAGCTAGTTGGAACCTGTTTTCACATCTGGAGGATGCTTTGAAATATCCTTGCTATAGGTGCGGCTTGGAAATGTCACGACTCATACAGAAGCTGGGCATTCTTTGCCAGCAGCTTCCCTTTGCCACCACCCACCTTCCTGGCATTCTGCCACTACCATCCCTGGCAAGCTTAATTGCTCTGATATTCAGTTCTTTTTAGCCAGATTGTTGACTGAAAGCTCACTGCAACAGGAAGACAATTTTGCTCTCCTCGTTTTTCCTCTTGTTTCTTGATCTGAGAACAAATCATCCATCTCAGAAAGCATCTGGTGCTAAGTAGCTTAGAGTTGCACAATTTCCACTGCATGGCCTCTCGGTTCGCACAGGGGAATGGGGCAGGAGAAGGCTGTTGAATCCAGGCCCTCCCACTGATTGTGTGGTATTATTTGTTAAAGGTCGTTGCTTCAAGCTGAGTCAGGATCTTTCTCTGCAGTGGCTTCCTGAATTTCCTGTGCGACACAGTAGCTTTGGACTGGTGCCTATGAAAGAGCATCTTGTGAGATCCTGCCCAGTCTTGCTTTCATCTGACAGAGCAAACAGAGGACTTTCTGGTGACATCTGGGCCACTGCATTGTTTGGAATGTAGTCAGATGGAAACAGAAGAAGCTAGTTATTAGAAATATTGATTGGGGGGGGAGGAAGCTATTACTCTCTGTAGAGTTACTGTTCAGTGTCACAACACTGAAGGCTTTGTTCTTTCTTTATGATGCTCTGAATTTCTGCATTTAATAAAGGAATGTCCCCCCCCCCAATAAAATGTCAGTAGAGTGGCTGATAGAATTCTAAACTCTAAATTCCATAATCAACGTTGACACACCTGGAATGTTAATACAGTAGTAGCTTTCTGCACTTAAACTGTGCCTCTTTCTATATAATGTTTGGAAGATAGATAAACATTAACCCCCCAAAATAGCATGAGATAAATCCACTTAAATGGGTAGTGAAAATTACTTTGTTGCAAGCAATACAATTCAGGGATGATCAGAACCTGTTTGACTCTTGTATTCCTCTATACTCTATATAGTATACCACCTTCTTCTTGCTCTTTCACTTGTGGCTAAGAGAAATATAAGAGTATTGGCATCCTAAAGCATCAACAGTCTTATTGAATGGTGTCTATTGCATATCTCCTTTTCCCACAAATTGTAATTTTAAGATGCAGCGGCTCAACCTGCCAAGAATATTCATCTATGAGCCAAAGACTGGACCCTGAGACAAGATTTCTATATATAAATGAGTTCTTGATTGTGAATTGGCTAGACAGAATACATGGAGTTCAGGGAAGGATGTGAAAATAGGAACCATTGGCATTCAACTTCCATCTGACCAAAGGTATTTCTCAACTAAGAAACTAAGAGCAGCCACAAAATCATAATAAGCTGGATTTGCACAAGTTTCTTATGTTGTATACTAATCATTTGTAAATTATAATGGCTGAATTCAGTGGCACATTAGGCCAAAATCAAGCCAGCAATATTTCAGCTTAATACAATGAGCGAATTCAGCTAGAATTCAGATTGGCCCTTTTCAATATGGTGTCCTTTATAAGGAACTGGCCATGTGTACTGAAGTTGATGGGAGTGAAGTCTGACCCTACACACCAGGTTAGGGAAGGCTGCTATGTAAATGGAGCTGGGCCATATTCATACAGCTGCATAGTTGTTCCCCTCCCACCCAGGAACCAGCAGGAAATGCATGCCACACTATTTCTTGATATCCCCAAAGCAGCTCTTACTGTGTGCCTGGGACATGTGCGTGCTGTACATCTGTCCACACAGGTTTGAAGTGCAAAATTCAAAGCCATGAGTGGTGGTGGTTCCCTGGGCTGAAATGCCACATGAAAAAGCACATTCGGTTGGCATGTGCAGTGCTGTGGCCACATGGTATATTTTTAAATTTTACTTCTGTGCAGTAAAGACCGACTTAACCTTTAGTTTGTTTCAATCATTCTTGAAACTATGGATTAACTGATCAACTGTCTGATATAATGACCACAAAGTAGCAGTAACAAAAATAGGGCTTTTTAAAGTAACTTTCAGCCACTATGAAAAAGAACAGTGATCATCAATCAGCCAGTAGGGAAATGCCAGTGGAAAGCTAGCATTACAGAAATGGATTGAACTGTGGGAGATTTAAACCATCTTAAGAGGATAAGCATGAGCCGTGGTGACACAGTGGTTAGAGTGCAGTATTGCAGGCTATTTCTACTGGCTCCTGGCTACCTGCAATTTGGCAGTTCAAATCTCACCAGGCTCATAGTTGACTCAGCCTCCCATCCTTCTGAGGTGGGTAAAATGAAGGGCCAGATCATTGCAGGCAATATGTTGACACTGTAAACTTAGAGAGGGTTGTAAAACACTGTAAAGTGGTATATAAGTCTAAGTGCTATTGTTATTGCTATAATATGAGAAGAGAAAGCCAGGAGCGTTCACTGTTTTCTAGAGTCACTGGAAATGAATCCCCTGCCTCACTATTTCATGCACTAATCAGGCTTAGGTTGGTCAGTTTTAAGGTTTTGCACACTCTAGATCAACCAGTTGCCCAACCTATGTAAAAATAAATGGCTTGGAAGCAGGGGTGGTATTCACTTACTTTCCCAGTGGTTCGCAAATGTGAGGGCGTGTGCATGCGCTTGGTCCATGCATGCGCTCGGCCTTTGGCACAAGCGCTTTGATTGTGCACATGGCTTCCATGCATGCGTGTGGCTTGAAAACGTGCCTAAATAGGATGGCATAGAGTCGGGGCACGCAATTTCCACTACTGGTTCGAGTGAATCGGTCTGAAGCGGCTGAATACCATTCTGCTTGGAAGTTGAAGTTCCAGTCTCCAAAACAGATTGACGGATGAGCAAAGAAGTCTGGGTTCAGACTGAAAGGGATGGTCCCATACAAAGTGACTGGAGCCAGAAT
Source organism: Thamnophis elegans (assembly GCF_009769535.1). Lineage (NCBI taxonomy): Eukaryota > Metazoa > Chordata > Lepidosauria > Squamata > Natricidae > Thamnophis > Thamnophis elegans. Next base: position 76,616,736 of record NC_045541.1, on the reverse strand, counting down.
ATTGCAGGGACAAAGCACATTGTTTCACCCCATCTCTACAATGCACATCAACCCATCATAACTACATTGCTTGAAATGGGATATTAGAGAAAATACCATTCACAGAACCTAGCACATTCAGCTCTCCTCTGGCTGCCCCAGCTGGGGGAGAATCTGGAGACAGAATGCAAGTAGAGATATGTGGACATGTCCTTGGGATGTCGTCCTCATGGGGCAAAATGGGTGGGTGATTTGCCCCAGGACCTCTCTGTATCTCTTTGAAATTTTATTTCTGAATTGAAATTAAGAAAGTAGTGTTTTAAAATTAAAATCTATACACCATGTATTTAAGCACCACTACCAAGTTTTATTTACATATACTTTTATTTACATGTTTGTTTATTTCTTGGAATTCAGAAGATGTATTTCCAGTGCGACAGAGTAGCCAACTTGAGATCACTGAACAATAGGATACCAAGGTTGGATGCTTCCTCCAACATGATAGCTTTTCATTTGTGAGGAATTATTCTTTGGGCAAGATGGAGTATATTTGCTGGGAAAGACAAACAGGGAGCAGTTGATTTTTCCGATTTAAATTTGTCCTACAGAGACAATATTTGGCATAATTAAGGAAAGAAGCTTTTCCCCCCACACTGTCAGATTGAGTGGTTCAAGGAACTTCCATAGGGCCAGTACAGGCTGGTTTTCAGCATGCTTGGTCAACTTTAGAGAGCAAGGTTTCTGTCTTGTGAGGAGGCTGCAGTTGCAGAAGCAATTGCTAAAATTTGACTCCGGACTGTGTCACAATTCCAAAGGAGGAGAGATCATTTGGGAGAAGGAAAAACTAGTGGTTTGAGAAATTAAACACGTGATCAGTGCTTAATTGAAAAAAAATGTTTGCAAAAATATTTATCCAGGTGCTGCACAACTATATGTGATCCTGAAGGCTGCTTAATTCATTACATAATTTCTGGAAATGAAATATTTCCAAACTAAGCACAATGTACATCTAGATTATGTGTCTAGATTATGTGTGATGCAAACAGGGCCTTGACAGCATTGTTGTCAAGACCGTGTTCGCATCACACACTTAATTGGATAATAAGGGATAGAAATATCTTCAATGAACATCTAGCCCAGAGATAATAATTTTAGTTGCAAATTGTCCTCAATGGCTTGCAAAGCATTTCTAGGAATTCCCTCTCTATTTGCATATATAAATCCCTCATAATGACACGAGCAGCTATGAAAAACAGCAAAATGGGGAGGATATGGGTAAATGCTCTATAAACCCATCAGCAGTTGCATTAATCCCAATTGACCCTTAGTATTTTAAAACTGTTAGAATGGGATAAATGTAATTGACAGCTCCTATGAGTGCTGGGGGGGGGGGTTAGAAAATGGCTCTTCCCTGGCCAAGTTAATCAGAGAAAACTGGATCAGTTGGACTGTGTGAAAAAGCCACTCTATACATTTGAATCAATAGCATCATTGGAGAACAAAGAGGGTGGAGCAGAGGTGGTATTGAGCAGGTACTGACCAGTTCTGGAGAATCAGTAGCGGAAATTTTGAGTAGTTTGGAGAACCAGTAAATACCACCTCTGACTGGCTCCGCCCCATCTATTCTCTGCCTCCCGAGTCCCAGCTGATCGGGAGGAAATGGGAATTTTGCAGTAACCTTCCCCTGCCCCGCCCACCAAGACAAGTCATGCCCACCAAGCCATGCCATGCCCACAGAATTGGTAGTAAAATTTTTTGAATCCCACCACTGGGTAGAGGTGCTTTTCACATTTCTCACTTTGTCTGTAAAGGTACTTGAAGGTACTTCCTGAGCTTGAATTAAAAGCTAAGGCTACACTTCATGTAAACCCTAATATTTGGAAGCTATTAGATACTTGTGGAACTCTGTAGAGGCATCATGAATATTCCAGCAAAAACATTGGTGGGAGGAGTGGCCTCTTCACAACATGGATTTTCATGGAGACTGCAGTCAGTTACAAAGTATCAATTTAGTTGCACATGACCTGTCATTTCCTGTCCTCTTCCATTGGCCAACATTTTTATTTTCTAACAAAGTTGATGGGACCCGTTTGGGTTCCAGAGAAATTATGGGAAATAAAGGAGTTGCTGAAGGCTAGCTCTTAACATTTATTTGAAGCATGTCATCTTCTGAGTTGTATACTTAAATTTCCTTTAAAACATGTAATAAGCCACATGGGAGAAAGAGCTAAGAGAGTTGTCACTGAACCTCTCAAACTGATTTGAGCTCATGTGATCAGTCAGTTGATCAAAAACTGACTTTTCCATTGATAGGTTTATACAGTGGTCTCCATAGATGTAAGACTATACATTTTGATCCTGGATGAAACTGGAATCTTGTTCAAAGAAGCTGAGCTGAGAACATGGTTTGGTTTTGGGTTAGTGTGTTCCAAGAATATAGGCAGTTGCAGCTAATTCAACAAAAGAAAATTAAGGCGATGGCTTAGTACCAGGGGTGGGATTCTACTGGTTTGGGTGAACCAGTAGTTCTGACCATCAGCTGGGAGTGAACTGGTTTGCTCTGACTTTGAAGGGGACCCACCCACCAGCCAGTACAAACCATGATGATGTCATTTGCATCAGGAGCCTCTCTTCTTCCCTTGTTGCAAAAACTGTAGAACTTTTTGGACATTATAATCCTTGATGTTTTGGCTCTTCAGCTATACATTTCTACTGGATTATTTCTGGTGATGTACATCCTAATAGGCAACGACTTTTATTCTGATTTCATTATCTGCTGTTTTACTTAATGAACTTTAAATGAACTTTAAATACAATGAATTATTTAATTTTAGTCAGAATTACTGTACTAGCATTTCTAATACAGGTGCTTGACTGTATTTATTGAAAAAGATGTTTAGCAATGTTTTTGTAAACATCACTATATTTAACAGTACAATACATATTAATTTATGACAAATAAAAGGAGAGAAAAAGAGATCCAGGCAGGAAAACAGGAAAAAGGAAAACAATAAAATAGGCATGCATAATGAACAGTTATTGGGACATGGTGGCTCAGTGGCTAAGATACTGAGCTTGTCGACCAAAAGGTTGGCAGTTTGGTGGTTCGAATCCCAACTGCCGCATAATGGGGTCAGCTCCCGTTATTTGTCTCAGCTTCTGCCAATCTAGCAGTTTGAAAGCACATTAAAAAATGCAAGTAGAAAAATAGGGACCACCTTTGGTGGGAATGTAACAGCGTTTTGTGCGCCTTAGGCATTTAGTCATGCCAGCCACATGACCACAGAGACGTCTTCGGACAGTGCTGGCTCTTCGGCTTTGAAACGGAGATGAGCACTGCCCCCTAGAGTTGGGAATAACTAGCACATATATGTGAGGGGAACCTTTACTTTTAATGAACAGTTATAGCCATGTTGACTGAGCAGGAATGGCAATAACTTGATTGATTCCACGCATGTGGAAGATTTTAAATTATTCAACATTTTTCATTAGGTAAGATGTCAGAAAAGGAAAAAAGGAGAGCACAAGAGAGAAATAAGAAGCTCCCCAGAGCCAAATGTTTAAATCATGAAACCTTCAGCTCAGCATAATCCTGAAGACGGAATATCTAGTTAGTGCTGTAGGTTGTTAATTTCGGGTCATACCTAACCTCCAGGAGGAGAGAATATTGAAAACACAAAGCCAATAGCAATTCTGCCACATCAGGTTTGCAACACTTCAGATGACCACTAGGTGGGTCAGTTTTACAATTCTGATGTAGTAAGCCTAATAATTAGTACGTACAGATATATAAAATGATTTTCCTCATCAAGTCGAAGGCATCTCATTTCTTTGCCATTTTGATTGATGAAGAGTTCTAGAAAACCTGAAAGCCTACATAGTCTTCTATGACATAAAAGAAATCCCAATAAAGTTATTACCTTCTGATTTTTTAATTTTAGATTAAAGTTACGGGAGATAGTTGGTCTATTAGGTGAAGTGCTTATAGAAGTAATTGTACAACATACAGGGCTGGTAAATTTAATCTACTTGATTCAATACTAAAATTCCCACAGCATTTTTGATTCTTGTCCTGGGTATGAAATTTTAGAACCCTAAAGAGGAACAGACTGGGGACAGCTAATACAATCAGTGAGTGGGTTCAATTTTCTCCTCAACTGTCAAACTGTTCGTTTATCTTCGTCTTAAGGCAATGTGTAAAATCACCTACTGTACCTTGCAAGCCATGGTTTATGGCTTAACTATAAATCTGCCCTTTGTGGCTTATTCAGCAAATCCCGGGTGGAAATTATGACTGAATGTGATAAACCTAGCAGTATCTGAAAAAAACCAACCCCAAAATCCAATCAATTGTGACTTTTACTCTGCCTATGAATAGCAAGATGCGGGAGCAGGATGATTAAATGATCGGTATTTTGTAATCAAAGGGATCAGTTTTCCAGTGCTTTATCAGATATTGAAATAATAATATTGTTTGATTTCAATTGAATCAAGTTGACAAACTGAATCTGAAACAGATCCTCAATTAATGGAGTCCAAAGTTCCTATCCTGTTTGACTTCTGCTATATTAAGCAGTAGTGCCGGATAGAGCACTCTGGTCAAAGATTGAAGCAACTTGAATTAAATACCAAAATGCAGGCTGATTAGGAATACTGAAAGTAGTTGTCTGGAACAGTATATATCCCTGTTGTTAATCTCGTATATTTTAGAGAGAAAACAAATACTGGGCACAGAGGACAGTATTTGTAAAAGAAATGTTTATTTACCACAAGAAGTCCATAAGAAAAATAGAATGAGTCATCCATTTGTTGCACTGTGTTTCAACAGTGTGGTCTAAAAGAAAAAAGAAAATGTGTTTCATTTCTATTCTTCTCGGAAAAGAGGAATTTATAAGAATAGGGATGAGATGAAGACTTGAATCACTGGGAGAGCTCTAGCCCATTAAATGCAGAATAACATCCCCATCAAAAAAGAAGCTGGAATTGAACAGGGTCAGTTGACATGATTTAATGAAAAGCAGGGAAGAATTACTCTTCTCTGTGTTGAACACGATTGCTCTATTCTATCCACTTTCTTATTCCTCTCCTATATGTCCCTTTGCCTCTTAGCTAGCTGCTTCTTTGGCTGTACACATCTTTAAAAATAGTCTTCACCCTGAAGATAGCATTCCACTGGGTTTGTTTACCCCCCCCTATTTTTAATTATCTGTTTTGTAAGCTCTGCTTTTTCCTTCTTGCAGGAAGTTTAATAGTACTCAAGGGCAAAAGTGAATATTATTGCAGAATACTAAATAAAAGGAAAGTGGGCATGGCTGGCGTTGCATGCCCTGTTTTGTGAGTTCTCTCGTCAGAACAGGATGCTGAAGCAATGGAGAAAAAAATGGAAATTGCTTGTCAGTTAATCTGAAGCATGGAAAAAGATTGACCAAAAGAGGAATCATGGCGGGCGGAGGGAAGAGAAGTTCTCTATCATACTTAAAAATCAATTCCAAGTACCAGTTCTACTTCTTGCATAATTAAGAAAATGCAGAGAGAAGTCAGTTGAAGCTGATGCAAAATAGAAATGGTTTAATTTCATCTCTTGCCCAGGCACAGGGAAAAGGAGGCTCTTTGGAAAATCAACCTTTGTACAGTTTAGATGGTGTTCTATTATAGTTCTATAGAAAGAGTTTATCAAGCATTAAATTCATTTTGGATAGTCACTGGTGAGCCAATGATTCTGGCAGGTTGCTCGGTGATGATTGGCATGTTATGCCCCAGGGAATCAAACTCGCCTCGTCATGGTGTCCTCATGTGATGCATCGCAACTTTTCCCCCCTTTGCTAAACTGGGCATGGGTGTGGCCACCGCGTGATGCATCCGGCCTGTGGGCAAGTTTGACACCCTGACCCAGAGACATGCTCATAGATTTGGGTGATTTTATTTACTCTAAATATTATTGATATGAACCACTATTTATTCAACACATGCTATTTAATGCATGAACTGAACTGATGCTTAAAGACTACTGTATGTGAACGGTATTCACAAACATTTACCTGAACATGTAAGGAAGACTTTCTACTCATCAGTTATCCTAAAATACATTGATGGACCAAACTTAAGGCTTCTCTAGTTTTGCCTCAGTGAATCTTAGCCTTTCAATTACAAGATTTGGTATTAAGTCATAGCCTTTTTTGTTTGGTTTTTAAACTAAATACAGGCTATTCTGAACCCATTATAAACAATTTAGTGAAACAAACAGATCACTAAAATGGAAAAATTGACTGTAAGTATGCTTTGAAGTACACTACTTAGGCTTTGCAATTTTACCCTTAATCTTTTGGCCTTATACTGCATTTTCTAAACAATCATCAAAGCTCCATATACTATATTTCCACTACTATTCTCTTTAAAATATCTGAATTTTAATACCTAAGTCATAGAAATAATCAAACCAGTCAAAACAATAAAAAACCCAACCCTTCCTTATTACAACCCAGTTCACTGAGTTATAAAAGCAAAGCAATTTTAAAAGTGTTTTTTTGTTTGCTGTTCTGCAAAATAGGCTTTATTTGTTAAATAAATTATGATGTGAAGCATATGAAAAGAGCATATTAAAATATGCATTGAAAATGACCATATCCAGGTTTTACTGCTTACTGCTTACTCACTCAACAGATCAAAAGGAAAGGAACTTATGGAGGAGTTGGGAGATACGTAGGCATGTACACATCAGCTAGTTCATCTGCTGAACATCTCTATGTCCATATGGCATATTATACAAATAGAAAGCTGGAATGATATGCTATCTATGTGTCAGCACTCAATGACTTCACAAATAGATTTTCTACCGTAATCTCCCCCAACATGATCTTTCAGGTCTTCGAAAGGTACACCTATCATTGTTGCAATTCAGTCTGTCCACCTTACTACTGGCCATCCTCTTCTTTTTATTTCCACCTTTCCAACATTACAGACTACTGTTCAGACTTAGAGTTGTATCTTTGTACAATAACAACAACAACAACAATAATAATGGAACTAGAAAAAATAATGAAATATCTCGACCCGGCCATTGAAACTACGTGATTATGGATGAAACGTGACAGTGATACCCTTTGTCATTGTGGCATTTGGCACCATGTCCAAGAATTTTACAAAATACATCAAGAAATTACAGTTTCCTGCAATAACACCAGCAGAACTACAAAAAATTGTGCTACTCGGAACACCATACATTTTAAGAAGATACTTGGTCAATACCTAGGATGCTGGCAGCAACCCATATCAACCATCAGTGCCGGTCAATAATATTTGCGATACATCTTTAAATGTTCAGGTGACTGAGTTTCATGTTTAATGAAATAACAACAACAACAACAATAATAACAACCCCTCCCAGGAGCTTTGCCTTGTGGTGGTGGAGGGGCTTGCGTGCTCTAATGATCCTAAGGGATATGCTGAACAGGTACAACCATATCAGACAGGTCTTAGGTGAAGGGCCAGACAAAATTTGCTCCACAACCCATACAAATATGGTGAATACGGAAAAAATGAAATTTATGCCGGCTGAACTGTTGCCCGGATTAACAAGGGTTCCATTGCTATGGCTCCTGGACATTCTGCGCAAAATGAGCTACAGAGCTCAGCTCCCTCTGCTAGGCAACCAGGGCATGGAGCTGACAAGCTACTGGAAGAAAAAGTGAAAAAGCGAAAAATCTGGACTAGGGAAGAAAACATCTCTATTATGAAAGCTTACTATCAGTCTGAGCCAGCATAATGTGGATTTCAAAAGCGAATGTATCAGATTTGGAAAGTGAACCACACGGACTGTGATATCAGTGAACAAAGGCTAATGGACCAACGACGTGTAATTCTAAGCCACAAATTTTTCATTACAGCAGAATTAATAGGAATCGAAGAGAAAGCAACTAATGGTCTGAGTATACCAACAAAGAAGAGTAACATCAAGAATGATTTGCAGACTCAAAAGCAAACTGAGGAAGAAAGAGAGGAAAAGGATGCTGAAATGGATGAAGATAAAGAACAAGGAAGCACTGTAGAACAAACACCAACAGATATTGCTCAATTAGCTGAGAAAATAAATCATGAAATGGAAGATGCTGAAAGAACACATTTGCCAAAGTTGAACCAAGTGCACCGGAAAGAATTGAGAAAGGTACTAAAAAAAGTCAATGAGGCTGTGCAAACCATTCAAACCACTACAAACCAGCTGATGTATGCAGCAGCCTTCATAACCACCAAAGAATTGGGTTAGAAAATACAAAACAACCAAAGAGGCAAGAAGAGGAAGCCTAAATGGAAAATTCGGTTGGAATTGAAGATCAAAAAATTTCATGGAGACTTGAGCAACTTGAACCTAAGGCAAGGTCAGCTAAAGAACAAGCAGGTCAAAAGCAATCTGGAAGCAAGATACGATTTGGAGAATAAAGAGATTGCGATAGTAATTGAAGAGCTGAAGCAGAGGGTTGTTGCCATTGCTGAAAAGATTAAAAGATATGAAAACTGAGTAACTCAATTCAAGGAAAACTCACAGTTCAGAGCAAATCAGCACCAGTTTTATAAGAGCTTAGAAAGTGGAGATGGAGTAACAACAAATGAAAAACCTGATAAAGAAAAAGTTGTGAAATTCTGGAAGAATTTGTGGGAAAACAACAAGATGCACAACAGAAATGCAAAATGGATCAAACAGATTGAGGATTCTATTAAAGTGCATAAAATGGAAGATGTGAAAATAACAAAAGAAATGGTGCAAAGACAGTCAAGAAAAGTGAAGAACTGGAGTGCACCTGCACCAGATGAGTTACATGGCTTCTGGTTAAAGGCACAAGTGTGCACAAAAGATTGGCAGCCCAAATGAACCAGATCTTAAAAACACCTGAAAATGATGAATGGATGACAACTGGAAGGACATTTTTGATCCAAAAAGATAAAGAAAAAGGAAAGGATCCTGGAAACTATAGGCCAATCACCTGTTTGCCAACAACATACAAGCTCCTTACTGGTATCATTGCAAACCAAATTTATGGATACTTGGAAAGAAATAATTTGCTTCCTATAGAACAGAAAGGATGCTGCAAAAATTCAAGAGGAACAAAGGACCAACTGCTGAGTGACAAACTAATCCTAAAGAATTCAAAGAAACGACGAACCAACCTGTTCATGGCTTGGATAGACTATAAGAAAGTGTTTGATTCAGTTCCCCATAGCTGGATCAAGAAATGCCTGAAAATCTTTGGCATCAACAGCAACATACAAAAATTCATGGAAACTTCAATGAACCTCTGGAAAACGAAGCTTATAGCTAATGAAGAAGTACTGGGTGAAGTTGAAATTAAACGAGGCATTTTCCAGAGCGATGCTCTTTCACCCCTACTTTTTATTCTCTCAATGCTGACAATCATTTTGAAGAAGATGAACTATGGATACGAACTTGCAAAGAAAGGACTGAAAATTTCACACTTGGTGTACATGGATGATTTGAAGCTGTTTGGTAAAACAAAATCTGAACTGAATTTATTAATTGAAAGCACAAAAGAATTTAGCCAAGTATGCAGTTTGGAATTGACAAATGTGCAACAATGGCATCCAAAGCAGGCAAGGTCATAGAAGATGATGGAATAGAACTTGAGAATGAAGAAATGATAAAGGCAGTAAAAACAGAAGAAGGCTGCAAGTACTTGGGGATTTTAGAGGCCTCTGACTTAATGCATAATAAAGTCAAGGAATTAACTTCAGCCAAGTACATTTGACCAATTCGCAAGATATTAAAGTCCAAATTGAATGGAGGAAACATCATAAAAGCCATAAATACCTGGGCTATACCTGTAATTCGATACTCTGCAGGAATAATTGACTGGACCCAGATGGAGTTGGACAATTTGGACAGAAAAACAAGGAAGCTTATGACAATGAATCATGCTTTGCACCCTAAAAGTGATGTTGACCGATTATATCTACCAAGAGCAGAGGGTGGTCGAGGACTCCTACAAGTAAAACAGACTGTGGAAGAAGAAAAACACAGCTTGAATGATTATACCCAGAAAAGTGAAGAGCCAATGATTAAGGAAGCAAATAAAGGAGGCCTTTTAAAGACAACCAAGTCAAAAGCTGAATATAAGAAAGAAGTAATTGAGAAGCGAGCTGAAAATTGGAAAAACAAAGCTATGCATAGTCAATACTTGAAAAGTATTGAAGGCAAAGCTGACCAAAAACTAACTTGGAACTGGTTAAGATCAGGAGCACTGAAAAAAGAAACAGAAGGCTTTATTTTGGTAGCTCAAGAACAAGCCTTAGCCACAAACTGCATGAAGGCAAAAATTCAACATGTTACCACAAACAGCAAATGTTACCTCTGTAATTAGAAGGATGAGACAGTCGACCACTTGATCAGTGGGTGCAGCAAAATTTCACAAACTGACTACCTACAACGCCATGACCGCGTTGCTAAGATCATTCATTGGAAATTGTGCCAAAAGTTTGGATTTGAGTACAGCAAAAACCACTGGGAACATCAGGTTCAGAAGGTTTTAGAAAATGAGAAAGTCAAGATTTTGTGGGACTTCAGAATTCAGACTGACAGGCACTTGGCCCAAAACACACCTGACATAAAAATAGTTGAAAAGAAAAAAGTATGGTTCATTGACATTGCAATACCTGGAGATGCACGAATTGAAGATAAACAGCAAGAAAAAAATCACAAAGTACGGGACTTGCAAATTGAAGTTGAGCGACTGTGGAAAAAGAAATTGTGTGTTGTCCTGATTGTAATTGGAGCCCTTGGAGCAATACCTAAAGGGCTACCTCGCTATTTGGAAATTTTAAATTTATCAGACTTGAACATTCTGATTCTACAAAAAACCACCCTACTTCCCTCAGGGAAAAGGGCGGCCTATAAATGTTCAATAAATACTAAATACTAAATACTAAATACTTGAAACAGCTTATATCCTCCGATGTTACCTTAACAGTTCTTAGGTCCTTGGTTAGGACTCGAGCTAATGAGCTACCAACCAACCCCAAAGGCTGTGAATCTCATCAAAGATTAACATAATAATAATAATAATAATAATAATAATAATAATAATAATAATGGGTGGTATATAAAGCTTTCCCTAGCTTAGTTTCTCTCCCAGATAAATGAATTCTAGTTTTTGAGTTTTCTATCAACATGACGATTGCTGAGAATTTTGGAAACTAAAATCTTATGTTCTTGAAGATACCTAAGTTAAGGAAGGCTGGCATATGAACTGACATGCTTACGAGTCAGAAATATTGTAAAAACAATTTGCACTCTTAGGTTTTATGGAGCGGTCAGAGTTTCAAAGCCCTGTGAAGAGTTTCTGTACGAGGAAACTCATTAATAGATCCAGCTAACACGGGGAATTTCACATTTAAGGACTGTGTGCTCTGCCTATCTCTTACAAATTCCCAATAACTGTCACCAGCACTGTTCCCTCTAAGGTGCGCGGCTGCGCGGCCGCGCACGTGGCAAGAAACCCCCGCGCAGCAGTTTCTAACTGCCGCACAGAGATTTCTACCAAAGCAAACGTGGGGAAGTCCTTTGCAGGCGGCTAGAACTGGCACCTGAGCTGACCCCCGCGTTATCCCTCCCCCTTCCTCCTCTGCTGTGCTTTTGAGGCCGCGGGAGCTAGTAGGAAAGCGGCGGAGGTGGAGGCGGTGGCAGGGGTAACCCAGAGCCCAGCTGAGGTGCTCCGAGGAGAGGGGGAGGCTCCACCGCCGCTGCCATGGGCGGGGGCACCAGCGGGAGCTTTGCCGGCTTCACCTCAGCCGCAGCGCTGGGCAGCAAATGTGTTGGTGCTGTTGGAGGAGGAGGAGGAGGAGGCGGCAGCAGTTATTCTAGTGGAGGCAGGGGCTCATTGGCGTCTTCAACGCTCCCCCAAAGAACGTGTGTGTGTGTGTGTGTGTGTGTGTGTGTGTGTGTGTGTGTGTGTGTGTGTGTGAGAGAGAGAGAGAGAGAGAGAGAGAGAGAGAGAGAGAGAGAGAGAATTGGATTAAAATTGGTGGCCAAAGTGGAGGGAAGGAAGGAAGGAAGGAAGCCCTGCCCCCTGTGAAAAAAACTGAAGATGGAGCAGTGAATGAATAAACCATAAAAGCAACAAACAGTTAATGCGTAAGAAAGCTGAGGAGGAAGTTCTCAACTAAGGAAGCAATATAAGAAAGAAATATAAAAAGCTCAATATGCCAAAACACTTATTTTAGTCTTCATTTAATTACTTGTATTGTAGTCTGATGTAACATCTTTTTAAAGTTAACGTTAGTTAGAAAAGATAGGGTACAAAACTTAAATAATAAAAAAATTGTACATTCATTTTGAAAAATAAATGCAATACTTGATTAATTTCATATCTTTATTTAAAATAGTTTTGGCATGGCATATGATTTTATTGACTCAGTTGGAAATGATGTGGATGTTGTATCTGATTCTGAGGTATATATATTCTTAAGTAACATAACATATAGCATATAGTCCAAACTTGCTAGACTATTTAATTGATCTTACTACTTTAAAGGGGGAGAGTTTCATGATAAATTATTTTATTACATTTATGTTGCATTTATATATTATATTTATTACATTTATATTCCACATTATATATTTGTATTGTATTGTTATTTTAGTGTTTATTGTCAATTTTGATAGATATTATATTGATATATCAATACTGATTTAATCATACTAAATAACAATTACTGCTATTATTTATCAGCATTAAATATTTACAGTTTTTAATATTGAGTTAGTCGTATTTTAGAATAATAGGATTATCTTCCAATAGGACAATTGGCAAAATCTAATTCAAATGTGATGGGTTGCATTCCAAAGGAATGTGAGAGGACAGGTTGCCTGCAAAATGCCAGGACCCTGGCTGTTGGTGCCATGTCTCTCTCTAGCCAGTCTAACAATCTAAAAGCTGAGCAGAGAGCCTTTTTTTTCAGGGTGAGCGGAAAAGTATAGTGTTTGAGTGGCACATTTTCATGCCTGGCATTCATCAGGCTGAAACCTCGCTCGCAATCGGCGCTTGACGCTTGGAATGTTGCGCAAATGTCCAGCAGACGTGACAGCAGTTCAAACTGTTGCTCTCTTAGGTGCTCAGGCATGAAACTGTGCAGCTCAAACACTGTACTTTTCCGCTCACACTGAAAAAAAATTAGAGGGAACATTGGTCACCAGGAAGTGATTGCCCATATTTTATTAGGTTCAAATTCCTGTTCTGAAACTAGCAATAAAGATTTTGGAAACCTTGTGTATTGATCATCGAGGTGCCCTTATGCAGGAGACTGAAATGGAAGGCTCTAGTTATGGTCCAGACTTGAAAAACAAAAGTGAATGTTGTGCAAAGACACAATACTATTAATGAGAAAAATGTTGGAGCATAACTCAGTTTGTTGTAACAGCTGCCATACAGGTGCGTAGCATAAAAATGCCATAGTATAAAGTGAAATAAAAATGAAAAGTCATGTCCAAATGCAAGGTGTGAATAATGTTTCTTTATATGGGTTTTACTGTATATTCTGACCTATGTGTTTCTGCTTGATCTTTCAGGAATTATACTATGTTCAGGAAAGATATCCTTTGAGGAGGACACCTTTTGGAGAGACCCAGCCGCAGCTATTCCAAGGTCCAGGAGTGTGAGGCAGGTCCTCTCTTTGGGCCGAAGGAAGAGAGCCATCTCAGCAGCTGGCTTCACATCCCTCTGCTTTGATTTGAGTTGAGTTTAGGTGATATCCAGCCGTTGCCACTCTCATGAGCAGAATGGAGTCTAAAGAAAGCACCCGAAGTGGAAACAAGACTGATACCAAGAGTGCTAGCTCAGCAAAGTCTGAGAAACCTCATTCTGGGCCTGCGGCAAGCACTGATAAGAAAGAAGCACCCAAGGAGCAGCCAACTCCTGCTGCCACCACCCCTGCAAAAAAGGGGGCCACAGCACCCAGCGAGGCAGCCATGCTGAATGACCACAGCAACCTGAAGCCTACTGCAGTGCCAGCAGCCGAGGGGCCTGAGGCCAACTCCGAGCATAAAGAGAGCAGTGCAGAAGAGTCGCCAGGGAGCACCGTGTTTGAGAACATCAAGCCCCTGCTCATCTTTGGAGGGGCTGCAGTAGCTGCCATAGCTGTGATCATAGGAGTAGCCATCCTAGCTCGGAAAAAATAGGAAACCTAAGGAATGCAGGGAACAGAATTTCCCCTAGGTTGTGTACTGTTCCTTTTGACATCAGTGCATGCAATCACTTCTATACATACTTATAAATATGCAGTATATAGCAAGAGAGAGATAGGTAGGTCTTGCTTAAGGTTAGTATGCCAGGGTCCTGAAAAAAAAAACCCTCCCAGATTTGTTTTTCCTGGTCAATAGATGCTATTTTGTATTTTCTTTCCATAACTTCTCTCCATCCCACTTTTTGGTCAGCTGTAAACTTGGTTCCAGCATCATTTTCAGAATCCTTTGCTTTTAGTTGGGCCATGGAAGAGCAGATGAAATGAACACTTTCTCTTCAGGAGGACCCATGTAGTATCCTGTATCCAGCTCACTAAAATATTTTCAAAGATGCATAAAAAGGCAGCATCTTCACTAATCTGAAGACCATGTGGTTCCATCCACCTATTTTGGTTCATTGTCAGAGCATCAAAGTATAATCTCAACCTAAATTACAAAGTTCTCTTTGGAATAGAAGCTATCAGAGTTCAAGAGGCAAATTTAGCCTACTGAGATTACTAACTAAAGCCCAGAAGGCAACATTTTGGCTCACCATCTATCACACAATGTCTACAAAGCATGGTACTAAATATAGTTTAGCCATTGATTGGAATAGCTTTGGAATCTAGTAAAGTAGTCTTTCTCTGCCATTTAAATGCATGTTAAATGCAACTCTGGCTATGAATTGGCCAAGTACCCTTTGTAGAATTTAGATACCTTTAAAAAAGCTTTTTTTAAAAAAAAAAATCAGATATTTAAATCTATGTGATTTAAACTTTTGGGAAGTTGAAAAGCTCATTTGTGCGTATGGATTTTGAACAAATGCTGAAGCTTCTCCATATAAAGTTACATACCAATTTGTGCTATGAAGGGGAATCAAGAAAAACAACAAACACCAAAAGCATAAGAGTGTATCTTTTATTTCATCAGGAATATGAATATAAGAAAATCTGCATATAGAATAACTGCCCAAATGCAAGAATTTGAACCCAATGGATGATCTTCATTTCAACATTTTATAGCTTTAATTCAAGATACACCAGGAGAGTAATTTCCTCATGTATTTCATTGGAAATTAGGCAATGAAATAACAAAGACTGATTCACAGGAGCCATTTCCCCCCATAACATTTGAACTGTGATGCTGAAGATTAGAGGAAATTTCCTGTTTTTAAATAGCCTTGTTATGTTAGTGGTCTTCTTGAAATGATTAAAAACAGATGTGTGTGTGGGGAGGGAGGAAACAGTTATTTGATACAGATACTAAAAATATTTCCCTGACAGAAAGAATCTGGACACCGGAGCATTGGTTATAATGTAAGATGACTGAATGACCATCTCTTATTTAGTAGATTTTTTTCCCCCTGCATGGACCATGCCAGTGTGAAACGTGTGCGTGTGTATTAATACAACACACCTATACCAATTAGATCAGATTTAGTAAAAAATCGATGTTTGGTGTGTGTGTGTGTGTGTGTGATGTGTGTGTATCATGTTTTCATCTTATCATGTGCCGAAACTAGCCTATACACTAGATTTCTTTGTATTTTTAGTCCCAATCACTTTAAAGTCACAAATATAAATTCAGAAGTATAGTAAAATCATGATAGTAGTGCCTAGGCCAGTGTTTCTCAACCTTGGTGATTTTAAGATGTGTGAACCTCAACATGGCTGGCTGGGGTGGGGGGGATTCTGGGAGTTGAAGTCCATACATCTCAAGAGTTGCCAAAATTGAGAAATACTGACCTAAGCTACAATTAATCATCTCTCTCTTGCATTTATGGCTGTGATCTTATAGGTTAGGTCTATAAGGGAATCATTCACTGGCAGTCATTGTTTAATATCGTGATATCCCATTGTTCTGAATAATATTTCAGAACCTACTCCCCATCTGAAAATCTGTATTCTTGTGTATATGTGTACAAGCTTTCCTAACCCTGCCTTATTTGAGAATCTGTGTATATACATTATAATTTTTGTAAAGCTACAAAACCTGTATTCTTTGTAGAAAAGCAGAATGCAACCATTTATCTGCACACCTGCATTCACACGAAGTGTCTGTGTTTGTGCCACTTGCATTCCATTGTACAGTAGCCAAAACCAAATTTTCCTTTCAATAAACAAAGACACATTTAGCTAATTGATGAATGTATAATAATCCGTCTTGTGCTTGTAAGGAACCCCTCTGATTGATGGACTGCTGCGTCTACAAAAGAACTTTCTCTGCTTGCCTCTAATACATGTTCCCAAACTATTCTGGAACAATTGATAACAGTCTGGAGCAGGGAAGGGTGAGGAAGGAAGAATCTATTCTGCCCAAAGAATGGCATCAACAGATATTCCTAAATATAATTTGATGGTGGATCTGTATGATAATATGTGCAAGCTTACTTCTCTCTTGAGATTTGGTGTATCATCTTTGCCCCTGCCCCAAATTGATCCTTAGGGAAACGATAGTGATGCAAAACAGGGCTAATTTGCTGCATGTGTTCTTATATACTCCACAAATACATCTCCAGTCTATTTCACTGCAATAATAAACACAGCAAATGCTTCCTCATTCTTGCTTTGAACAGTGGACATCTGGAAAATGTGTTCATTTATGTAGGCCAAGCTCAGTGAACTTGTGCTTTATGGAAATGGGCAATTTGCAGTAGAAAGGTTAGTTATGTCTCACTTTGGTAAGCAATGTCATGTAAGCTTTTGAATGTGGTGTCACAAACATTTGCGTTTGTTTCTTTTAAAGGTGAACAAATCAGCATGAACTGCATCCTGATTTGTGCAACCCTTCATATGTCTTGTCTCCTTACTTAGTGGTTTTTGGCTGCTTATTGGCACCAGGGAAATTGCTGCTAAGTTTAACATTGGCATATCTAATATTGTCTATACTTCGTATAGTACAACAATCCCATGTAAGCATTTCTCTAGTTCCAAGGCTGTTGATACTCTTCTATTATCATTAGTGATAGAGTAACAAAACACTTCCTTCAGAAGGCTAGCCATCTTCAACTGGGACCTTTGTATGTCTTGAGTGAAGTCAGGATGATTTCTATTGGTTTTTTTATGGATCTCCCCCCCACTCTCAAATTTCAATTTTTGCCATACTGCTATGGGCAAAATTGTATTGTTTCTCTTTATTGTTGCAGATCAGCTGGATTATTATACAACTCATCAACTAACTGGTTTCTTACTTGGTATTTTTACTCTTTCCCTACCCCTCCAAGTTTACATACCAGCCCTCCTCCATTGTTTAGATTGAGAATGAATGTACTCAAGGCAATTCTTTGAGCTTTATGGACAAGAAAAGTTTATAACTTTGGCTCTCAAGATTCAACATTGTTTTTAAATACAGTGCAATCCTCAGAAAGTACATTCTAGAGTAAATTGTATTGACTTTTAAGTTCTTTTTACAAAATAAGTGAGTGCAGCTTTTTCTGTGGGTAGGTAGGAAAGGGTCAGCTAATATTAAATGTCTGCTCCAACTGGGCACTTCCAATATCAAATGGCATATATGAGTATAAATGCAGCTGGAGCTAATGTTAAGACACAGAGGATGTGAAAAATAATTGGACACACTCCTTCTTAGTTATGACAGAGACGTTTGTTGCTAATATTGGAACTGTCATCCTTGCCCCCGTCTTTAATTTTAATGAAATGAAATTGGGGAAACTGATCTTGAGACAGTGTCTGAACACTGAGAAGACGTGATAGCTTCAGCAAATTCATTAGCAAACTGCTGTAATAGCAAAATGACATCATTGTATAAGTGGTGCATTAATGTAATGATATCACAATACCTGATACAATTAGCTAAGTCACAGCCTTTGTATTTATATGATGATGTAATGATACATCTGTAATTCTCTCTCCACCCAATCTGCCCTGTGGATGCCCATGTATAACCTGCTAACAGAGGAATACACATTTCATGTAAGTCTATCATGTCTTATCAAAAAAAATCCACATTCAGTAGGCCAAACTTCTTAAACATGCTTATTTGGTGGGAAATAGTTTTCATTCTGCATATAAATTTGGAAAGACAGTTCCCTCACATTCCTTCTTTGTTGCTGTACAGCCTCTTAGTACAAAATACTGAGCCGAGGTGGTGCAGTGGTTAGAGTGCAGTATTGCAGGCTACTTCAGCTGATTGCTAGCTGCAATTCGGCAATTCAAATCTTACCAGGCTTAAGGTTGACTCAGCCTTCCATCCTTTCAAGGTGGGTAAAATGAGGAGCCAAATTATTGGGTGCAATATGTTAACTCTGTAAACTGCTTAGAAAGGGCTGTAAAGCACTATGAAGTGGCATATAAGTGCTATTAAAAGATAATAGCAATCTCAATCTGGCCATAAACTTGTATCATTAGAGTCAGGGAGACCAGCCCTTTATCAGCCTTGTACAGGACATTCAAGAGAGTTGCTTTATTAAACATACTGGAACTTATGCATGAACTGGGTATTCAAGGTGACACAGCTATAATTGCAGCGATGCTTCAACTGCATCAGTAATTCATTCTTGCTGATACTTGAATTCATTGTGTAAGGTTTTTCCCAACATATTTTCTTTTTTAACCTGAAAGAAAGACTCAGATTTCACTATTCAGTACTAAAAATGAGTTAGGGGAGGCTACTCTATATTCTTGGCTGGTTTTAAGCATTGCCCCTGTACATTTCACAGAAATGGATCGTGTTTCTCTCTTTAAGTGACTAAAGTGTGAAAAAAGAAGGAGAGAAAACTAGTAAAAGGATAAGAAACTCCTTCTCACCCCAAAAAGCCAGTTTTGTTGTATAGTAAGATCTGGATGGTGGTTTTAGATGAGTGAAGACAATAAAATGTAATGATAAGAACTAGCATCTAAAAATAAAGTTTAGACAAATGTATGTACAAGTGAGCAAATGTTAAGACTATACTTTTATCCAAAGTCTTGGCTCTGTCTAGCTTCCATTCTTTTTATATCACTCCTTTGCCCCCCCAACCATCTATTAAGATGCCGACTTGACCACCTCCACAATACAAAAACCCCCACACTCTGCCAAGCAGTCTTCATTTTAGTCTGACGCCAACACCATTTTAAATTATGACTGAATTGTAGTCTAGGATGAACGGGGGGGGGGGGGGGAGAGTATCAGCTGATGTAATTACTTAATATTTCTTCTGTTTCTTAATATAAATGTGGCCCAAAGCATCTGGGAAATGAAAGATAGTTCTGTTAGAATTTTCTGTTTCAATCTCAAAGCCATGCCTTGATTAGAAGCTGGCAGCTACAGTTCCATCATTATATCTCATTGTGCAGAATTGATGAGCGCTACGTAATGCAATTAAAATTGTCTAATCAGTTGCTAATTTTTCAACCATAGAAGCTTCAACCAGTTTCCCAAGCTACCAAAAATGCAAGGAGTGTACCCCTTTTGTGATATATCCGTGTCCTTCTTCGTAAATGTATTTGAGATGATCTCCCACCCCCTCATATTTCTTATGTCTTTTCCTATATTTATGGTTAAGGGAAGGCCCAAAGTAATCCTTGTAGATGGAAAATGCTAGTTGATTCAATCTGAATGTTTGCTATCTGCGTCTAGATTCATTTAAACAAAACAACAAAATCATACAAAATGTATTCCACAGCAAAAATTGTTTCTTAAAATGATGTAACATTACTAAAGAGTCTCCCCATTAATTTGAGAGGCCTATAGCATTGATTATTTCCCTTACTCAACAGGCACACTTAACATGAACAACTTGAGATTCTTCATAGGTCCTGGGCTATAACCCACCCAGTTCCGAGATATAGTCCAGCACAATTGGAAAGAACAAAGTTGGTAAATGCTAACTTAACATATGTTGGACTATACATAACAGAGATTAAGGTGTTTCCTTTCTTTCATTTTGAAGTCAACTGTTGCAGACTATCTTTTGTCAAAGCAAATGTGAAATAACACCACTTTAAGTTAGAAAATAAATCTGAACCTTTTGAAATCTCCTGATATTGCCTATGCTTCTATGGACACTTTGTATGAGCTTCAGCTCAGCTCCTTAAAATGGCAAATAATTTTTCCTTTCCCATATAGTATTCTTTTATTTGAATTTTAAAATGCGTATAAATGCAATAATGCAGGTAGAGTAGAACTATTAGACTGAAAATTAAAGTAGTTTAGCTTGTCCCATTTGTGACCTACAGTGTTGTATGACACCCAACACTGTATCCTAGCATTCTCAAGGCTTTCCTACGTAGCTGAATCTAGTCTTAGCTTTGAAAATTCATTGTGTGAATGGTGGGGTGGGTTGACTGGGAACGTGTATGCTTTACGCACCGTATGTTATTTGCATCAGAAGCTACATAGTCACTCCATTTTCTATGGAACTGTAAATGATTCCCAATATACCTGTAACTATTATCAGGATTGTGTGAAATAAACTATATATATCTATATAGATATACATGTATATTGTATAATTCCTACAGTTATCTTCATGTTTTATTTCAGTATAACCCTTTTTTAAAAAAAAAGAAAACTGTAATACATAGCTTCCTGAACACAAACCAAGAATGATTGATTAATTAGGGCAGTAACAGCAATCCTGGTGACATAGTGGTGAAGACGCCTCCCATTTGGAAGGTTGAGAGTTCAATCCTAGGTATCAGCAGATGTTCCTCTACTAGGGCATAAAGAAAAAAATATCTGCTGTGAACTCCACAGGGCATCAGGAAGTAAATGTTCAGCTCCATTCAGTCACTCCAACTCTTTCCTGAATTAAGGGATTACAGGATCATAAAAAGAAGCAATCCTGTTACTCAAAACATTATAAATTAGCCAAATGCATAATCAAAACTGATATTTGTTTATAATTTTTATTTAAATCTAACAGCAAACAGACCCTTAAGACGGGGAATTCAAGAAACAAAAGTACAATTCTGTAATATGAATATTGCTCCAATTTAGGCTTGCATTACCTATACTTTTTATTTTTTCTTGATACCATTTCAGGAAATAACACAGGGATAGTAAAGAATAGTAGAAGTAGCTGAAGGGCCTGGGAATTATAGAGAACCATATTTAGAACAATGCTCCTGGCAATACATTTCCAATTATTTTTTTTCCTATTATGATTCAGGAACAGAGGAAATTTAAGTCATTTTAAGGCATTATGTTGAGACTATGTTGTAGTTAGGAAAATACCTATGAGATAATTTCAGCTATATGGCAACGTTTGTAAACTCTGTACCTCTATTTCTAGCTAGAAGGTAAATTCTTCTTTACAAAATTGGTTAGCTTGGGAATAGGAAGCCTTCACCCTAATCATCATCACTGATTTGTTGGTGGCTCACTGTGGAACAAATGATTCCAAGTGCAGGTCCCCTGTTATGTATAAGAACCAAATTTTCGGTGTTCTTGAATGTTCTCATAATGCTTAGAAAGATTCTTGTGGTATCACGTCTTGTTACTGAAAAACTGGTCTTTTATAACAACCATGAAAGTGATATGGACTAAAGTACTGTAAACGGGATGAGCTCAAAATCAAACATGTTTGGAATGAAACTTCATGGAGATTAGGAGGAAGTGAATATTTGTTATTTTTCTCCATGGCAAACCAGATTTTGGTGCAAATCCTAGAGATGGTCATAAATGAGAAATCTGGGTGAGGGGAGAACTAGAACAATATGTTCAGCTTTTGTTCTGTGTTACGTTAGGTTAGTAAACCATAATATCATTTCTTTTTTACTTCCCTTAACGTATGAATCCATTCTAAGAAATAATGAATCTGGAAGTATACAAAGACAGGAAAGTGTAGACTATGCTAAAGCTTATTGTGAGTCCTTGTTCATAGTCAATCTAGATAGCAATTGTGAGTCAACAGCTGAGTAACAAGCATTAATTTCTAGATCTCAATTATGCCAATGGAATATTGGTGTAGTCCTTCTCTGAAATCATCTACATGTACTGTACCTCAGTTTTTGAAGTTTCAAGATAATTCCGGTCTTCTAAAATATTTCAGGATGACAGTTCTGAGACCATGAGAAATATGGTCTTGGAAAATCAGACCCAAAGAAGAACGAAATTAGAATTGGAGTTTGCCTTCTTAATTGGAGGCAAATTAAGACAAATAATCTTGCATAAAAGCCATGACATTATTACGCAGCTATACAACTTAAGGTCTTTTTCACAAGTGTTACTCTGTCTTTTTCTTTGACTAAATAGTGAGTTACTTTAAATTACATCCGTCTATGACAAATGCTGAATTAATTTGCAGTGCCTGAAAGAGATACTTCTGTTTTACAGTAACTATATGAACAAGGTTTTGAGCGTGCATAATACATTGAAATTATGACCTAAAAAGGGAAAGTAAGTAGTAGAAACAATATAATAATTAACTATATATATGAATGATACAAATACGTAAAAAAGACTTAAAATGTAAAATAGGTCCATTATGTAATTTTTTATTTCTTTACAATTTACTACAATTATTATCAAATAAAAAAAATATTTTATAGCCAATATCTATATCAGACATGTATATCAGGCTTTTATAGCAAGATGATGACTTACCATCTGAAGCAGGGTTGTCAAACTCACATTGTCATGGTGGCGTCACATGACATATTGGGACTTTTCTCCCCCTTGGTTAAACCAGCACATGACGCGTCCGGCCCATGGGCCGGGAGTGTGACAGCCCTGATCTAAAGTAACAAGCAGTTTGTGAGAGAACTTTTAAAATATACCTCTTCTGAATGATTAAAGCAGCCACATCTTATCCCAATTCTGAAGGATTTTTGCAATTCACAGTTTTTGCAAATGAAAAGGTATCTACTTAAAATAGCACATTTGCAATAAAAGAACAAGAAAGAAATATTGGAAAAATTGTTCTCCAAATCTTAAAAATAGCCTGTGCTATCTATACATTATTGGAAGAACGTATTGTCCGACACCTCTCCTGGACTGTTAAAATAATTAAAAGTACAGTCTTATATACTTAGAAATGAATGGATGAATGAACGCAATATTGCAACTTTATACACAATTAGTATATCAAATTGTACTTTTGCTACCTGTGCATAAAAATAATACATGTAAATCTGAATTTAAATAAATGTACCTGAAGAGGGGAATTGACCTAGGACAGTTAAAACAATGAACTTCGCTTGCAAGTGATTAACACAAAAGAAGGTCACCCAGTGTTAAAAAAGCACAGCTGGCTGGGGAACTCTGGGAGTTGAAGTCCACAGGACTTAAACTTGCCAAGGTTGAGAAACACTGCTATAGAATATCAGCCTCTGGAAGGACAAAGCCACAGACCTGAGGCTGATCAATCTGAGGAGGATGATCTAAGGTCATGATGGCAAACCTATGGCATGCATGCTTGAAGTGGCATGCGGAGCCATCTTGCCTGGCATGTGTGGCATCGCCTGTTCGTCTTCCGTGTTTTTGGCCCACATGTGCGCACATTGATCAGCTGGCCTTTGTGCGTGTGGCAGTGCCGGAAACTGGAAGACCTGGTCTTCCAGTTTCCAGCATGAGCATGTGCGCTGGCCAGCTGAACATTGTGCATGCACACCAGTAACCAGAAGACTAGCTGGCCACTGCGCATGCATGTGCCGGAAATCGGAAGTTCATTTTCTGGTGTGCGCATGCCCCCTGGGCAACTCCTCTTCTGAGTTACATCCCAAACAAGCATGCGCGCATGTGTGCTCCCTTTTCAAGTAGGTGCCAAAAAGGTTCACCATCACTGACCTGAGGCTTCCCAGTCCCTGCATCAGACTATCTAGAAAGAAGACCAGAATAGTGGAACTTGCCAGTAAACATTCTGATTAGAAACAATTCATGTCGTTGAAATTGGCTAAAAAAAGGCATAATAAAAATATAACAGCAGCAGCAACTAAATACCATACCAACCAAATGGCCTCAAGTGGATATCAGAACAGCCAAATTAATGTGAGGAGCCAAGCAGACTATTATAGAGACATTTCATCTCTTTCAAGACAGAAAAAAACATCCACGATAAAACAAAATACCATCTTCTCATATCATCCTTTTAGCAAATCAAAGACCCAATGGCGCCAGCTAGTATTCTTCTACTTTATTTTTTACTTAAATTATTACAAAGTAATATGAACAATGAAGAATGGGGTTGCCTTTCGGATCATACTTGAATATGGCATAGTAGTTTCAGGATTTTGATAGGATTTTCCATTAGAGGAGAATATTCATAGCACAGACAGATAGTGCACACTTTTTGTTTTCACACGAAGAATAATTATGACTATATCATTATGATTTACATACCTGATCCAAGAAAAATAGAGATGCCCTTTGCAATCTCTGCTTCTTCAAGATTCTAATCTGGATAAGGCTAGAATAGTTTCAATCTATAGAGATTAAAGAGTTTATTTTATATTCTGTCGTCATCTCCTGGATTCAGGTGCCCCACACCTGTCCTTTATACAACCCTGAGCATTCCAGAAATTCCGTAGATTATCATACAATAATAACATACAATTTGAGAGACTGAGATTGCTCTAGGAAAGTTAAACAGTTGCTACAAGACTCGAATCCATTTCTTCTGCTATAAAACAGCCCTTACTGTTATGGGGAGAGAAAAAGGTGGGTCCCGTCCCGTCCCCCCCAACGAGAGAAGCGGCAGCAAATGCTGAATGTAAAATAGTGAAATTCCTAGCAATGCAAAAAACGGTAAAGATTTAGCATTAAAAGACCCTTTTTCAAAGTCGACTCACCAGTAAAAAATAATTTTTTAAAGTTCGATTGCAGAAAAAAACAACCCCTCGATTGCAGAAAATATGACTTCAGCAACAGAGTGGTCAATGCCTGGAATGCACTACCCGACTGTGTTGTTACATTCCACAAAATTTCAACCTTAAAACTGTCTACCGTGGACCTCACCCCATTCTTAAGGTCTGTAAAGGGAGCGTGCATAAGCGCACCAGCGCGCCTACCGTCCCTGTCCTACTGTTCCCATCTATTTGTACTCATTCCTTATGTATATACGTATACCTGCTTATACTTATATGTTTATATGTTATGTTCATACTTGTTTTCTCATACATGCTTGACAAAGCAAAATAAATAAAATAAAAATAAAATAAGCTGCGTTGGGGAAGCAAAAAAAACAATAATACAATGGTAACAACGTGTGCATTTTATTTTAGAGGATTTCTGGCTACAAGAAAGAGACCCACCCAAGGCTGGCATCAGATTAGAAAAAGGGGGGCAAACAGACAAAACAGTCAATTGAAAGCTATCCAATCCGCCCATCTCTTCCCCTTTCGAGGGTGGCTACTTCGAGGGCGCTTGCGCAAAGCGAAAGCTGGGCGGGCTAATGGGCGGAAAGCGCGGCGAGGTTCCTCCTTCCCAGCCGCGAAGCCCGCTTCCCTTTTCCCCGGGAGGCTCCTGCCGCTGCCGCCGCCGCCAGCATGTCGGAGAGGCTCAGCAAGCCGACGTGTCTCATTGTGGCCAGCGCTGCTGCTGCAGGTGAGGCCTCTGGCTCTGGTCCTCCCCGTCCTCCTCTTCGGCTCTTCCGGGCGCTGAACGGAAAGGCGAGGAGGGGGTGGTGGTGTTGAGAGAATCGCCCCTGAAAAGGAGTATATTGTCAGAGGCAACAGCCCCTTTCCCGGTGGGGGGTGGCTCTTCCGACCTTTGATACTCCGATGTGCGCATGACTGGTTCCCAGGCAGCTGGACGCAGGAGATTGGAGGAGGCGATTCCCGGCAATTTGACCGATACAGTAAGAGTACAGTACTGTATCATCACTGCGTCGGAGTGATGGTTCCTTATAAATTGCTTCAAGTGGAGTTCAGCTTCTCTTTTTACATGGGCTGATTTTCCTGACAGCAGCGCGGAAGTTATCTGCAGCTCCTTTCGCCTGCCCTGGATGACATATCTAATGTAGCCTTTAGCCCTGAGATTTCTTGGTGGTCTCCCATCCACATATCAACCTGGACTTTTCTTTCTCTTTTTTAATCAGTGTCTATTGCATTTTATATGTGCATAATCATTATTCGATAGTTGCCCAGCCATGTAATTTCTACATACTATTAACATATTCTTATGGTCTCATAAACACATTGGGTTTCAGCTCTCATAAGCCCCAGATATGGTTTTTGTTTTCTGCCTGCAAGAACATAGACATTACCGTTCTGTTGGGCTGTTCATTGAGGCTTATAAGTGCTCTTGGTTGAATCTTCTATTTTACATTATTTTTAAAATATACCTCCCTTCAGGAGTTTATCTAGCCGCCTTGAAAGATGGTAGTCTTCAGTATAAATGTCCTCATCGTACTCCAACAGCTTCATCTCTAGCAAGTTTTGGCTAGCCTGTTTTTGTATGTTCAAGACCAACATGAAAATTATTAAGTCGTTTTGTTTTTTTACTTTGAGTAATGTGAAGGCTATCAAGCTTGCATGTTTAGTAAGAATAATCAATGAATGCTCCCATATTTGTGTTACAAAAAGCAAGATGACTTTTTCAGTATGTCTCTGCTGCTATCTAGGTCACATCCAGATTTTATTCCCCTAGATATATAGCCATACCAATGTTTTCTTTTTCCATATAGAAGCTCCCACTACACATAATGTGCTTATATCTGTCCACCAGGTGTATCAGCTGATTCCTTCTTCCACTCTTTTACATTGGCGAGCTCTGCTTTTAATCTACAAGTTGCTACCCCAGGGGTAAGTAAATGTAAGTGTTCCATATTAGGTTAAGTAAGTGATGAAATACCATAGATTCTTCCCCAAACAAGATGGTTAAAAAAGGGGAAAGAAATAACTGTTACAGGAAATAATGGCCTTCAGTAATGGACTTAGAATGGAATGTAATCTGAAGTTGCAGTGTTCCAAACTAGGCACCTACAGGTAACATTGACTAAGGGGGGACAAGTGGAAAATAAATTTTATCCCCCATTATTTTCATATATTTATTTTCTCTTTCGTTTCCATATGCAATTTCCTAGAGGGGGCTCAAAATCCAGGAATTGGTAAATGCATTGCTTTATTAAAAAGCAACTAAAACCAGCTAAGCTCTTTAAGAAGAGTGCAAGTTGTAAATGTACAATATTTTTGGGAGGTGTTTGTGTGTATTGGACAGTATTTCCATTTATATGAAAAATGACATCTTCATTTAGTACCAATAACAGTTTGTTTACTTCATGGAGACAGGCTATTTTTCCCCCAAATATTTTTTGTTTCACTAAATGTTTATCCCAAAGTCTTATTAAATGTAGATGCATTAATTGGGCTTTACTGTTGTAGGGGAAGCCAATTGATTTTGTTGGGGTTAATGAAGCAAACATGCGTTGGATCCAGGATTTCCGTATGAAATCCTATGCAAATCCAGCCAAGTTGGAATCAACTGATGGTGAGATATTTTTTGACTTGTGATTGGGTGTATCTCCCTTTGTTACCTACACATTAATGGTCTTTTCAAGTATCTAGATACATTTCTACCACATATTGCATTTTAAAATAAAGATAATTTAAATTGATAATCGAGTTGCCTTGAAGCTATTTTTGTTCCATTCACATTTTTAGGAGGAAAAGATAAAGTTTGTTCTCGAAGCTTTGATTGTTCTTATAGTTCAGACCCAATAAAAGCCATGGTTTCATATTTCCCCTTGGCATTATTTAGGAGTTTGTTTTCACCTTTATCTAACCAAACTTAATTAATGGTGTCTTTAAATTATTATAATTGAGAGCAATTTATAATCAAACTAGTTTCAGATTCTGTTTTGTTTTCAGAACAGGTAGTACAGATTCGAGACGTTAGGCCAGTGATGGCTAACCTTTTTGTTGTCATGTGCCAAAAGCATGTGCCCACCCATAATGCGATGCATATTTAACACTCCCCATGCACGCTGCCCCCCTGCATATGTGCACGCGACCCCCTGCGCATCTATGAACATGCGCTTCCCAAAAATTAGCTGGCCCCTGGAAGGTGTGTGCGCATGCGCGATGGAACTCAGCTGGGGTGATGGCTCGCTTGCTCATAGAGAGGGCTCTGTGTCCCATTTCCGGCACATGTGCCATAGGTTCACCATCAAGGCATTAGGTAGTAGTGATGTTGGGATGGGTATAAGGCTTATATTTTTAAAGGATGGGTATTTTGTGAGCAGTGCTCCCTTTGCTTGTTTCCTCCCTGCCTTTCTCACAGATACATTTATCCCCAAGGGCACTGAGTGTCAGCCTCTGCTTCGCTTGCTTGCTATCGGCTGCCATAGAAATGGGGAGGGTGGAGCATACTGTTGCATAAGGGAATTATATGGTACTGAAGGGAGTTTTGTTCTCACCATCTTCTGCGCATGCTGATGGCTGATGTTTGGACTTGGTCAAGGCCAACCGTCTTGCATACCAACATGATGAGGCCTTTTGAAGATGCACCCCATATGACACCTTAGGGAGTTACAGATTGGACACTGGGCTGGGGTAACTGGAGGGAGGGGGCTGGGAAATCATTTGATATGTACTTGTTTGCGCCTTTTTGGCTCAGCTCTTGCTTTCCTTTTTGCTGCTTTCAATTCATATCTAGTAAAAGTACTTTATCTCTATTCAAATGGAGTTGAGGTTTTTCTTTCTTGGATATTGAAGGAGGCATGCCTGACACTGAGATTTTAGGGGCAAATGGGGAAGCAAATCTGTTTGCTCTGATAGCAGAAAAGTTGGGCAGATTGAATATACCTCTGGGATATATTGATCTTGTCCTGGACTTGAACATTGTTTGGGAATACTGAGTGGGTTGCAGAAATTATTACCAGACAAGCTTTTTATTTTGGTTAAATTTAATTTAAAATTTGATTTATAATTTTTATGCAATGAAACCTTCATATATATATCTATTGTAAGTAGAGCAAATAAGACAGCAGGAAATGCTTTAGGACAGCATTGTCCATTAGTCTTTTGAGTCATCTCTGCCGCTTTGGTTTTGAATAATAGAACTCAGGCTTTACCTTTTTTTCTCACCTAGGTGCAAGATACCATGCTTTGTTGATCCCTGACTGTCCTGGTGCTTTGACAGATCTAGCAAACAGTGGCTACTTAGCTAGAATATTGCAACATTTCAGTTCGGAGAACAGTAGGTAAACTTCCTTGGTGTTTTATGTGCTATTGTGTACATTGAGACATCATAGATTGGAGAGCATGTGGCAAAAAGTGGTGATTAATGTGTAAGATACACATACCATATTACCTTTAATATTTATTCTGGTTTGATTCTAGTCCTTGAAAAGATTTTGTACAATATATCAGATACACAAGCTGCTCAATAATTGTTGGGGGTGCATGAAAAGAATAGATTTGAATATACATTGCTTATTCTATTATCATCAATATTGTATTTTCTTCTTTTTGATCCCCTTCCCTGTTGCATTTTTTTAAAAAAAGTACAATAGGAAATAATAAACATTGCGTTTATACAGCATGTGATATACTGTTTTTGAAAGAAAGACCCATTTCAAAATAATATTTTCATAAAACTTTGAAAGTTATATATGTAAAGGTTTATTTTTTTATTAGAGCCTATTTGTGCTATTGGAAATGGAGTTGCTGCCTTATGTTGTGCCACAAATGAAGACAAATCCTGGGTGTTTCAAGAATACAGCTTAACAGGGGTAGGTATTGTATGCTGAAGAAACAGTGCATTTTTCACAATAGATAGCTTTCTTGAAAAGTTTCTTTAGAAACCTACATGACATAATCAGTGGAACAATGCTCCAACTTTGGAAGTTTTTAAGAAGATGTTGGATAACCATTTGTCTGAAGGGGTGTAGGGTTTCTTGCCCAAACGGGGTTGGACTAGAAGACCTCCAAGGTCCCTTCCAACTCTGTTATTCTATTCCATTCTATAAAGTTAAGTCTTTGAATGAAACTTTATATATCTATAAAAGCCAAATACCACACACTCATCATGAAATCTCCAGAACCGTAAAGCCTACAAACTTGAAATTTGGCACATATGATCCTCTTGGCTTCTAGGTGCTCGTTAAGAAAGGATTTTTTGAAATGACCAACAGATCATTAGTATTTCTTATACAGTAATTAACACGCTCTAATGCTAAGGAGTTCTACTCCCCCTCTCCACCTGAAAAGAACTCTGTTCCAACTGCCAGTTGCCTTATATTAACATGCTTTGATGCTAAGGTGTTAGACATTCTACTCTCCCTCCCCACTTGGAAAGAATTCTGTTCCAACTGCCAGTTGCCTCACATTCTGTTACCTCAGTTCAAATTGGCATACGTTGCACTCCTTTACTCAGGAATGGTCTGGGTCTCCTTACAGTACTAAACATTGGTACCTCGCCAAAATGTCTACACCTTCCACCTATGGAACTGCTTCTGGACTCAAGGCGGCGGGAGTGATGTTCCCTTATGTCAGTGGTTCTCAACCTTCCCAATGCTGCGAACCTTTAATACAGTTCTTCATGTGGGGACCCCCAATCCTAAAATTGGTGTCTCGGTTCCTAAGACCATTGAAAATATGTGTTTTACGATGGACTTAGGCGATCCCCAAAGTGGTCCCGACCCACAGGTTGAGAACCACTGCACTACGTGTTCCAACCACTGTGCCAACGGAGTGAACCAGATTTTTCCTGCATTGCCCAGTCACATAATTTCGTTGCGAAGCACGGATATCTAGTTAGTTTCCTATAAAGTGGAAGCAGTATGTTCTGTCCCATAATTGGGTAGACCAGGTTGCCCTGATAGATGGGTCTCACCGGAAAAAAACACTTTATTTTCTATAATTTCACAGTCTTACCTATGTAGAATCTGTAGTTCCATTATCTTTTTATGCTTTTCAATGTCCTGGTTTAGCCTACAACAATGGTCTCCCATCTGGTCTGATCCTGCTACATTTTTGGAAATGGATCAAGATTGCCCAGGTGCTGCTACATATCCAGGCATTATGATGTAGTTTATTTTTGTTTTTCATATATGGCAGAATTTCTCATATTACAGTCACAGATCTTCCTCAAGATTTATGTTTTTGCTGAAGCACGTCTCCTTTACTTGCATTTTATTTTATGACCACAAAAAGAGTATATTTGCTTTTAAAAAAACCTTTGAAATCTAGCTTTATATTCAAGAGATTCTCAAAGTACTGTAGTAATCTCAAGATAATCACATGCAGATAATATAAATAGAGTTATAGCTACAATGAAACTGAATTAGTAAAAGTTAGAGGAATTGTCTGCAACAGTAATGCATTTAATTCTGTGTTTCATATAAAGTGATCCTGACTGTATGCTTTTTATTAGGAACTGCTTTGCTGAATTATGTGAAGTTCTACTTAGTTCTATAACCAAAATATAAATCTTCCTGCATAGGGAGATTTATATAATACAGTGTAAAAATATTACTTGTATTTGTTTCTTTCAGCCTTCTGTCTATGAACTTGTAAGACTTCCTAGTTTTGCCAGTTTACCCATTATTGTTGAAGACTTTTCAAAGGATTCTGGAGCTACTTTTAGTGGTATGCCATTTTAATATTTTCTGCGGACAGATTTTTATTAATACTTGTTAAAATCAGTATCTATTTAGAATCACTAAATAATTTTGTGAACACATTAAAGTAGAAAGTATGGTGGTGTAATAATTTATAGGAATTTAAAATATGGATGACTAGGATTTCTTTTTTACATACCTTGTGATCTTAAGAATAAAGTACAGTGAGACAAATGTGGTTTTCTGAAGTCTGAAGAAAATATTTTGACCTGATTTCCCACCTGATTAATAGCATCAAATTTGCAGCAGTGGTCATAGCAATGAAGTTACACCATAGTCTCTCCACCCTATAATTAAAAAGCTTTAAGAAATGCGTTTTTCCTAAATTAAGAAACCAAACTCCACTTTATTCTTGTTTGTGGCACCCATTTTAAACAGTGCTGTTGCTGATTAATAGCGAAGTGTGCAATGTAGCAAATTCAGAATAAAGATCATACTAGCATCAACTGGGGCCCACTTGCTTTCCTGATGCTGGTATGTAGTAGAATGCCAATGTGTTGTAGAATGGTAATCTGCAGTAAGGATTGCATAGCTACTCTTGAACTAGGCATCATTTATTAGACTTACAGAGCCTCCACTCTATCAGAGGCAAAATATGGCTTAATGCCTCATTGTAGAGCCCTGTCCTGGCACAGATCTGTACTTCATTTTTTTATCAGCCTAAAGATTACCAGGGTGATACTCTATTCTGTCAAGTAGCATGTGAGGTACAAACCACACAAAATAAAGTAGAGTTTCAAGCACATTGTAAGCTTAAAATCCTGGTTTAGATAATACTGTATGGGAAATGAACTGCCACATGTGACGATCATTCGTCTTTTCCTTCTTTTTCTGAAAGAGGAGATGCTATCCAACCAGGAAATTGATTTTTCCTCCTTTTTCCTTATATTGAGAAAGCACAAGACTTACCTTGGCTCAACCTGATCTTTATTCTTAACCTTCTAAAGGCCTTTTAGAAGGCTGTTAAACATGAATTCCTGCATCTTACCAATGGCAGCATTCAGTTGTGATTTTCACACATTGTAAAGAAAGAAAAGTAAGCACTTTTAATTAATTTTGAAAAAAATAGGTAACATTTTTTCTTAGGTTTTTTTAAAAATGATATATTGTTACAAGTGTAAATTAAGAAGTGAATATATATATATTTCCTCTGCAGCCAGCAAGGTAGATGCAGTTTATGTCGTGCTTGATAGACATCTTGTCACTGGACAAAATGAAAATTCTACTGTTGCAGCTGTACAGAATCTTATTTTTCTCTGCAATGGCAGGTAAGAAAAGGCAGATGACATTACTAGTAAAATACAGAATTTTTGCTTTTGCAAATGCATCTCTGTATTACTGTAACCAGCTTTAGTAATTTATGCCAGCATTCTCCACCCCCACCCTGAAATTGGTCAATTTGAGGTTGTTGCTAGAAAAGATAGTATTCTCAAGCACCTTATTTCTTAAGTGTATCATATGGAAATATCTCTAGTGATTAACTCAATGTAATGTTTCCTTCAGCAGAAAATGACGGAAACATCCCTGTGACTGAGCAGAATAAATGAACATGGAAGAGTTACTTGACTTGTGAAAATTGCTAACCTTTCATTTATCAACCAACAGAAAAGAACACAGCTTATTTCTAAAGATGGTATTTTGTAGCTGCTGAACAAGCAAATATTAATTCATATAGTAAGGCCTACCTGTTATCAGATGTACCATTCATAGATATTCATAGTTTGTATGAGTCTAAGAATATTTCTTCCTACCCTCCCAATTTCATAAGCTAAGGATACATTGATTTGAAAGATTTCAGTCACAAATCCCTGTGCTTCTGAACTTCCACCAGCTATAGGGTGTTTAAATCTTCTTAGCTAAGTTTCCCATTCTGGGCAAAACCAGCGAAGATCTGGACTGAGTAAGTGATCTGATAAGCCAAGGGTGAATATATTAATTCCATGTTATCATTCCAGATTGTGAATTAAGTTTCAAGCTATAGACTTTAGAGACTCTCTCTCTCTCTCTCTCTCCCCCTCTCTCCCTCCCATCCATATAGGAATATATAGTATATTGTAAAGGTTATAGTGAGAGATATTACTAGTAACGGAAGTTGTGAACTTCAAGAAAAGGACTGATTAACTGTAAAAATATTTAATTTTAAAATGGGACAGGTTAAATTTATTTCATAGAGTTGGGTGATGTTTTCCATGTGTTCATTTGTTGTAGCATAACAATAGTGGTTCATTTATTTTGCCTACTATAGAAAGCTTTTGATTACATTTTACTTCAGTTTTTATTTGCTTGTGTTGTCTAACACATAATTGTGATTAGCCATATTTGTGTATATAATTTTTCTATTTTATTCTTGAAATAAATTATCGACAATATGAAGGTTTCATACTAGCTTATTAACTACTATCAAGTTGTGAATCTTATTTGTTAATGATAGAAATAGTACCCTACTTGCATAGATTATCGGTATATGCAGCATAATTTGGACTCAACTCAAGTACTTAGGGTTTTCCTGCAAACTACAGTTTGCGAATCAAGGTTTAGATTCATATAGTAGACTAAATAAAATGCCAGGCAACCCTGTAGTCTAGGCAAATCTATTCCATATGATTACTTTATGATTGTGTAAACTCAGAAAATTTAGTTGGGTAACACAGACACAGTCATAGAGTAGTTTCACTGTAGGAACAGGAACCAGGGGAAGAACGCATCCTATTAGTTTTTTAAAAAAAAGCAGATTACCTTCTCCAGTGCATTTGCATGCACCACCAAAAGAAAAGGAACTTTTCCAGAATTACAAGACCTAAAAAGTTTCAGTAGTACTTGAGCTTTGGGGGTTTTTTAGATTCCAATACCCCACCAATAAGAAAAGATGTAGCCAAGGATTGAATTATGGCCTCTTTAGTGCTCAACACTGATGTTACTTGGGAATGAAACATCTGCAAGCAAACATTCAGAGTACCAAAGACTCTACTGTATAATAGCCAGGGCTTGTGTTTTGTAGAAATTGCTCGATTGTTGCGAAGTGGACAGCTTATTGGGAGGGGGGGGGACGGACAGGGACAAGTTAGAAACAAGCTACTGATCTATTATTCCCAGGCTGCTATCAGTACTACTTTAAAACTACTACGGAACACACCTTCCTTGCATAAAATAATATCGTCGGTTGATAAAACAACAGTATAAAAATATATGGACACAATCTACACTGCTTAATGAAATACAGGAACACTTTCTTGATTTGTACTTCCATTAGATACCACCACTATACTTGCCCCAAATGTGCTCCCCCCCCCCCCACAAAAAAAGGCAACTGGACTTTGTTTTTCCATGTAAACATTTCGCTTCTCATCTAA
The DNA here is from genome assembly GCF_009769535.1 of Thamnophis elegans. Taxonomy (NCBI): domain Eukaryota; kingdom Metazoa; phylum Chordata; class Lepidosauria; order Squamata; family Natricidae; genus Thamnophis; species Thamnophis elegans. Next base: position 76,581,686 of record NC_045541.1, on the reverse strand, counting down.
GCTGTTTCAGTTCTGACTGAACTGAATGGTGGGGAATGATTTAGAGTCCTTGCAGTCACTTGGTTGCCATCTCGTCACCACTATATTTTAAAATCAGAACAATGCCCATCTCATCCCCAGTATTGCCTTTAGAAGTCCTGTACGATATCTGATAGGATTCAGTCCAAAGAAATAGTGTAGTATTAATGGCCATTTGAAAAGCACTTTGCTACTGTTTGAAACACACATTTAAAATTCTACAAAAAAGATGCTGAGACTTTAGAAAAAGTTCAGAGAAGAGCAACGAAGATGATCAAAGGCGTGGGGACTAAAACACATGAACGGCTGCAGGATTTGGGTTTGACTAGTCTAAAAAAAGAATTAAAGGTGACATGATAACAGCATTCCAGTATTTGAGGGACTGACATAAATAAGAGGGTGTCAAATTATTCTCCAATGCACCAGAATGTAGGACATGAAACAATGGTTGGAAACTAATCAGAGAGAGAAGCAACCTGGAATTAAGAAGAAACTTCCTAACAGTGAGGACACCACCAGTGGAACAGCTTGCCTTCAGAAACTCTGGGCGCTCCATCACTGGATGTTTTTAAGAAGACACTAGACCAGTGATGACAAACCTTTTCAGCACCAAGTGCCCAAACCGGGAGGCATGTGCATTTCTGTGCATTTGTACGCACCGGAGTGCTGAAAACCCAAAGACCAGCTGGCTGGCACATGCATGCCTGTTTTTTGGCCGTTTTCTAGTGCTCTGGCACCCGCAAAGACCAGCTGGTGATGGCGTGCGTGCCCAGAGAGGGCTCTGCATGCCACCTCTGGCCTGCATGCCATAGGTTCGCCATCACAGGATTAGGCAGTCACTTATCTGAAATTGTATAGGTTGTCCTGCTTGAGCAGGGGGTTGGACTAGACCTCCAAGGTCCCTTCCAGCTCATTCTATTATCTAGGCAAAATGGGGCGAGGTACTGAAGTGTTCAATACAGCTGCAACCATGCCTCAGATTCTGAGAAAAGACAGTATTGGTTTAATGTTTACACGGGGGCAAACAGCAGACAGTATGACTGAGGCCAAAATAGCACTAAGTATTAAAATCTTAGTTGCTCTATTTTGAGGAGAGGGATCAGCACAGTGGCAACAACAACTGGGGAATGAGACTGCATTATAATTTAGATTTATAGCCCATCTTTTGTTTATACAATTCAAGCTTGTACATAATCTTCCTCCTTTTTCCCCCACAACAATAACCATGTGAGACATCCATTCTACAAGAACAGTAGGGAAGCTTCTCATAATTCTAAGAATGGAATGTTTATAAAACATACTTGTTCAAATCTTATTTTGTTTGTAGAAATAGCATGTATACATCCTTCAAACAGAGGACTTGCCTCAATAGGAGTCAACAAAGCTCTATAAAATGTAGTACATTTTATTCTTTTGGAATGCACTCAGACATCAATGTTTTATCATTATTAGTAATAGTAGTACCTTGAAGAAAAAAAACAAGGCAATTGGTCGTTTATGCACCTGCAATATAGTGAAGAATAAAAATATTGGTAACTCAGAATTGTAATATTACAATCCTGATATATAAAAGCACAGCAGACCTGAAGAATCTTTTTCTCTGCAGATTCATATAGAAATCTGTGATTACAGAAAATCTTTTCGTATGCAGCATGTAAATCTTTACATCTATATAGCATCCATAAAATTTGCCATGTCTATTCTCCATTTGCAGTACCAAACATCCGTTCCTAAAAAAGGAGAAAAAATATAAAAATTAATAGGCACATTAGCTGCAGACATTTTAAGAAATCATTGCCATTTAATGTACAAGAAGAGATTGGCAAATAGGATTTCACCTATTTAAGGCCACGCAGAACATGCAGTAGCACTGAAAACCATGTATTATTTTTTATACCTGCAGTCTGTTCAAAAGGTTATAAATAGCAGAGTTATTAATACATGGAAAGGAGAAACCAATTTCATTTTGATTATTTTGTTTTGAGTCAAGAGAGGAGCCTTGAAGATTTTAAAAAAAGCCATTCAATGTTGAAAATCCACATGCCAGCTTGAATGTTGCATGTGAACATCTACTGGTGCAACCTTAATATAAATGTTTGGAAAAATATCTAATTTATAAACTTCAGCATTGTTAAGATACTTAAATTTAGGAAGCTTAACTTGTCAAAAATATTTTAGATTTATAAAAGAAAAGCAGTAGTATAACCTAGGATCTGCCATCCAATAATTTACAGTGATTTTTAAACTGCATTTAATTCTATATGGAAAATAAACGAAATCCATAATAATAAGTGGATGATGGGATCAATAACCTAATAACAAAATAATGTACTTATAATTTAAATCTCTTTACCATTTACATTCAGTTGGTTTTATACTTGAACATTAGTATCATGCAATATAAAATACAAATAAACAGTTAACATTTAGATTTGCAATGCTTGTGAAATGTGCTTGTGAAGGAACTTAGGAAATAATATTTAGTAAGACAAGAAACTCTTAATTTTACCTTTATCATGACTTCCAGTTTAACTGCATCAGCAGCAAACTTTCTGATTCCATCCGACAGTTTCTCCACAGCCATTTGGTCTTCATTATGAAGCCAACGGAATGTCTTTTCATCCAGATGCACCTTCTCCAAGTCAGATGCCTGGGCTGTATTGAAGATGATAGAAGCAACCAATTATGGAAGTAGGCAACTGTATACTTTATTGTGATATGAATCGTAGAGTTATCAGAGAATGCTATATCTCAACATCTTATAGAAACAATTCACTTACCAAACTAATATGAATATGTAGCAATAGCAACAGCACTTAGACTTATATACCGCTTTACAGTGCTTTACAGCCCCCTCTACGTGGTTTATAGAGTCAGCATAATGCCCTTAACAATCTGGCTTGTTTTACTGACCTCGGAAAGATGGAAGACTGAGTCAACCTTGAGCCTGATTTGAACTGCTAAATTGCAGTCAGCTAGCAGTCAGCAGAAATAGCCTGCAGTACTGCACTCTAACCACTGCACCATTGTGGCTTAGTTAACAAACTAATATGAATATATTATCCAATCAGTCCCATAGCAGAAATATTACATATTCCTGAACAGTAAATATATTAAAAATGCTGATGTATCGCTTTGAGATATTAGTTATTCAAAAAGTGAACTTATCTATTGAGCACTGAAAAGATTAACAGTTACAAATGTACAGCCCTCTATAGATATTTCACTAAAAGTTAATCTTTAACACATTGAGAGGATGTGGTGAAAGATCATGATTAAATTGTTTTAATCTGTATTTGAACTGTATTTAGCTGTGTTTGTCTAAAGCTATTGGACCCCACATGTTAAGTAAGACAGAAAACTTACCATCTTTGATGCTCAGCTTTGGTGTCAGTTTGCTGTTATCTTTACTGAGTTCTCCCAGAAGTTTTGGGGAAATGGTGAGAAAGTCACAGCCAGTCAGTGCTTTGATTTGTCCAGTGTTCCGAAAAGAAGCTCCCATTACAATAGTTTTATAGCCAAACTTTTTGTAATAATGGTAGATTTTAGTGACACTCTTTACCCCTAAGAGAGAATATAAGGTAACTATTTAAAGCAATTACTGCAACTTTATTCAGGGGTAAAGAAACCCTCAGAAGGGCTTATTTTCGAATACTAAACATTGCAGGTTGATTCAATTGCGAACTTAATTTCTTAGCCACACTTATTCAATTACCTGGGTCCTCTGATGGCTCATAGGTTTTTTTGTCCGTATTTGCAACATACCAATCCAGAATGCGCCCAACAAAAGGAGAAATTAGGGTGACCCCTGCTTCTGCACAAGCAACTGCCTGAGCAAAGGAAAAGAGCAGGGTCATATTACAATGAATCCCATGTTGCTCTTCAAGGATCCTGTAAGATAAAACAGAGCAGAATTATTTTTCCTATCAGTATCACTTCTGCTATGTATGCAATTTTATTCAATGCAGTATATACAATTTTATTTTAAACCACATTACTTTTTAAAAAAAGAAATGCTTTCTCGGTGAGTCTGGACACTTTTTTTTGTTTGTGGTTAGTGGGATATGGGCAACAGTATGTTAGCTTGCAAAGTGGTCTCTGCGTTATAGAACCTAGCTTTCATAGAATAGCATAAGGACAATCAGAATAAAATAGAATTTCAGTTTTCCTTGTGCCATTCAGAGTAAAACATGCCAGGATGGACTGGCATTATCCATAGCATTAGGAGGGAAGGCTACTTGTGACATGGATGTGACTACTACTCACTCTCCCTCTTACTAAAAAGTCTTCTGTGAAAGCTTTGACTGATGAAACATGCTGGGGATCAAAATATATGGTCTCATCTAATGACAATCTCAGCATATGGAAATTGCAGGTCAGACTGTAATGTGATCCAGGAAAGGATAAACGAATGTAACACCCCAGGGCAAATTACTCTGAGTAAGAATATAAAAGATACATGAAAATTGAGTCAGCAACAAATTAGAATGATTGCTTGGTCAGTATCTACTTAGAAAAACATCTCCTAGTTTTGAACACATTGTTTAAGCATACATCTCTTCATCTGTTCAAATGGCAAAAGAAGAAATTTAAATCTGAAATGATGATTTATTTGTCAGACATAAGGATGGCTGCTTCTGTACCCACTACCACAGCTCATCACCAGTGCCAAACTGACAGGCCCATCTATGTCTTGATATGAGGCTAGACTGCAGCTGCCAATTGGCTTGTCATACCATGTTTTTTTCTTAGGAGGTTGGGTGGGGGCTACGAAACCCCCACCCAACCTCATAGCTTCTGTCCAATATTGGCCCGCTGCTTTCCTGTGTCTGGTAATGTATGTCTTGTTATGTTGGGTGAGGAATGGACTACATAAAATGAACTATTTTAAGAAGTGTGTATGGTAAAAATAGACGAGATAGGGTCGATAGAAATTCCTATGCAAAAAATGACAGAGTATAAAATAGCTATCAAATGAGCCTTATACTGTACTATTGTTCCTGGTCCACTTACTTGCCAGCTTGGATGCCCTCCCATGTTGATGACAGCTTGATGAGGATGCGATCTTTGCTAATTCCTATTTCTTTATAAAGATCTATGAATTGTCTGGCTCTCTTAACCATGCCTTCTTTATCAAAAGACAACCTTTAAAATAAAAAGATATATATATATTGCTTCATTATAATTTGTATAAACTGTACTCAAGTATGCAAATAGGCAAAGATATGGGATGCAACATTCATGCCTTTCTATACCACTGCCACACCTCAGTCCTCTGCTGAAGAAGTCAATGTCATTAGGCGAAAACACCATTACGATTGGCAGCTTCGCAATATCTATTTATCATGCGCCATTTCTACTACATTGTCTTAAACATTACAAAATAATTTGAATAACATTAAAAAACACACACAAATGCTGTTAAGAAAATTAGTATCTTAATAATAGGGCAACAAAGGGCTTATTCAAAGGCCTTTCTAAACAAGACCTTCGGCTGGAAGCCTTAAGAGAAACCATGAATGCTAAGCTAAACAAAAGACTCCAGTACATAGATGCAAATAAGAGGATGTCCATCTCTGTAATCCATGCAAGAGAGATTAATTGGTTTAACAGAACAGAAAAAGGCTTTGTGTTGGAGAGGTTGGAACCCCTTGTTGGGTGTGTGATTTGTTGTGTTGACCAGATCTGCCATCTGTTTTTATTTTTCACTATGTTTTTATCTGAATTGTATATCTGTTGTTTTGTGTTTATGCTGTGAGCCACTCAGAGTCATACTCCACTGGTAGTCTTCACAGGTACATATGCAACATTATGAGAGCCAATGTGGTATTGGAGTTACAAAGTTAGACTAGAAATAGGGAGACCCAGATTCAAATCTATCTTCAGGCTCAGGTGTTCTGGGTCAGATAGTCACCCAAGCCTATCTCAGAGTTTTTTTCTTCTTATGGGTAAAAATAAGATGGGGGATGCATGCCACTTTGATTTCCTGAAGTACAGTCTGGATATCAATCAATCAAACAAACAAAAAAACAAATATAAATAATATATTTGATGAATTCAGAAAACATTCACCTTGCATCTACTTCTGTGGACACACGGCCAGGTATCCTCTTCAGTATTTCTGCCCCAAACAGTACAAAAAGCTTATCGCAAGCATTTGTAACTTGTTCCTTTTCTGACCTAGAATTGTATAATAACCAAAGTAGAAGTTCACGTACTGAGGAAAAAAAATATGGTGCCAATGTGACATCTACAAACATAAATGAGTCAAATTGGAACAGTAATATTCATCCTTTGCACAATATTCTGAACTTTAGAATCAATTTAATGCAGTGGTTAAGGTGCCAGACTAGAAAATAGGAGACCGTAAGTTCTAGTCCTGCCTTAAGGCATAAAACCAGCTAAGGGACATTGAGCCAGTCAACCCTAGGATGGAGAAAATGGCAAGCCACTTCTGAAATCTTACCTAGAAAATCATAGGGACTTCTCCAGCCAGTTACCAGGAGTCATCACTGACTCAAAGGTGTGCATGTGTATATATACATATGTTCTGAGCTTTATCAACATTAATTTAAGCCTCTAACTCCTGGGACAAATGTGATTAACGCAACCTCAGAAGAGAACTCTACTTAAACTTCTGACTCATGCTCTAGTGGTGCACTTGAGCCAACTATTTCTTTCTTCCTTCTTCCTTCTGTAATGAGAAGAAAATTGGGAGTGGCTAGTAGTTTGCAGAAGGGCTTTGACTTCCTCTATTCTGCCATTATTTAATTTTTTTATTCTGGTTTAAATCTGCCAGTATCTTATGTGAAGGTGAAAGACAACAGAGAGCGAGGACACATATTTATAATACCCAACTAATTGTCAAAACAGCAAAATTAGAACATTGGCAAACTTACTCACCCACCAAGTTTCTTTCCATACGCAATAGCATCTTCTACCAATTGCTGATAGGCTGGCATCTGAGCTGCAGCCAGTATCAGGGATGGGTTGGTAGTAGCATCTAGAGGCTTGTATTCTTCGATAGCTGTTGAAAGAAAAGCAGCAAACAAGAATAAAAAGATTAGGGCCATGGATGGTTAGCCTCTCAGCTTGATAAGAATTGTTTTAAGGATATGCAATAAGATAGAGCAACGTAATTAATGTAGTTATTCCAGGGCCAGAAATTCTGTTTGCATATAATATGATTGAGAACTAATAATTAAGAAGAGATAGATACAGTTCTTAGTAAAATTAGCAGCTAGGATATATTATTCAAAGACTCATTCAAAGTCATATAGGAAGTTGGTTGATATTAGGAAGGCTGTTCTCCATAACATCTTTCTTGCTATGTCCTGTATTGATTAACATACTGATTTTTACCACGATGCAAACAAATTTCAATATGCCTGTGCAGATACAATCCACTAAATGAAATCAGTCTAAAAAGAGCAACGAAATAACAGGGGGAATAATAACCTGGGACAAACATGATATGTCCGAAGTGAAAAGGCCAATTCAAGTTAGTGTAAGTGAGAACGTTACTAATGAGACATCCCTAATAAAAAGGCACTTTAGTAAAGTGACCTGTTTTTCATAATTGGAAAATAAGCAGTCAACCCAGGATCTGCAATATTTGAATCTAACTCAGAGTGTAATAATTAAAACAATGACAATATAGTTGAACAAAAATAGTAGAGATTTAACAAGAAAAGAAAAATCTACAAAAGAAACCCCAACAGAATGAAATGTATACCTATGGAGAAAAAGTTCCGAGGCAGGGTTGACAAGAATTCTAGAGGCGTTGGCTTGCATGCACTCTTTAATTTGTTTCTTTTTTCATGAGGGGACAATTTTAAAATGACATATATCTGTATCCAAGTGGTTTAAATTTATTAGAGGTAATCAGCCAATATAGCAGACAGAGGAGTAAGATAAGAGGGTTAAGAATGGTGAAATGCAAATGAAATATAATAGAAGGGGAAACAATATAAGGTGAGCGATATCGATTGGCAATTGTTATTAGAAAGAACAGGAAGCTCCTGTTCGTATTGTATTGTGTAAATGTGGTGTATGTCTAAGTTTTGTGTGTGTGTATTTTACATGTTTGTAAATAAAATTTAAAAAATTAAAAATAAATAAATAAAATGACATATATCATCACTTTGGGAGTTTGTGAGCTTGTTTGATAGCTGTACTGGAAGCAGTCCATTTGGAATAAATATACAGGTTGATCTCAACTTACAATCACTCTTTGTTCGAAGTTGCAATAGCATTGAAAAAGGTGGTTTATGACCATTTTTCACAGTTACAACCATTGGAGCTCCCCTATGGTCACGCTTGGTCACTGGCATGTATTTATGAGAGTTGCACTGTTCTGGGGTTAAGTGATCACTATTTGTAACCTGTCCAGCTGGCTTCCGACAAGCAAAGTCAATGTGGGAAGCCAGATTCGCTTAATGTCCAAACGATTCACGTAACAACTGCAGCGATTCACTTAACAATGATGGCAAGAAAGCTCAAAAATGGGGCAAAACTCAGTTAACAGCTGTTTTGCTTAGCAACGGAAATGGATTCAATTGTGATCATTAAGTTGAGAACTATCTATATACAGGAGACGATATATACTGAAAATTGCTCAATCTTCAGTCAAAACAATATTTAAGCTGTGAAAAAAATGTGATATATTAGTACTTTTCACTAAAGAAAACCTTGGTCAAGAATACAAATGGATATAATTCAGATATAATCCATTTGACAATATATATATACAAATTAATGTGTGTTCTCTACAGTTTGTCAAGCATGTAATTATACAAATTTGGAGCTCAAAAGCCTTTTATTTTGGAATAAATCCATAAACCTCAGTGCATCCTGAGAATCAATGTTTGATTAAAAGTCTATCCAAATGTTCAGTAGCTACAAATCTGAGAACTGAGTTTTAATTTTTCAGATATAAGCAGCAATTACCATAATTTTGAGAACCAAATTAACACTAATCACTTTTTTTTACTTTTAATGTAACTTTCGTTAGTAACCAGTATTTTTCAAAGCATAAAAAGCAACACAGCTCTGTTTCAAACTTCTGAATAGCAAAATGGAATAGAATTTAATTAAGGTCAAAATGATACCCAGTTATGCAAACTGTTCTTTGTGAACTTGATTTTTGCAAATTTCAGAAGTACTATTTACTCCATTCCCTCTTTCAACATTTCAGTGTAGATAGTCTTCTGTTAATAAATCATTGGAATCAGAACTTCTGTTACCAAGTGATGTGGTTATAAAGAACTATGTTATATGATCGCATTGTTTAATGATGGCAATCCTGACAGTCCCTGTTGCCATAGTTAAACAAGGACCTCCTTCCAACTACCTGCAAGCTTCCCACAAGCTGGGATGACTAGAACTTCAAGGACTGGTTATAAATTCCACTCATTCAGCCATTGTAACTTTGAATTTTTTCTTATAGTAAACAGATGTATTGAATAACTTGCAGACAAGTGTTACATCTGCATCTCCTACAGTCTTAGCACATGTTTGCCTTGGAATAGAAAGCATTGTGCAGTAAACAGCCAATAGCTGCAGTTCTTACCATATCAAGATCCAGATGTGTTTCAGTTATCCCACATCCACTTTCAAAAAGCAACTTTTACAAGGCAAAAAAAAAAAAGATTTTGATATACTGTTCGCATGCATATGACTATTACTCTATCCATGTTCAAAGGTTGACTCAAATAATTTGCAGCGAGATCTACCAAAAGTAGGATTCCTGTCTGTGTAGGAAAATGCACATGCACTGTAATGTAGAAACAACTATTTCTGAATTGGCGTGTCTTAAGTAAGTTTTTACATTCTAAAATGCTACATATACAGGCTAGATAGAAAATTGTGCTTTTCATGGTGAAGCTCCCTATAGGTGCTTTGAACATAGATATGCTGATAGTCATCTCCAACTACTTAAGGAGGACATACCATGCCAAAGTTCTTTGCAAAGTTACATAAGTGGCATCATAGAAACCCACATAGTCATGTGATATTCTTAAATATATTGTGCAATATTTCCATAGAAAATTTACACAAATATTTTTACATCAAATATTTAACACCATCACATATAGGGGGTAATTTCCTGCTCTGCAAGTTTTATTCGCAATTTTTTTTAAAAAATTATTGTCAAAATCTGCTAACTCATAGCCCATCAGCAAGATTCCATCACTTGTTAAGCAACAGGAAGAAGAAACGTCTTTCGTAAGACCATTTACAAAATACTTAATGTTTCATGTTAGGTTAGATTCTCAATTTTTACATTGCTTAATTAGCAATTTTTTACCTAAGAAATGACTATTATCCATGCATATCATACATTGACAATCTAAACAATAGATCAAGAAATATTAAATTTTGAAAGCAATATTATTTTACGCAATTATATAGCCATAGTAGTGGTAGCTTTGTAAACAAATTTGTAAACAAATCAGCTTACTTATAAAAGCTGATTTTTAATAGCATTTAATAGAAAAAGCATATTATGATTCTCTTCAGCCATTAAGTCCAAGAAGAATTAAGCTAGTATTTGAAAAAATTAATAGGCACGTCCTCCAGAAAAACATAAATATCAATTACTTGCAAAACTATGCAGACTAACTGTATATGTAAACTGTAAGTTTAAAAGATTATCTAAAAGATTAAAAAATACAATGTTTTAATAATTGTCAACTTTTACTGATAGTTGGGTGGCAGGTACATTTAATAAATTATCACTTATCCAAACTGTGAGTTACTTCTGCTTTTGCATAAATAACATCTTCTAAGTGGTTTATATCACTTCACAATAACAGAGGTGGGACGTTTTTAATGCTGCTCCTTGCAAAAAGGTATACTGAACACTGTGTTAGAAATGCTACAGGTTAGTAGTATGTAAACTTTTTAAAAGTCTTGCCTTTTAGAATGAATTGAAGTCAAATTTATTAATTTCTAGAATTAAATTGTGGGTGACGGCAATAAAATACAGCAATAGAAAGACCTGATATACATGTATTTCCCCACCGGTAAACACAGAAGCTAGAGCAATTAATCCATATTGTTTTCTTGGCAACAAAATAGCAGTGGAGTGCCAATTCCTTCTTCTGAGATCCCCCCCCCCCCCCAAAAAAATCCTAACTTAATCTATAACTATGAGACTTCCTGGCGGTCTCTCTCATTCAAGTATTAACTAGGTCTGATTTTTCAAGCTCCTTCATAAACAGGGTACCCTTAAATTGCCCATGAAAAAAAATCGGAATCCAATAAAACAGCACCTTCTTTAAGTCAACTAGAGAAAGCTTATGAATATTCCAACATTGCAGAGAGCGTCTAATTATTTTCCTTCTACTGAGCGAGTAGACTTATTAGGGCTGTTTATACCAAAATAAGTATTGGGTGGCTCAATGGTTAGAGTGCAATACTTTAAGCTACTTCTGCTGACTGCCGGCTGTCTGCAATTTGGCAGTTCAAATCCCACCAGGCTCAAGATTGATTCAGCCGTCCATCCTTCCGAGTGGGTAAAAAGAGACCCTGATTGTTGGGAGAAATATGCTGACTCTGTAAACTGTTTAGAGAGGGCTGAAAAAAGCACCGTGAAGCGGTATATAAGTCTAAGCGCTATTGCTATTGCACCGGGCTATGCAAAACAGGACTTCCTCATCCCTTCCCTCTTAACTTTCCCTTCACGCGGAGAGATCAGAAGACGGGACTTCAATCGTGCCCGGAAGAAACCATGGGGAAAGAAAGAGCATTACATCCAGCCGGATCGGGCTTGATAGGGAACCCCAGAGGTCAAAAGAGCTCTCCCCGTTCTACCTATCGCTCTCCCGGACCCTAATAAGGGATCGTCGCCCCTCACCGTGGAAATCTCCCGTATCGGCCACCACGGTGGTGTGTTGCTTGAGCTGCTCCAGCGCCGACTCCATCTTCTGCTTTTTCACGGGGGAAACTGACATGGTCGCGTGCGGCTGCGAAGAAATAAGGAGGCGCGTCTGCGGCGCGTGAACCGTTTCCGTAGCCTCGGACGAGAAATCAAGGGAATCCACACGCGGCTTCCGGGCTTGCGCAGCACGAAGGTATCCATGTGACAAGTGACCACAGGATTCTTCGGCGGAAGGCAGGAGGGCGGGCAGATGCCGGCGCCTACGTCATCACAGAACCCATTTCCCCGCCCCCCCTCACACCCATTCTCTCTCCCCCTTCCAAACAGCGCCGGGATGCGCTAAGGCTGCCCTGGCTATGGCCACAGGCGATTGGTTGTAGCCTTTGGTTTTTCCTGCTCGGCAGCCAATCAGGATTGCTCTGGGTTGCAGGAAGAGCAGGCGATGCAGTGGCCTTAAACTTAAAATGAACTAGAACCGATCATTGGAAGCGGGGGAGGGAAAGGCCGCTCGGTGTGCCTCGTCCTTGCTTACGTTTGAGACGTAAGGTGTTATAAGTCGGGCTCCCCCCTTCCCCCTCTCTCTACCCCACCGATAGATAGATAGATAGATAGATAGATAGATAGATAGATAGATAGATAGATAGATAGATAGATAGATAGATAGATAGATAGATGATAGATAGATGATAGATAGATAGAGATAGATAGATAGATATAGAGATAGATAGATAGATATAAATTAGATATAGATAGATAGATATAGAGAGGGAGGAGGGAGGGAGGAAGGGAGAGAGAGAGAGAGAGAGAGAGAGAGAGAGAGAGAGAGGCAAAACAGCCAACAGGTTAAGCTATCATTACACTAATCTTCAAATCCCTCTGTTAACCTTCTGTTACATTTAGTATGTAGAAAGTCCACAAACTGACACAAAATATGCTTTTTTGAGTCCTTGGCGGCTTAAAACGGAGGGATTAATCATGTACAATGTGAAAGATAGCTTCTGAGAGCCAGTTTGGGCTAGTGGCTGAGACACCATGCTAGAAACCAAGAGACGGTGAGTTTTAGCCCAGGCTTGGGCATTAAAGCCGGCTGGGTGAGTTTGGATCGGCCACTAATTAGGTATTTCTTTGATACAATAATCAAAGCCAAAAAGAAAATATCTAGCTATGGTAAGGTAGCTATGATAAAGCTATGCTACTTCTGCTATGCTAAAACACCCAAGCATCAGCTCATACTGCTTGTCTGATTAATTTCTTGTGGATTGGAGTACTCAGTTAATATCAGGGAAAACAGATTTTTTTCTATAGATTGTTTTAATTTTAACTGAAACACGTGTAAAAAGAGTAGAAATATTTTTTTTTCTGGAAGAGGGATGTCCTAACTTGACATTTAAATTCAGACCAGCCCAGCAGACATGTCATTCATTCATTCATTCATTCATTCATTCATTCATTCATTCATTCATTCATTCTACTTTTTTGTTGAAATTGGCCAATGTTTTCCCAATGGGATTACAACAGTCCTATTCAGGGAATACAGTTGGTCTGAGAAAATGGAACAAATTGCAGTTCTCTGTTACTTTGACCAAAATTTCAAATTGGGCAGCTACCTACTTCATATGCAATATAAAGGTCAGAATAGGAATGTGCAAAGTGTTTTGATTTTGTGCCATTCTCAAGTGGAAATGTCCCATTCTGAATGCAAAACAGTTGTTCTGAGTGCAGAGCAGCTGTTTTACATCTACAGTTGACATTTTTGGCCAGTTCAGCAGCGTTTGCAGCCTGATGTCATGTTTCTAACTCAAGGCTTAAATGACCAAAACAACCTGTTTGAAATGTGAAACAAGCAGGGTATTTCCCCCCATATTCAAACGCTTTGCACATTAGTATAGAAAATCATTTGTAAGATTTTAAAAACTAGAGGTAAACTCCAAGTCCAGTGTTGAGAAGGTGTTCAACTTCTTTGTAACTACCACAGTGCTACAATTGCATAGTTTATCTCATGTATGGCATATTTCAAGTCGGTGCCCTTCAGGATAAATGATTTTTAGAATTTCTAGCGGATACAGAAAGCATTTTGACATCAATTCCTACCGATATATGATAATTGGTCATGAATAAAAATAGGGCTAGGTCTTGTCCATATATTAAGCAAATATATGCAGAAGGCTTTCCATATAGAATAACTACAATGTTAAGTTATAAGAGACAGCCCCCAGTTTGAACAGTGCTGGTAGATAGTTTTAATATGCAAGAGAGGACATGTATTAAAAATCTCAAATTTCCCATTTTTGGTTGAAATCATGCAAATTGTGCGACAAATGAAGCATAGATACAGTAAAGCAAAGCATTAAAATTTCCATTCATATTTTACATAAGGATACATTTTAGAATTAATATTAATTTTCAACCAACTTGCCATTTCATTTATAGTACATACAGACAATTCAGCAATACTAATGAAAGCATCTTTGGTTAGGCATATCTTCAGACATAAATATATATACTCAATTTGATATGCTTCAAATACTTCCGAATAAATCAAAAAAGAAACTAGTCTCTCTTCAGCAGTTTTCTGGGGTGTGTGATGCAATGAGGATTGTGCTTGCTCCATTAATATGATATAGGAGAGTCTTCCAACTACATCTGCCATAGAGTGTGTTTGGCGGACCTCCTCCAATAGCAGAGAGGAAAGTGATTGCTCCAAGTAGGAGGTGATTCAGTCTTCTAAGCTTCCTATTGGCTACCGCAGAAAAGTCACTGATGGAATTATTTATACTCTAATACCTTCAGACAGAGAAAAGTCAAACATGCCAAGACGGGCTGTGGATTTAGAGGATCCAAAGCCCTTCTGTTCTGACATGTCATTGGGAAATAAGAGCCAGAGAAATGTATTTCACTTCAATTAAGAGAAAAGATGTTTACAGAGTTGTAAAATGTCAAATGAAAGACAGGATAATGTCACTTCAGTCCTCCTATCATATACATAGGTAATACACTGTAAAAGTAGTTGTGTTGCTTTGATTTCTTTCTCTCTCATGGAATTGTTCCTTAATGGTGATAATCATGTATTTTTGTGAATTAAAATCTACAGCTATTAATGTACATTTAAAAGTGAGAACATAGCCATTTATTTCTTACATTTATTGTTTATTCTTCCTATTAGGCATTCTAAATATCTATATTATTTTGTTTGACTTTACCATATTATTAATATTCCATACGATAAGCGATAGTTAATTTTGCCTGCTCTATATCTGGTGTATAAGTAAGTGCACCAGCTGTTGCTTATATATTTGTCAGCTTCACATATAATTTTTTTCTGATTTTAAAGTATGATTTAAATTATCTCTGCACGCTACCTTTAAAATACTTAATGTGACCTTATTTTTATTTAGCAATATCTCCACAAAAGTTTTTTTCTTTCACCTTTGTTAAGAACATTGTCTACATAGTTATGTACAGATAAACCATTCCGGCTAATGTATAAATAGTAGTAGTAGATAGAGGAACATTAAGCAACAAAGTATGCTTTCTTTAAAGGCTTGGTTTCACAAATTTCTCAACCTGCAGAATAATACACATTTTTTGAATGATATATATACCTCCATGTTTAACAATTTCAAGATTTATATATTTTCAGATTCAAAATATATGTAAATGAAATTTTAGCAGCTAATATATTATATACTGATTTGCAGTTTGAACGGAGTTGTGTTCACCTACACTGACTACAGCAATTTTCATAAGTCTACAGTCCCACTTCAATTGCATACTTTGATTTTGGCTAAATAGCTTCCCACTGGGGATGTAAGCAGCCAATTACATAATTGAGGCAGAAAAAGAAAAGCATCTGAGAATCACAACTGATTATGGATTTTGGCTTATGCCTAATTAAGCAAAGCTGAGCTTTACTTTACAAAAGATAGGAGACATAGTGGCACCTGTAACTTAGTGTGATGAACCTATTAAAAACTTAGCCACCAAATATAAATTTTCACCAACTTGTTCTGGATTTTAAAAATTATAAAAGAGTAATGGTGTCAAGTGGATAAGGTGCCATGTTCTAATTTCATATTTCTTCCTGTCCAGATGGCTCATAAATTTAGCTTTTATGAAAGTTTATATTCATTAGAGGAGTTCCTGGAATCAAAATAAATTGTCTCATGAACCATACATTGGGCATCCTTCTCCAGATTAAAGCAGATTGCATAGTTTGAATGCATTTGGAATATTGAGAATCCCATCAGATTGGAATTATATGTTGGGTTCTTCCTTGTATTTTGATTAATCATTATTAATTGGGTGATACTGAAGCTTCCTATGAATCAAGTAGTGCCCAAACAAAGAGCTAATTTTGTCTTATCCCTAGGATAAAAAGGATAAGAAAAGCATCCTAAAGCCATGCCAATCAGCAAAAGTGAATTTATTTGTTTGGCTTTCATTTTAGTCCACCTTTATTTTGGAGATTTTTGCCATGTGTTACTGAGAATAATTACAGCCCTTTATTCTGGTCTATATATAGTTTAGTGATAATGTATTAAAACAAAGAAACACACTGATTTCTAAATTGTATTTCTTTGGATTACTCCCTTGGAAGAGTATTTGGGAGACTTCTTCAATTTTTCTCTGGAGTGGAGAGATCTACCTTGAATATTCTTTGCCAACCTCTGTAAAAATGTTAAAAATTTTTTGTTAACACCTGAAGTTTAATGTTGGGGGAAATGGAAGCAGGGAATATCCTGAAAACTTATAGGTAGTCTTTTGGGGGCGCCTGACATGCCCTAAACCTAATCTTAATCTACACCAATTTTGAAGATGGTGGAGAACAACTTCTTCCTCTTGACTTAAAAAGAAAATAGGCACAAAAGAAAATGGGAAAAGAAAAAGTCTAGGGGGGAAAAAACCAAATGAAATGCTGTTCTCTCTTCCATCTTGCTGCATCTGTATTTGCAGAGCTACCAGAGAGTCCACTGTCAGAGCAGTCTGAGGGCTCTTCCCATGAGGCTTTGGTTCTAAACACATGAATAAATATGTACAGCCTTGGACTGTAGAACTCCAGGTATCTCCTTATACTAATAAATAATAAACATGTTTTTATATACATGGCTATGGGCCAGGTCAGTTATGCACTCTTTTATATGCCTTGACAGTCCTTTTCACAAGACAATTGGAATGCTGTGACTATTTGGATTTGCTGTTGAAATTATCAGGGATGCCTCACATGATCACTTCAGGATCAGAACAAAGGTAAGTGGGGTCAAGCCTGGGCAGGTGCAAAGTATTCAAGGTCATTCAAGTCGTGTGTGCATACACGAGCGGACAAAGCCTATAGAAAAGCCTATGCAAAGAAAGGAGAGATGTGTTTTTGCAAGCAAAGAATGCTATCACTTTCAATATAAATGAAGCAGTTAATCATTAAACTACCACTGGATGAACCTGACTTACTACAGTGCAAAGTATTTTCCCCAAGAACTTTTTTGATTGCATGTAATTTTTTTTTAAAGCAGTTGGGGGGGGGGGGGAAATAATTTTAGGAAAAAAAGAAGGCAAATGTAAAGATCTTGACCGCTAATGGTAAGTTTTTCTATGTAGCAAAGGTGATGCAGAAGATTTCCCCACTGCATGCTAGATACAGGTTTTACTGAGTTTTGTACAAAACTAGCAGAAGATTTGGAAGCATGTAGGCTTCAAAGCACATGGGTTTGCTGGCTAATAACAAACGGTATTTCCAGCCAGTTCTGGATGCATTGATGGGCCACAGAGAAAAGGTACTGCGTAGATTGATTGGGTTGTTTTGCTTCAATCCAACCTTTGCTTAGAGCAGAAATATGGTCATCCTCATGCTCTGAAATCATAGACGTAACATCATGTATAAAATATAGCAATATAAAAATATAATACTTCATTCAATAACACAGCTTCTTTCCCAATGCTTTGTCAAATTAATGAGGGAGTTGAGTGTTCCCTTTGTCAATATTGCTGAAGGAACAGTTGGTCTGAATAGCAATGTACATTGATAGTCCCAACAGTCTCACTTGAAGAGATACTCTGTTATATTTTTCCTCTTTTCCCTTTTTCCTACAAGTAAATATATGTGACTACAAGTTGAAATAAATCAAAATAACTTAAATAGAAGAATCAATCCTCTCTTGGCGTCGCTCCATGATTTCCTCAAGTTCTGATTTCTCTCTATTTTTCTGTTAAGAAAAAAAAGATAAAGAATTTTATTTTTAAAAAATATTACCTACGTAAGGTAAATCACTTTAATTTAGCATTTTCTCATTTAGCAGTGAGTTCACTGCTATGGTTTCTTCTCTCCAATTTCTCAGAAGTAATTTGAGATGACCTGCAATTGCCTTCTCTTCCATCAATCTCATCATTTTAAAGAAAGAATTATTGTTTAATTATTGGTCTGACTTGCCAGAGATTTAAAGCTATGTCCTGAATAGAAATCTCCTTACTCCTCTTCCTGCAAAAATGAAATAAACATTGTAGCCCACCACTGCAAAACTTTGATTGATCCTTTGGAGGCGAGCTAAAAAGGTGCAAGCCATATTATTACTTTATTACTTTAAAGTTAGATCTGCAGTTTTACTACAGAAAAAGAAATATTTTTTAATTGATTTTACATTATATGTCAAAAACATATGAACATATGAAGTGCACATATAGAAAGTTAACGGATGAGATTTAAAATAGACATAAAATGCAAATATTCTTGGAGAGAAAATAAATTATCAGGCTTACTAGACAACTAAATAGATAGCAGAAATAACTACTGCAACAAATTTAGCAGCCCATCTGGAGGCATTTTGTAATCTATCAGCTAAGATGAGGAAAATCATTTCCCCCTTTGGTTAGGCATGATTGTAGTTAAGAGAGTTGCTATTAATTCAGCAATATGTCATATAAAAAGGAATTGCAAGGGGATATATAAAATTGTTTCTTCTAATGAACTTGGACAAAGTTATTTTTGCAGAGAAATATTATGTAGTCTTTTTCCTTATAGGAAGGTGGCAATTTTAGGCAGAGTTAAGGGATCTTTTGTGGGTCAAGCAAAGAATATTTGCTAATCTTTTTAGTGTAAGAGGGCAGAAACTGATACAAGCCTGCAATATACATTGTTGCAAGATTGGTTTAATCCTGTAAAACAGGGGTGTTGAACTTGATTTCATTGAGGGTTGCATCGAGGTTGTGTTTGACCTCAGGAGGTTGGGGTGGGCATGACCAGCTCAATGTCACTTGTGTCAGGGGTGCCTGTGGTGGCCCGAGCACCCTGCCAGTGGAAACAGGCTCCCAAGCTCTGTTTTCGGCTGTGACAGCCTCCTGCAACCCTCTGCCAGCGAAAATGGAGCTCCGGAGGGCTATGTACAGCCCTCGCAAGCTCCATTTTTGGCTGCGACGGCCTCTTGCAACGAAAACAGAGCTCGGGAGGGCCGCACAAGACCCTTCTGAACTCCATTTTTGCTGGCAGAGGCACTGCGGGCTGATCCTTTGCTGTTTCTAGGGTGGCCCCACAGGCCAGATCTAAGCCTGTGGGTCTTGAGTTTGACACCCCTGCTATAAAATGACACTGTTCAATTTCAACTAAGATTCAGTCAAAGAGCCAATAGACTGAAATTCCTGCCTTTCATGTGACGATGTAATTATCCTGAAAAATCAGAGAGACTTGGGTAATATCAAAAAAGAGTAAGTTGGTCTAATACTTCAACCAGTTATTTTATTTGGTCTCCAAAGAAATTGGCTCAAATTCTAATTTCAACAGGGAGTAAGATAAAACAATCAGTCACTTGAAGCAAAGCCCTTAAAAATTTGAATTGGATTATTTTACCATGCATCATATAGTAGGTGATTAATGATCTTTGTGCTAAAACTTTTAATAGCACTAGACATGCTTATTATCTTTGTAATTGGCAAAATGGAAGATGGTATTTGAAAACTTTTGGGGCTGGAGGCAAGTTAACCCTTCTTTGTTCCAGATTATCAAGGCTTGGAAGGAGATACTTAGATATCCAAAAACTCTCATCTGATTAATGTTAAAACCATTAATTTTCCAGGAATAGTGGTATGTAATGATTAATTTGGAGAAAAAGACTGAGCTGGAATTAATTGACTTTGCTATTGGACATTGTTGAGATCATAGGATCACGAAGGACCAGAGCTGCTTTCAAAGTGGCATAAACAAAAGGCATAAAGTTAAAAAAAGGAGGAATAAATTGAAGGGATTATTGGTAAATTACTTTTATTAACCCTATAAAATGCATTTTATTTGTAAGATACATGCAATTCTTAAACGTTACAAGTTAAATTCTGCTATAGCTGAAAATAGATGAACCATAAAGTACCTCAATGGGTCTCCACTTTTTTTCCACCACAGACCCCCTTTAAATACCTTTTGTGACCATGGACTTAACTCAGGATTTAAATCATAGCATTTCTTCAAGCCTTCTCAGATCCCCTGTGATGACATTGTGAACCCACAAGTTGAGAACCACTGAACTACCTTATTAGCACAGGAATAAAGTCTGCTAGTTTATGTGCAATGCTTAAAAGCATCAGCATCTTCCCAGGATTTTGAGATTGCCCTCAAAGTATTAACAGCCTTAAAAGATTGTGGACAGCACTAGTAATGTTACTGCCTATTCTTTAAATAATGGATATGATCATCAAAAGCTTGCTATTTTAGGAACTTTACCTCTAGGATAGCCCTTTGTACTGTGATTTTGCTAAATACCCGGGCACCTTCTTCTCCGCATACTTTTTTCAATTCTTCTTTGTTCAAGGAGAAAAGCTGTGCTCCTGTCAGTATACCAAGATGGTCCACGGTTCTAAAAAAACATGTTAAGGGGGGGGGGAAGCACTATTTAAAGATGTACAAGACTCCAGACATTCAACACTTTTCATAGGCCAAATAGTTTGTCCTAAATTTATGGAAGATTGTTAATTCTATATCCTTGACATCTGCTCCAAAGGTTTCTAAAAGGATGCCATGATCTCGTCTCTGAGAAGGGTCTGCATTCAGTCTTCATGAAGTATAAGAAATTTGAAATGTGGACCAGTTTCTTAAAAATAAACTGAACTGAACTAAACTAAAACTAAACTACGGTAATACATTTTTTAAACCTCTTTCAGACTGGGATGTTTTTTGCCTCTTCCTCCTGTGCCATTCTGAGCAAGTGTAAAAGATCCTCTACTGGCATACATAAGTAGTGGGCAAACTATTCAAAGGCTAGTTTCATCGCTGTCATAGTTATGTAAACTTTAATCCTGATACGCAAAGGCGGTCTCTCTCCTTTTTAGCTAGAATAGAATATAACTATCTCTTAGTGATCTGTAGTTTTTTACATTATGATTTGCTGGAAATCCTGCACTAATCAGTAGAACATACAATTGTAAATAGAGATTATTTTGGCTGTTCTAAATCGAAAGTATATTTATATAACGCCCTTTACAGAAGAAAGTTCCCTTGAAACTGAAGAAGATGGTAACACATGTGTCCAGGAGTAACGCAGTTTGTTTTCTAGAAAAAACTTGATTTGCATCTGCAGATGTCTCTCTACAATTATTCCTTAACATCTTTCTCATGAGGGCAATCTTTAAGCCCTGATTGATGTATATGTGCTAGTCCCTTTGAGGGTAAGTAATATTATACAGAGCACAGAAAAAGCGTAAGAACTAGCAAGCACTTCAGAAAAAGTCATGAGATTAAAAAAAGAAAACAAAAGGAAACACAACTAAAATTACACTAACACCCTTCACCACACTTCTCTTTATCATCCAGTCCTTACAAACCTACTACAGGCTTCCTGCACTGCTTTTCATTTTTTAACATTTCTCAACTCTTTCAGCATCACATCAACTTTCTCAGCCTTCCTCTTCCTCTCAATCCAATTACTCTTCCTTCATATACTGTATTGGCTTCATAATTTGAACCTAGATCAAATCACCATGTACTTACTTCATGCCAATCATTAATTTTGTATTCTATCCACATTCATTAAACTCCATATACTCTTGAGCCCATCACTTGTTTTAACCCACACACATTCCATCTCACCACATTCAACTTATTTTTATATTTCTTGTGACATATCCAAAGTTCACTGTCATATAAAAAAGCAGAAACATACACTTATGCACAGCTATTGTCACTTCTTTTCGCAAACATTCTTTTTAATAGTACCCATCCACTACACATCCATTTCCTCATCTTTGAGAAGCATTCAACTACGGTAGCTGCCATACACAACAATTTTGTGTTCAATATGGTAATTTTCAAATCTATATCACTGTTGCATCAAGACATATTTTAAAAGATCTGTGGGTAGCTCTGCGCTGCATTAAGTGTAACTTTTGCCTAGTGTGTACAAATGAAATGTACTTCCTCTGAATTAGAAACAAAGACAGCCAAGCTGCTCCATGAGAAGAGCAGATCCGAAATCCAGTTCTGCAATATCATTATTAGCACCAACTACAGTAAAAAGTCAGATCAGCACGTGTGCAAACTTTCCTATTTTCTGGACATAACAGGCTAAGGGGATAAAGTAGAGAAAGGCTTCATTTCTGTACTGTTTCCATCCAAGTATATTCCTGTATCACTTGAAGGCAAGATCTTACTAATAGCTGAGATTTATTGGGGACTCAATCAGAGTTTCATCATCCCAGGATGATGCTAAGTGTAATCTTGTACCTTGTGGCAAACCATCATGATTTAAGGGATTCCCTCCCCCTCTTTTCCTTCCCCCCCTCTTGATTTTAAAGAATCTGAGAGGATGCTTGCTCATTGCTATGGCGTTAAACTGACCCTGTTAAAAATAAATGCAGACGATATTTAAATTTTGATCTTTTAAATTCAAAAGTTAACAAAGATTTGAGGGACGTATAATATGGAACACAAGGATGTTTTTGTGCATTTTCTCCTGTTCCCTATTCTGCAAGAAACCTTATTGTTAGAAACCTTTTTTTTTAATCCTGCTATCCCAACAACTTCACATTATCTGAAACAAAAATGAATGTGTTGCACTATAGATGCACTAGACTTACTTCCATTGTCCTTAGCAATTGTAAGGAAGGGAAGGGAAAACTGCAAGAAATAAAAAAAAAAGAAAAGATCTGGGAAGGCAAAGAAACAGGAGAAGAACTGCTTACCCTTTGTTGAATGAATTTGCTTCCAGCCAAACTCTGACTTCCATAGCATTGGATTCAAAGGTTAAGGGCACGTGAACTTGCTGTGTCTTCTCTACTCTAAAATTCCTTTGAGGTTGCTGGATTTTGATATTTGTGATCTTTTTCAGCAGTTCATCATTGACCTCGTCCATGTGATGGATCAATTCTAAAAAAAGAAATCGAGGAAAAATTTTAAAACATTTTTTGTTGCAGAAAGTCTCTTCATCAATTATTTGATTATATTTGAGCTACATATAAAAGCATGTTTAAAGATGTCCGTTTCTAGCTACAGGTAGTCTTCGATTTATAACCATTCGTTAGTAACTACTCAAGGTTACAACGGCACTGAAAGACCTATGACTGTTTTTCACTCTATGGTGGTGCAGTGGTTAGAGGGCAGTACTGCAGGCTACTTCTGCTACCTGCCGGTTCCCTGCAATTTGGCACTTCAAATCTCACCAGGCTCAAGGTTCACTCAGCCTTCCATCCTTGCGAGGTGGGTAAAAGGAGGACTCAGATTTCTGGGGTCAATATGCTGACTCTGTAAACTGCTTAGAGAGGACTGTAAAAGCCCTGTGAAGCGGTATATAAACCTAAGTGCTATTCTTTTTGCTATTATGATCATTGTAGCATCGCCAGGGTCATTTGATCAAAATTTGGACTGTGGGCAACTTGTATGTATTTATGTCGGTTTCATTGTCTCGGGGGCACATGATCACCTTTTGGGACTTTCTAATCAGCAAAGTCAGTGGGGAGCCAGATTCATTTAGCAACCATGATATTGACTTAACAACTGCAGTGATTCACTTAAAGAACTGTGGCAAGAAAGGTCGTACAAAATGGGTTTCAGATTGCATGGGTACTTACGTCCTTTGGCTTCTGAAGAACTGTGGGCTGCCATTTCACTTCCCCATTTCTCGCCAGCATAGCCGGGAGGTAACTTATGGGATGGGCTGGAAGATACAGATGCTCGTGGACTCAAGTCTCGGTATTTCTGATTACTCTACAAAATGTCCAATGATTGTTTTTGTGTTTATTCAATGTAAAATCGTATTTCTATTATCCTTATTATTCCCTATTGCTTGATAAGAATGTATAACCATTTAACTGATGTAAATCCTTGATTACAATTGATTGTAATTGATCAATTACATGAATTAACGCTCCAAACTTGATTGCAGAAAATATGTCTTCAGTAACAGAATGGTCAATGCCTGGAATGCACTACCTGACTGTGGTTTCTTCCCCAAACCCCCAAAACTTTAACCTTAGACTGTCTACTGTTGACCTCACCCCATTCCTAAGAGGTCTTTAAGGGGCGTGCATAAGTGCATCAGCGTGCCTAACGTCCCTATCCTACTATTCCCTTGTATTCATGTTCATTTCATGTATTCATAATCATGTCTATACTTATATCTGTTATCTAATTCATGCTTCATGAAATAAAATAAAATAAATATTGTTTTGTCCGGTTATAAAATTCCTATCATTGTTCTGATTTTATTAGAGATAATTTCAACCTTCAGCTGCTTAGGAAATCTGCTTTTACTGGCATTTGGCTGAGATTCTGACATGCTGGAACATTTTAATGGATAATATCTATCTATATAGGCAGATATCTCTGTGAATAACAGAACAGAGACTTTGATTCTCTGTGGAAATGTATCATTAAAGCCCTCCACAGAAATGAATACTTCTTTCAGTATTTGTGAAGCGGGTGGCTATATAAATATAATTCATTTATTTAATGAATTAATAGCCTGCATCATTATTGAACAAAACTCATGATTTTTGGGCCCAGGTTGCATCCTAATTCTTTAGGAAAATTTTATCCTTTAAAACTACTTTTGTAAAGAATATGGAAGTGACTGTTCATACATTCATCAGGAATTGAATCAGATATGTTGGCACATAGCTACCTAATGAAATATAATGTGGTACAATTAGAAGATTGCGTTTAAATCTTCATTCAAACTTCAAGGTTAGAAGGTCAATTTAGGGTTAATGAGTATTTTCGTCTACCCTACCTCACAGAATTGCTTTGAGGAGAAAGGAAGGAGGAAGAGGTTCCACCACAAAACCGCGATGCCCTTATCCGCGCCGACATAAGTGCGGAGGCAAATCCGCGGGGTCCGAAGCGCTAAGAAAAAAATGACCCTACCGCCGCGACAACAGCGCGGTGACAGAAGGGCGTTCTACATGCTTCGTTCTTTGCCTCCAAAGGTAGCCCTCCTCCTCCAGCTGACAGCGGCAGCGGGCACAGGGCAAAGCGGGCTGCCCAGCAGCAGCAGCCCGCGGGAAGGGTCCAGCTCAGCCGCGGGGGGCAGCAGGAAGTGGAGGAGGACGCGGCAGCGGCGGCGGCTGAGGCTCTCCTGGGCCGGCGAAGCGGGCTTGCCCGGCGGAGGCAGGCTGCCCTCTTCTTCCTCAACAACATCTCCTTGGACGGGCGGCCTCCGCCGCCGGCGCCTCCCCCGGAGGAAGAGGCAGGGCGGGCGGCGGCGGCGGCTGAGGCTCTCCCGGGGCCGGCGAAGCGGGCTTGCCCGGTGGCGGTGGCCGCCCATCCAAGGAGATGTTGTTGAGGAAGAAGAGGGCGGCCTGCCTCTGCCGGGCAACCCCGCTTCGCCGGCCCCGGGAGAGCCTCAGCCGCCGCCGCCGCTGCTGCGTCCTCCTCCACCGCCAGCGTCGGCGGCCCTGCTCGGGCCCCCCCGCGGGCTTCCTGCTGTCCCCCGTGGCTGTGCTGGACCCTTCCCGCCGGCTGCTGCTGCTGCTGGACAGCCCGCTTTGCCCCGTGCCCGCTGCCGCTGTCAGCTGGAGGAGGAGGGCTACCTTTGGAGGCAAAGAACGCCCTTCTGTCGCCGCGCTGTTGTCCCCGCGGTGATGACGCGCGGTGATGACGTCGCGACTTTAGGGACGTGATTTAATCTCCGCTATTTTGCGTAGCGCGGTTTTGTCGTGCCACGGGAGGAAGATACATATCTTTGCAATTTCCACTGCTGTTTTAATAAAGAAAGAGAATTATTAAAGAAAGAGAATTATAAAGCTCTCTGTGTGTGTGTGTTTGTGTGTGATTAAAATATGATTTCCTTATAGTTAAGAAAAATTAATAGCCAGAATCATTTAGGGAAGCATATTTATTAAAGTAACCTATGCAATTGTATGTTTAATTTAAAGAATTACGATATCTAATTTAAGAACTAAATCAGACCTGCTCCATTGCTGCAAAATCCTCCAGAGTCACCAGATCTAAAATATTATATGGAACATAACCAGCCTGTCCACTTCGGTTCCTCAGCTTCCACCATTGTTTGTTATCTTCCAACACCTGTGAATAAAAAAACAATTTATCTGCTAGAAAAGATTATGTTCTATGGTTTGTTTAAACATCTCCTGCTGGAATTTTTACTTTACAGGCAGTCCTTAATTTAACAACCATTCATTAGTGACTGTTTGAAGTTGCAATGGCACCGAAAAAACTGTTTTAGGATTATGTCCTTACACTTACAACCATTGTAGGATCCCCACAGTGACAACCTTGACAATCAGCATGCATTTATGATGTTTGCAGCATCATGTGATCATCATTTGTGACCTTCCCAGCTGGCTTCTGACAATGGGGAAGGCTGGATTTGCTTAACAACCATATGGTTCACTTAACTGCAGTTATGCACTTAACAACCATAGCAAAAAAAATAATAATCATAAAATCAGGCACAATTCACTTAGCACCCCGCTTACTTAGTAATGGGAATTCTGGGTGTAATTCAAAGACTACCTGTATATTCCTTGCACAATTAAACTAATAAGTCACTCTTTACATTCTTGAGCACATAGTTCAGAGGTGGGTTGTTGCCGGTCTTACTACTGGCTTGCTTTGTGTGCGCTTTGCACGCCCTTGCTTGCTTGTCTCACACATATGCCAGACGTGCACTTTGTGTGCATGCGCAGTTCAATGTTAATTGTTCTTCGCACATGCACAGAACAATTTACTGTGCACTGTGCACTTGCGCGCACTACTAAACAACATGCTAGTAATGACAGCGTCAGCCAGGGAACTGGTTCGGGGCATGGCCAGACTGGGTTGCTGCCGTTTCTACGACCTAAGCCTAAATACCACTACCGGTTCGGCTGAACCGGGAGCAACGGTTAAAAGAGCTGAGGTGGCACAATGGTTAGGGTGCAGTACTGCAGGCCACTTCAGCTGACTGCTATCTGCAGTTCAGTGGTTCAAATCTCACTGGCTCAAGGTTGACTCAGCCTTCCATTCTTCTGAGGTGGGTGAAATGAGGACCCAGACTGTGGGGGCAATATGCTGAATCTGTAAACCGTTTAGAGAGGACTAAAAGCCCTATGAAGCGGTATATAAGTCTAACTGCTATTGCTAACCCACCTCTGACATAGTTATTTCTATTCTATAAATATACTGGAATGTGTTTTTTTCCCTGAGAATATATTATCACTTTCAAATAATTTACAAAAAAACTTTACTAGTAAATAAGTGAATTTCCATCCTATCTGCTTTTTAATCATCTTTTCCTAATGTCCAGTGCCTCCTGCCCATTCAGCTTTAAGAATGAGCAGTGAACTCAAAATCTTAATAGTAGAATGGGTCAACCCACTTCAGGACAACTCGGGGTAGGACAATTTTACAATTCTATTTAATTATTTCAAAAAAATAAAAAAGATTTTAATTTTTGCCATTCACATTTCATTCTGTCCTTCCTTTTGCATCCTTTCTTTAATGATTCTATTCCACTATTTGTTTGATATTAGTGTAACTCTTGTCCCAGTGAGTTGGCCATGACAAGTTGGCTATGGAGAATTGTCATAGACCCTCCCATAGGTGCCTTCTCCCTGGGAGAAGGTTAGTGCTGCAGAGTATTAAAGTGCAGCTTTCCTTCTCTCTCCTACCTAAAAAAAAATCTCATATGGAATATTGTGTGTGGAAGATTGAAGGATCCATTCAACGCTTATGTGATCATGCCCGCCACCCACTTCCCTTTTCCAATTATTTGGAAGGATCTTGGATTCATTCTTTTACCTCAAGAATTTCATCTTTCAGCACTGACAGTTCAGTTGCATTTCGAGCGGTGAAATCATAAAGAATTTTGGCATATCTCTTTGACTGAGCCATACCCTGTGCCTCAAAATTCCTGCAAGAAAGATAATGTATGGTGAGAACCAGGGTAGTCTATTATGGCAAAAAAAATATGTTAATTAGCATGTTTGTTAATTAACAAATCTCTGTTGTTATTAGTTGCAAAGTTGTGTCTGACCCATAGCGATCCATGGACAATATTCCTCCAGGCCTTCCTATCCTCTACCAACCCCGGGAGTACATTTAAGCTCACGCCTATTGCTTTGATTACTCCATCCAGCCACCTCATTCTCAAATCTCTAGTCAGAATTTAATTCAAATTTTAACAAAATTGGCTAGTTGAAGATGATGCTAATACCTTCTGATATTTTTTGCAAGAAAGATATAATGGCATTATCACAGGCCTTCATTACTGGTCAAAATAACTCATGGCCTAATTTAAAACACTATATTGAAGTTAAATGATACAATAGTACATTTTTCCAGCTTTCTTTAGCTCATGTGCTACAATTCCTTAAAAAAATTAAACTATACATTATATCAACGAAATAAAGTAATAATAAGGTCTGCCTGTAAAAGTAATTAAAACAATTACTCTTCAGAACATACCCTGTTTCCCCCAAAATAAGTCCTCCCCAGATAATAAGCCCAATTGGGCTTTTGAGCGCATGCGCTCAAATAAGCCCCCCCCAAAATAACCCCCTCCCAATATTGCAATACAGCAGCAGCCATGAGGTGACCATGCTTGCTGCCTCCTGCACCTCAAAAATAATAAGACCTCCCTGAAAATAAGACTTATTTTGGGGGGGGGGAGTTTCAAAAGAAATTAGATTAGAAAAGAAAATAAGACCCTGTCTTATTTTCATGGAAACAAGGTAGTTTTACTTCATATTACAAAATACTTTTCTTAAGGGAAGCAAGCCAGATCTCTAACATCATAACTGCAACCCCAATTCTCCCAAAAGTTGGAATGAAATTTGGCAGCATACAAATGTATGAAATAACAGAGTTAACAATTAGAAGATAGCAGCTGGATTCTGTTTTCCTGTTTGTATTACACTGAAATAGATAAAAGAGAAAATATTAGCTTTCATGGATTGACGTTTGAAACCAAGGCAAGGAACATCATCTTACCAGGAGAAAAGGTAATATTTTCCAGAAGTGGCTCCCAACAAGAGATGCCCAAACAGGAAAAGGAGAATGATATTTAAGGTGATGTAAACAGAATGAATCACTGGAAAGAATGATGGAGACTAGGAGAATGCTTTCATTGGATAAGTGGCATTGAAATCTGTTCAAAAATACTCTGAATTACTCTGAATCACTCGTGAACCCTACTGTGAAGGACATCGGTCATCATATATTCATTTATACCAACAAGATTATTCTTAATATTTTCTTCATCCGTAGAAATGTCATTTTAGATATAGTGCTAATCATGGATATTTAAGCCTATTTAAGATTTTTAAGATCGCACATATATTGGGTTTCTTTCTTTCTTTCTTTCTTTCTTTCTTTCCTTCCTTCCTTCCTTCCTTCCTTCTTTCTTTCCTTCCTCATTTCTCTTTCTATTTTTGTTATTTTTTCTGGTTTCTTTGCTAGTTTCTAAAAGTCTGTAATCCTTTTTGTTTTCTTTCATGTCTTTAGTTAAAAAGATAAAGGGGAAAAAAAACAATTGAGGGCAATTGTTTCATCCTTTCACAATTACATAGTTAAGCCCCACAATATGCTCACTAAAGCTGGGGTGTACAATCTGAGGTCCCAGGATGGCTGCAATCATTCAAAATGTTAGCCACAGACTTCATAGAGTCCCAACATGATTACCATTGAATGATTTAACATGGCAGAAAGAGAAAAACATTCAATACCCAAAGAGTATGGTAATCACATTAAATTCATTTATATCAAATATTAAGTTGTGTGTACAGTAGTTTTTGCCCTGGCATCATCCAATTGCAAGAATGCAGCTCCCATCTTGGTCTCTCAAGCTAAAATTGTGTTATTTCTAAAAAGACAGAACCACCAGAATGATATATCAGCTGCTCACATTTTTTCATCCCAGAAATGAAACAATGAAAGGAAAATACCTATTTACATGTTGAGTAACATGCTGAGCAATGGCATGCGCCCCTTGCTTTTGGTCTGAAGTCTGGATTGGCTTCAAGTGGCGATTGGAACACCCATTGGATGATGACAGCTTCCAAGGAGAGGAGGAAGAGGAAGAGACCAGAATATTATTAATTTTGCGCACATCCAAAGAATGTTCCGCATTTTTATCAATCAAAATCATAATATGAAAGCAATAGCAGTAGACTTATATACCGCTTCATAGGCCTTTCAGGCCTCTCTAAGCGGTTTACAGAGAGTCAGCATATTGCCCCCAACAATCTGGGTCCTCATTTTACCCACCTCGGAAGGATGGAAGGCTGAGTCAACCCTGAGCCGGTGAGATTTGAACCGCTGACCTGCTGATCTAGCTTTTTCAGAAGGCAACTGGACTTTCTTGTTTTTTCTTTGAAGATGTTTCGCTTCTCATCCAAGAAGCTTCTTCAGCTCCGACTGAAGGAATGGAGGGATTCATATTATCCTGTTAGAGCTGAAGAAGCTTCTTGGATGAGAAGCAAAATAAAAAAAGAAGAAAGTCTAGTTGCCTCCTGAAAAAGCACCTTTGGGGCAACCACAACCTGGATGACTGAGAATCTCTATAAATATGAAAAGTGATACTTTCACTAATATCTGTTTCCAGGAGATCATACACAAGTATATGAGTATTTGTAAGAGGGAAAACCTGCCTGGCTGCCAAACTATTATTCCTATTGTATGAATAATCTCATGAAGTGGTATGAAATCCAGTTACATGTTTGCAACTAGCTGGACCCTCTGAAGTTTCTAACCATGGATTTAGGCTTCAGTATTGATTTAAAAAGGGAGAGGAAGAGATAGGTTCTAAGAACTACCTATGGATAGAGACAAAATGAAGGAGGAAGATAGTAGTTTTGGAGTAACTAAAATCTCATCCCCTCCCCCATTCCACACATTTAAAAAATCAGTATCTCCCCCTCCCCCCAACTATGTCAAAGATCTGTCAGTCAGATATCTCCAAGCAGATTGATTTTACATCCCAGTTAGTTCACAGGGGAGAGGACTGAAAGAGTTCTTGTTAATTTCATCTTGGTATCTTGCTTGGGCTGCTATGTTCTTGGAACTATTGCATAGGTCTGCAGAATGAAAACAATGCAAATCAACACTTCCTTTTAAAGTGGTATGATGAGCAAGGTAACTTGCATTTGGTCACATATAGAAATATATAAGTGGTTATTATAAAGAAGAATAGTTATCTTTCCCTTTTATGGGTGGGAAAATAGAATGCTATGTTAGCCGAAGCTTAGCCATTGAGAGGTGAAATGAGGCAGGATTTCCACCAGCAGGAACAAGACTCATAAAGTTTCGAGAATTTCACTGCTGGAAACAAAAAGAGGTGTTTTTTTTTCTGGTATGTTTAGCGAGTGACAAACAAACCAGCTCAGTTGCTATACACAACAAGGACATGAGAACACAAGGCTGCAGTTTGATTCTGGAACAGTGCAAATAAATCACACGGGTGAGACTAGGGGGTTCTTAGCTAGATTGCTGCAAATTAGCTAAGTATCAAAAATGTTCAACATGCCTCGACTCAATTCACCTACCTAATTTTTTTTTAAATGAACAATTCATAGATTTGTTATCTACTTTAACAATACTAGTATATTTGGCTCACAATTTGAATAAAAAGCTACATGGAAGGGAGGAAGGGAGGGAGGAAAGAAGGAAGGAAGGAAAACGGGAAGGGGATCCACAAAGTACCTCTTCTTGCAAATGGCCAATATCGATTTCCCATGGAACCCCACGAAAGATTTCCAGGGGTGGCTCCCATCCGTTGTGGAATTTTGGAACATATCTCGGGATGTTGGCATCTCTTGGCCATTCAGCTCTTGGAACACATATTAAAAATAAGTTTATTTTCTAGGGAGCAAGAACATATACAGCCTTTTCCCATTTCAGATTACTTGTTCTCAAAGCTGAGCATCTTTTTGGAACCCCGGCATTCTGATTGCTTTGCTCACATATAAATGCCATCAATGACAAAGCTAGAGACAAAACAACCTTTGCTCACAACATGGATAACCATCCCACTTCCTGGCCACAAGTGGTCCACAAGTGCTTTTGGGGTCTTTATTGTCTTAAACTCATGAAGAGAAGCACTAGTGAGGAAGAAATGTTAATGTGTGCTTCATTGCTTAGGGTCTCACTTTTTAAATTGGGGAAATTCTTGCCTTCAGTCTACATTATTTCTGTTCAGATAGCATTTTAGGGAATTTTGCCTTTTACCAACTTCAGCCAAGGAAGACATGAGACTTCGTGTGAGCACCATGGCAATCTGATGTCCTACTAGTAACAGGACCATATTTGCACGGAGAATCATGGCTGGATGCAGGTGGCAAAAGTTTTGGAGGAAGGAGAGATTGTTGGGATTATCCATATGATTCTAGACAACCACTGCTTGTGAGTAGACCATGGAAACTATTGTTTTGCAGTCAGTTTATGAGTTCAAGACCTACGAGTCAGGATTCCATCAAAGTCACCCTCATAACGGAACTTTCTGTGGACCTTAAGCTTAAGTGAGCCTCGTTTCCTAATCACTTTTTGTATGCATATATATATATTACTGTACTGGAATGATTAAGACCCTTTGGCTCAGCAAGATTTAGTTGTATTCATCGGATGACTCCCTTTCTCTTTAGTGGAAGATAATATAAATTTAATTTTAGTTTTGTTGTATGCAACCCAAAGTTGCTTGTGAGATTGGTGGCCATATAAATTAGATAAATAAAAATAAATATGTAAACAATTTTCAATTAGGCATTAAAAGGGTATTTAGAATAGATTTTAGAAAGTTAACAATGGATTAAGGGTCCACAGAATATTTTGAATATTGGAATATTTCTCTGTCAAACTTTGATAAAATAGGTAAACTTGATAAGATGGACACAGCATGTTGTAATGATGGTAGAGAATAAGAACAGGTTGCAACAGATAATTTTGAAATTATTTTGAAGGGGGACCGATGTTAGTTGTGATAAAAAAACAAGAAGGATATAGAGAAAGATATGGCATACAAATGGAATTGATAAAGAAAACTGACAAATATTCCCTAAAGGAGATATAAAACTTTTGAACCAAGAAATGGACTTTGATAATTTTTTCTTACTACATCTACAAAAGAACACTATTAAGGTCTTGTAAGATTCTATTGGCAGGATCAAACAAAAGGATGGCTGTTATTTATTGGATATACAAAAGAAATCTGTTAAAGTTCTGAAAGAATTGTGGCCCCAGCATGAATAAAAAACTAGCTCTGGGACTTTTTGAAGGGCCTAAAAATGAGATTCTTAAAAATTCCGGGAAGTTTTTCAAAATTAGCTTATTCAATCAGAGCTAAAAGAGAAAAATAGTTGTATCTGGTTTCCTTTACTTTTGTTAACAAAGAACTATTGACAAATGGAGTGAAGAGAAAGTATGTATTTAGAGATGGTGATAAACTATTAAAATTGCCTTTAGTTACTGGGATGAAGGGCAAAGTTAATCTTTGTTTTTCCCCCCCACACTTTTGTTTCTTTTTGCATTTTACTGTTTGTATTTTTAATAGTTTATATTTGCTGTTGCTTTTATTTTTTTCGATCATAAAATTAGTCTGGAAGAATCCTTTTTTGAGTTCCTTTTCTGCTTTGCTTTATTTACATACCTTGACTTTGTCCAAGTCTCTCCTAAGGACTCCCATAACGCCATTTCCTTTGGTGTAAGATGCCCTTTCAGGAAATCTGTAGTATCCTTTGCAAGAAGTGGACTGATGACAGTCCTTGCAAATTCAGGGCCTCCACAGGTGTTAACAATCTGAATTACAAACAAGAAATCACAAATGAGAATTTCCAACAATCTTTTATGGCTAAAGCGTTTGGAAGTACAGTATCAATCTATAGGCTTTTTAAGGTGGTTCTTGACTTATGACCACAATTGAGCCCAACATTTCCAGTGTTATGTGAGACAATTGTCAAGTGAATTTTGCCCCATTTGATGACCACAGCTCTTAAATGAATCACTGCAGTTGTTAAATTAGTAACCCGGATCCCCCATTGACTTGGCTTGTCAGAAAGTCGCAAAAGAGGATCACGTAACTTTGAGAAACTGCAACTGTCATAAATAAATGCCAGTAAAATGGTCATAAGTCACTTTTTTCAGTGGCGTAACTTTGAACAGTCATGAAATAAATGGTTGTAAATTGACATGTACGTAAACTTCTGGATTAGGAAAATATCTGGAAATCAAAGCTTAGCCATGAAATCAAATTTTCCAGGTTGGTGCATGCCAAGGTATTGTTTTAAATACTACTTGGGTGATAAATAGGAATTAATGTACTTCATGTACTGTAATGTTCACAGCATATTTACTTTCCTAAAGTCCATATTTGTAGTACAGACACAACTGAGTGCAAAATGCACTAGGCTACACAAGTGAATGGGTTGGTGCCATCTAGCTCCTCCAGAGAATGTGTTGTGTTAAGAATGTTGCTATTGACGGCAATGGTAGAGATTCAGTTGAGGGAGATGCAGTTTTTAAGTAAAACTGTAAGTCAATCTATAATAACACATTTCAGGTGCACTTCCAATTTTATTCAATTTTATCATTCTCAAGTATAGTCGTTTAATTTTCTGTACACCTCTGTACCAGCCAAGAGCCCAAGATCAAAAGTTTCAATTATGGAATGACTAATGTTAGGCTTATCAATGTTTGAAAAAATTAACTACAAAGAACGTTAAATGCTATTATTCTTGTAGAAGGGCTTGATGAAGTGGGTTCAAGTGTGTCTGCAAAGAAGAACAGTGGGGAGCAAGTATCCAAAGGTGTATTCTGCCATCAAAACTCAAACCCTTTTGCTTATATACTTGGAGCATAATTAAAGAAGGGATTGTATTGTCACATGGTTCTATTATGGAAAGGGTGCATAAAGAGATAGAGGGGGAGTCAGTTGATAGCTTATCCCATAAATGGCAGCTTAAGCTTAGGTGGAGAGAAATCCGAGCCATTCAAAGGGAGTCTACAGTAAAAGAACTAACTATAAAGGAGACTGGGAAATTCCATGTACAGTATAGTTATCAAGATTTTGCATTTACCACAGACTACCTTACTATTACAGGGCTTGACAACCATGTCCTGTTATTTTTTTCCATCATTGCAGTTAGTAATGAATGGCTATGACTGGATTGTGACCCCCAAAAGTTTTGCAACAATGCATGTTATGCTTTCAGATAGCAATAGCTTTTAGGCTTACCGTATTTTTTGGATTATAAGACGCACCGGAGTAAAAGATGCACCATGATTTTGAAGAGGTTAAAAAAAAGGGCATGTAGAGCTTTGGGAGGCCCTTAGAGTGCTCCTGGGGGCTGGGGGGGGGGCAAAATGACCCATTTATTGCTCTTTTTTGCCCTCCCCAGCCTCAGGAATACAATGCAAGCCTCCCAAACACTCTGCATGTCCATTTTGCAAAGGGGGCGGGGTTTCA
This sequence comes from Thamnophis elegans, assembly GCF_009769535.1. Taxonomy (NCBI): domain Eukaryota; kingdom Metazoa; phylum Chordata; class Lepidosauria; order Squamata; family Natricidae; genus Thamnophis; species Thamnophis elegans. The sequence continues at coordinate 76,545,926 of NC_045541.1, read as the reverse complement.
GTAGGCCAAAAATGCTGTATTCAGTGTATATGACGCCCCCAGATTTTCACCCTCTTTTCTGAGGGAAAAAGGTGTGTCTTATACTCCAAAAAATACGGTAGAACTTAAGACTTATATAACCGCTTCACAGTGCTTACCAGCCCTCTCTAAGCGGTTTACAGAGTCAGCATATTGCTCCCAACAGTTGGGGTCTTCATTTTATCAATCTCAGAAGGTTGTAAGGCTGAATCAACCTTGAGCCAGTCAAGATCGAACTGCTGGCAGTGAGCAGAGTTAGCCTGCAATAATGCATTTTGACCACTGGGCCATCCTAACTCTTGTAAGAGTCTTGTATTGCATTGTAAGAGTCCTACTTTTGCTGGAAAAGACTAATACAGCTATCTTTTAGAAACTGTAAAAATCTCTCTAACTACCACAGATTTATTTTTCTTTTAAGAAAGAGAATTCTGTTTTCTCTGCTTTTTTGGTGGTGCCCAAAATAGTCATGTGCATCTCCAGAGAAATAAATACACAAGTTGACTCATTAGATATGATAGCCTTGCTATTTCCGTTCTCAGATATTATGGGAAAACTGAAGTAAATCCTCTCAACTTGTCATGAGCCTTTCAACCTCTTAGGTACTATTTTGGAATATTGTAAATCAATCCCTAATCTGGAGCAGATGAATCTTTAAACAGGCTAGAAAAATGTAATATGTGCCAAAAACATGCCTATTGCTGGTTTAGTTACCCTTCTTAAACCTACTCCCAAAAATTACATGCAACGGTTAGAATTCAGGTAATCAGAAGTCAAAATATTTGGATGCCATTAGCTGAGGAATGCTGGATTAAAATTTATTGAATAAGGAAGAAGGTAATTTATACCATTTCCAGTGGTCCAAACAGGAAATGGACTAATTCTGTAGCACTTGGATCCTGAATATGCTTTTTCAGTTTGACCTGAGAAGAGAAGAAAAACAAGTTAAATCTAAATCTATTTTATATTTAACTATGTTATAAAATTGTTCAAAAATAAAATGCAAACAGAAAAAACATTTAGCAACTCCAAGAAATGCCCAAGAAGATATCCACTATATTTCAACCCAGATGGTGTAAATTATTTTTTTCTAAAATAACATAAATCATATATTCAGGTTCTTGCACAAATCAAATTAGGTATTGTATTATGACTCTAACTTATTCCCATGATCAAGTGGGCAGTTGGCCTCTTCTTGGCATTAGATCAACTATTGCAGGAATTACTAAGATTAACTTGATCCCACTTAATCTAGAAGAGTTCTTTTGAAGTTTCTAAAGAACAGACAGTTGTATTGTTAGTCAAACATTGTCTAATTAGCAAAAGCTTGTTTAAATTGTATAATAGATTTGCTTTACTGCAACTGCGTTGATTGCAGTCCACTGGGTAGCCAAAGCTTGAATCTTCTGCAATGTAGCACCTGAAAGAGCTAAACTGCAAAGGAAACCCTATGAGTTGCTTTGTTTGTTGATATTGATATGGGAGACTGACAGATCTATTCATTATACTGGAAAGAATGTGCTACCTTGTTGCTATTTTCACAAGACTCAATAGATAGATAGAAGCAGTCTGGCAACTGCTTGTGTAGCCTTGATACTTCTCCCATTTGTGAGATGAGTGGCCATATACAAGTAGTTTTCAACTTACAACCATTTGTCAAATGACAGTTAGAAGTTACAACAACACTGAAAAAAGTGACATGACCATTTTTCACACTTACAACCATTGCAGCATCCACATGGTCCTGTGATCAAAATTCAGATGCTTGGCAATTAGCAACAATATTTATGAAGGTTGAAGTGTCCCAGGGTCATGTGATCACCCACTGATAAGTAAAGTCAATGGGGAAGCCAGATTGACTTAACAACTCTGTTACTAACTTAACAACTGTAGTGATTCACTTAACAAGAAAGGGCAAGAAGGGTTGTGAAATAGGACAAAACTCATTTAACAACTGCCTTGTTTAGCCACAGAAATGTTGAACTTAATTGTGGTTTAAGCCGAGGACTTCCTATATGTTTGATTAATAAATAAACAAATAACACAACATAGTAAAAATCAAATGTTGTATCCATTCATCCATTTGTCTATCTACCCATCTTCTTGGGATTATTTCCCCCAAGAGTGCAAGACACTTTACAAGGCACTCCTCCACCCATCTTCTTTTCCCACATAGCATCCTAATCAGGCAGGGCTTGCTAAGGAAGAAAGAATTTCTAGAACTGAAGATAAATTTGAACCTGCCTTAACAAGTTATGTACCAATGTCTGAACCACCATATCACACTACCTCTTATATGACACACTTGGTAAGGTTGCTTTAAAATTTGTGCAGGTAGTGAACTAACATATTAACTGTGCGATTTGCCAATAGTGCAACATTCGCCAAAAGGGTAATGATCTTGCACACTGCACACATTCAGTTTTGTACAGTTTCCACCTAAGTACATTTTTAGTGAAATGTTGCGGAGGGCAAACCTATTCTGTTTTTTTCTTTCAACAACATCATACTGTCAGAAAATTCTTAGAAAGGATCGATACATTTTTTCTTCTGTATGACAGTCAAATACTAAACAGGATAGTTAAGTATTTTGTCCTCCCTGCTTTGGTTTGATTTTTACAATAAACATGCAGAACAGTTTTCTAACAAATAAATAGAATTCTCATTGTCAATAGTAAACACTTGGCTGGGGATGATGTGAATTGTAATCTAACACATCTAAGAGCTCAGGGTTTGACAAGGCTGGGGTAGGGACATGCTGAGAATAACCAGTTTGAGGATAACCATTCATTATATGACTTCATTATATGATATGATATGTAATATGTATGCAAGTTAATCTACCAGTGGAAAAGAGTATTTGTCCTATATGCTGATATTTTGTGAATGGATATTTTTTTGGGATCTTCCTTAATACTGCCTTTCACTGCTTGTCACAGCCTCCAGCTCCCATTTTCCAGTAGTAAGTGTACATATAGTGTCTCTCGGAGGGTAATTCTCAATGCATCTTATGAAATGGATTAGATGACACAAAATCTAATGCTCGCGTTTGAGACTTTTTAAAGCGTCAGCTGCAGCACATCACCTTCTCCTATTCTCTGCAACTTTGGAAAGTTGCTTACTACTTTCTCCACTCTTTGATTATACAAACATAATATTCGGTTGATTTCCAATAACAGCATGAAACAAGCAACTATGCCATTATCTATCTAGTTGAGACAAGAGGAAATTATATCCAACACCCTTTGCTTCTTACCAGGAGATTTAGTGCCAGCTTGATTTTCTGAAAGCAGTCAAGAAACTCGGTTTCATGTGGAGGTTTTGCACGCAGAGTCAGAACTCCCTCTTTGGACCAAAAAATAAACACATTTTTTTTTTTAAAGATACTACCATGCATAAAGAAACATTAATCGCAGTGTTTCTCAACCTTGGCAACTTGAAGATGCCTGGACTTCAACTTCCAGAATTCCCCAGCCAGAGAATGCTGGCTGGGGAATTCTGGGAGTTGAAGTCCGGACATCTTCAAGTTGCCAAGGTTGAGAAACACTGCATTAATGTGACATGCTGACCATAATAATTTACATTCCTTGAGGGCACTTAGTGTTTGAAATACCAATCTCACCCAACTGGATGCCCTTCAGTTTAATGAGTTGTAACTTCTATCATTCCACAGCCAGCACAACCCAATGAAGATGGCCAGTAGCTCTGCTATCTGTTAATGGCAGGATATGTAGTTCTATATATTTAGAGTCTCCATATGAGAAAAGGCTGAAACAGTCTACAAAGAAACAGTCACCTAACCCTATCAAGTATAGTTAAAAGCTATCTCTCGAAACACTGGTGGTCAAAATACAGGTATATTTTTCCTTTATGTTCTAGGCCTGTGGCTCTGGAGCTGCATGTGGCTCTTTCATTCCTTTGCTACGGCTCTCTGTTGATAGGGCTTTTGGTTAGGACAGGTAGAGGAAAAAGGATGCTGCACTAGGAGACTCTATGCTGGGGGAACCGGATTTCTGGTCAGCAGAGGAAAAAGGATGCCACACTAGGAGGAGACTCTATGGTGGGAGAACTGGACTTCTGCTCAGCTCCATAATTGAATGGGGGGGGCCTTTCTGTTTAGGACCTTTGTGGCTCTTTGAGTGTTTAAGGTTGCCAACTCTTGTTCTAGGCTGATCAGAAACAGAGCTATGTGGATTTGGGAGCTGCTTGGTTTCCAAAGGCCTTATAGGCAAAACTAAATATTGACCCAATCCCTTGAGAGATGGGTTTTTCTCATTGGATACATTGGAGGTCTTTAACAATGTCTTTTATTACATCTTTATGTGCTTTGGTTATTGTTTCCTAATTAAAAGAGCATCACTGTTTACTCTACAGGAAGAAATGAATCATTGAACTTGGACCCAAGTCACAATGGTAGAAAAAATGAGAGAGAAACGGAGCAAGAAAGAGGTGAGTGGGATTCAGAACTGGCCTGAAAGTCAGAATTTGAACTGGATCCTTCAAGCCTGATGGGATAGGGTGTACACTGCATTCAGAAAATATTCAGAGCCACTTCACTTTTGCCAGTTTTGTTATGCTGCAGCCTGATGCTACAGTTGTTGACATTCCTTTTTTCCTCATTAATTTCCACTCAGTACCCCATAATGACAAAATGAAAACAGAATTTTAGAAATGTCTATAGATTTATTAAAAAGGAAAAAAAAAAAATATCACATTGGTATAAGTATTCAGATCTAAGTACTCACTTAGTACTGTGCTAAAGCACCTTTGGCAGCAATTACAGCCTTGAGTCTTTTTGGATATGACATGACAAACTTTGCAGACCTGAATGGGGAGGATTTTCTGCCATTCTTCCTTGCAAATTCTCTGAAGCTCAGCCAGGTTGGATGGCAACCATCGGTGGACAGCTATTTTCAGGTTCCTCCAATAGGGTTCAAGTCAGGGCTCTGGCTGTGGCACTCTAGAACATTCACAGAGTTGTCCCTAAGGCACTCCTGTGTTATCTAGGGCTAGGCTGTGTGCTTAGGATTGTTGTCATGTTGGAAAGTGAACTTTCAACCTAGTCTGAGTTCCTGAGCACTTTTATTGAGGATATCTCTGTACTTTGCTCCATTCAGCTTTCCTTCAACCTTGACCAGTCTCTCAGTCCATGCTGCTGAAAAACACACCCACGTCATGATGCTGCCACTACCATGCTTCACTGTTGGGTTGATATTGGGCAGGTGATTAGCAGTGCTTGGATTCCTCCAGACACAACAAGGCCTGGACAACAATTCAATCTTGGTTTTTTTCAGAGCAGATAATTGTTCATCACAGTCTGAGAGTTCTTCGGGTGCTTTTTTGTAAACTCCAAGCAGGCTTTCATGTGTTTTGCACTGAGGAGAGGCTTTCTGCCATAAAGTCCAGATCAGTGGAGGGCTGTAGTGATGGTTATCCTTTTGGAATTCTGTCCCATCTCCACACAGGATCTCTGGAGGTCAGTCAGAGTGACCTTCGGGTTCTTGATCACCTCTCTTACTAAGGTCCTTCTCCCCTGATTGCTCAGTTTGACCGTGTCACCAGCTCTGGAAGAGTGCTGGTTGTGCCAAATTTCTTCCATTTGAGAATTATGGAGGTCACTGAGCTCTGTCGGTGTTGCTTCAGTGAAGCATAAATTTTATTATAGCCTTTCCCAGATCTGTGTCTTGCAATAATCCTGTCTCTGAGCTCTGCCTTTGTCCTCATGGCTTTTGCTCTGTACAGTATGCCTTGTCAGCTGTGAGGCCTTCTATAGAGAGGTGTGTGCCTCTCAAATCATGTCAAATCAATTTAATTTACCATAGGTCAACTCCAATCCAGGTGTAGAAACATGTCAGAAATGGTCAAGAGAAATGGGGGTGGGGGGACCAAAGTTAAATTTCACATGTTGTTGCAAAGGGTCTGAATAGTTATACCAATGTAATATTTCAGTTTTTCTCTTTAATAAATTTACAGACATTTTTAAATTTCTGTTTTCACTTTGTCATTATGGGATACTGAGTGTAATGAGGGAAAAATGAATTTCAACAACTGTAAAATCAGGCTGCAGCATAACAAAACCCACAAAAGAGATGTGGGTCTGAATACTTTCTGAATGCACTATATATGAAAGTAGGCATCACTTAATTGAACTGGCTTAATAATTATAAACTACATCATATGGTGCAGTGGGGTCACCATTAAAAAAAACAAATGTGGCTCTTGAAATATAGTCATTGACACTGATATTTGTTGCTTCTTTCACTTTCATGATTTCCATGTAATGACATACAAAACGAACACAAAATCTCATTTTTCATTCAGCTGAAATTCTCAGAAAAAAAACTCATATTTGTGTTGATTTTGATAAAAAGTTGCAAGGGTCACCAAGGCAAAAGAGAATTACTTGAGGGTTGGCTGGGTGCTTCTAACCCCTGGACTGGGTACCAATTTGCTTATTTGTAAAATAATTCATTGTCCAGCTTCACAAGAAAAAATTACAAAGAATAACAAAGCCGCAAAGCCAATAAAATGACATCTACTCTAGTATTGACATCTGTTATGGGTCCTCTCACTTAAGGAGGTGCATCTAGCCAAGAAGAAGAGCCTTCTCAGTGGTGGCTCCCTCCTTGTGGAACATTATCCCTGCAGAGATAAATTTGGCCTCAATTTTGATATTTTTTTGCAAGGCCCTGCAGATACATTCTATCAACATGCTTGGGGACCCCGGAGTGATTTGGAGCACTTCAAGTGGCTGGTCTGATTTTTGTCGCCAAGGGAATAAGTGTTTATAGGGTTTTGTACTGGGGTTTTATCTTTGTAAGTCACCTAGAGTCACCATGAGAGAGTTGGGCAGTCATTTAATTTTTCAAGCAAACAAAAGCAGCCCTTATACCATTATCACCCCCAAGCAGAACAAAAACATGTTCAAGTCCTTCTGGAAATTGAGGAAAAAACTGCACAGGGTGGGCTAAGTCAAAATAGGAAGGCTGTCCCATAGGCCATTATCCCTTTATCTCAGGTACATTTTTCCAAATCTGTATCACCCCATTTTGGACATAAACTAATGCTCTCTTTTTCCATTTTAAATGAGAAAATCCCCTGAATCTAACACTATACACCCTCTAAAGAGCCTTATATCCAGTTGCTCCTACAGCCAATGATTTAGTGGTTGATACCTGCTGGCCCTTTCTTCTTGTTCTTCTTTCCTTTCTTCCTTTGGTTCAGTTGCTTGAATGCTTCTGCTGCTTTTTGAAGCTTGGCCACGAACAGCTCAATATCACCGAGGGCGCTATTCAGTATTTGCTACAAACACACAAACGAAAGAACTTAAGACAACACCAGTGGTGGGTTTCAAAATTTTTTTGAACCTACTCTGTGGGTGTGGCCTCCTTTGTGGGAGTGGCTTGCCGGCCATGTGTTTTCTTTCTCTCTCTTTCTCTCTCTCTCTCTTTCTTTCCTTCCTTTTGTCTCTCTGTCCCTTTTTCCTTTTTTTCTTTCATCTCTCTCTCACTTTTTCTTTATTTTTTCTTTTTTAATTTATTTATTTCTTCCTTTCTTTCTCTTTCTCTCTCCATGTGAGTCTGTGTGTGTGTGTGTGTGTGTGTGTGAGTGTGTTTGTCTGTGTGTCTGTGTGTGTGTCAGTGGTGGGTTTCAAAAAATTTTGGAACCTCTTCTGTAGGTGTGGCCTGCTTTCCGGGTCCACTGGTGAAACCTCTTCTAACCGGTCCAGTAGATTTGACGAACCAGTTCTACCGAACTGGTGCGAACTGGTAGGAACCCACCTCTAGACAACACCAACAGCCAAAAGTCATCCATATTCACACACACGTACTCTGCATCTCCCTGATTAAGAATCAAAATGTTCGTTGCAGCTTTAATCATGAGCATTCAATGTGATCAGCCGGTACATTTTGTTTTAAATAACCACTACTAGGAAATCATGGGTTGCCTGCAGACCAGGTGGAGAGAAATACTTGGACAAGGGGATCTTTCCCTGCTATGTTCTTATTTGCATCTCAAAAAAAAAACATTTCTTTTGGTAACACACGAACAATCAACAAATAGATTTTACCATCAAGTGGTTACCGCTGGGAGAGATCATCCGCAGGCACGGGATAAGATACCATCAATATGCGGACGATACCCAGTTGTATCTGTCCGCCCCGTGCCAACTCAATGAAGCGGCGGACGTGATGAACCGAGGCCTTGAGGCCGTTATGGACTGGATGAGGGCTAACAAGCTTGTACTCAACCCGGAAAAGACCGAGTGGCTGTTGTGCTTCCCTCCCAACAATTCGACCAGTATTCCATCACTCAGGCTGGGGGGTCAAATTCTACACCCCTCAGAGAGGGTTCGCAACTTGGGAGTCCTCCTGGATCCACAGCTGTCCTTTGACCACCACCTGACGGCTGTGACCAGGGGGGCATTTGCCCAGGTTCGCCTGGTGCGCCAGTTGCGACCCTACCTGAATCGGGAGGCTCTCACAACAGTCACTCGGGCCCTTGTGACCTCTAGGCTGGAATACTGCAATGTGCTCTACATGGGGCTGCCCTTTGAAGAGCATCCGGCGACTTCAGCTAGTCCAGAACGCGGCCGCGCGAGTGATCGTGGGTGCACCTCGGTTCACCCACATAACACCTATCCTCCGCGAGCTGCGCTGGCTACCTGTCGATCTCCGGGTGCGCTTCAAGGTGCTACTAGTCACCCATAAAGCCCTTCATGGTAGTGGATCTGCGTACTTGAGAGACCGCCTTCTGCCAATTACCTCCCTGCGACCAATTAGATCTCACAGATTGGGCCTCCTCCGTATTCCATCTGCCAGCCAGTGCCGGCTGGCAACTACAAGGAGGAGGGCCTTTTCGGTAGTAGCTCCGACCCTTTGGAACGAACTCCCCGTGGAGATTCGTACTCTCACCACCGTCCAGGCCTTCCGCATAGCCCTTAAGACCTGGCTAGCCCGTCAGGCCTGGGGACAAAGATAAGCACCCCTCCCGAATGATGAATGAATGTTGCTCATTATTTTACTCTATGTTTGTCTACGTCACTGTTTGTATTTCCCTCCCCTGATCTTATGTAAGCCGCCCTGAGTCCCCTCAGGGAAAAGGGCGGCCTATAAATGTTAATAAACCCTCTTAATAAACCTCATTTTCTCCCATATAACTTTAAAATTTTTTTAATATCACTAACCGTTTCTTTTTCAATCTTCTGTGCTAAAGCTGCACGAGACTCCTCAAAATCCTGGGAGGTACTAATTTGACGATCATACTCTGGCAAAAACACAAAAAGCAAAATACAGTTAGTCCTCAATTTACAACAGTTCTTATAGTGACTGTTCAAACAACGGCACTGAAAAAAGTGAATTATGACTGTTTTTCATAATTTTGTAATTTCACTTACAACCTTTGTAGCATCCCCATTATCATCTGATCCAAATAGATAGTAGGTAGATAGGGAGAGAGAGAGTGTGTGAAGGTAGGTAGGTAGGTAGGTAGGTAGGTAGGTAGATGGATAGAGAGAGAGAAATAGAGACAGAGAGAAATACAGTAGATTTTTTTCTCCCAAAAAATGCATGAATAGCCTTGGGGGGAGGGGCTTGCAGAGTGCTCCTGGGGGGGGGGGGTGAGCAAAAAATGGCCCTTTTTGTCAAAAAAAAAAACTGCATGCATAGCCTTATAGAGGCTTATAGAGTGCTGCTGGCGGCTGGAGGGGAGCAGAAAATGGCACATTTTTGCTCATTTCTGCCCTCCCCAGCCCCTAGGAGGCTCCATAAGGGTAAGCATGGCCATTTTGGTGAAGGGGCGGGGCTTCAGGAGGCAAAAAAAAATGCTGTATTCTGTGTATAAGACGTACCCATATTTTCAGCCTCTTTTTTGAGGAAAAAAGGTGTGTCTTATACTCCGAAAAATATGGTAAATACTGTATGGGACTAGCTATTGTCTAGCACAGTCCGGAATACAGATGTTCTCATCTAACAAGTTCATCTGACACACAGCAACATCCATGAAATAATTACAAAGTATATCTCCAGAAACATTATGTTTTAAATCAACTTGAAACATACTAGCTGGCTGATAGTCAAGTTCATAATTTTGGGATACATCTTTTGATAAACACGGATGACTAACTGTAATGCAAATGCATAACTTGATTTAAAAAGCATACACAAAGGCCATCTCCCTTTATCACTGGACATTATTACTCTTTTGCAAAATTAAATTTTAAAATAGAATTCCTGTTCTCGGGATCAAAGTATAGCTCTGTTAAGAAGTCCAAACAAAACTGTTTTCTATCCAATAAGTTTAAAGCATCTTAAACCTTCATTTAAACAAGATTTTCATTGTCAAACTGACACAATGGCTGAGGGTGGTGGATTATAGTTCCTTATGCTTGAGGACATCGTCAGGAAAAGCTGCCATATACAATAAAAGTTCCCTTCAGAGAAAAACTCCGTGTCAAGATTGAACCACTTTACTTCTTTCAAACCTAACGCTTTTCAACTTGCCAATGAACGGGGGGGGGGGGGGGAGGGAAAGCGGAAATAGAATGCTGAGAATGTGTGCGTGAATCGTGAGAGCCTGGCAACCATCAAGGTCACCACTGCAGGTGCTTGAAAAAGAAATTGAGGGTTCCCATAACAAAAAGTATGTCTCATAATTGGACAGGGGTGGGAAGAAAGGGAAAATATTGTTTAACTAAGCAAGTATTTGCATGGGAACACCAGAGTTGATTTTGATTCTTTAGTACCAAACTGGTGTATCCAATAAAGTTTTAGTTTTGGCAATTCAAAGCTCCTGAGAGTGTTTCCTTATTTTGGGTTCACTAGTCAGACAGTTAACACTCAAATTTTGTTAATTTTGCCTCTCTGAAGAAAATCAGCAGGTGAAGCTTTCCTCACATTCTATTACCAGATTGGCTAAAAGTTTATCTCTTAGTGTGCTATCCATCATGCAATTATAAAGTTGCATCAAGCTCCTATTAATTAAAAAAGGCAGTGGCTCTGTTCTGGTCCTTCTGGTTTCTTCAATAGGAAATCTGCATGCCCACCCATTTTTCATAAAATGCTGTAAAGTAGCAGACAGGTTAATATCCCTTATTTCTTCTTGCAATGCTTGTGCTCTTAATGGAGCTACAGCACCCTTTTTCCTTTAGCTTTGGGTTGCTGCTAATTCACATGGCAAAAATCTCTGCTATCTTTTGAAAAACCCCAGGATATGCAGTGAGGGATCCTTTTGCTGTAATTAGTCCCATTATCCACTGCCTCCTAATCACTAGGGCAAATAGGTTCTTGTGCAGTTCCCCAGGAGGCAGCAATGGATTAGAGTAGAAAAAAAAACCTAGGACTTTGTGATTGCTGGAAGAACTAATGACCAGAGAGGGGGAGTCCCTAGACCAGGGGTCGGCAATCTTAAACATTCAAAGAGCCATTTGAACCTGATTCCCACAGAAAAGAAAACACAGGGAACCACAAAACCTTTCCCATGCCTGAGCAGCCACAAAACTAGCATATGTAGTTGAATTAAATGCTCTGTTTTCTTCTGAAACTTTTCTTTTCTTGGATTTATCCACGGTTGGTCTTCCGGAGTCAAAGAGCTCAATAAATCACGTTCTGGCGGGTGTCACACATTGGCAGTTGTGATGCATATTTTGAACGATAGGGAGCTGCAGCAGAGGGATGAAAGAGTCACATGCGGCTCCAGAGCCGCAGTTTGCTCACCCCTGCTCTAGAACACCAGGAAATGTTAGAAAACTAGTATCAGTTAATCAGTAGCTAATACTAGCTGGAAGTGTGCACAAGGTTTGTGAGATGGAAAATAGACTATTTATCGAGTGGGTTGTTCTAGATTCAGCAGTAGATTTCTGGTTGATTTGTAACAGTCTGGCAAGAATCTCTTAACTCTTAACTGTTTAACAGCAACAGCACCAAAGACTCCTACCTCACCTCTGTTCTGATCAGCAAGAATCAGATCAATTATGATGGCCTATCCATCTTTGTACATATACAGTATTGCACGAGGTTCTAGTAAAGCCCAAGGATTCTACTAAAAACAAAAATGTCACAAAGCTGAATGCTGCCTCCCCCTTCTATTGACACAAAAAACACCTTCCTTAATCTGTTATTCTCTGGGACTACTGCTCCCAAAACTGAAGAGATTCTGAAGAGGTTGAAGGAGGAAGCTCTAGTACAGCGAAGACACCTAGGCATAATTCAGGCTGTTCAAAGGCTGAGGAGAGTGCTGTGTTTTAATTATCACATAGGAATATTCATGAATGCCTTGTTTTTCTTGGGCCTTTAAGACATGGACATGAGTGACAAGAACAATATGGCCTTGATTTTCCATTGACTATGTTAGTGTGGCAATGAAAAGGCTCCTGCAAATGCTGGCAGAACTGGCCTTCAAGTGCAGGTGCTTGGCTTGGTACACTGTCTGACCTGTTCATGGATGTGGTGGAATGTTATCTAGATTCCCAGGAGGGAGGGGCTGCATTCTAGAAGGAAAAAAGGCAGCCAAGCATGGAAAGTTTCCTTGGGAGAAAAAGAGTTAAGAAGGCTCCTCCCTAGCCATTCTCATAGTGATGCAAATAAATAAATAAATTGCTTTATTTTGGCAAGATTTCTGTCTATAGCTAAGGAATGATAAAGGAAACTACAGAAAAATATTTCTACTTGTCCTTTTTTGTTCTTGGGGCCTGATAAGGGTACTGATGATTCCTATACCTTGCTGGGACAGAGGGATCACACGATTCCGGTTGTTTTTTTGGAAGCCTCTGTTGTCATCGTGGAAAGGGATGGGTGCAGGCCCTTGAGGTGGGGGAAGGATGGATTGCCTCTGTTTGATCTTCTCTTGGTTCACCCTGTAGAAGGAAAATAGGAATGGTTTTGATAGCTAAAATATGTACTATTCACTCAAATAGCAGACACAGAGCAAATTAATTTAAACCTGTGTTGATTAATTTGGATTTTATTGGATTAAGAGCAATATTTAATTATAGGGTGGAGGAGTACAAAACATTTCATATAAACCTCAATTATGGGTGATCTAACAGTGCAAAGCCTTTCATTTACATCTATTGTACAGATTAAGCTGATCTGCATATGTTAATCCCTGTAGAAATCCTACTAAATTCAGCTAGATTTAATGCTGAGTAAGTATGCATACCATTCTACTTTGCTTCTCTCAGCAAGCAAGAAGTCAGTAGAGATTTCAGACCAGGCCCACAACTGCCTGTTGAACATTTTCTTCAGACACCTCTGATTTCTAAAGTTCTACTTGCTCCATTGCTGAGGTGGGCATTTTTATCTTCCCTTTATCCATGTCTATACTTTTGTTTTTATGTTGTATTTATTATTGTGACTTTTATATTTTTATCCGGTTTTGTTGCCTGTTTTGTTTATTGTAGTACATCCTACCTTTGGGGGTGGGGGAGATGAGCAGCCTACATAAATTTGATAAATAAATACGTTCAATAATATCTATGTGCAATTTCTAAACCTAATCAGTTATTTCACATCCTGTGCTTTTTTCCCTACTTGCAAAGGATCATGAAATGCACACAGCAATTCTATGAGCTGTGGTGGCACAGTGGTTACAGTGCAGTACTGCAGGCTACTTCTGCTGATCGCTGGCTGCCAGCAGTTTGGCAGATCGAATCCCACCAGGCTCAAGGTTGACTCAGCCTTCCATCCTTCCCAGGTGGGTAAAATGAGGACCCAGACTGTTGGGGGCAATAGTTAGGGCTGGAAAGCAGTATATAAGTCTAAGTGCTATTGCTATTGCTATGGATAATAGAGACTGATATGGATAAATGAATGTTTCTTTAATGACCAAGCCTTCCAGGTGCTGGGAAAAAGCAAACCTGTGAGCATCATAAGGCATAAATCCAATTGATGAGAATTTTCAGGTAAAATTTCCATAGAAATGGGACACAAGGGTTTTGTACCAATTCAAAATCAGTTCCAGATTTAACTTATTTATTTTTATCCCACCTTTATTATTTTTATAAATAACTCAAGGCAGCAAACATTCCTAATATTCCTTCCTTCTCTATTTTCCCCACAACAATAAGGGTGGGTGATGCTGAGAGTGACTGGCCTGAGGTCAGAGTAAAACCCACAGACTCTGGTTTCTAGTCTGGTGCCTTAACCACCAGACCAAACTGGTTCACATCTCTGTCTGATCTGATAGCATCAGCTGGTTTGTGGAGCTGAGTCAATTCATTTCTAGCTCTGTGGTAGTTTACTTGAAGCCAGAACATAGATGATTTCCCCCCCACCCTGAACTTGTGGCTTTGCCAAGTGGCTGATTTCATTTTCACCGATGAAAAGAAATGCATCATCTTGTCTTCTGGAACCAAAGCAGTCACTGTTCTCTCTCTCACCAACTCATCTACTATACCGTTTACTTTTCTAATACTTGCCTTGTTCCCAATAATTGTCTCCAAGCATTGCACTGCAGTTAATATGTAATCAAGATTGCAAGTAGGAGGATAAAATGCCTGATTATAAAGTTGCTGACATACTAGCATTTCACGATCGGTTAAGAAAAAAAAGCAAGGCCCAGTTAAATGTGCAACAGATGTCAGCTGTGGAGCCAGTTATCTCCTCAAAGCAGCTGCTTTGACATGTTTGTTAAAATAGCTGAATAAATGGACACATCATGCACTGAAAAGGTAGTAGTGATTTCTTTTATTTCCCTTTTATATGAAGTGGGAAAGAGGGGATTCAGTTACCCCAGGGCAACAACTGTTCCAGACAGGACTCCTGCTGGATAGTGCTCTTTGGTCAATTGGAAGGGAGATGGATGAATATGGACGGACTCATATTATTGGTAAAGAATCCCCAAATTTTGAGGTTCAAATTATTTCCACGGGAATTGAAGGTAGTATGCCACTATCTCTAATTCTATCAACTTTATAAAAAAAAATCATTAACAAATGCATTAAGCAGGGCTCCATTTCTGCCCTATTAAGTTCCAGCAAGGCATATTTAGGTGCTTGCACAAAGTCACTGCTTTCAATTCCCAGTCCTAGAAACTGATTCACAATGACCTGCAATTATTCTGCTGCTGGTGAAAAAAATCCTGAACAATGAAATTTAGTTGAATGATTTCTGAACAATTGTGCTGAAATGTGATAGCATTAAGAGGTGAATTTCCACTTGTGTTTTAGGCTATTTTCTCTGATACTGAAACCTGTCTGAAAGACTCTCAACCCATTCTCATTCATTAGATTTGGGTTTCAGGATGTCTTCCTGAGAGAAAGAGCAATTCTGCTGCCAGAGATAATTCTTTCCTCCATCTTCATGGAAATATGGGTAAAATTCCTCAAAATTTTGCTACTCCAAGTGAGCTCCCACCACCCATTTTCAAGGTGCAGCAACTCAAACTTGGAGAGGAAACTTGCAACCCCTGTAGTCCAAGAAATGCATTTTCCTGGGCCTCCTGTTAGAGTTTGCCCATATACAGAAGCCACTTACTTGAGGGTCTGTGGCCGTATCTTCCTTCCAAACTTATGGTCAGCAAGTGCACTTTCTATGTCCTCATGAACCATCTCTGCCTAAAACACAGAATCAGAAATAGATTGGGGAAGGAAAGATGCAATGGAAAAATGCACGCAGTCTATCTCATAGACAACCATTGATCGACTGCCCTAAATCTAGATTTTATTGATGATGCATGCCTTTGGTTTAAAAACAAAGTGTAAAAGAGAAACATACAGGCAGAGGGCATCAAAGAAATATTTCATGGGGCTATGAGGTTTGCTAGCAGCGGAATTTAAACAGAGAGGTTATTCAGATTTGAAGCAAAGGTTCCCTTCAATCCTCAAATAAAGCTAATTTCTGGAAAACTTTAAACTTTCAAAATGCAGCCAACAAATATATTGCTGTATGAATCATGGAGGGCGTTTTCCTGCTCTATAAACACATTCTCTTTTAAGGGGAGCTCTGCAAAACCCACCTATTTCTGAAAACAGCCCCTTGTTTGCATTTGTTTTGGCAGAGGAGAACTTCAGTGTGGAGCTTCTGCTGACATGGAACTCTTGGTAGGGCTTCATCCTCCCTTCTCCAAGCCATGAGATAAATTGTGAAACTTTAAATATTCATGCCACAGGGTTGTCCCTCTCTAGGTCCCTTCTCTAAAATCTTGCCATCTAGTTGGCCCAGGGATGTGTGCTTTTTCCACAGCTGTCCCTATCTTGTCATATGCCCTTCGAAGGCTCCTTCCTTTTAGTCTTCTGGATGGTCATCATGACCTGGCTTTTTATGCAGGTACTGGGCTAGTGTGAAACTGTTTTGGATGGGTTGTTGGGGCATCCCATGGGAACGACCAAGGCACCAAGTTAAAGTGTCTTTTATAGTTTTTATAGATCAGGATTTAATTGCTGTTGTTAGCTGCCCAGAGTTGTGTTTTAAGATGGACAGCCATATAAATCTTAAAAATATAATCATCATCATCATCATCATCATCATCGAGGGGTCTTCTCTATAACTCTAAAATCTGGACCAACCTTGAACTTGGGGGATTGGTTGGAACTGTAATTCTAGTGAGTCCAAGTTCCCATAACCCCATTTGGCTCTCTCTTCAATAAGGACTGAAGAATTGCTGCTTACCTCTACTTCATCACAATTGAAGAAGTGAATGTCAGGTTTGTGCTGTTCAGAGTCTTGACACACCAACAGGAGGATGGAGGCATATCGCATCTGATTCAGCACAGTCTGGCAGTGCTGGACTGTTGGCAGGAGGAAGTCTTCGAGCTCTTCCTGAAAAGCAAACACCAAAGAGAATGTGGTTCAAATATACATCGAGGGATGTTCAGCTAGAGGCTGCATTTGCACATTGAAACGGCTTTTTGCAAAAGGAGACCATGAACATAGCAGTATTTGAGATGCCCTTAGGACTTTAAATCCATTAGCAGCCACATTCCCAACGTCAGAGTGGCAGCGCTATTGCTGATGCACATTGTTCAGCAGGGACTGAAAGAAAGGGAGCATAACTCTCATTACTTGTGATAAATTGGGACATACTGGGAAAACAAACCTGATGAAGATACGTAACTTTTTGGAAATGATCTGTTTACATCTTGCCTTAATAATGGATTCTCTCAGATGCCAACCAGAAAAATTATTTGTAACCCTCAAAACCATAGTTCTTTCAGTTTATACATTTGACTAAGAACTGATTGTGAGCATTATTTAGTCAAATAAAATCTCTCCAGGCTTTCTAAAAGGTGGTTCTTTGTATTTAGTTTAACTTGATAGAAGTTCGGTATTTTATTCTTAGGAGTTTCTTTATTTCTTGTTTGGAAAATAAAATTAAAGAGCACTTTTTGTTGTGCAAATTAGCTTCATTCACACATCATATCAAGTACCATACAGGTAGTCCTTGACTTACAACAGTTCATTTAGTGACCGTTCAAAGTTACAACGACACTGAAAAAGGGACTTATGGCCATTTTTCACACTTATGACCATTGCAGCATTCCAATGGTCACGTGATTTACATTCAGATGCTTGACAACTGACTCATATTTATGATAGTTCCAAAGTTCCGGAGTCATTTTGCGACCTTCTGACAAGCAAAGCCAATGGGGAAGCCAGATTCACTTAACAACCATGTTGCTAAATTAACCACTGCAGTAATACACTTAACAAATGTGGCATGAAAAGTCGTAAAATGGGGCAAAACTGACTTAACAAATTTCTCACTTAGCAACATCAATTCTGTGCTCACTTGTGGTCGTAAATTGAGGATTACCTCTACTTTACCATAACTAGACTAGTTTGTAGCAAGATAATCATGTTTTTTCCAAGTTTCTTTTCCTATCATTTTAGTTAGGGTTAGAATAATAATAATAGCAGAATAACAGAGTTGGAAGGGACCTTGTAGGTCATCTAGTCCCCCCCCCTCGCCCAAACAGGAGATCCTACACCATTTCTGACAGATGCCAGTCCAGTCTCTTGAAAGCTTCTAGCGATGAAGCTCCCATAACTTCTGAATAACAAGGATAATAACAGAATTGAAAGGGACCTTGTAGGTCACCTAGTCCAACCACCTCCCAAGCAGGAGACCCTACTCCATGAAGTAGGTACAGTAAGTACACAGGTACATGAAGTAGGTACAGCATGAGCAGAATACAAAAACGAATCATGGTGACCCAGAAGATCACAAATAAACCATGCTTCCCCATTCATATATCATGTAAGCCACAACCACAATTGACAGGATAGTTATTTATTATCCCCAAAGAAAAGATGGTTTATTTACCTGTCTTGCTTGCACATAATGCTAACCCAGGAACAAATAAATCACTCTGTGGCTTATTGCAACCTGGGAGCCCAGACTTTTATCATTTTGACGCCCTCCAAATACATTATCTCATTAGATCCATCCATTATGTGGAAATTGTGGTCCAACCGACTTGGAGGCTGTCTTGTATTATTATGTTTCCAACAAGATATTACCAGCACAGCTCCTAATCTATCAAGACCATTTATTCTAATTGTAATGTAAACAACCTCTCTTGTCCATCACCCAATGCTTTGGCAGAACAGAAAGCATTTCCATTAATGTGCAATTCATCCCTCTTCTCAGTCAGCTTGATTAGATCAGTCCTATCCCTATTGGAATACAGGCACACAGACAACAAGATGCTTGCTATGCATGTAGGCGGGAGAAATCGGGCAGACTTTTGACTTTTTGTTGTGGTTGGTCTGAGCATGAATTCCATTCAGTTTAATATTCTTAGAAAAGCCTACGGCAATTCATCAACCCATTGAGAAATAATATGCAATACGTTTATGTAAATCTTAATCTTTCTAATGTGCGTTTAGCAACTTGCCTCACCATCACTCTCCAAAAAGAGGTATTTGCTGCTCACCTGAGTTCCACAATCCAACAGTCGAATAGATTTGTCATTCACCTGCAGCAGCATTTCTTGGGCCCAGATCTTCTCTTTGGAGCTCAGCTGTTTGAGCTTTCTGATGGCATCTTCCACTGTTACAATGGCCTCACTTTTATCCATCATGAAGGTAGCCAGGTGCTGGAAAGGGGGGGGGGGGAGGAACACCCCAAAAGGTCAAACAGGGATGATAAACAATTTAACTCCAGAGTTTGATTCATGGAGTACATGTGTGTTCATAGAGATAGCTAACTCTGGTTTCTACTAGTAATAAACAGCAGAAATAACACTCTGTGAATTATTTTATTTCTTAGGGTTTTTTTTATCCCATCTTTCTTACTTCAGAGATAAGTCAAAATGGCGAACATGCCCAATACTCCTTCCTCCTCCTCCTATTTTCCCCACAAGAACAACCCTGTGAGGGGGGAGGGGTTGGGCTGGAAGAGAGCCACTGGCCCAAGGCCACCCAATTAGCTTTCATGGCTTAGACAAAACTAGAATTCACAGTCTCCTGGTTTCTATGCTGCTGCGTTAACACTAAACCAAGCTGGTCTCTGATTTTGATTCTCCCCCAATTCAATGGTGCAAATACTGCCGGTGTATAAAAGAAACCACTGCTAGAGATTTGATGGTTTTGTTTATCAACAATCTCTCAAATCTTGCTTTATAGAAGATAATTTGCAAAAGAGCTATGTAAACTGACAAGGACCTGCAGCCAAATTCTAGGTCTTGTTTGGAAGGAATGTTAAGTCCTATACATTTAAACACACGTGGCAGCCCTTAGTTAGTTCTTTCTCTTTAGTGCAGAGTCATTTATGCTGAGACCACTGCAAGGCATTCAGCTTTCTGCAAGCAATTAAAAAAATAACAACCCCAAACAAACAGCTAGGCATGATTGGACTTGTAATAATTCCACCTCAGCTCAAAACCTGTTGCCCTAGTTTAATGTGGGGAAAGCCCTCCTCAGCTCAACACACTCCAACAGTTTGCTTTCTAGATGTGAGGATTTGCGTACATGAGCTATTTTTGTGCAGGCCCTACTGAGGATAATGCCAGGAGCAAGAACATTGTTATCAAACAGTGCAACAAAATACACAGGAAAGGGGGCCTTTTGTTAATCTCCATCTGCCTGCTGTTGTGGGCTGATGAAAAGAAGCCGTTCTTCCTTGGCTCAGGAAAAATCACACAATGCTCCCACTATGGCTTTATCATCCAGCAGAGGGAAGTGTAAAGACCCTTCAAAATTACATTAATCCATTCTCCCAGGAAACTCAATTAGACCACAGTGCTCACTGTGAAAAGGTCAGCTTCTTGGATTAGAAGTCTGCCTATCGTGGACCTTCTTATGCTGGTGGTGCACCTGACTGCCTTCTCCTCATCATCCAACATTCACTTAATTTTGCACTCTGCTGACTTGGCAAAGTTCCGGATAAAGTTATTTTTCCTGCAACTGCTCTGCTCTGAGGAGGGAATTTGATAGCAAGTCCTGACTATTTGCATCCTAGCTGTGTTCCCCACTAATCCTTCCATCTTTTCTAAAAAGGAAAACCATACCATAAGGAAAAACAGAACAGCTGCACAAAATCTTATAGAGAAAGAAGTATAACAGCTCTACTGTTAGGAGCTCCATCACTGGAAGTTTTTAAGAAGAGGCTGGACAATCACTTGCCTGAGATGGTATAGGTTCTCTTGCTTGAGCAGGGGGCTGGAGTAGAAGACCTCCAAGGTCCCTTCCAGATCTATTCTATTCTATTCTATTCTATTCTATTTTCCATTCCATCATACGTATCTTTAGACAGCACTTTCTGTTGTCAGTTGAATCCCCCACTCATACTTGCTGAATTCTGTCCATCTGAAAAGGAACTGTAAGATTTATCCTAGGAGGTTGAAAACTTTAATTTTAGTGTCCTCATTCCCTTTCTAAAGCAAAGCCAAGAAACCAAGTTGGTTAATAAGTTTGGGCCATGTTTGCAACTGGAGAAGTGATAAAAGACATAGCAGCATTTTCACTTTAATTCCCTCATTGCTGCAAAGGACCTGTTATTCCCACTGAGGCTTTGCAATGGAGGAGGACATGCTAAAATGGCACTTCAATTGGTTTAGCATTAGAGACAGCTGGACCTTTACTCTGGTAATAACATGGGCATTTTGATAGCCCTTGGAAGAATGATTACTGCTAAGCTTCCAGGCAGGAAATGCTCTAGTACAGTGCTTCTCAAATTTGGCAACTTTACATTCTGTGGACTTCAAATCCCAGCATTCCCCAGCCAGCATGCAACATTTTTTTTTTGCTAAGAATGAAAAAGATCTTGGTTTAGAATTATAGAAATAATGTCTGTATTGATATGTATCCGTACTAATCTAGAGAAATCTACTTATGAGAACTTGGTGTACTGCCAATCATATTTTATTTGAATAGAGTTCGGGATGAAAGCTCACTTCATGCTGCATAAACATGATAAGGAGAGACATATATTCTGGTTACTGAAAGATCAAAGGCATCACTCCTGTGGAAATGCTACAATAATCTTTCTGCTTATTTCCAAAAGGAATCACCAGAATTTAAGTCATATATACAGTTCCAACTCCAGCCTTCTGAAAGCTCAAATACCTTAAATGTGGCACAGATGAAGATTTGGTTATTTTAGACAAAGGTGCATTTAAATATATAATCACAGCCTTTTATAGGAAGCCCAGAGCAAATATGCAGTCAGAATGAGCACGCAACAGGGAAGCAGAATTCCCCCATGCAGGCCCTCTGTTCTTCCATCCACTGAATGAACCAAGGCTACACCAGCAGCAGGGAATATGGCTTCTGGTCTGTTGGAACCAGCAGAGCTTCTACTTCCAGCCTAATACTTGCCTTTGTCTCCCCATCAAGACCAATTTACAAAGGCATAAACAGAAGTTTTATTTTTATTTTTTATTTTAAAAAGCCTCACTGGTGCACTGAGAAGCATCACTAAATAATGGGAACATAGGTAGCATGGGGAAAGCCCAGCTTTCCCCTTTTTAAAGTATTGATTTCAACCAGCTATCTCTCACACACATACACCATGAGTAAAATTAATTTCCCATGAGGGGAAAATTAAGCAAATGGAAGGATTTCCCAAGTTGTTTACCACTGCCTTCTTCTGTTGCTTGCTCACAGTGAACTTGCTACAGTGCTAGGGCTGCATTATTAGTGTTAACTTTGAAGAAATTATTATTTCTTATTTTATTAATTTATTAGCTGATTATCTCCCTCCTGTGACTTATTCCTGTTGTGATCGCAGTTGTGCAAGGAGATTGCCCATTGACTCACTGTTACCCATTGCTAAATAGTTTCCAACTCACCTGGACATGGTATTGAGATGTTTCGTGCATGATGACATTTGAGTTGGAGTATTTCTTCCTTTGTTCTGTGGGAGAAAAACAATGTAGGATAAGAATCACTCTAAGACTTGGCTGGCTTTTTTCCAAAAATGTATTCCTTATTTTTTTTCCTTTCAGGATAGCTTATTTATTATTGATAGTTTTATTTAATTGGTTTTACACACCATCCTATTGAAATAACAGCAACATTCTAGCATGCATGGGTATTATTTAGTTAAGAAAGTCCAAAATAAATATTTTCTCGGCAAACACACCAACTCTTTCATTATTCAGAGAGAAGAGAGGCCATCACTCAGTGTCAAAGACAGTCTTTCCTCCTGATACAGTTTCCCCATACTTAGGGCTCACTAGATATAGTTAGGATGTAACTTCCACATCCTCTCCTTCAACAGATAACCATCACACTTAGCAGACATTCAGTACAGGAATATTGGTTGGGGAATTCTAAGAATTGAACATCAAAGATCTAATGAATTTTAGGTTATGAGGTTTTTGGAGATGAAATGAGAGGAGAGGAGAGGAACCTACATATCTGGAAGGCAAACTGAGCTTTGATTTCAGGTCAAAAAGATTCTACTGGCCAATGCTGCATATAAAAAAAAGGTCAACCATCCACAACTGTTCATTTATTTATTGTTTAGAAACTGCCATTCAACCATAAGAAATCCCAGAACGTTATACACAATGTAAAAACCATTTGAATATTATATACAATAAAATTACAAATTATATAGCATTAAACACATTTCCCATCAATTAATCAACCAACCAATCAGTTATTTTTTAAAAAAAATGTTTTTAATACCTGGAGAAAAAGAAACATTGTTATTTGGTGTCATATAAAAGCAAAGTTATTGCTCATCCCATCTTAGAAAGGGCATTTAAAAGTCAGGACAACATCACAAAGATCTATTATGGAATTGCATTATGTAAGTACTTGTCACTGATGCTTCTGGGAATAGGGCTTTCTTTGAAAAACAAGTAGGATTAGACGACAGGCATTTTTTCTAATATTTCAGCTTCAGATCATTTTAGGACTTTACAGGATGAATTAGGAAGATTCTATTAATGTAGCTTTATATTAAGAGTAGAATTAGTTCATCTGATCAAGTTTCTGGTCTGGTCTACTTGGGAAGGCTGACATGAATCCTGCAAATCTGCCATCTCTTTTATAACCTGAGAAGTTAAGGAGGCTCCTTTCAGAGTCTTTACTCATTATGCAACTATGTGCTATGCCCTTTCTTATCTGATTGTACCCTAGGCAGTATCTCTCTCCTACACACACACACACACACATCACTGCACTACACCCAAGGTCATTCCCACATACCATTATAATTCTTCACTTCCGGTGATATGAAAATTAAACTTCTATTGATGCAATCACTTTTTTTTGTGGTCACATTTTTAAAAAGAGAATGGACAACCATTTCTGTGAAAGTGTTTTATAAAGTCTCCTGCTTGAGCAGGGGATTGGACTAGAGAACCTCCAAGGTCTCTTCCAACTCTGTTATTCTGTTACTCTACTGACTCATTCTCAGTTTTTAATCACTACCATTCCAAAATCTTTTTTGACTTCTACAACTAACCTATCAGATATATAACTCTGCAATTTATATTTGTTTTGTCATTAAAGAACTTTGCATTTGCCTCTGTAAGGTGTCATACCATTACTTTTGCAGAAAAGACACTTGATGTGAAAAAGGTTGCTTAAGAAGTAACTTGCAGCTTCCTGCTAAAAAAATAATCAGGTTTACTGCCTCTCTTGGGTCATTTCCACACTGTTTTTATTTTTTCATTTCAAAAGGAGTCTGACCAAATATCGCTTTCCCTGCTGTTGATTTGAATATTGAGGCCCAGCCCTGTAGTATTTTCTTCCAAAGTGCAAAATCCTGCCATTGAAGCATTCCGTGTCTCTATTTTAAGTTCATGTTGTGTTAATTTTTCTGCTCAATAATTTGAGCAGCTGCAACAAGGAAAAGTTGCAAAAGCACCAAGTTCTATCCCTTGTATATATTATATATGATAAATAGAAGATAGAATACTTTATTGGTCAAATGTGATTAGATCCACAAGGAATTTGTTTCCTGTGCAGAAGCTTTCAGTATGCATGCAAAACAGCAAAATAATCATAATCACAAATTAATAATAATCATAATAATGATATCAATAAGAGAAGGTAGTGGAACAGATGAGAAAATAATAATAATATAGCTGTACTACATGAGTAAATATACCTATACATAAGATAGTACTGTGGGAATTAGATGGTTAGCAGAGTGATGGCACAAGGGAAAAAACTCTGTGTCTAGTACTAGGCATGCAATGCCATATAGTGGCTTCCCGAGGAAGGGGTTCAAACAGTTTGTGTCCAGGATGCGAGGGATCTATAACTATTTTAATATAGGTACTAGAAAGATCTGTGAAGTACAATGATTGGACCATAACAGAAGGAAAACAAGAGCAGGGGACATTCTCATTTTTTCTTAGGATTTCTATTTTCCAGCACAGATGAGAAAAAATAAGGAATAACAAATGTTTTTCTCTTATTGTTCTGAAGAGCTTTCTGCTTTCTTGCTTTCTCCAAAATACATCATAAAGGGAAGCTCTGGAGAAAAAATAAACATGTTCCTGGGCATCCTTCTTGCCAGATGGCCTGGGATACCCTTGTCCTGACAAACTCGAAAAGAGATTCATAGATGTCTGCGTGAGAAATCTACCTGACAATGATTATACAAACGTGCAAATAAGATGTTGTTTAGTTGTCTGTGTTGAATAATAGACATCCAGATGACTAGACTGGAGAGATTTACAACATTCTTTTCTTCTCCAGCTACATCTGGCTGACCTAGTCATCAGTAAGCTAGAAATAATTTACAATCATTTAATAATAGTATGTTTTGTGGCCCAGCAGGAGCCATTGGAGCTACAAACAGATTCCGACAGTGAGAGGCCCTATGAGTCGGCTCTGGAAGATGTGGAAGACCCTGGACAGGGTTCAGACTCTGAGCAGGGACCAGCGAGGCTGGTTGGCCACCAGGAGGGGCCTGAGGCATGGAGCAGCGGTGAAGGCCAAAGGGAGTTGGTCCCTGACATCAGGCCCTGGAGCAGTGGGGAGGAGCTAAGGGAGTTGGTCCCAGACGCCAGGCAAAGGCGGGCAGATAAACGCCGACAGCAACTACGCAGATACAGAAGATAATTGGACCCAGGTGGTTGTAATTAGGCTCCTCCCAAGAGAGTATATAAGAAGAGACTTTGGGAGAAGGCTGTTTGCAGAATTCAACTAATATACCAACGCTGGAGAAGCTCTCGTGTGTATTTCTTATCTTGGAAGTCTGGATTGCTGCCAAAGTCTTGTCGGTGTGTTAATTTACTGTGAATAAATTGTGTAGCAGTAATCCTGTGTCGGAGTGCCTCGGCGTATGGGGGGGGGGGGTCAGAACAAGTATGTATGAATGAATTTGATGGGTTATCATAACAGGTTAGAAAACGTTTTAATATGAATTTTAAAGTTTAAACACATCCTGTGCTCTGTACAACCAAAACACAAAAGTCAACTAAAAAAAATAAAATGACAAGCACAAGCAAGAATAAATGATTGCTAAGAGACCAAAGACAAACATACTATAAAAGAACCTCAGGGAAAAAAATGTTACTGACATAAATAGGAAAGTTATGTACTTCATAACATGATAGCCAGAGTATCAAGGGAGTAAAAAGCTGGGATATTAGCACAACAGAAGACAAACAAAAATAACATTTATACTCAGCAATTCCTTCTGGAGAGAATGATGTTTAAAAGAAATATTCTGGTTTTATAAAACAACCAGATGGTTTGAGGAAAGAATTTAAGTCAGGGTGGCTGGATTTAGCTAATTTAGTTGTCCCAAATCTTGACCTGAGCCAGCCAGGTGAAGATCCAAATAACTATATACTAGCTAACTATATAAACTAGCAAGACCTCAGCTAACATTCTGAATATAAGTATAGGACTAAGAAAGGTAAGGTCTTTGCACTTCAAATGAAAACATTAAAAAAAAATCTTATGTGGCGTAAGATCCCTCAGGTCATTTATAAAAAAGTCTTTGAATTCCAAATTTTAAATTTATATTTGCTATTCATTCAAGGAATCTGATATTGAAATGTTTCTTTTTCAAAATAAAAATCAAGACATAATTCACACAAAATGGCAAGCTGGAGAAATCCGAACTTCAGAATAAACTAAAAGCATAAGGAGGTGAACAGAAATTCCTTTATCTTTAAAGAGCACAAAAGACAAATGAAATACAAAGATGGGAGAGGAAGTTTTGGGGGTCAGGGGACGGGAGAGGCTATCATTCATCCAAGACAGTTCTGCATCTAGTTTTTTTTGTTTCCATTGGTTCTACCTGAATAATGTGGCATGCAATTGGAGACATGGGAAGGAAGTGACAAATTCTCTCCTCTTTGTTACATATCACTGAAATAGTAGCACATCACATTATAGTAGTTGTTATGACACAAGAAGCTATGTTTCTAGTTCCAAGATATGTACATAAAGACAGGTTAGTTAGAAAAGGTCTTCATAACAGGACAAAGATTTGTTGTTCGTGTCCTGTACTGAAAAGGGCTGTATAATCCTACACTTGTGAAGAAGGGGATGGAGCAAGTTTTCCCCACAAAAGATAAGACAGGCCCTAAAGAAAACTTCCATTACAATGATATTCTTTGTTTACTTCATTAACTACAGATCAATCTTCTTTTCCTGAGCTATTACGGGACACAATTTTTGCTATAATCAATCTATTCTGTCACATTGTGTACTACTCAGCGTAGAGGATGAAGCCCTACCTTTTTATCTATTTGACAATCAAGGCAGCTTACAACAGAAAAATGTAAACAAAGAACCATTCATACAATTCAAGGCCAAATAAGAACCAAGCATTCAAGTACATTCATTAGGAATAAAAAGCTTAGAAGCAGGGATGTGTTTTAACAACTTGTACAATATATGGAAAATGGGGGCCAAATACCCTCTCTAGGGCAGGGGTGGGCAACTATGCTGGCTCAGAAATTCTGGGAGTTGAAGTTCAAAGGTCGTAAAAATGGCATAATTGCCCACCCCTGTTCTGGGGAGTGCATTCCACCTCTTGGGAGCTATACCTCCTTTCCCAAGTACCAGAGAGTTGAAACTGGCAGGTGGGGGTCCTTCAGAAGGGACTTCCCTGGATCAAGGGGGATTAACCAAGCAACTTTAGGAGATTCCACAGATAGTCAGAATTTAAGCCATTCAGAGGCAAAGCAAATAAATCTTTATTGTTGTGATCCAAGACCAGTTTTCATACTGGTCCAAAGACTGAATTAAGACTGCAATAGGACAGGACCAGCACAGAGTGCACTAGAAGCAGAACTGCTAAAAATAAAAATATAAAAGTATATAGAACAGGAAAAGTACAGAACAATTAAAAATAGTTTGAGCTTAAAATCCCGAGCCATGAAATATCTAAAATTAGCCCTGAATCCAGGGAAGGGTGGTCACTAATAAACACGAAGAGAAGTCTAATTTAAAAATAGAGATTAACATTTAGAAGTTAAAAATTGGAGTAAAATTTTTTTTGGGTAAGCAGAGCTGTTTCAAATCATCTGGTTGCATCATTCCAGACCTCAGCTTTTGCTATGTCCCTTTGACAATCCAGAGATCAGTTTAGAATCCAAGTAATGACATGGAGGTATCATAGGCTGGGTTTTGGCCATAACAGATAAAACCCCATTTTTACTCCAACAAAATAAAATTCTGGTCCAAGAAACTTGGACTACAGAGCATATTACATTTGATGTTTACCTAGTAGGCCACCAGCAACTGGAGACAAGCATTACATGCCTAGAAAAACACTGAAATATGCCCCAGCTTCAATCTTGCAAGAAGGCTAGCTATTCAGTCTTGTGAATCACATTCATTGAAAGAGGGGGGGGAGGGGAATTGCCTTATAGAATCTCAGAAACGGGATGTGCACACTTTAGCATGCCATTTCTCAATAAATTCATTAGAGTGCGGATTCTTGCTGACTGCTTCCTGAAACTAATATCCTCAATATAGAAGGAATACACAACTTTTCTGGCCCTATACATTTCCCAAATTTCTGCCACTTTCTTTGCCAACTGAGAGGTCCATTACAAACAAACCAGGGTAAATTTACACATGCTTTAGTGCAAAAATATCACAGCAAATATAGCCTGCAGCAATTGTGACCCATCCAAGTCTCCCATGCCAGACAGGGTCAGACATTCAATGAATCAACGTTCAGTCTGACTGCATGTAAAAAGCACTCTTTAATATAAAAAGAGCACTCAACTCCCTGCTTTTCTGCTGGAGAGAAAAAAGGGTTTTGTTCATTTAACTTCAAGCCACAATTTGGGTACAGACGCTTTGGGCGGAGAGCAAGAAAGATGGATCACTTCTCTTCTAAAACTCAGAATTATGCTTCTTATTTACCCTACTCTGAAAAAGTCCAGAAAAAGAAGCAAAGCCAGCAGGAACTGTTTGCTGCAATGATCCTTTGTTTCTAAAGCACTGATAAACATTTAGCAATGAATTAGCAATTAGATCTTTTGATTCACTTTGAAGTGTGCACAGTACTTAAAATCATTATTGTCTCTACATTTTTTTTGCCTCTAATGTTTATTCTATAAGCATGCTCAAGACTTTTCTATCCAATGTAGGCTTTCCTCTAAATTGAAAGCATATCAATATTACCTACTCAGAAACTTTTAAAATTATAAATATTTTTCTTTTTCTTTTGAAGATCCTACACTGTCTGTACTTTAGAGTAGTGCTATATTTTACTATTTTCCTGCAGAAAGTTTTACATATGACTACTTAAAGTTAAAATAGCCTTCTTGTATTCTCTTCTTTCTTCTTTTTAATCTGAAATTAATTTAAATTTAAGTCTGACAGAAATAGTGAGATAAAAACAATATCTGCTTCAAATGATTAATATGTGGGTACTATGATATTAGTAAGAGCTCAGTTTTCAATGGCTACATAGAAGTAAGTCTGACTGAATTCATCATTACCTATTTAAAGAAAAATGATGATAAGACTGGCGAGTAGATACTTCAGTCTCAGTAATAGGACTTTAAAATTTCATTTGTATATTTTTGGGGTCAATTATGTTTTGAGGGGGCATTAATGTTTGCTAAAATACTTTGTCTTTAAGAGATTGCCAGTCTGCATTAGTTTAGCAGAATTTTCCATATCTGCTTCCTCAACATTTCTATCATAGCATTAGAGAAATATCTGAATGCGCTTTACTTGGGGCTGCCCCTGAAGAGTGTTCGGAGACTACAATTGGTCCAGAATACAGCCATGCGAGCGATATCGGGTATACCTAGGTACACCCATGTTACACCTATCCTCCGCGAGCTGCACTGGCTTCTGATAGGTCTCCGAATGCGCTTCAAGGTGCTGGTCGTTACCTTTAAAGTCCTACATGGCTTAGGACCTGGATACCTACGGGACCGCCTCCTGCCACATACCTCCCAACGACCTATAAGATCCCACAGACTGGGCCTTCTTCGGGTACCGTCGACCGGGCAATGCCAGTTGGCGACTACTTGGGGGAGGTCTTTCTCTGTAGCTGCTCCGGCCCTGTGGAATGATCTCCCCGCAGAGATCCGGACCCTTCCCACTCTCTCGGCCTTTCGTAAGGCCACTAAAACCTGGCTGTTCCGGCAGGCCTGGGGCTGTTGACCCAAAATATGGTCCAGCCCCACTTGGAATGGAGTGCATGGTGTGTTTTTAAGTCTATCTTTTCTTTTTCTCTACGCTTTTTGTTTTATTTGTATCGTGAGCCGCCCGGAGTCCTACGGGATTGGGCGGCATACAAGTGTTATTAAACTTTAAACTTGAATCCATGAGTTAAGGATGTGAAGACACCTAAATGTGGATCTCATTCAATCCTGCTCAGAATTTGACCTCCTTCTCAAATATAAGAAGCTTTTTAGATACTAGCAAAACAACTGAAAAGGCAGCTTTTCTTTTCTTTTAATATTCCTGTGGTCTCCCCCCCACTCAGATATTCAAAGCAATGATTTAACAGAATGTCAGAAAACCAATTTCTCTCCTGTCACCCCATTAAGCAGGTGATTGGAATTTATAGTGTATAGTACAATAAAGGATTTAACCAATAGTTTGCTAAACATGGTCTTCAGCAAACATTCAACAAATATCTAGGAGTAACGTTGGAATTAAAGCAAATATGTACTGTGGTTTTTTTTTCAGCTTTACTTAAATGATGGGTCAATGGCGAACATGAAGTTTGGCACAAGATTAATGTTCTTTTACAAAGAAAAAAAAATCCTTTTACAGGAATAAATAAATTGACTTTCTTTTACAATGCTGGAACGCAACAAAGACAAAATAAGGAAAGGAAGGAGAAACAGAGTATGGTGGAAAAATATATCTACCTTACTGGATCTTAATGTAATCAATTGAAACTTACTATGTTTACTTAGGTGCAGCTTTGCTAAGATTAACTGGAATAAATTCCAGGCATCTTCGGTAAAAATACAGTTATTGTTTATATACACCTCATCTGTAACTTTCTGATTTAATTCCTAATTTAAAAAAAAATATCAGAAAAGCTTTTTAGGTTTTATCTGTTTCCCTAAACTGGTTCCAGTGTCCTTTCCTCAAATTGGCTGGAACCCAATTTGATAATCATCACTTGCAAAAGTGCCACAATGTTCGGAATCCAAACCATACAACAATACAAAGATTTTTAAAGATTAATATTCCATTGAAACCAGAACTCTTCTTGCTGAGGATAATAACAGACAATTAGAAAAGAGTTAGATTATTTGTATATATGATAACTGCTAAAAATGATATGCACAAAAATGGGCAGTTGCATAAAAACCCACAATGGAAGAATGGCTGTCTTAGCAGAGATGGCAAAAATGACTTTTTTGGTTAGACTAGAGAAAGGACAATAACTACTTTTATTAATGATTGGAAACCCACTCATAGACTTTTTGCTGAAAAAAGAAAAAACGAACTTGTGATTTATGGAGGTGATAATTAGAAAAAATAAACTATGGAAAGAAGGAAATTATATTGTAAGAGAGGGTAAAATATAAATGTACTTATGATGGCTATTAAACCCAAAGCCAGATACCAGTATTATGTTTTTATTTTTTATTTTCTATGTCTTGCTTTGCATTTTTTTCACTTACTACTATTTTTTAGTTTTCTTTTCTTTTTCAATATTTGTGTTGTTTTTATTCTTTTAGAAATCTTCAATAAAAATTATACACAAGTACAGTGTATAATTATATACACTGTATAATTATACATATGTGTGTGTGTGTGTGTGTGTGTGTGTGTATCACCTTACAACCTGTTTAGTGACTATTTGAGGTTACAATGGCACTGAAAAAAGTGAGTTATGACATTTTTCATATTTAAGACATTACACATTTCACACAGCATCACCATTATTATGTGATCAAAACTTGGACACTTGGCATCTGGGAGTTGAAGTCCACAAGTCATAAAGGGGCTATAGTTCCCCATCCCTGGTCTAAATGAATCAAGGTCTTTCTCACGTATGGTACAAACCTTTGGAGAAAGAATGCAAACTTGTAAGATGCACGACTGCCCAGATATACTCGAGACACTGTTTACCTACACAATTTTGCTTCTTACATGTTTGGTGATAGCAAATCAATATCAATCTGGCTACAAATCGTTGTCACTTTTCTGTTATGGATCCTATTACAGAACATCTTGGCTCAAGTGTTCTTAATTATGCCATTGTACTGTTTTTTTAGCACAAGTTCAGGGAGAAGGAGGGGAAATTAGGACACCAGAGAAAGCTATATTTAATTACTCTCACAAAGGTGTGATTACACACCTTTTCCTTAAAGCTTTGTTGATGTTACATAAGTGGAATGATGCAAAAACAAAGAAGAGCAAAATATCTATTATTCATTAAACTTTAAGGATGAAGCATTGAGGAAATATTAGCCATTATTATACAAATATCTCATACACTCCCAGTTGCAGACTAGGCTTACTTCTAATCACGTCCCTTGCTCTATGAAAAGTCAAAATTCATTCTTGAGTTATATTTAAGCCCACAATTTTGGGGTTATAACAATTTAGACAACCACCATCAAAACTTATAGAATGGATTCAGATTATCTATGATACATAGACAATATTTGGAAATCAAGGAATAGCCTTCAGCACAAAATGTTACATATATAACCTGAGAAGCAAATTTATTTCAGCAATAACTCCTTTCTTCAATGCCTGATCACAGATGTAAAATTATGCCAAAATGCGTTTGATCTGGAGTAGCACATTGTATCAAATTAATAATAGTAGTTTGGAAGTCCTGTTTAATAGGGCTCACCTAGCATTGAGTGTGAATCTAGGCAACATGGCTTATTCAATGAAGAAGTAAATCTTACGTCAGGATAAGTTTCAGATAAGAGAAATACAACTTGTGGAAAAAAAAACAATTCCCACACACTTGAAGCCAACTGAAGTATCTCACTTGGCATGCCCCTATTAAGATCATAGTGATGATGACATGGTGATCATCTACACTGTGATTTCGGTGAGAATTGCCTAATATTCTGTAAATGTCTATGGAGATTCTCAGTCATGGTTGTCCCACAGATAGTTTTTCAAGAGGCAACTGGACTTTTTGGTTTTTCTTTGAAGACATTTCGCTTCTCATCCAAGAAGCTTCTTCAGTTTTGAGTGGATGGTGGGGAATGGAAGGAAATAAAAAAAGACTCTACAGGAGTTCCTCCATAACAGATAACGAAGATAACAATAAATGAAACAATGTTGTCATTCTGTATATTGCAGGTATATCAGAAAACCTCAGGAGGCTATTCAGCCAACATAACATATGTGCACACTTCAAACCCAAGAATACACTAAGGCAGAAGCTTGTCCACCCCAAGACTGAGACAAAAACTGGGCAATGTGGTACATGCAATACAATGCAGTGAGCCATGTGCAGATCTATACAAAACAAAACAACCACTTTATAAGCACATGGCCCAACATAGGAGGACAGATCAGGATTAGATTCAGCAGTCTACTTGCATTTAAAAGCTACTCTTTTGAAGACAGCAAAGTCCACATTTTGGACAGAGAGGACCGCTGGTTTGAAAGAGAGGTCAAAGAGCCCATCTATGTCAAAACTGGGCAGACTTCTCTTGACAGAGGGGTGTGGATACAATGTCATCTATCTCCAATCTACAACACTGTCTTTTCAACAGTTCCAAGAAGACTCCACATTCATTTGCACCACTCAGGTGACCCTGATGACACAGATAAACCTCCAGATGACCTTAAGGATTCACTAAAAAATGCAAAAGGACCAGTTGTATGCAAGGAGTATTTCAATCTCTCACCATCCAGTCAGAGAGGAAGAAGTTTCTTGGATGAGAAACGAAATGTCTTCCAAGAAAAACCAGAAAGTCCAGTTGCCTCTTGAAAAAGCACCTTTGTGACTTATGTTCTGTAATGACTATACAAATAGCAATCAGCTGCTTTCTTGATACTGGGTTGGCAGGCCTTTAGAGAAATCTCTCAGCTAAATTCCTTTCCGTCATGTTTCATGTTTACCTTGAAATTAGTGTAAAGTGCTTGCATTCCTTTGTCTATTAACTGATGTGATAAAGCCAGCAAAGAAAGCAAACACTGATGCAGCCAACGCTTCCTCCTTCTTTGGAGATGGCTCCATGTGGTGAAAACACCAAGGCAAGGATTGCCTGTCAAAACATGCAACTTCAACTGGAAGTGTTTGTACAGTGTTTTCAAGATTCAAAATCTTATCCTTGCTAACTAGACTGATGTGTAAATCAGCATTCTTTTTCATATTGCAGATAGGAAAACTTAGATGAGCACATGGGTGGCAAAGATATGATTTCGCACGAGAACTTCCCCATCTAGCCTCAGTCTTCCTGGCATCCTGAAATTCCAAATGTTGCAAGTTTCCTTGTTTTCCCCCAATAAAACTGAAAGACCAGTTTTGCTTTTCCTGCAGTGTAAATTGTATAGTTAGTATGGAAACACAACAGATGTCCAACCGTGAAGTTCTTGGTGCTAAGCTTGGATGTGTACTTCAGACATTTCATTATTATTCGTCTATGTAACATTGTCTAGTTTGCTAATGAGACATTTGCAAGTAAACAACCAAACTCAGAGAGCAGCAAGAGTTTGACAGTTCAACAGATATTGAGCTGCAGCTTCTCTTCTATTAGAACATGTCCATCTGTAACAATCATCATCCTATGAGGTCTCTTCTGGACAAGAGTAGCACAGGTTAGCACCATGATTGTAGGCAAGTATGGAACAGTAGAGTGTTGCTAAAAGTTATGATTTGGCTACTTTTTTGTGAGCAAATGGCATGACAGATTTATGACTTGGGCAGATCTCTGGACAGCTAGACCTATCATTAATTACAAGTACATAGGTATCTTGAAAATCAACTTTTAGAATTTAGGACTGCAGCTGTCCAAATAAAACTCCCCAAGAACAGCATGCTACTGTAACTATAAGATTATGCAAGATGCCACATTCCTAGGTAAGGCTTCATTTCTATAAAACAGGAGACATAATTCTTCATACTTATACAAAGGCACTAAAACCTCTGAAATTGAGCTCTTGCTGCTCCCTGAGCTTGGTTGTTTGTTTGCAAATGTTTCATTACCAAAATAGAAGCATGGTGGATCATTAGGTTAGGATGCTGAGCTGACTATCAAAAGGTTCACATTCAAGACCCAGTTGCTGCAATGGGAGTGGTGAGCTCCAGTCACATGGTCTTTCTCCTGCTGATCCAGCAGTTCGCAAGTGTGTGACTGCAAGTAGATAAATTGGTACCACTTCAGTGGGCAACTTAATGGGGATGTGAAAGGAGCCTCCAACTGGGCATTCTCCAGGGCAATGATATTGTCACCATTCAACCCTTCCAGCCTGGAAGGGCTTTGGAGCTTCCAATATGACTGTAGTAGTAGTAATAGTAGTATTCAACTAGGTGAGTAATGAAATATCTGCAAGCACCCAACCAAGCTTAGCACCAAAAACTTCACAATTGGACATCTGTTGTGATTCCATATTAGATTTACAATTTGCACTGCAGGAAAAGCAAAAATGATGTTTCAGTGTTATTGGGGAAAAATAAGGAAATTTGCAACATTTAGAATATAATAATTCAAATACTTGCAACCTGAAGAGGACATGACATAATAGTAATTGCATTAATTCACAATTACAGATGTCAGAGGAGTATAAAAGCAAAAATGTGGATTTGTCCAAGGGAATGAATGTCTAATAACCGAGAACAATTTGAAGGGAGTATTGGGTTTCTAAAATTCACATCCAGGCCCATTTGCTATGGGCTATTTCGCTAAGTGATATATTAGCAATGATAAACAAGCAGCAACATTATTCTTATGCTTTCAGATAATTAGTTTACCTCTTTGCATTCATTTTCAACCAAATACAAAATTAGAAAAAATAAATCTGCGATTTAAACTATTCCCTTGCGAAAATGATATGGAAGAAATAACAACATTAAAATAGATTAGGGAGCCAAATTCTGTATCAGAAGAGCGCTGAGACTCATTTGATGCTGTTATCCACTTTTGAAAGGAGAAACTGAAATGGTCAAACAGCATTGAAATAAACTGTGAAGTTTATTTGATTATTTATATCCAGCCTTCATTATTTTTATAAATAACCCAAGGCAATGATAATAACGAACACACCTTCCTCCTCTTATTTTCCTCACAACAGCAACCTGTAAGTAAGGTTGGGTACAGAGGGTGACTGGTCCAAGGTCACTCAGCTGGCTTTTGTAGCTTTGAACTCAAAGTGTCTTGCTTTGTAACTTGGTATCTTAATCACTAGACTAAACTAGCTCAGTTCAGACTTGCTCAAGGAAACAGGGAAGGAGATCTGACCTTATCTATTCAATTAAATTTACTCTATAAGTCTTCTCAGAGAACATGCAGGAGTGTGTGTGCATGTGCGGACACAAGTGTGTGCACACACACACACACACATACACACACACACACGAACAAGAGAATTCTGTTGTATCTTAAAGACTCCCAATGAACAAACCCAGCTTTTTGTGGTCCAAGATCTCTTTGACCATGAGGACTGATCATATCTCCAAATGGAACCTCCAGAATGGAATGGATTGTTTACATATAAAAATAAATCCAGCTATCTGGACTTCTTCCCCTTCTAGAAAAATTCAAAAGGAAAGATGATCAGGAGGTATATTACTACTTCTTTAGCCTTGCTAAAATTTTACCGTAAGTTCAGGGAGTGTTGCTAATATGACAGAAAAAGCAGCAATGGGATTCTCATACAAACGTCTAATTATTCTTAAATACTCCCCCTCCCCAGACTTGCCAAGAATATAATGGATTTCCCTTCAATGCCCTTTCATTTTGGTTCAAAACAGAAGCCAGTAAGCAGAGAAGTCACTTTATTTATTCATGGTCTACATTAACATTTATTCAGCTGGGCAGCTGTGTACTGAATGAAGCTGAAACCTGAGATCTACCTGCTGGATCTGTAAGCCTACGGATCTTTCAGCAAGTATGTGGCAAATCTTTTAGAATATGGGGCTTAACACATGAGAAGCTTGGGTGTTCATTGCCAAAGGCAAAGAGCATTCAGCACCCTAATGACCTCAAGGGAACACAAGGAACATTTGTGGCCGGCAAAGGACAATTCATTCATTCGTGCAAATAGGAAGAAGGGTCATTCATCAGCTCCTGTTACTACTATGGGAGCAGCTAGTGAGAAGAGGTGTGTTATTATATTTCTGCATCCTGAAGTGAACTTCAATAAATATCCATGAAGCTTCTAAGACCACTCTTAATTAGCAAGTTCAATGCAGCAGAGATGAATTTTGCATCAGGGGGATTCCTGGTTCACAACTGAGTCTCTCGGGGCTCACCTACAGAGCAACAGCAATGTGTTTTCCTCCCATTCTTGAGGCAGGAGGACAGTATGCCAACAGAAAAACTGCTCTCTCCACAGCCTATCTTTTATTGCACCTTAGCAATGAGCTGGCAGTGCCTACATACAGTTCAGTGCAAGGTAATTTTAGGACAATTGGTATGTTTCCCATCAAACATGTGTTGTATCACCAGCAGAGAAGACAACACCACATTAGAAACTAGAGAATGCGAAAAGAGGGCAGAGTAAGGTTGTGCATTACACATGCTAGAAGGGTAATAAAAGCTACCAACACATGCTAAGTCCACCAAACTCTTGCAACCTGTGCCAAATTTCAGGCACTAAAAGACAGACCAACTGGACTGATGGAAACGGGGATGCAAATTGTCTATGGAGATTCTCAGTCAACCAGGTCATGGTTATCCCAAAGGTGCTTTTTCAAGAGGCAACTGGACTTTCTGGTTAAGTAGAAACCCAGTTGCCTCTTGAGAAAGCACCTTTGGGACAGAGATACAAATTGCTGGGATGAAAAAGGTTGGAAACATTGGCCTAGTTGCCCCAGCAAAGGACATGCTCCTGCAGAAGCAAAAGTAAGGACTCTACTTATAAAGCCTGGTCAGGTCAACTATCTAGAAGAAGTTCAGTCTAACACATTATACCCAGTGGTGGGCTCCTATTGGTTTAACAACTGGTTGAAGAGTGCATGCTTCACTTGCGCACGCGCCAGATGCACATACCAGACACACGCCATGCATGCGCAGTTTGGAAAACACCTTTCACATACTGCTGGGGAGGAAAACAGCTGAGGCGCAGCAATCTGCTCTGCCGTGCGACCAACTGAGAACATAAAGGTCAGTAAAGCACAGGGGCGAGCAGGCGGACCCACTTGATCATCAGAGGGAACTGGTTCGCTCCCAGTGATTGTCGGAACCGGTTCGCCCGAACCGGTCTGACTGGTAGAATCCTACCCCTGATTATAGCAGAAGAAGTCTGGCCATACTAACTCTTGATACAAGATCTGCTTAGAAAACCAACAATGGCAACTGAAGAATTCATGGCACACTTTGTCTAAGAACACTTGCAAACTAATAGGGTTTTTTTACATATTTAAAAGGAGATTCTTGATTAATCTAATGTTCTGGCAACTCCTTCTTATAATTCTTGTCCTTGTATATGACAGACTAAATTAATCTTCTGCTACATGGTACTGTTTTCCAGGTATCCAACAGGTAACCAACAGAATTCCTAGTAAGCATAGACACTGCACCAATAAATCACAGATAGTTACTTTAACTGTTTGCAGTAGCAGGAGGAGCCAAGTGGGAGTGACTGAAGTGCACTTCATCCTGGAGAGCAGTACAAACTGTTCTTTAACCTAGTGTACACATGGCAATATCAATATATATTTTCATATAAGAAATACTTATATTATATTATTCTTAAATTCCCCTGCGTTACAGAAGTAGTCAATGATGATGACTGTTTTAGAGATTATTGCTCTTACTAGCCTGACACTTGTGGTCCTGTGGATTAGGGGGTTAATTGGCTGAATGACCCCATATTGAAAATGGAAAGGCAAATTTCTTCAAACAGTCCAGTGTATGTTATATTAGCAATCAATGCTTTTCTTTAAATTGCCAACAAATGATCATTTTTCATTGTTTTGTGAGTTAATTCTTGCTTTGTTAGGTATATAAAATTGGATCTAACCTTCCATGTTTGAACAAGCTTTATTAAGCATGAAATATGGACTTACCGTATAAATCTTTTGCACTCATTTTGGCATCTCCTTTACCCATGCTGCCACTGGAAAAAGAGAAGCAATAAGATGAAACATGAGCACTTTAATTGTCTTTGAGAAAATTTACAATTTGTTTCTGCAGTGCTGATGAAGGAATGTTAACATCCTGTGTGGGAAAACCGGACATAGGCTCCTAAGCAAGATTTGGCTGCAAGTTCCTCTCCATTTTTTCCATAGCACGAGATTAAAAAAACAGCATTTTCAATTTTTCTTTCCCGATTCTCACTCTTCAAACAGATAATGCAAGAGAAGAATGTAGTAATTTCTCTTACGAGATTGGACAATAAGCTTATCAATTCTCCTCACTTGACGCTGACTTCTTACGCCTTGTGTAATTTGCAAGTTTCAAATAGGGCAAAGACTTTGCAACAGCTCTGGCTCTTTTGTCACTTACTATGTGCTCATAGTTATCAACCTTCTTTATAATCTTATTCTAATGTATTTTCTATTTTTGCTGGCTTTTATTGTACACTGCCTAGAGTCAGAGTATGGAATCAGGCGGTACCTAAATTGAATACATTAAATTAATCCCCTGCTGATGTCATAGTAAAAGAATAAAAGGGAACAAATTGCCATTGTTCTTCAGGAGCTGTAATCCCTAAAGTGACATAAATAAGCAGCAGGTTGGTTTCAGGCTATAGGACTTGCTGTGTCTTTCACTAGAACCTCAAAGCCTCCATCCTGAATCTGAAGCAAAAAAGGCCAAGACATGTCTTCTGCAATTTAAGAACTCAGGATATGAAATAATACATTTAAGTTACAGGTTGAACATTCTAAAAAAATAATCCCAGAGTAGTTAACACGGGAACTAATTACCCAGAGAAGTGCTGTACTCCCCCTTTAGTAAATGAGTCAGAACAGATGCTAGGCTGTCCTATGCTGTGGATGTTTTAATCCGGATTCCTCCATTGAATGGAAGGGGAAGAGGGTTGACTATGATTTATTTTTTGCTGCCCATCTCGCAGTCAAGGCTACTAAATGGCTCCTTCCAAATTTATGATTCTACATACAAGCACTATGGAAGGGTTGGTGTGTCCGAAGTGAATGGAGATTGCAGTCCTTTCACACAGAATCCAATGCTCTCCACTCTCACGCAAATGCTTCATTCAGTAGAATGAAACATGTGCCATAAAATCATGATGCAAATATCATGACTTGCATAAGTATTTGTGTCAGTCGTCAGAAGTAGGATTTTGTCATAAATAATACTACAAGTCCCATATTTAATTGTAAAGTATTAGAGCAGGGGTTCCAGGGGTGAGTTTCAGGCGGTTCGCGGCGGTCCCTGCGAACCGGTTGGTCGGTGAATCTGTAAGTAAGTAACTTCCGGGAACGCCGAAGGGTCCACCCTCCCGCCCGTGTTTTCTTACCCGGTTTTTGACGAAGGTCTGTGCTTCCATGCAGCTGGAGCATCGCACAGATGCTAGTACGCATGCGTGCACTGCGCACATGCCGAGGACGCCACCGGCCCCGTTCCAACGAACCGTTGGAACGGGGCGAGAACCCACCCCTGAGGCTTCCCAATCCCCGAGTCACACACAGGGACCGGGTCCATGGCCCATTAGGAACCGGGCCATGCAGTGGCAGTGAATACCTGAAGCTTTATTAGGGAAGTGTGGATTAGGTTGTGCATGTACAATCATTCTTTCTCCCCACCATTCGCCATCACTCGCTGCTGGTCCATGGAGCCCAAAAGGTTGGGATCACTGTTTTAGAGGACAGAGAAACAATTGAATTGTTCCTATCATTACACAATGGGAATCAGAAATGGAAACTGTACATAATCCAGAGACCCACCAGGGGATTTCATGCCTCACCCAATCTAGCCAGAAATAAGAAACTAGAATTACTATTTACTCCGGACACAGTTCTACTTTTCAGCATCTGCAAACTTGCTGTCTACATGTCCTCAGCATACTTCCTATGACAATACAGACTGTAACACTGTGAACCTATCCAGTTTCTTTCTCCTTCACCCACACTTTGTCTTTAAACATTAGATTGCTTACTTTGCCGAGTAACATTAGATTGCTTACTTTGCCGAGTGGCTGCCTGGGGATCCTTTCTGGCTCATACTGCTTCCAGGATATTCACCTGCAAGAGAACAACATGGATTACTTGAGAGGCTACCATGCTTACATGTAATCATTGATGTGCTTCTCTATATAGGTTTTATCCTCTCAAATTACTACAGTTTATAGGTACTCCCTCAACTTACAAACAGTTCCTTTACTGACCATCCAAATTACAATGACACTGAAAAAAGTGACATGACCATTTTTCACACTTAAGACCTCTGTAGCAATCCCATGATCATGTGATCAAAAATCAGATGCTTGTCCCCCGGTTCACACAGTGTCGTAAAATGACACTTAACAAATGTCTTACTTAACAATGGGCATTTTGGGCTTAATTGTGGTCTTTAAGTTGAGGACTACCTGTAATTGCAGTGGGTTGGCAATGGGATCAGGCTGGTGCAGTCTGGACCAGTGATGGCTAACCATTTTATCCTTGCGTGCTGAAATTGCACCTGCGTGCATGCCCACACCTGCAATGCAATGTGCCCCGACCCCCTGTGCATACGCACATGAACGCTCCCCCAGCCTCCTGCTGAGCTGGGTGACAACTTGCGTGCCTGCAGAGAGAGCTCCATGTACCACCTATGGCACATGTGCTATAGGTTCACCATCACGGGTCTGGATTATGGTCAACATAAAACCTTATCCCTTACGGTACTATTGTAGTCCTGTTGATGCAAAAGGGAACAGATTGTTCTTTCAAAGAAAGTGCCCACCGGGGGATTTAAAAGTGGAATGTAAAGTATTAGAGCAGGGGTTCCAGGGGTGGAAGATGAATTTCTAGGTTCACTGAGAGCAGTTCACTGATTAAACAGGGCGTCATCTATTCCTGTATTCAGAAAAGATTGAGGGGTTAGGGTTAACAATGGGCCAAGCAGAAAGTGTGGATATTCCTGCAGATTTCCTCCCTGCTCTAAGATGTTCCTCCACAACAGTCTTTGGATCCTCCTGGGAAGGCCGTGCATCTTTGATTAATCCTCCATGCTGAGTGGAGAAGACCGATTGATTCTGCTTTCAAGGGTCTTCAAAATATGTCTCTTTGGGCAGTTTTTAAAAAATTGCTGATCATTTTAGATCATTTTGGCGAGGTCTCACTCACCATCCTCAGGCTGGTGTTTTCAGGTTAAAGTGTGATTGGAGCTGCTATCTTTCTATAAATCTTGGTGTGTGTGTGGAGTGCTGGCGCTGTTTCAATAAGTGGATTGATTGGCTGTGTGGCTGTATCATGATTGGTAGATTGGTGCTGATTGGTGCTGGCTATGTGTCCGTTGTTGTTTTGTGTTGCAACGGCCTGGGTGGTGGGTGGGGGCTCATTTGTTGAATAGGCTGGTTTCCAGATGTTTGGCAGGCGGGAGGCATCGTCACATTTATTCATGTTATGGGGGTGTTTCTCTATTTTCATCCTAAGTCTACAATCCTAATCTACAAAAACCCCAATGGCTCCCTAGGACACACCATCTACTGGAAAAATACACACACCAACTGCTACTTAAACGCACAATCCCATCACCATCCTGCACAGATCAACTCTGTAGCCAAGACCCTCATCTCCAAAACCAAAAGCCTAGCCAACAAAGACCACCTGAAAACTGAATTACACACTCTCACAAACGTATTAATCTTCAATGGATTCCAAAGAAAAACAATTACCAACCTAATCCACAGGGATACTCCCCCCAAAAACCGAGACACAGAACAGGACAACGGCATCACCCTCCTCCCTTACATCAAAGGCACCACAGATAAAATCAGCAAAATTCTCCATAAACACACTATCAAGACAGCCTTCAACACTGACCAAAAAATAACCAACATCTTAAGAAACCGCAAAGACAAGATCCAGCTAGAAAACCAAGGAGTCTGCAAAATCTGCCCTGCAACATACAAACGAACAGAAGAATAAATGCACGCATCGCAGAGCACAAGAACGCAGTGAGAAAAAAAGAAAAAACTTCTTCCCCTTTCCAGCACCTTAAAGCTACAGGACATGAAATTAATTTTGATGGAACCAAATTAATCTCCAAAACTGAACACTTCAACAAGAGAATAGTTATGGAAGCTATCAAAATAGAGAAACACCCCCACAACATGAATAAATGTGACAATGCCTCCTGCCTGCCAGACATCTGGAAACCAGCCCTAGTCAACAAATGAGTCCCACCAACCACCCAGGCCGTTGCAACACAAAACAACAATGGACACACAGCCAGCACCAATCACCACCAATCTACCAATCATGATACAGCCACACAGCCAATCAATCCACTTATTGAAACAACGCCAGCACTCAACACCCCCCCCACCAAGATTTATAGAAAGATGGCTGCTCCGATCACACTTTAAGCCGAAACGTTGCCAAGACAATCTCAATTTTACACGGGAAAAGACCCCAATACAACAAGCTTTTCTGTCCCTCCTTTCCTTCCATTTTAATTCTCTCTATTCGCAATAAAGGAGAGTATTTGCAGCTCATGGTTGAAATGAAGCCTCCTTGGTGCTCTTTGAACTTGATTGTTTTCTTGTAGAAGTTTCATTACCCAAACTAGGTAATATCATCAGTGCTATTAGTTTGAGTAATGAAGCATCTGCAAGAAAACAACCAAGCTCAGAGAGCACCAAGGACCCTTCTCTATTCTTCCCATCAATTTTTATTTTTAAAAATCCTCTTATTTTCTTTCTGATACTTATCTCATTATGTCATTTCCTGGAGTAAATTAGGTACTCTTCCTTGTTTATATGTGTATGAAATAGGGTGTTTACTGTTCACTGCATATGATACCTCCTTTTATCGGAATGCAGTTAAATAACATCTCAAACATTTTTATTAACGGTTGGGAAGGAAGCACATAATAAATAATTCCCAGAAGAGTTAATCTTGCCCATCAACCATGTCAAAAACCTGCCTGACCAGAATAACTACTATTCATAGAACAGAAGACTCTTTGATTTTTTAAAGCAGCTTTTGAACATTTTGGTTTTTAATTGGAATAGGACCCTCTCTGCATTGGTTCATGACATCTTCTATACAGGCTCTTTGATGGACTATTTGCAAATGGCTATTGATCATTCTTCAGCCCTCATATCTTTGCCTCAAAAGAAATACACAGGTGATATTTCAAAACTTCACTGTAGTGAAACTTTTTAAATTATGTGGCTGAAATTTTGCAGGGTAAACATATCAGTTTTTTCCCCCTTCCCATTCTGCCAAAAATTGAAGCAGTATCACACTATTCCACTAGAGTTTATAATCATTTACCAAAACTCAGTTCTCAAAATAATACATATGGAAAACAGAATCTGAATTTTAAAATGCAAACCAAATCGAAATATAAAGCAAATCTTGTTTAGTTCTCATAATCTAATTTATTCATATTTTACATTTTTTTCCCTTGGTGTATCTATAAACCCAAAGTAACATCATAGTAATAAAAGACAATAAACAAATCGAATCAGTTCAGGGTTTTATTTGTTTTTCTTGGTTTACTCAAAGAGGATGCACTGAATTGAAATTAAATTAGATTATCATTTGGTTGTACTGCAATGACTAGCATAGAGGACAATCTAAAAAACCAGATCACTTGTA
Source organism: Thamnophis elegans (assembly GCF_009769535.1). Classification (NCBI taxonomy): domain Eukaryota; kingdom Metazoa; phylum Chordata; class Lepidosauria; order Squamata; family Natricidae; genus Thamnophis; species Thamnophis elegans. The sequence continues at coordinate 76,501,196 of NC_045541.1, read as the reverse complement.
ATAGCAAATATGGAATAGTTAAAGCTATTTCCCCATTAATTACATATAATTTGTGAAAGTTGGACAATAAAAAAGCAGATAAAAGAAAACTAAACTTTTTCAAATTATGATCTTGGAAATAGGTACTATGCATTGCTTGGAAAACAAAATAAATAACCAAGCTTTTTTTAGTCTGCATCAATCCAGAAATATGACTAGAATATAAGGCTGCCTTATTTTGGTCATATCAGGTAATCAAATCTTCAAAAACCAATCATGCTTGGAAGGTTGGAGATGCTAAAAAACAAGGCTAGCAAAGACTATTTTGGATTGATGCCATCAAGCAAGATACAGGTTTATAACTTGGAACATTAAAAGAAGTTATAAAACACGAGAAAGAATGAAGGCAGCCATACATAAAGTCTCTGAAAGTTGGATGTGAGTGAATAGTTGGAAGACCAGCAAAAACACTGAATAAACCACAAATGCTTGCTCCCATACAAATCGTATTGTACTATATTAACAGATTTGGTTTAGATAGCATTACTGCATGTATTTTGGTTTCCTTTTTACTTTTATCTCACAAATCTGTCAATTTGATTAATGGGACACAGTTTTTTCAAACTATAAAAAAGAAGCATAGTTGCTAACATGAATTAGAGAACTAGTTCTCTCTTTTACTTTTACAACTGAATTACCTTTCCTACAACATTTCCCTTCGAAGACATCGATTTGCAGACGTCTCAGACACAATGAATTCCCAATTTTTGAGTCTCTTCCTATTGGAAATTGTATACAGGTATGTGTAGAGAGTCATAACTGGAGAAAAAAATTGTGCAGAAGATTGACTGTAGCTGCCCAATAAATAAACTTGCACATGATATTAAAATCCACACACTGAATGGGAAATGGTAACCAACATAGAGACTTTTTTTTTCAAAAGCGACTGGCTATTACAACATTTAACTGATCTATTGTATGAGATTCAAATATATTTGGTTATACAAAAGTTCTTGTACTTTGTTTTTAACATACACATGCCAACATATGTTTTGGAAAAAAAAAATATTCCCTTCTATCTGTGGAAGATGGGAGGAACCTCTAAAACATTAGCTGATGCTGGAAATGAGTCTGTTTATCAGGAAAGCAGCTAGTGAAGGGGGTGTCAGGCGTGCCTCCATCAACAACCAAAAAAGAAAACTCCCAACTCCATTGTTTATGGAATTAAAATATTTTTACTGGTTATAAAAAGATAGCAATGAAAGTAAAGCAAGATCTGAACCAGAAAGGCGCGAACAAGTACATATCAAATGATAATCCAGCCCGCTCCCTCCAATGATCCCACCCCAGTGTCCAATCTGCAACTCCCTTAGTTGTCATCTGGATTGCATCTCCAAAGGCATAATCATGTTGGTATGCAGGACGGTGACCTTGATCAGGTCCAAACACCGGCCACCAGCATGTGCAGAAGATGGTGAGAAGAAAACTCCCTTTTCCATATCACCTCCTGTACCATTTATTCCATCCCAAATACCATGCCCCCACCCTCCCCGTTTCTATGGCAGCCGATAGCAAGTAAGCAAAGCAGAGGCTGACGGGGTGTATTCCAGATCTCCCATCCATCCTGTCTGTTGCCATCATGGTAAACTGACCCTTAGAAAGTACCACATTTATTTACTGAAAACAGTGGTCTTTCACTGGCCTTTGTTGGGTATACACAGACACTTAATTTAGTAATTTATACAAAATCCACAATCCAGAGAAAGATTTTTGTGACTTTAGAGCAACAAAAAGGAACTTGCATGTCATTCAAAGAAAGAGGGTGGGTCTTGTTACAAACCCAAAACCAGTAAACCTTGTTCTTGAACAAGAATAGTTCACATTGCTGACATTTAGCAGAAATTAAACATAATGGAATTCACGAAATTAAACTAAACTAAACTGCAAGTGATTATATGATGGGTGTGCTCCCAAAAAAAACTAGCATGGTAGAAGACATCATACCGGCAATAGAGAAATGATAATACACAACCTTATTAAAGGCACTTTCTGTTATTTTTAATTCTTCTCAAAACCTTGCCATCTGGCAGCTACGTTGGCTGGAAAATATGGCGTTGGTAATGGAACACAACGGAGAGAGCACCAAATTTGGAAAAGGTGCAGTAACCATAAATACGTAAATAAGAATTCCTCAACAGGATTTCTTCAAGCACTTCTTGTTGCAGCAATAGCCAATTATAAGTTCCTAGGAAACTGAAAAGTAAATGTCATGGAAGTTCTTGTTTAATATTCATCCCCAGCTAGTCGTACCTGGAATATATTCCCTGCAATGCTGGATTTGCCAGCGAGTTTAATGGTATGTGAAATAACCTTAGGGTGTTGGAGGAAGAGATGCTTCCTAGGAAATGGTCCAATAAAAGGTAGTATAGCTCACAGCTATAGTGGGCAGAGCAAGAAGCTCAGGAGGGACCCTCCCTTAGTCATTGGGCTGTAAAGGTGATGGTGGGAGAATTGTACTTTCAGACTTGCAAGTGTCTGTTAACCTGGCTTTTACAATAATAAAGTAAAATTATCTTATGGGCTGTGTTACTTGTCTTCTCTGCCTGGTAAGGCTGAGATCAATCAGCTGCAAGGAATCATATGGATGCCTGTTGTTTGTTTCTTTGTTTTCCCAAGAGTAGAATGCTATAAGGTTTTTTTTGCTAATTAGTCAGAAGCTGTGCTTCAATGATATATTTAAAACACATCCAATATCTTTAATATCTTTAATAGATTAGATTTATTCTATCAGGCAAACTTCAAAGGACAAGTATAAATTGGCCTTCCCCTGTTTCTCTGCCAGTATGCTCAGTCCTAAAGCATTCCTGAATGAATACAGCATGTCCTTCACAATCGAACAGAGAAGTCCAGCAAGATCTCTTCCATATGGCCACAGTTTCTCTTTGCAAAAGAGTTGATAGCAGATCTGCAGTTCAGCAGCTGACCTTGACACATGGCAGGAACCAATTAAGTGACCAGCAGGAGAACAGACTAACCAGCAGCAGACACCTTCCTTATCCATGTCCAATGAGTAATGATCCCATGTTCCAAGGAACATGATACTTAGTGATTCTAGAGAACCTAAGCAATTGGTATGAAGTACAGTTGCCAAACAAAAGGTACTTTTGCTCTACTGAATTTTGGGCCATGTCCAGCCGCAGGATGAAAGCTGTGGGGAGGAGAGAGAGCCAATGAGGTAAGACTTAAGATGAGGTGAGAATTCCCACCAAAGGGGAAAACAGACTGCCTCGCAGCTTGATACAGCATTCGTTTTTCTGGCTGCAAAGTTGCTCCAACATATTTCTCTTGCCCTGCAGTCAATGAGGAAGTAAATGGACTCATCTGCCAGCAGAAACACCAACATGGGATGATCACAAGGCAGCAGAAATTCTGTGCATGGAGATGCCCTGAGTTGGTGTCTAGTCGAGCAAAAAGTAAACTCATATATTCCAGCAAGCCAAACAAACGAAAGCTGAAATTGCTTCTTTTCAAACATTTAATTTAAAAAAGTTACACTTTCGACAGCACACCCCTATACACACCCTATTAATAGTATGGCTTTGCATTTCAATAATGTCTACTTGTAAGTAAGTAGTTATAAAAAATAGATACTGAACTTGGTAGAAGGCAATTACTTTTGCAATGTAGTCACATACTACCAGATGGATTTTAGTTCAACCAGACTTATACCAAATGAGTACAGGATTGTAGCCCATAAGCGAAACTCAGTAATAACTCCATTCAAGCTTCACAAGCTACCTGAATCCCTCTTCCTCAAAACCTGAGTTTAGCTAATCTCTCATATCGCAAGATCCAATCTGGGTCAGTCACCAGGACCAGAGGTTTTGTCTTCCGAGCTTTCAGATTCGTTCTGGAGCCCATTCCAGCACACGTCTGAAAGCTCTGAAGACAAGCATCTGGTCCTGATAACCACCCAGATTGGATCCTGCCACGGTATCCTGGAACACATATATTCGCCTTCATTCTTCAATGTCTCATATCAGTCCTTCCACAGACAAAAAGAGTCATTCACTGAAGGGAATCACTTTTCAGGAACCGAGCACAAAGTACTTTTTGAGTACTGCAAGCCTTTTCCCCAGCCTGACTGAAAATAAAGCAAAGGGAATTTGGAAAATAATTTGTATTTTTTCATTATACTCAATTTAATATGGATTTGACTATTGGATTTTATTTAAGCATTACAAATGAGGGGAAAATAGAGTTAAAAGTAAAAAAGAAAACAAAACTTTGTTCAGTTGATCTAAAAACACAAAACACATTTGGATTCTCCTTGATAGCCATCACTGCAACATTAATGATACACTATTGCTTCTACTTCAAAAAAATTCTCGGTTTGTTCAGTGACTCTTATTTTCACCCCATACTCATTGGGCTTGCACACATAATCAATTTAAATTCAGAATTCCTTGGGAATTTCTAACCCTATGATTTGAAAAATGTGGCTGTAGGTGAATAATTTTAATACCAGGAAGTATGCCAACCAAATAGGTATGCAGAGAGATTCCTGGCAGAACAACTTTTAAGTATTTATTCAGAAATGTCCTATACTGCAATGGCCCTCAACCTTTTGGGCATCCGGGACTGGTTCCATGGAGAAAGGCTTTTTCCCACAGACTGGGAGCGGGCAGCGTAGTTTTGTGTGCTGCCTGCATCCCACAGATGGATCTTTGCTTGTTTGCGCGGACTGGTTTCTGCACGGACCGATGCCTGTCTACAGACCGGGGGGGTTTGGGGATCCCAATCTATTGTAGTGCCTGAGTCCTGGCCACTGAATTTAAGCCCAATCAAGCATTTGTAATTTCAGAAGAGCTGGCCCCACTGCTGAGTTAAAGTGTTATCTATCCATCTTGGTAGAAAATAGCTAGTCTCTGTTTTGCATTTATAGTTTCTCCTTTGGCTTCTTGCCAAAACTTTGTGTTCCAATTTCACATACATGGGGCAGATAAGCAAAGCTATTGGGGAAATCCTGTGGCTTTGGTGTCTTCCCACTTTCTGCATAACATAGCCAGAAGGAAATGATCTGCCAGTCAGGACAATGATGGAGGAGAGGGTAAGTTTCGACAGGTGTCTGGCTGGCCTCTCGTTTGATCCTGTCTGAGTGAAAGCAGGAAAGCATATCTGTCAAAAGCGAGAAAGGTACGTCATCAATTGAAAGAGCCACTTCCCTCAATCAGCTGTCTGGAGGGTTGGTCTTGATAACAGGTTTATACTTCCTCCAGAAGTGTGTTAAACTTATATAAAAACAAGTTTGCTGCTAACTTTGGAGAGAACCATTCTTCTGGCTCAGTTTCCTTTTTCTTAGTCACTCAATTAACTGGTGGATTAAAGGATGCTGCTAAAAACTGATACAGCTGGCAGCTGTGCCCAGCTCTTTCCATCTTGAGGGCAAAAAAAAAAAAAAAAAGAATGGCAGCAAGCAAAAAGGCCCAGGATCCAAGGAGAAAGATGGTGTCATCACTCCATCACATCAACCTAAAGTGCCAATAGCATCAATCTGCTCTGCCCTTCATGGGCCATCATTGGATTAGTGGGTGAAACGTATTGGATTTTAAGAACTGCTATGCACTGCTGTCAGTCTAAGAGAAAATATCACTACAAACCTCAAATAGCTAAAGTTGACTTAAGCTTGTCTCTCTCATGGGATGAGAATGAGGTGAAACCAGCAGCATGGACTCACCCGAAAATTTAAAAAAGTTGTCAAAACATGTTCTTACTACAACTAGATGCAAGGGTGGGAAGGCCCTTAACATCGAGTGTATGTTGTGTCCTTTTTTAATCCACTGTTTTGTATTTTAACTTTTTTAGTATTTGTTTTTAAACTGTTTTTATGTAAGCTGCCCGGAGTCCTTCAGGATTGGGCGGCATACAAATCTATTAAAACTTAAACTTAAACTTAATTTTTTAAAAATCTTTATTCTCAAATGGTGACTCATGAGCTTTATCCAAATGGTCTACAGTCTAAATATATTAGGCCTAATAATATTTTGCTCAACTGGGCAGACTCAACAATCACATTTGAAATGTATAATTATAGTTGAACCTCTAAGTCCCCCAGTATTTTGTATAGTAGATAGATACTTTGAAAAAGGTATGAGTTTACTAAGTTGGAGGAGGGATGTTGGATGTATACTGTTAATTTTTCTTTTTTATGTATATTGAAATGGAATTATAAATACCATCAACACAAAAGGGATTTTGTTCAGATGCCGAAACACACCAAGTGAATTAGAGGAAGAGTGGGAAGTAGAGGAGAGAAGAAAGATAGGAAGAGAGGGATAGGAGAGAGGGTGAAGGGGGAAGATGAGGTGTATAAGGAGGAGTGGTAAGGGGAGAGAGGAGAAGGAGAAAGGAAGAGGAAATAGAGTAGTATGGAAGTGGAAATACACCAATGAGAGGAAGAGTGGGAAGCAGAAGGGAGAAGAAAGGTGGGAAGAGAGGGATAGGAGAGAGGGTAAGGGGGGATGAGGAGGATGAGGATAAGGAGGAGTGGAATGTAGAGAGAGGAGAAGGAGAAAGGAAGGGGAAGTAGAGTAGAAAATGATGGAGGGAAGACAGGATATAGAAGAGTTGGAAGTAGAGGAGAGAAGAAGATAGGAAGAGAAGGATAGGAGAGAGGGTGAAGGGGGAAGATGAGGTGTATAAGGAGGAGTGGTAAGGGGAGAGAGTAGAAGGAGAAAGGAAGAGGAAATAGAGTAGTATGGAAGCGGAAATAAACCAATGAGAGGAAGAGTGGGAAGCAGAAGGGAGAAGAAAGGTGGGAAGAGAGGGATAGGAGAGAGGGTAAGGGGGGAAGATGAGGAGGATGAGGATAAGGAAGAGTGGAATGTAGAGAGAGGAGAAGGAGAAAGGAAGGGGAAGTAAAGTAGGAAAGGAAGATGGAGGGAAGATAGGAAGTAAGAGAGAGGTAGAAGAAAGAGGTGTATGGAGAGTAGAAGAGCTAATAATGGGTGTTAATCTTTTTGGGGCGTTGAGGACAAGAGGAACTGATGTAATCATTATTTAATACTATATGATATTGGCTATGTATAGTATACATGTGATTGTATGTTATGAAAATGGAAATAAAAATATGCTAAAAAAAAGAAAAAGGTATGAGGACTAAAACTTAGCTTATAAAAAGAAAGACAAGAAAGAAAATCAAATACTAGCTGTAGGGAACAGTGCATTATTTATTATGCCTGACTGTAACATGGGTAAATACCATATTTCATGAAAATAAGACAGGGTCATATTTCTTTTGATCCCTGAAATAAGAGCTTGGCCTTATTTCGGGGAGGTCTTATTATTTTTGAGGTGCAGGAGATGGCAAGCAGGGTCACCTCATGACTGCTGCTGGGTTGCTATACTTTTGGGGAGGGCTTATTTTAGCACATGTGCTCAAAAGCCCGATTGGGCTTATTATCTGGGAAGGTCTTATTTTGGGGAAAACAGAGTAAAATTGTTTTTATATGTGAATATGGTTTATATGTAAATATTAAAATTTATGTCTACATATTGCAAAATTAATTGTACTTCTGAGGGAAGAGTTAAAAGAAACTTAGTGGGGGGGGGGGAGCTGCTGTGAAGCTGCAAAGAATGGAAATAATGTGAATACTCTATAGCAGCGATGGCGAACCTTTTTTGGCTCATGTGCCATAAGCAGGGGGAGTGCAGGGGGATCACGTGCGGCATGCCGCACCCGTAATGCAATGCGCAATCCCCCAGCATGCATGTGCACATGACAGGCGCGACCCGCCCATTTTTTGCATGCTTTTTTTACCCTCCCCAGGCTCCAGAGACTTTATAGGAGCCTGGGGAAAGTGAAAATAGCCTCCCTTTCCCCCCTAGGAACTTCTGGTTTGCCCATAGGGCTGTTTTTTTGCACTCCAGAGGCTCCAGGGGGGTGGGGGAGGCTGTTTTTGCCCTCCCCAGGCTCCTATAAAGCCTGTGGAGCCTGGGGAGGATGAAAAATGGCCTAAAAAAAAGGCTAAAGTCAGCTGGCCAGCTTGCACATGCGCACTGGCCAGCTGACAAGGCAGTGCCTCGTGTGCCCAGACAAATGGTTCTGCGTACCACCTGTGGCACGCATGCCATAGGTTTGCCATTCCGGCTCTATAGTCCTTCATCCTTTCTCAACAGGGTATATTTGAATTGGTAAAAATAGCAAAGCGATTTGAATATATAGAATTTAGTTCCTTCATAATATCACTAGGCCCATCCCTCTTTCCATGTTTGTGCAACTAGAAAATGAAGTTCTCTGGGGAGTGACTGCGGTGCATTCCATATTGCTAATTCTGAAGTTTGATTAACTCTCATCCAACCATATCTCAGTCTAAACCAGTGTTTCTCATGCTGGCTGGGAAATTCTGGAAGTCGAAGTTCACACATCATAACATTGCTAAGATGTTTAAGTGACACACCTTGGATTCCGAAGCAAATTCTACAGTAATCAGTAAACAATTAGGCTCCACAATTCTCACACTAAGACAGAAATTCCACACACAAAAGCACTCAAAACATTTCCTTAGATACGTTTAGTTTAGTTTAGTTAGTTTAGTTTTATTGATTTTGTATGCCGCCCACTCCCGAAGGACTCTGGGCGGCTTACAATAAAACAAGGGAGGGGGATAATACACAAAACAACATATTAAAATATACAACAGTCACAATTTCCGAGGGGCTGGTTATTTCGAGAGCCCCCCAGCCTGCTGGAGCAGCCAGGACTTAACGGCTTTGCGGAAGGCCAGGAGGGTAGTAAGGGTCCGGATCTCCACGGGGAGGTCGTTCCAGAGGGTTGGAGCTGCGACAGAGAAGGCTCTCCCCCGGGGAGTCGCCAGCCGACATTGGCTGGCAGATGGAATCCGGAGGAGACCTAACCTGTGTGATCTAATTGGTCTATGGGAGGTGATCAGCAGGAGGCGGTCTCTCAGGTACCCAGGTCCGATGCCATGAAGGGCTTTATAGGTAACAAACAGGTGACTCTCTCCTTAACAAGAAAGGGCGTTGGTACTTACCTGATACGCCTCTTCTCATAGTGGGGGGAGGAGTATCCAGAATGGGTTGACCTTATCCTCTCGTGATTGGTTTGAGTCAGATAAGCTCTTTGGGCTCCGCCCCCTGGAAGTGAGCCTGCCAGTTTTATGACGAAGAGCTCTCTCCGACTCGTTGCATCATTCGCTCCAGACTCTTGATTCAGTTTTTTTGCTTTTATTGTCTTCAACATCAATAATTAAATAACAATATAAACAAAGAACCATAACACTTAGTTGTACAAACATAGTCAGGGAGGGGCTGGATACTCCTCCCCCCACTATGAGAAGAGGCGTATCAGGTAAGTACCAACGCCCTTTCTCCATAGTGAGGGGGGAGGAGTATCCAGAATGGGACGTACCAAAGCCTGCACGTCCCTAGGGAGGGAGATCCCTGAGGCCCTATGTCCCCCCACTCAGGCCTGTTGAGGCACGGGTCCTGCCCTGTGAACCGCCTGCAACACCCTGCGGCCGAATGAGGCCTCTGCCGAGGCAAAGGAGTCCAACTTATAGTTCCTAACAAAGGGAGAGGGGGAAGCCCATGTGGCTGCCCTGCAGATTTCGGCCAGGGATGCTTGTGTGGCCCAGGCCGTGGATGTGGCTGCACTCCGTGTGGAGTGGGCTATGATATGATTTGGTGTCTGTAACCCCTGCGATTGGTAAGCAGTGGCAATGCAGGTTCGCAGCCACCTGCCGATAGTGGTGGAAGTTACCTTATTACCCAGGGATCCTGGTTGGAAGGAGACAAACAGGGCTTCGGATTTCCTGTTTGGCCTGGTTCTCCTGAGGTAATCCTCAGAGCCCTCCTAACGTCCAGAGTGTGCCACTTCCTCTCCAATGGGTGAGAAGGGTCTGGACAGAAGTTGGGCAAAATCAGTTCCTGGGCTCGATGGAAGCAGGAGCACACCTTGGGAATGAAGGATGGATCCAGCCGTAACACCACCCTATCTTGGTGGAAGACACAGAGATCCTCCCTGGTGGACAGCGCCTGCAGTTCGGATATCCGCCTGGCGGAAGTGATGGCCACCAGGAAAGCCACCTTCAGGGTCAGGAACTTAAGGGAAACTGTTTGTAATGGCTCAAATGGGGCGCCCGTTAGAGCGTCCAATACCCTGTGTAAATCCCAGGAAGGGTACCTGTGTACCGTAGGTGGTCTGAGGTTGGAGGCCCCCTTAAGGAATTGCCTGACCATGGGGTGGTGTGTCAGGCTCTGATTTCTGCCACACAGGAGAACTGATGAGATGGCTGAGACCTGTCTCCTAATTGTGTTAGGAGCTAACCCTCTATCCAGGCCCGCCTGGAGGAAGTCCAGAACCTGAGGCACCGTAGCCTGGATGGGGTTGAACCCCCGGGAGTTGCACCAAGAGTCAAAGGCCCGCCACGTGGAGCCATAGATGCGCTCTGTGGAGGGCCTGCGGGCGGCCTGGATAGTCCTTATCACCCTGGGGGAGAAGTGGTCTTTCCTCAGGATGCTCCGCTCCACCGCCAAGCGGTCAACTGGCTGAAGCTTCCGCTCCAAGTTGTCCCCTTGGTCCGGTTGAGCCAGCCGGCTCTGATGAACCCACCCCTGCTGTATGTTCTGCCCTCAGCGAATGTTGTCTAAATTCATAGGCTATCTGAGGTGCTTCTGCGATCTCTCATAGTCGGGCATCCCATTCTGAGTTTGTGGTGGGTTCTGGCATGGGGACCAGCCTGTCTGACCCTTTTTTTTTTTTTTTTTTTTTCCCCGGCCATAAGGGTGCTATGATTCTATGGCTAGGATTAGCGCAGAGATATTCAGAATGTAAACACAGACGGAGTTTAATGGGCGGCCACTAGAGTGTGTGTAAAGATGGAGTGAGGGGAGCTAAGGCTCACAATAAAGGCCTGCCGCAAAGGTAAATTAATAATAATAACAACAAGAACCACAACCACAATAATAATAATGAACTAGAATAAAATACAAAAGGGAGCATCTTCCCGCCTGATAAAACCAAGAAAGATTAAGGAAACGATTGGTCCCTTGCTGGGAGAAGTGGCCCGAAGGTGACAAGCAGCAGGGGTAAGCCGAACCATTTAACTCGTGCTTGGCATCTGTCTTTACCCGAAGGGATAAACAATCCAACCTATCAAGAACCGCATCCCAAATTCAGATTAGGAACCCAAGATGAGATAGGGAAGAAATGGTAGCCTGTCTATCTTAGGCAAGGTCCAATTCCCAGGACCGGGTGGGTTACACCCAGGGGACTGAAGGAGCTGGCGGACAAACTCTCCAAACAACTGAAACTATATCTATCAGAGATCCTGGAGTACCGGAGAGCCACTATAGAATTGCTGATGTGATTCCCCCCCTTCAGAAAGGAAGAAAAACCGTCTCGAGAGCCCAAGGCCAACATGGGTTTGTCAAAAACACATCATACCAGACTGGCCATATTAGATTACGGTGACCACCCTAGTGGACCATAGGAATGCCATTGATATAGTTAACTTGGACTTCAGCAAGTCCTGATAAGGTAGACCATAACCTACTATTAGATAAAGTAGAAGAATGTGGGTTAGACCTAGTCACCCCAGGTGCCTTGGTAACTGGTTGCACCCACCTGTACTCCTCAATGGAACTGCCTCTTCATGGAGGGAAGAGTGCAGGGAGTCTCCCAAGGTTCAGTGTTGAGCCCAGTACTCTTCAACATCTTCATCAGTGATTTGAATGAGGGTGTTAGGTGTGTAAGCTAACATTTGGGATAGCAAAATATATGCCATGATAGTAGTACTGTTTCTTTAAGAACTGCTGTTATCTCAAGCGGTCATAAGAAGGAGCCGGAATGACTGTTAGCTCTCTGTTTGTTAACGGCTGATGGGGGGGGGGAGGTCATCAGGTTAGCAGATGACCCCCGGCTGGCCGGAATAGCCAACACTTCAGAATACAGGCTAAAGCTACAGAAGGATCTTGATACCCTTGAACATTGGGCACTACCTAGGGAAAATGGGGTTCAAGGAAGTAAGGTTCTACCTTTAGGCAATGAAGGTGAAGTGCACAGGTACAGGATACCTTGCTCCACAGTAGTAACTGTGAAGGGGATCTTGGGAGTCCTAGTGGACAACCCCTTTAATGTGAGTCAGCAGTGTGCAACAGCTGCCAGAAGAGCAACACAGTTTTTGGCATCATAAACAGAGGAATAGAATCAAGCTCCCATGAAGTGTTAATCCCACTTTTGAGGTCTTGGGAGGCCACACTTGGAATTCTGCGCTCAGTTTGGTCCCCATGATGTAGAAGAGATGTGGAGACTCTTAAGGAGAGTGCAGAGAAGGCAACAGGGGATCAGGGTACTGGAGACTAAAGCCTATGAAGAACGGTTGCAGGAACTGGGTAGGTCTAGTCTACTGGAAGGAAGGACTAGGGGAGACGTGATAGCAGTGTTCCAATATCTCTGGGGTTGCCACAGAGAAGAGGCTGCCTGACTATCCTCTAAGGCACTTGAGTGCAGAACAAGAAGCAATGGGTGGAAACTAAACAAGGAGAGAAGCAACTTAGAGCTGAGGAGAAATTTCATGACAGTTAGAACAATTAATCAGTGGAACAGCCTGCCTCCAGACATTGTGAGAGCCCCAACAGTTTTTAAGAAGCTGTTGGGTGGCAATGACAATAGCAATAGCAGTTAGATTTATATACCGCTTCATAGGGCTTTCAGCCCTCTCTAGGTGGTTTACAGAGTCAGCCTAATCAAACATAGGAAGCCATTTGTCTGAGATGGTATAGGATATCCTGCCTGGGCAGGGGATTGAGCTAGAAAGCCTGCAGGTTCCTTCCCATTCTGCTATTGTATTGCATAGTATTGTATTGTATTGCATTAGCCGTTTGCCTAGTCACCCCCACCCTTGGAAGGTCTTCAGTAACCTGCTTGGGGGCTCCATTGGGAGCTGCACTTTAGCAGCTGGGCTGAATATTCTCCCCCCCCCCCTGCGTTTTTCCAGGCTGCAGGGGGCTGCCGGCTTGGGATTAACAAAACAAAACACAGTTTTTGCTACTGGGGCCAGTAGGCCTCTCGCCTCTCCCGTTCTGTCTCCTAATTAAAGGAGAGTTTTCTTAAGGGGGAATCAAGAACTAACCACGACAACACAGCTTGCTACTGATGCCCATCAGTCTCTTGCCCCCCCCCCTGTCTCCTAATTAAAGGAGAGCTTTCTTAAGGGGGAATCAAGAATTAGTCATGGCAAACACAACTTGCTACTGATGCCCATCAGTCTCTTGCCCCTCCCGCTCTGTCTCCTAATTAAAGGAGAGTTTTCTTAAGGGGGAATCAAGAGTTAGCCATGAAAAACACAGTTTGCTACTGATGCCCATCAGTCTCTTGCCCCCCCCTCTGTCTCCTAATTAAAGGAGAGCTTTCTTAAGGGGGAATCAAGAATTAGTCATGGCAAACACAACTTGCTACTGATGCCCATCAGTCTCTTGCCCCCCCCTCTGTCTCCTAATTAAAGGAGAGCTTTCTTAAGGGGGAATCAAGAATTAGTCATGGCAAACACAACTTGCTACTGATGCCCATCAGTCTCTTGCCCCTCCCGCTCTGTCTCCTAATTAAAGGAGAGTTTTCTTAAGGGGGAATCAAGAGTTAGCCATGAAAAACACAGTTTGCTACGGATGCCGGTCAGCCTCTCGCCCCTCCCGCTCTGTCTCCTAATTAAAGGAGAATGTTCTTATGGAGGAAGCCTTCTCCTGTTACTTGGCAGCCAGAAAGGTAGGGGGGGTGGTTCTTCCTGCAAGCCTTGTGGCAGCTGCCTTTGTGATTCAACAAGGAAGTAGGCTTGGGGGGGGGTTGATCCACCACCTGCCTCTTTAACTCCTTGATAGGCCTCCTTTTGGCCCTTTGCTGCCTCCCTCACTCTTGGCTAATGCCTCTGCGATCGTCTCTCACCTTTGTAGGTCTCCTCAAGTGGTGGTTGTTGTCCTGCCGGCCTCCTGAGCTGCTGGGGGCCGCCATCTTGGACCACATGGCTTCAAGATGGCCCCCGGCTCCAAATTCAAAAGGCTCCTCTTTGCTGGAGCACATGGAAATAGCTTTTGCCTTTGCAGGCTTGCCATGCGGCTGCTGCTCATCTCCCGCAGCTGTTTTAGAGCCTTTCCGGCTCTCACCTTGTCCACTGGTGATAGCTGCCAGCACAGGTTTTCCTTTTTAAAAACCCTCGTGGCTGAGGGGAGCGGAGGAGCGCTTCTGCTCCTGAGAAGCCTCTCATCAAGGGCTGCCTCTAGGAGGCATGTGTGCCCGGTTCTCCTGCTTGCCCGGCAACGGTCCTCACAGAGTGACTCCACCTCACTCAATGGCCAGGGCAGCGTGCCGCCCCAGAGGGCTTGTGGCAATCCGGTCGTTGCAGGAGGAGGCTGTGTGCGATGAAGGGAGGCAGGATTCGCCGGGTCCAAGTTTATTTTCTTTAATCCTTTGTAAATTACTGGAGGTCTGGAGAGGTGCAACCTTTCCCTTGATTGGGGTGAGTCAAATCTCCAGCTCTTACAAGCCTCAGCTGTTAGGGCTGCCTGCTAGAGGCTTTTGCCCGACCTCCTGGTTAGGGCTGCCTGCTAGAGGCTTTGCCCTTCCTTCTGCTGCCCGGCCAAGCTCCTCACTGAGAGTCTTCGGATGTCCTCAGTGTCCAGGGCAGCCTGCCGCCCCAGGGGGCTAGTGGCAGTCCCAATCCTGCAGGAGGAGTGAAGCAGGGAGGCAAAACTCGACGGGTCCAAATGAATTTTCCTTTAGATCCTAGTAAATTCCTGGAGCTCTCGAATGAGCAACTTCTCACGATCGATTTGAGTCAGAAAAACTGGGCAGGCTCACTTCCAGGGGGCGGAGCCCAAAGAGCTTATCTGACTCAAACCAATCACGAGAGGATAAGGTCAACCCATTCTGGATACTCCTCCCCCCTCACTATGGAGAATGAAGGTATCCAAAATGAAATCTCACAATTGATGCTGGACGAGAGGGGAAAGTGGCAGAGGTAACACAAGCAAAGAAAGATAAGCTTACTGTACTGCAGGTGCAAACTTCAATTAAAAGGAAATTAATGCAGAACAATATTCTTGAGTTATGACCATCTTGCTGAGTACTCAAGCAATGTACTACAGTCAGCAAATTCCTGGTCTTCTAGTTTTCATGAACTGATTTTAAGCTATTCAAGCTTTATATTTACATAAAATAATTTGAAGAGCTCTCCTTGCTGTACAATGTTATATTATCTGAGATACTGCAGGTACTTTAGTTTAAAATTTGTTTAAAATATAAACCTGGTGGCTTTGTGAATGAAATATTACCTTTAGTGGTAGCTTTATCTCTATACTTGCTAAGTTTATAAGCATTATGAAAAGTTTTATGTGTTTCCTTGTAGTCATAAAAGTGTTCATTTCTTTTGATTGCAAACACTAATTTGTTATCCAGTTTCCAAATTACATGTCAAATTTCTATCAGAAGACTGTAATTACTCTACAACAGGGGTGTCAAACACAAGGCCCACAGGCCGGATTCAGCCCATGGGCTGGATTCAGCCTGCAGGGTGCTATCTGGCTTGTGGGGCTGCTCTGAAAACAATGAAGGGCTGGCCCATGGTAACTCTGCCAGTGAAAATGGAGGTCGGGAGGTCCATGCATGACAGTCCCAGGCTGCTTTTGGCTGTGACAACCTCCTGAAGCCCCCTGCCAGTGAAAATGGAGCTTGGGGAGGTGGCGCATGGCCCTCCTGGGCTCCGTTTTAGTTGGCAGAGGGCTGCAGGAGGCCGTCACGGCCAAAAACTGAGCCTAAATGAGTGATGTCAAGCTGGTGATGCCTCCTGGCCACCCCCACTCCCACCCCGCAAGGACAAACACAACCCTGATGCAGCCTTCAATCAAATTGAGTTTGACACCCCTACTCTACAAGAGAAACATATTTCTGTTTATGTCTCCTGGTAAAACACAACTCAGAAGCTCTTTCAAAACTTGTTTGTGGTCATCCGAACATTTAACAAAGAAAATTCACCACAATAGTTTTTTCAAGGTAAAGCATGTGAAACTGAAAGGTGTTTTTCCTTCCAGGAAAATAATAAAGTCTATTTTGCTTTAAGAAACATAGCATTTTCAGCAAAACAATCACATAAAACCCTTGGAACCTTTTCTTTTCTTGGGTTTTGTAAAATTGTGATTGATCATTTGCAAAACCACAAAAATAATTTTGTGTGCCTGGAACTGGGTTCTGGGTTAGGGCACAAAAAGGGAAGGGCAAGATGATTTGTCCCGTGTCCAGAGCAAAAGATACCATTCTGCTTTTATTCTGGTTACATACTCTCTTTCATCACTAGATTTAGATTTATTAACATTTGTATGCCGCCCACTCCCTTGGGATTATGGGCGGCTTACAGACAAGACAAAAGAGACACATATTAAAAAATTTAAAAGAAGGATACAAGTATTAAAATTTCACACCATGCATACTGTTAGAGTGGGGCTGGATACTAATCAACAGCCCCAGGCCTGCCTGAACAGCCAGGTCTTAGTGGCTTTGCGGAAGGCCGGAAGAGTAGTAAGCGTCCAGATCTGTACGGGTAGATCCATAGGGCCGGAGCAGCTATAGAGAAGGCCCTCCCCCGGGGAGCCACCAACCGACATTGACCGACCGACGTCACCCGGAGGAGGGCCAATCTGTGTGATCTTATTGGTCGTAAATGGCAGGAGGTGGTCTCTCAGGTAGCCAGGTCCTAAACCATGTAGGGCTTTAAAAGTAACAACTAGCACCTTGAAGCGCGTCCGGAGACCAATGGGGAGCCAGTGCAGCTTGCGGAGGATAAGTGTAACATGGGTATATCTAGGTACACCCAATATCGCTAGCGCGGCTGCATTCTGGACCAGCTGCAGTCTTCGAACACTCTTCAGGGGCAGCCCCATGTAGAGCGTGTTACAGTAATCCAGTCTTGAGGTGACGAGGGCATGAGTGACCATCCGAAGGGCCTCCCGGTCCAGATAGGGCTGCAACTGGTGCACCAGGCGAACATGGGCAAAGCCCCCCCTGGTCACAGCCGACAAATGATGTTCTAACGTCAGCTGTGGATCCAGGAGGACACCCAAATTGGGGACCCTCTCTGAGGGGTGTATAATTTCACCCCCCAGGCTAAGAGATGGAATGACTGGACCATCCTTGGGAGGGAGCATCAATAGCCACTCGGTCTTGTCAGGATTGAGTGCAAGCTTGTTTGCTCCCATCCAGACCCTGACAGCCTCCAGGCAGTGGCACATCACTTCCACTGCTTCGCTGAGTTGGCACGGGGCGGACAGATACAGTTGCGTATCGTCCACATATTGGTGATATTTAATCCCGTGCCAGCGTATGATCTCACCCAGAGGCTTCATGTAGATATTAAATAGGAGGGGGGACAGGACCGAACCCTGTGGCACCCCATATTTGAGGGGCCTAGGGGTCGATCTCTGCCCTCCAACCAACACCGACTGCGACCTGTCTGAGAGGTAGGAGGAGAACCACCGTAGGACGGTGCCTCCCACTCCCACCTCCCGTAACCGTCACAGAAGGATACCATGGTCGATGGTATCGAAAGCCGCTGAGAGGTCAAGAAGCACCAGGATAGAGGAATGTCCTCTATCCCTGGCCCGCCAGAGATCATTGATCAGCGCGACCAAAGCAGTTTCGGTGCCGTAACCAGGCCTGAAATCCGACTGAAAGGGATCCAGATAATCTGTTTCATCCAAGCCAATTTCTCTTTTCGTCTTCTCTCTTCTTCTTTGTTCCACCTGCTCAAATTGATGGAGGGGAGGGGGTTCAGCTGGAACAAGCTGGTATTTTCCAAATGATTTAGTTTAAACTAAAGAACCTAACATCTCTAGGTAACATGGATATGCTGACTGAGGGCGATAGGAATTGTTGTATAGATCCTAGTTGAAGATTGGTTGGCGCAATTCATAATGCAGTACAGGTAGTAATCAACTTACAACAGTTCATTTAGTGACTGTTCATAGTTAAAACAGCATTGAAAAAGTAACACGACCATTTTCCACATTTCTAACCCTTGCAACATCTCTATAGTGACATGAGCAAAATTCAGATGCTTGGCAACTGGTTCATCTTTATGACACCTGCAGTGTCCCTGGATTAAATGTTCCCCTTCTGACAAGCAAAGCCAATGGAGAAGCCAGATTTACTTAACAACTGGGTTACTAACTTAAAAACTGCAGTGATTTACTTAACAATGATGGCAAGAAAGGTCATAACATGGGCCAAAGCTCACTTAACAAATGTCTCGCTTAGCAACAGATACATTGGGATCAATTGTGGTTGTAAGTCGAGGACTAACTGTATCAGATTTCTGTCATAACAGCTTTAAGAGTACCTTGTGTGCCTTGCTAACAGCTGTAGTGCAAAAATGAAAACCTTCTTACCATACAGCATAAAACATTATTCATGGCACAGTGTGATGCATAGACCTTCCCAACTATGCTTTATTCAACAAACTATGATTATAAATAATTATTTATTGGAATATGCAAATCAGTTAGCAACAGCAATGGAAAAAAATATTTGACATACAGTTCAGTACATCCAAAATTCATAAGATATATGTTTATGAGGCAATACGTTTTTCCTTCCTTTTTTAATAAAATAACCAGAAAAAGGGAATTACATAAAGAGGAGAGGAAAAATTTCAAGTGTAATAGATTTTATATTTTAATGTACTGCTTTTTGGAAAAAAAATGTATCTTCAAAGTATATTTAAAGAGAGACATCATATTATATGATAAAGCAGCAGGCAAAATGAAATCTTTTAGAATAAATAATAACAACAACAACAACAATAATAATAACAACAATACACCAGACATCACACTGGTTGAGAAAAACAAGGTCACAATCATAGACATCGCAATACCAGGTGATAGCAGGGTCGCCGAGAAGGAATATGAAAAAATCGCAAGATACCAGGACTTAAAAATCGAAAATCAACAACTATGGCACAAACCAGCAGTGATAATTCCAGTGGTAATTGGCACACTGGGTGCTATTCCAAAAGCACTGGAATTACATTTAAAACAGTTAAAAATTGACAAAATCACCATCAGTCAAATGCTTGGATCTGCACGCATATTACGAAAATACGTTATGACGTCCTAGGCCCCTGGGTGGGGCCCGACTAGTAACCAATGCCAAATCCAGCGAAACAACTGGCCGCTGTGATACAATTGTATAATAATAATAATAACAATCCCTCCGAGGAGCTTTACCTTGTCGTGGTGGAGGGGCTTGCGCACTCTAATGATCCTAAGGGATATGCTGATATGGTACAACCATATCAGACAGGTCTTAGGTGAAGGGCCAGACAAAATTTGCTCCACAACCCATACAAATATGGTGAATATGAAAAAAATGAAATTTATGCCGGCTGAACTGTCGCCCGGATTAACAAGGGTTCCGTTGGATGCTATGGCTCCTGGGCATTCTGCACAAAATGAGCTACAGGGCTCAGCTCCCTCTGCTAGGCAACCAGGGTATGGAGCTGACAAGCTACTGGAAGAAAAAGTGAAAAAGCGAAAAATCTGGACTAGGGAAGAAAACATTTCTATTATGAAAGCTTACTATCAGTCTGAGCCAGCATAATGTGGATTTCAAAAACGAATGTATCAGATTTGGAAGGTGAACCCCACGGACTGTGATATCAGTGAACAAAGGCTAATGGACCAACAACATGTAATTCTAAGCCACACATTTTCACTACAGCAGAATTAATAGGAATCGAAGAGAAAGCAACTAATGGTCTGAATATACCAACAAAGAAGAGTAACATCAAGAATGATTTGCAGACTCAAAAGGAAACTGAGGAAGAAAGAGAGGAAAAGGATGCTGAAATGGATGAAGATAAAGAACAAGGAAGCACTGAAGAACAAATACCAACAGATATTGCTCAATTAGCTGAGAAAATAAAGCATCAAATGGAGCTGAAAGAACACGTTTGCCAAAGCTGAACCAAGTGAACCGGAAAGAATTGAGAAAGGTACTAAAAAAAGGTCAATGAGGCTGTGCAAACCATTCAAACCACTACAAACCAGCTGATGTATGCAGCAGCCTTCATAACCACCAAAGAATTGGGTTTGAAATACAAAAGAACCAAAGAGGCAAGAAGAGGACGCCTAAATGGAAAATTCGGTTGGAATTGAAGATCAAAAAGTTCAGAGCAAATCAGCACCAGTTTTATAAGAGCTGAGAAAGTGGAGATAGAGTAACAACAAATGAAAAGCCTGATAAAGAGAAAGCTCTGAAATTCTGGAAGAATTTGTAGGAAAACAACAAGATGCATAACAGAAATGCAAAATGGATCAAACAGATTGAGGATTCTATTAAAGTGCATAAATGGAAGATGTGAAAATAACAAAAGAAATGGTGCAAAGACAGTCAAGAAAAGTGAAGAACTGGAGTGCACCTGGACCAGATGAGTTACATGGCTTCTGGTTAAAGGCACTTACTAGTGTGCACAAAAGATTGGCAGCCCAAATGAACCAGATCTTAAAAACACCTGAAAATGATGAATGGATGACAACTGGAAGGACATTTTTGATCCAAAAAGATAAAGAAAAAGGAAAGGATCCTGGAAACTATAGGCCTATCACCTGTTTACCAACAACATACAAGCTCCTTACTGGTAACATTGCAAACCAAATTTATGGATACTTGGAAAGAAATAACTTGCTTCCTATAGAACAGAAAGGATGCTGCAAAAATTCAAGAGGAACAAAGGACCAATTGCTGATTGACAAACTAATCCTAAAGAATTCAAAGAAAAGACAAACCAACCTGTTCATGGCTTGGATGGACTATAAGAAAGCATTTGATTCAGTTCCCCATAGCTGGATCAAGAAATGCCTGAAAATCTTTGGCATCAGCAGCAACATACAAAAATTCATAGAAACTTCAATGAACCTCTGGAAAACGAAACTTATAGCTAATGAAGAAGTAATGGGTGAAGTTGAAATTAAATGAGGCATTTTCCAGGGCAATTCCCTTTAACCCCTACTTTTTACACTCTCAATGCTACCACTGACAATCATTTTGAAGAAGATGAACTAAGGATATGAACTTGCAAAGAAAAGACTGAAAATTTCATACTTGGTATACATGGATGATTTGAAGCTGTTTGGTAAAACAAAAGCTGAACTGAATTTATTAATTGAAAGCACAAAAGAATCTAGCCAAAACATTGGTATGCAGTTTGGAATGGACAAATGTGCAAAAATGGCAACCAAAGCAGGCAAGGTCATAGAAGATGATGGAATAGATCTTGAGAATGAAGAAATGATAAAGGCAGAAGGCTACAAGTACTTGGGGATTTTAGAGGCCTCTGACTTAATGCATAATAAAGTCAAGGAATTAACTTCAGCCAAGTACATTTGATGAATTCGCAAGATATTAAAGTCCAAATTGAGTGGAGGAAACATCATAAAAGCCATAAATACCTGGGTTATATCTGTGATCCGATACTGTGCAGGAATAATTGACTGGACCCAGATGAAGTTGGACAATTTGGACAGAAAAACAAGGACAATGAATCATGCTTTGCACCCTAAAAATGATGTTGACTGATTATATCTACCAAGAGCAAAGGGTTGTCGAGGACTCCTACAAGTAAAACAGACTGTGGAAGAAGAAAAACACAGCTTGAATAATTACATCCAGAAAAGTGAAGAACCAATGATTAAGGAAATAAATAAAGGAGGCCTTCTAAAGACAACTATGTCAAACGCTGAATATAAGAAAGAAGTAATTGAGAAGCGAGCTGAAAATTGGAAAAACAAAGCTATGCATAGCCAATACTTGAAACGTATTGAAGGCAAAGCTGACCAAAAGCTAACTTGGAACTGGTTAAGATCAGGAGCACTGAAAAAAGAAACAGAAGGCTTTATTTTGGCAGCTCAAGAACAAGCCTTAGCCACAAACTACATGAAGGCAAAGATTCAACATGTTACCACCAACAGCAAATGTCGCCTCTGTAATGAGGACGAGACAGTCGACCACTTGATCAGTGGGTGCAGCAAAATTTCACAAACTGACTACCTAGAAAGGCCATGACCGCGTTGCTAAGATCATTCATTGGAAATTGTGCCAAAAGTTTGGATTTGAGTACAGCAAAAACCACTGGGACCATCAGGTTGAGAAGGTTTTAGAGAATGAGAAAGTCAAGATCTTGTGGGACTTCAGAATTCAGACTGACAGGCACTTGGCCCACAACACACCTGACATAACAATAGTTGAAAAGAAAAAAGTATGGTTCATTGACATTGCAATACCTGGAGATGCACGAATTGAAAATAAACAGCAAGAAAAAGTCACAAAGTACCGGGACTTGCAAATTGAAGTTGAGCGACTATGGAAAAGGAAATTGTGTGTTATCCCGATTGTAATTGGAGCCTTTGGAGCAATACCCAAAGGGATACCTCGCTATTTGGAAATTTTAAATTTATCAGACTTGAACATTCTGATTCTACAAAAAAACCCACCCTACTTGGAACAGCTTATATCCTCCGAAGTTACCTTAACAGTTCCTAGGTCCTTGGTTAGGACTCGAGCTGTTGAGCTACCAACCAGCACCAAAGGCTATGAATCTCACCAAAGATTAACATAATAATAATCATCATCATCATCATCATCATCATCATCATCATCATCATCATCGTAATAGTAATAGTAATAGTAATAGTAATAACCAATAATGTACACTCAGTGGCAAACTAGATAGAGTATAGCTTTACCCATTCTTTCCTAATGTGAGAAAAGTATGTCTACAATTCTTTGCAAAAGCCACATTGATGGGAAACTCCAGGAAATGAAGTCTACATCTTTGAGGGTATCCATATTAGGCAAAACTACTGTTATACATCCCACACTTTTAGTCTGGTCATTTGAGGGCAGTCAGCTCCTGAAGGAGGACTTTTCAAAATCAGGCCTAGTTTTTTAAATCCTTTGCCTCCAGAAATTTTCTTCTTCTTCATATATTTTAATGGACATCCTTTTAAAAAAAGGAAGCACAAAACAGTCAAATATCATTTGTCAAAGCAAAACGGAAGTATGATAACCCTTATTCTAAGCCACAACCAGAGAAAAACCTAGGAGGTCATGCAAAATAAGAGTGAAGCCTGGAAAGGCTTTTTTAAATATATGAAATATGCAGTCAGGTTGGAATAACCCACCCAGAGCAGCCACCGAAACTTTTAATGACAAAAAAAAATGTTTTTTTAAAGGATGTAGTTGTACCCAGGCTCACTTCCTTGCTTCCCCACCCACAGCCTTTGGTGGTACTGTGTAGCTCCTGGAAAAGAGAAAAAATGGCATGATGTGTAAATTTCCTGCCTTTCAAAGTGAAGGGACAGAGATTGCACTGGAAACAATGAA
Source organism: Thamnophis elegans (assembly GCF_009769535.1). Classification (NCBI taxonomy): domain Eukaryota; kingdom Metazoa; phylum Chordata; class Lepidosauria; order Squamata; family Natricidae; genus Thamnophis; species Thamnophis elegans. The sequence continues at coordinate 76,477,771 of NC_045541.1, read as the reverse complement.
TTTATGTGTGTGTAGCCCAAATATAAATAAACAGCACCAAGTTTTCAAGAGTTGAAAAAGTAGAAAATCAAGACTTGAAAAGAGGCTTTTAAGCTAAAAACAAGGCCATCTATCCCTCAGAAATGTAGGATTGACCTGCAGAAACCTGTCAAAGTTGTTAAAAGTATATAAATTTTAATCTGTCAGTAAAGTATTAAATAAACGACTCAAGTGTAATTATATTAGTTGCATCTCATTTTCATTTAATGTAAATCAAATTAAATTTCATTTATGAGATACAGTCCACAGCATACCACTCAAAAGTCAAGCGTCTAGAAAAAGGATGCGTTCCTGTCAGTAAGTTGAATCATATTTTTTTTTAGTCCAGAAACAGAAGCAACTTGTATTCCTGTAAGGGCTTTTTCATCTACAAAGGGATCTTTCTTTTCTCATTAAGATCCCTTCTGAAAGCTAAACTGCCCCTCTTTAAATGGAGACTCTTCATGGGAATCAAGCAAAAACAGTTATTATCTGTTCTTAACAAATATTTTTTAATTCATCACAGACATTACTCAGATTTAACTAAGTCAGTTATAATGAAGAACATGTGAGGATTTCCTTCTGTTCATTTGGTTTCATAAAGCAAGCCAAACTTTTTAGATTGATAAGAACATTCAGTATTATGAAACTTTCTGGATGGTCTCACTGAATAGTTGCCAGGGATCAGGAATTCTCTATCATGGGCCAATCATGAGATACTCATTTTCCATAGATAAACCGGTAACACTGAAACAACAAGAAAAAAAGACCCTACTCAAAATTAAGTACAGGCGGGGGAATGGTCTGAGATGCAAAACATAGGAACATCTTCTAAATCTGCAATATTCTACTCATTCCACAGAAGACAAACTGGAAAACTGAGAGACAAGAGATGGCAGTTTAAGCCTCAAAACTTCACTTCATCTCCCATAAGGTAAACTGGTGATGCTCAAAGAACCACATAAACTCAAGAGAAACAACTTATCCATAGCAAAAGCAAGCAAGCAAAAACCCATAGCCATATCTTTACCAGACCTTCTTTTTCTCAGTATCTAATACCTACCAAATTAAAATAAAAAGCACTCACAGACATATTCTCAAATACACGCTTGTTGCTGCAGTTTACGCCTCATAAAATAATATTCTCTTCCGTTTCCTCCTCCTCCACACCCTCACTCCTTGCTTGCTAGGCCTCCAGCTTATGTTTATTTTTTATTTTTTCCATCAGGCTGAATAGTCTTTTTAACACGAAGCCTTGCAGCCAATCATAAATCTTATTTTCTGTAAATTTGTCTGCTGTTTATGTATGGCACACAGATTGTAGGAAACTAAAATCAGTTTGCACTTTTCCTTTATAGTGCTGGCTTCCCTCTTTTAAAAGAAAGCCGTTGCACATTATATAATCTGGCAAAGCCTAATTTTATTATATTAAAGGTCCAGGTATGTAAGCACTAGTTAATAGAACAGAATAAAAGAGTTGGAAGGGACATTGGAGTTGGGTTCTAGTCCAACCCCTCCTCATGCAGGAAACCCTGCACCATTTCAGACAAACGATTGTTCAACCTCTTCTTAAAACCTTCCAGTGTTAGAGAACCCACAACTTCTGAAGGCAAGTTGTTCCACTGATTAATTTTTATAACTGTTACAGAAAAAAATAATGGATGATTGGGGGGGGGGCACCAAAATAATTACTTGAAAATAATTTAGATAATGTTACTGTTTTAAAAATAGTTTTGGATGTAAGCAAAGCTTTTATCAGAGGTTATTAATACAATCCAAAATGCTTAAAAATGAAGAGACAAGAGAAACAAGCACACTTTTTTCCAATAAGACAAAGAATAAAGAAGAATTAAATACATTTTCAGGCCTGGTAAGTTTTTCTTAGCAAATTAAGTTTATACAATGACAGCTATCTATTTATTTATACTTATTTACTTATATACTTATAAGTTATTTATACTTATACTAATGGCTGCATATTTAGTATCCAATTAACAATTATAATATTAATGTTCCTTCCATAGAAGTCTCCTTCTGTTCATGGAGGATTTTCAAGCCTCTGGTGGAAATAGAAAGGAGGTAGTGTCATTAATTATTCTTTTGTTTACAATTTCTTGCCCACTGATTCTGAGAACCCCCTAAATTTAAGAGCATTTTGCCCCTGGAACTAAAGTGTCTGCAAAGAGAGAAAACATTATCAAATGTGACGTGGTTCCCCCTTGGAGATTCAACAGAAGGAATTGTATTTATTGGACATTCCAACTGGAAAAGAAAGATGGCAAGCCATTGGACTCTCTCTAGACAAGAGGTGGGGAACTATGGCCCTTTTATGACTTGTGGACTTCAACTCCCAGAATTCCTGAGCCAGCCATATTGAGTCAGGAATTCTGGGAGTTGAAGTCCACAACTTATAAAGGGGCCATAGTTTCCCACCCCTGCTCTAGACCATATATTTGCCTTATCAGGAAGTCAATTGCATCAGGTGCTCTATGCCACAGTTCTTTGCAGAGGATCTCAGATTTAATCTCTGACTTCTCCAGGTAATATTGGCAAAACATTTACCTGAATAGCAGCTGCCAATCCATACCAGCAGTTCTGAACTAGTTGGTCCAATGCTCTTGGCTTGGTATACAAAAGTCCTTTTCTAAGTTAACTCCTGGTGGCTATACAGACACACCCATTGGTGTCAGGTGCAAGAAACCAGAAGCACGCAGAATTCAGAAAGCATTGATAGTTTATTATTCTATTAAACCTATACACACAAATCTGATCTACTAATGGTCAAGGCAAATTAGTGCCAGGTAAAAATCAACGGATTTCAAGCAGGGCTGGACTTAGGTCACTTTTGTGGGTGTAGGGATTCAAGACTGGTGATGCATTTGACCCCTCCCTCAGGTTCAGTCTTGTAGTTCTTTCCTACAATCAGTTTTCTATTATGTTGCAAAGGAAGATCTGAATTTTAGGAACATGGAGATACAATAGTTTGGGTTTAATGTCAAAATAAACTACTCTTCCCAACTCTAGTGGCTTCTTTTTTGGGGTGGGGAGGTGGAGATGCAAGGATACAAGTTTAAAAAATTCAATTACTTATATTTAAAAATCCTAAAAGTTACATATTCTAGATGTTATCAAAATATTTTACTTATTATCTTTGCAATAACAATTAAAATGGAATGTAAGACACCTAATGGTAAGCAGCAATACTTACAAATTCTATCCTTTAGTCAAACATATATTTAATTGCCCTGAATCTCTGGGTTTTCAATTTCGACTGGTGGGAATTCAATTTCACTGTAGTTACATAATAATAACCAGATGTCCTGGCCAAGTAAAGACAATCCATGGGTGGAGACTTTGGATTACACAGGAGAATCAGCTCTGGGCTACCACAATGTCACAAGTTAGAACATCAGAAAGCGGAAGCCTTTAGGCAGCTTGTTTGGATTTTGTTCAATTATATAATATGAGCCAACACAACTAGATTCCTTCTATTTGTATCAAACTAATCCCCTACAGCAACATTCTCACTTGTTAGGTTTTAATGGCTAGTGCTCAATAAGATCAAGGACTATTACGATCTGCCCTAAAATTCATGTCTGTACAATTCTGAATAAGAACAACAATGTGCAAATGAGGTGGGGAAGCCAAAGGTATGCATCGTCAGAGCCTTGCAGAATTTGCAGATGCATTTCTCAACTATTGCCACTTCAACAATTATTTTTATCACATTTATATTCTTCAAGATCTGCTTCAGTTGGAAAACTGGAATCCTGTGGAATTATGGATTTCAACAGGTCCAGTAAGCACAGTTTTTGGAGAGGAATCCTGAGAACTTAAATTCAACAATCATCTGGGTCTGTACTGGCAGATGATAGCTTTCCCATCCTTGAACTAAAGATTTAATTAAGATGCAAATGTGACTTGGTCCTCCTCTTATGAGAACATGCAGTGAAAAGAACTGTATTCCCAGGGCAATTACAATTAGAATTCTATTCATAGGATAACTGTAATCCCCACTAGGGGAATATACAGGTATCACTGAGCATGACCATCATTCTTCAGAGCACTGTTATAGAACCCAGCTGTATTATCGGACTGCTTGTTTTTGAACAGCACACAGAATCACAGGGAAAAACTAAATGGAAGTAATTCACATAACAAATTGTCGCATCAATTGAATATACGGATCACCCTCCTGAATATACAGAACATCGTCCAGGCCTCATCACAATACAATAATTATCCTCTATGTTAAACTTGACATCTGAAGCCTTCACCAATACAGCCATGTAATCTTTTTTAGTAGAAACATGGACGTGGTTTGTCTCTTTCAGGATGTATTTTTGACTTCTAAACTAGTCTAATTAATACTTTCAGGGACAGATACAGCCCTGGCATTTTCTGATGAGCTGACTCGGAAATACTAGGTCTGAGTCTGCTAATCAGAGGTGGTACTCAGCCAGTTCTGACAGGTTCTGGAGAACAGGTAGCGGAAATTTTGAGTAGTTCAGAGAACCAGCAAATAGGCTGGCCCCGTCCCTGCTGCCTCCCAGCTGATCTTCTTTTGTTGCCCTGAGCAGGAGAATGGAGCTGGAAAACAGGTTAGTGGGGTGGGGAGAGATTGGTGATTTTGCAGTAACCTTTCCCCAGGAGTGGGGAGGGAACTGGGATTTTGTATCCTTCTCCTGCCACACCCACAAAGCCACGGCCACAAAACTACAAAAAGTAGTAAAAATTTTTGAATCCCACCACTGGTCTGCTTAGCCTTTTGGGAAAAATTCTGACAGCTAGCGCCCTCAAACATTTAGAGAGTACTAAGTGGGAGAACAATGAACTAGTTACCATAGCTTCTTAGTTTCTACAGATTATTGAGCTTGGCACCAAGAGCATGAGAAAAATGCTAATGATTATTAGTCAGTTATGTTATGTGATTTCTACTTAGCAGTTGGTGAAAGGTGCCTCCATTTCCAAACTGAACACTAGATATTATTCCATAGACAATTAAAACAATAACATTCTGATTTCACAGGTAAGCATTGGATAAATCTAGAATGCATTTTCCTGAAGAACTGTTTGCTCTACTGAATTTCCATAAATAATGCTCCTAAAATTAATCTTGCCTAATTACTGCAGAGAACCGGCAAGATCTGATTATTTTTCAGTCTTTACATATTTTTGCATAGCAAGCCTTAATTTGGCTAATGCCACCCAAACTGATTATCTCAAACACACTAATCCTTTATTTTTGTTATAGGGCTTTATACTAGGATGATGAGCAAGAAGGGAAGTATGTCCGGTACACTGCATTCTCAACTCTCTCTGCATGTGATGTTTAATCCCATACAAAGGCCACTTTCTCAGAGGCTTCATTAAATTCTGACTGTAATCCTATATTCCAATCTCTACCTACATGGGAGAAGGCCTACAGCATTGTAACCAATTATATACTGTATATATGAAGTACTAATTCCTCAAGGGAACCAAGGGATAAAAACCAATCTGAAATACATGCAAGGCATAGGATGGCGAAAGACAGCTATTCTCCCCTAAATATATTAGTCAAAGCATGCATGTAAAAACAAATGATTCAGTGTTATTATATAAAAAGGCCATATTTTATAATTAACTCTTTAGAGAAAACATCTTCATAGTAATGGATACCAGAAAGATTATGATGAATTGTGCCTTCATGTACAGTGGTGGGCTCCAAATTTTTTAACAACCGGTTCTCTGCCCTAATGACTAGCTGGGTGGGCTTAGCTAGGGAGGGAGTTCATGTGACTGAGTGGGTGTGGCCAGCTCTATATCACTTGTGTGGGTGGTACCTGTATGGGATAGGCAGGGTTGGAGAAGGAATCCAGGAGTCTCTGGGTGTGTGAGAGAGGAAAGAAAAATTCAACATGTGTGTGTGTGTGTGTGTGTGTGTGTGAGAGAGAGAGAGAGAGAGAGAGAGAGAGAGAGGGTGGGAGAGGGACTGTATCAAGCTAGACTGGGAAAACTGGCTGTGAAAGGAAGAGAAGCTGGGTAAGCTGGAACTAGATACTTCATGGGCCCCTCAATCCAGAAGCAGCAACCTTGCACTCTCCCCTCTCTGCTAGCCCCCTTCTTCACATGGGATCGCCCAACAGCAGAGACAGAGAGGGAGAAGGGTGGCAACGATGGCAGCTAGCATTGAGGGGAGAGTGCAACACAGAAACGAGAGCACACAGAAACGCTGCCCCTTCTTCTCTGTCTCCGTTGCTGGGTGATCCTGGGCAAAGAAGGAGGATAGCAGAGAAGGAAAGGGTATGAGGTTGCTGCTTCTGGGTTGAGGGGACACATCTGGGTCTGGCTCACCCAGCTTCTCTTCTTCTCCCAGCCAGCTTTTTGGGGCCATTTTCAGACAGATTTTAGCTGGAAAAACGCCCCCCAAATGGCCTGAAAACTGGGAGGGGCCAGGTGGTGGTCCAATTTGCTGGTTCTCTGCAGAATTGCAACAACCAGTTCAAGTGAACTGGTCTGAACTGACAGCAGCCCACCTCTGGATATGTTTGCACTTCAAGAATAGAAACTTCTGAATTACTGTCCTTGAGGTCTGTCTAGCCCAGATTCCACTTAAAGCATAAAAAAAAGTACCAAGATCTGCAAACAAACAAACAAACATCCAGCTTTTTCCCCAAACTGGTGCCCTCTAAATGTGCTGGAATGGAGATCACCACAGGAGTGGTTAATTTCACATCTGCAGGAGTCTGGGTGGGAAGGTAGACTTGGGCAATCTTGAACAGATATATGGTATGTTATGTCTCAGAGACTTTTAATTATTCTTGTCCTCCTTTCCTTTCATACTCTGCTACTTTGATACATTTGAAAAAAATGTGTGTTTGAAATGAGAGTTTAACAAATGGAATTTAACCAATTCCAAAGGTTAAAAGTGAATGTTTAATGGAACTTTAACAAATGAGATATTTGTTTCTAGATGGATCAGTTCAGCTTGTGTGTAAGCTGTGATAAGAGTACATTTAGTGTTAACACAAATACACTTAGAGATTCTGAGAAATAAAGATTCCAGTCATTTAGTTTTCAGATCACTTTACACCTTTGCTAGCTGCTTTATCTCTTCGATTCTGACCTGCGCATGGTTGACTCAGCCTTCCATCCTTCTGAGGCCAGATTGTTGCGGGCAATATTCTGACTCTGTAAACCACTTAGAGAGGACTGTAAAGCACTGAAACAATATATGTACCATATTTTTCAGACTATAAGACACATTGGACTATAAGACATACCTAAATTTACAGGAGGAAAACAAGAAAAAAATAGTTTTGGCCTCTGCAGGTCGCGTTTTTGTCCTCAGTAACCCCCCCAGAAGCCCTCTGCAGTGTTCCGCACATCCCGTTTTTGGGCTACCAAGCCCTCCGCGTGTTGCGTTTTCATCCTCCCAGGTCCCCAGTAGCATTCTGCAGTGCTCCACACATCCTGTTTTTGCCAAAACGAAACGGTTCGGGAGGCCAAAAATGCCCATATTTGGCCTATAAGATTTTCACCTAAATTTTCACCCACTTTTAGAGGGGAAGTGCATCTTATACTTCAAAAAATACTGTAGGTCTTATTGCTATTGCTATTCTAACATCTCATTCAACTCACATATGCCGCATTTTATATATGCACTGCCACTCTTGCTAAGACAAAATCTGTTGTTAACTCCAGAGTTCCACTTTTGAGGAAAACCATGGAAGAAATTATTGGACTTCATTTTTATTCCCAGAGGTCTAGCTAGCTATACCTAATTGCACCAGCTCATAGGAAATCTTCACCAGCTGCCTGAGCCAAAGCAGCATAAGAACAATCCTGAGACTGAGCATAAATAATTACAGGATGGGTGGAGTGACCAAGGCAGATTCTGCAAGAAATGCAAGAAAACTATCATTTGGAAGAATGTGTGACATACATCAATAATTTTGGTGGCAGCACAGTAGTGCAGAGAACAGGTGATATGAACCACTCAGTTTTCTAAATTGATCCAAATGTATACAACCCAGTCTGATGTGAATAACTTCAAGTGTACAAGTTTCCTTTAATGATTTTCTCAACAGCAGAGGGTCATCATATTGACTCTGGCAGGTATGTCTTCAAGAAAAAATCTAAAAAGATTGACAAAGTCATCATTTCCTGTTTATATCCAGCTTAAACCAGGGTTTTCCATAGACACAGTTTGTGGCATATGCCGCTTGTCTGGGCTCACATATTTGCCTAACCATAAAACAGATCGAAACAACACTGAACTCAGTGACGAGGTGTAAATTATTATATAATGTTTCAATATGTCTGTTTAGTTCTGATTTATTGGCAGGTTGTGGAACTCCAGGCACAATGATGTAAATATTAAGATTTATGCTTTACCATATTATACTATTTATAAACTATGGTTTATTCAGTAATAGTTAACACATGGCTTTAATGCAATATATGACTCCAATAAATGGAATTTCTTCAAATAGAAGAGTGAACTATAAACATCTGTTTGGAAGCAAAACATTTGGGGTGCTCTACCTTCTATGCTTGAATAATACACACAGTAGATACCTATGCATTATTAAAGTGTAAATTTCAAAACTTTTCTGATTCAAAAGGCTTGCCTTGTGATAATTATGCTACATAGAAAGCTACCAGGAAATTACATAATTCAGGATTGTTGTAATATGATTCATTATCATTAATTTATATTAGTGCAAATGAGCCCACTCATTTTGGGCACAGAGCCCTTGGCATGACACAAGTCAGTGTCCCAGTCAGTGTCCACAAGACAATAGACCCGCAAGGCACAATGATCCACTAAGTCAATGAGTGATATTCTTGATCATTTCTTTTTTGCTAGTTCAATCAATGCCAATGCCAACCAATACACGCCAATAAGCTTTCTGTTTACATAAAGGGCAATGGAAGTAACAATTAATCTCAGTAAGCCAACAAAACACAGAGATTGCAAGAATCACAGTACTTCCTTGCTTAAAACGTCCATCTGACATAAAGCAAGATATGCTTGCTTTACAAAACCAACAAGTTCCAATTTCTGCATGACAACTCCTGTTCTTAATAAAAAAACATCTTCAAAATATCCTTCAGTCATCACTGTGATTCGTTCTTCTTCGCACAGGACAAGGACTTAGTGCAACCAGCTTTTCCTGTTCTTCTGATTAGCTTTGTATAGGCTGTGTGTCACATGCCATAAAAATTTAGGAGGCTCGCCTTTTCTTGTTGCTCTGGCAACTGACCTCAGCTATCAAGAATTCTCCAATTATGCCAATAGGTAGTCTTTGATCTCATAATCTTTTCCAAGTCAGGTTAGCATCTTGCCATCCTGCCCAGAACTTGAGTAAACGAGAATATGAGCTCAAGAGGCAGCCTTCCCCAAGTTGGTATCCTCCAGTTGATTTAACTACAACTCCTATTGCCTCTGACTGGGCATTTTATAGCCTCTGCATCACATCCAGCTCTTTGGCTGTCCCTATCTGGCCCGTGTGGGGTCAATCAGAAATTAGAAACCAATGTAAATAAAATGTAATATACATTCTTACCAGTATCAGCTAATCAAAACCATACAACTACCTTTTATAATGTTTTATAATGAATACTGATTAGAATTAAGTTCAGTCAATTGGTTCGATCCTCCAGAACAGTCCGTTTCTCATATGGCCCCCTGGAAAAATTAATTGCCCACCCCTGTCATAGCCAAACCCTCCTCACTCTGATGGGAGTGTTCATTTTTGAATATTTGTCTGCAACAGTTTTATACAGTAAAAAAAAACTTGAACACTTGCAACAGGTTTTTATTGCCTGTGTCATACTGTACAATAACAGAGCTTGTGATCATAGCGTTTTTAAACAAGCCAGAGTGACTTGCCTCACATAAAACAATAAGGAGTAAACCATGGTTTACATGCCAGAATTACACGTTTCTCACAGTTACTAAGGCGACCAAACAAAGGGCATTATGGTTAGAACTTGATCATGTTTGAGAAGCTCCAGACACTGAAAAACATTTCAAACTAAGTTACTGTGGCTTACTGTTTGTTCAATTTCAAGTATAGGATTTGATGCTATTCTAATATGATTAGGAGTTGTATGATCAACACCAAACCCATAATAATTGCTCTCTCCATCTTTGAAAAATTTATTATTCTTTAATGCCTTAAAAATTGGATAGTTTTAACAGGGGCTCTGATGTCCCTGAAGCATAGGAACCTCTAATGATCCAGCCAAAAAAGAAGTAGAGTTATTCTACTTTCTCAATAGCTACTAATCAACAGACTTGTAGGGAGCCTGTCATTTACAATGCACCTTGCATCACTCTCTTTAGCTAGATGAATTGTTAGACCAGAGAAGGCTGACTTGGGCAGTATGTCTCTCATCCACTGGCCTGCCTTATCTTCTTCCTAAACTATGAATATTAATATATCGGGCTTGGCCAATCCACAACTTTTATTCACCCGGCAAAGATGAATTCTACCCTTGAGTCCTGAATATTGCTTTATCTAATCAATAGTTTGAACAAGGCAGATAAATTTGCCAACTGACCATGTCTTCTCCTGGACAAGCCAATAATGGAGATCTAATATATAGAAAGCTATTGTCAAAATTTCATGACATGGAGCTCAACATTGATATCTGCTAAGTGCTGCACAGCAATAGGTTAAAGTTCAAGTCCAAAGACAGGAATTCCTGAAAATACATTATCTTTATTTCCTCTTTCCAATTGCAGCTTCCTGTTGGGGACTATGTAAAATCCCCATGCAATCTTTTAGAACCAGATTCATGTTTGGCAGAATTATCAAAATCCTGGAGACAATTCTGAGAGCACTAATGATCCCACCATTCAACTCTGAGCTACAAATACTATCTTTCTTTGGTACAAATTTAACTTCTATGTGAGAACCAGTTTGGTGTGGTGGCTTAAGACTTAAGCGTAGAAATCAAGAGACCATGAGTTCTAGTCCTGCTTTAGGCACGAAACCAGTTAAATGGCCTTGGGTCACTCTTTCTCAGCCCAGGAAGGAGCCAATGGTAAAGCACTTCCAAAAAAAAAACCTTGTCAAGAAGACTGTAGCTAGTAGTCTTGGGGTGAATAAAAGAAGTGGATTGGCCAAGCCTGATCATTAGCATTCACAGTTTAGGAAGAAGACAAGGCAGGCCAATTGCTAGGAGCTGAAGAAAGAGACACAGCCCAAAACTCTTTCTCTGTAGCTCCAGACCAGGAAATTCAGCAAATGATGGTCACATTATTAAAGCAAAGAAATGGATGAGCTCACTGCAATCCAAAATTTTGGCTCCATTGCTCATGTGGCTGTGAGACTGAACAGAATTAGAAGCTGCAAATTCAAAGAAGATGCCTCCCTTCCTATCTTTTCTTTTCACAATGCTATTCCTCATCTACCTCAATCCCCCGACCCCCAATTTGGTTTCCTGAGTTATAAACAATTTAACTGAAACAATTTTACTTTTGCAAAAGCCAATGGGCTTAGTTGAACCAGATCAGACTGAATTCACAAATTACATTAATCCAAAATATGATTTGCTTGATTTGGGCTTGATTTGCATAAACTCAACTACTATGGATTGTAAACCAGGATTGTGGTTTAGCATATGTGAGGCCAGCCAATTGTGGCTTATGCTGCAAACCAAAGTATATGTCAGACCTGGTATAGTTAAGAAACTTATCAAAGTTGGACAGAAGATATTGACAATCCCAAATGCACAGTAGAACTACTTTCCTCTGTATGGGCTCTGACAAGTTTCTCTGGTTTAGCAAATATTCTCCAGAAGAAAAGCTGCTGGACGCCCTGGAAGCCTTATACATGTTATGGCTTGTGGTAATAGGAAAGCTGATCATAACATGAATCTACTTCTACCATTCCTGAGATTAATCACCTCTATTTGTTACTGTTGTGGTAACAACATTCCTTTCAACCTTCAGGAATAATAAAGCCCTGATGTCCTGATGTCTCAAATAAAGACTACAAGCCCAGTGATAAGATAGCACCAGTTGCTATTAGTTCTGTAGCTTTGCCACAATTGTGCTTATTGTGCTTGTCTCTGAGCAATTATCCCAGGTCACCAACATATCAGCCGGCATTGCCGATACCCAAACAAGATTTACATCTGTAAACATAAATTCTATATGCTGCAAAAGGGACAGAGAGGAGGGCTAGCAAATGACCCATCTTCTCATTACATCATTTCCGGTTCATTTAATTTTAGTTTCAAGCCTGCAATCACTATCTTGCTCTGTGCTGGTTATAATTTGCATAATATCTGGAAAGGAGTCCAAAGGGATGCTTATTTTACAATAACTTCCAGGCACTAGACATAATATATATGCAGATTTTAGTTAGTGCTAGTGTTTTCTTTTTTTTACCACTTGTTCTGCCTTTCTTCTTATTGCAGAATGTTCACCAAAAAAAGGGGGGGAAATAATTTATTGGATTGTGGATTACTGAGTAAGCCATTGTTGGCAAGATTCACACAGCTCTCCAAAATCAACGAGGCAGAATTATGGCTTGGTGCTAAGGACAAATCTGTCCAATCTCTTTGTAGGTGTGGATAAAAATATGTGTAGTTTGTCCCTGGAAAAGTAGTATTTTCCATCTTTTCATCAGTGCTACCTACTATTTATATCTCAGGGTCAGAAAAAATGAAGCCATCAAGTTCTTTGACCTGACTTGGTTGCAGATCAGACATTCTCAGGTCAATCTAAGAGTAGTTGTAGTAATTCTTAACCCTGTTTGAAAATAGGCTTAGCTTTAGGCCTCTGGCTTCATGTTGCGATCAGTTACAGATATGTAATATCAGAAAAATGGGTGGATTGGAAGGAGAAGCCACGTTGCGATGTTACAACGTGCGGTCTCGATACTCCGAGACCACTGTTGACACTTTTGCTGCTGGAGGGTCCATTGAGACCTAAACCGTCCTATAGAGCCGGTGATCAGGAAGACAAAGCCTTGCTGGTCTCAGGGATATTGCAAAATCCCTGATAGACCCAAGGGAAGTACTTCAAGCCAGTGGTAAATAGGCAGCCCCTAGGCTGATGAAATTGGGATGCTCCAGAAAGAAGGAAGTGAAAAGAGAAAGTGAGTCCATCTGGTGAGGTATTTTTTTCTATTTTGCTAAAGACTGCCCAAATAAATGTTTCTTTAAAGCCAAATTAGATCCTTAAACAAAAGAACTGAGCAGCGAAAATAATCCTAATTGGATCACTGTGGAAAGTTTTTTTCTTTGTAACTATTTTTTTGTGGATTGAAGTGCTCGTAACGTTCTTCATCTCTCCTGTTAAAGTGAACGGATTGATTTTTTTTTCTTCTGCTTCTTGTTGTTTTATTTTTTGACTTCTGGATTAAAACCTTCCTTTTTATTTTAACAATTCTTCCTACTACTTGTTATTAAACCACACTAAAAGAAATCTAAAGAACTTTGTTCCCTATATAAGATGTAAATTAACTGCCACTCAGAGGGCAGAGGCTGGGGTTTTTGAAACAATATATCTCTTTTCTTTCCTTATTTGACTTCACTAACTTTGTAGCTGAACGGTTTGCAATTTGTTTACAGAAACTGATAAAGAACCAAGGGCACAAATTGTTTTCACAGGAGCCTCTGAGAATTATTTTGGCAGAGAAAGAAAGTGGGGGAAGCAGAACCCTTCCCCTTTGAAGAGCATAAAAGAACTTATGTTCAAGTCAATTTAAAATAAAAAATAAGAGAGGCCGGAAGGCTAGAGTGGCAGTCGCTATTAGTTTTTTCCCCCTTTTTTTCCTCTCTTCTGTTTTGGAAACATGGATCAATACTTAAATGAGGAAACCTTAAACTTCCAAAATATCTTGGCTGGAATTCAAAATCTATTGGAAGGATATGGAAGAATTGAGAAGAAGTTGGAAAGACTAGTCTTCCTCACAGCCAAAGATGATGGGGTTGGAGCCCCAAAAATTAAAGGGGAGAATGAAGATATAGAAGATAAAGATAAGACAATAGATGAATTTATTAATGGAGCAAATGTGGGTGAAAGTGGAAAAAAGGGAATATGGAAAAGGGAATTTGACGAATTGGAGCTCTACCCCAAATTCCAGGACACAGAATGAAAAAAAATACTAATGATAGACATAAGAAGAGAGATTATCTGAGAGACCCTTCAAGCAACAAAGTGTGGAGAGAAGCCTATAAAAGCCTTATAAAGGAGATATAAAGGAGATAAAAAGAAGACTGACACCACAATTGGTAAGAAAGATAAGACTGTTTTGTTATTGGAAAGATACAGGTTGACAATGAAAGTCGATAATAAAAAATTAATTGATTTTGGTGATTAATAAGTAGGAATTTTGTAACTCTTAGATTGTTTTAGATTGTTATTAAATGTTTACTCACTAACAATTAATTAACCATAAATAATAATAATGAAATGATAATGGATACAGCATAATTGTGTGTGTGTGTGTGTGTGTGTGTAGGCAATTTAGTAAAAGAAATTTGGATATAAATTGTAAATTGTGACTTGGGAAAAAGACCTACAAATTTTATTAACAAATTTTCATTTAGATCTTGTTATAAAGGTGTAAGGTTTTTTGGGGGGGGGGCCTCTGATGAGAGGAGATTGAGCATAAATAGTAAATGATTTTTAGTCAATTATAATAACAACAAGGAAATGTTAATGAACATTGTTTAACAATATATACATGCTATGGTATTGGCAAAAATAACTTGGATATAAATCCTAAACAGTGAGTTCAAAGTGTGGAGAGAAGTCTATAAAAACCTTGTAAAGGAGATAAAAAGAAGACTTACACCACAATTGGCAAGAGAGATAAGATTTTTTGTTACTGGAAAGATATAGGTTGATAATGAAAGTTGGTAATAAAAAATCAGTTGATTTTGGTAACTAATAGGAATTCTGTAACTCTTGGATTGTTTTAGATTGTTATCAAATGTTTATTCGCTAACAATTAGCTATAATAACAATAAGGAAACAATAATGGATATAGCCTAATGATATATACATGTATGGTAATCTAGCAAAAGAAATTTGGATATAAATTGCATATTGTGACTTGGAAAAAAGACCTATAAAATTTTATTAACAATTTTTTATTTAGCTATTGTTATAAAGGCGTAACGTTTTTTTGTTTTGGGGGGGGGGGGTTCTGACAAGAGGAGATGGGACATAAATAGTAAACATTTTTAGCCAATTATAATAATAACAAGGAAATGTTAATGGTCATTGTTTAACAATATATACATGCTATGGTATGGGCAAAAGTAACTTGGATATAAATTTTAATCAGTGAGTTGGGAAAAAAAGGGGGGAAGGCTTAGAAACTTTATTAATTGACTTTTACTTAAAAGATGCTACAAAGGTGTAATGTTATTGGAGGATTTTTTGAAATAGCTAATGAATGCCATTATGTGGTTGTGTCTTTAAGTATGAAAGATTTGAGGTAAAAGCATGTTCAAATAATTGTAGTCAAATGAGAATTGTGGTACATTGATAGTAAGATATTCAAAGATTTTTGACTTAAAGTGTATAATCTAATATGAACTATAAGTAATGACTGTGGAAGAAAATGCACGGAAGTTATCTGTAACCAATCAACACACTTTCTACAAGATGTAATGAAAGATGATCCTTTTTTTGTCTTTTTGTTCAATTAAAATAAAAGAAAAAAGAAAAAAGAAAAGAAAAGAAAAATGGGTGGATTGATCACTGAAGAGGAAGAAAGGTAAAGTGAAGGAAACAATATTGCCCACATAGTTTTTTCTGCCCAGGTGCTAGAACAGGGTGAGATGCCCTGAGAAGCACTATCTGCAAAATACTTTGATCCCTGATAATTTACTGTAAGTTCACTATTAATTTGCAAGCTTGCACTGCTCTGAATGATAAACTAGGAGCCTTCTGTTGTGAATATTGTAAGAGTACCAAGCCATAGCAAGACAACATAATTCCACTTCTACAGCAAAATGGAGACATACTGAAACATGCAAATATCACAGAACATATTGGTAGGTATATAACAGACAGGCAGTGGCATTACTCATTCCATATGAATTCACTTAAATTCCATTTTCCAGAAATACTTTAATATGTTGCTGTCATAAACCAGAAATGTACTTGTTTCTTAAAGCTGCAACCCAGAGTCATAGCCTTGAAGTAGAAATGCCATTTCAAAAAATAAATAAATGATACAGATATTAAAGCTATAAAACAAAGCTGAATAAGTGCACTTTTATAAAGATGCCCAAATAATTATTTGAAACATTAATCAGAATTTGTGATGTATTAGTAGTTATTGCTTTAAAAAACAGTTTGTTATTTTGTCAGGCTAAGAACAAATGTCTGTATTTATTGTCTGTCTGCCTGCCTAAATATTTATTTCTTGTAGAAGGTACTGCCTGTAGAGAATTTTGTACAATTCCTATCTGTGTTGGACCTTGGCAGAAGGTTTCTGCTACATGGATGTATTTTTTAAAAAAAAATTGGGCACTGTATTATCAAATGTTCTATAACTTCAGATATTATCACGTCCTGTATGAAATGTAAATGTCTTCACATTTTTGTAATTTTAGACACAAACTTCTTATATAGCCTAGATGTCGAGTGTTCCTTTTGGATTTTACTATGTGGTTCTACAGTAGCCAGGTTGTATTATAGATGTATTTTAATTTTATCTCAAGTTTAATTTACTGGTTCCTTGAGATAGATTTATAAGTGTTCAGAGATCACTCGTGGACATACTTGCTCTGGTCTAACAATGCAATGGCCTGAATTCTTACCTCACTTTGCCTTTTTGCAGAAATCCTGGAAAGGCATTGACACACTTACTTTATAGAGGAAATCCTAATGTTATGAAGTTGCAATTTCTAGAAATCCTTCAAGACTGAGCAAGTATTTGAACACAAATTTATACATGTTTCCCCCCTCTTTCAACTGGGCTGCTGTGGCTGTCTTGATCATATTTAAATACGATGCTGGATCTGAAACTTAAACAATCCTCATAACTTGGCTGTTCAAGCTGATATCAGGGTGGAGACTTGCTATGGGGCTCAGTTGATAAACAATGTTCCAGAAACTTACAGTGTTTATCAGTGACTGGAATCCTATGGAGTATGACTGCATAATTTCTTTTCAATATAAAAAGTATTTTAAAAAATAGACCTACAAGGCCTACCGAATCTTGAACCCTTTCAATCCTGATATAAAAGTTGAAGGACAAGCAATAAATTTCCATATTGCATGTATAAACTACCTGAAGGCCATTATTTAGAAACATCTCCTGAAGTGGAATGGAAAGGCTGGATTATACGTTTGTATCCATCAGGTGCAAAAGGGCTGTAAGTGATCTAAGTACCATGAGAAATACTATCCTTGAATTTTTCACGTATATATTGTAATATATTTCATGTATATATTACAATTACATGTGGAATCAGGACCAATCAAAGACCTCTTTTAACCATTGTGCTAAAATAAGATGCAGTTTTTGTACTCCACCGTATAATTCTGGTCGTACAACTTTATTATAGTATTAGAAAATGAATCACCCTGAGTTTGTTTTCATTTCGCTTAGTACACAAACCATCTTGAACCCTTTCTCATATTTTTCCTCAGCAATGCTAATATATTCCAACCTCTTGTTTCATAACAGATCCTTTTAACCAAAAATAGCAATCAAGCGGGACTTCTAAATGGGGCCATTCTTTTCTCTAGACAATCAGAGAATTAAATCAGGTTAATGCAGCATTTTGGAAAAATCTTAAAAATTCTGATATGCTTAATGTTTGTTTACTTGGCAGCATATCCACATAAAAATATAGGGTGATATTTATAAAATCCAGATACTCAGAATGCTTAGACATTTCATATCAGAAGTATTGGAATTTACCTATGTTTTTGAATATAGAGATATAGAGTGGCTTGATTGTTTATGGATCGATAAAAATCAGGCAATGTTTTACTTCTCCTTTTTGTGCCTGACCAGAAATACCCATATCCATATGATTTGTTAACAGCATCACTGTGTATACTTGGTATGACTTCAATAAAGTGCCCAATAAGCAGCCTGCCAAGACTAAGATCATAATTTATAAAAATATCCTGTTCTTTGATATTTGTATTTAATTCCAAGGTACAAAAGATGTAATCATACTATGCCCTCACTGTAAGCTTGTAATTTATGGGTGAGAAAAGACAACTCTAGGCAATTAAATATTCAATATGGATTAGAGATCCTGTTATTAAACCTTATATCAAATTATCCTAATTAAAGTCAAGCAACAATTACCTCAACAGTTCTATTTGTTTGATGATACAGTGATTAATTCCCAGGATTTCATATCAGAAAACATTTAAGAAAACTTTCTTCTACTGGAGAGAAGAAATTGGGAGGGGGGGGACAGGGAGAGAGAAGGGAAGAAATGGAGAGGGGGGGGAAGACGGAGAGAAATATATCTAGAAATATTTGCTACTGAAATGCATCTATCCCCGTCGCCACACAGGCAAAGGATAACTGCGAAGTTCAGAAAAACGGGTTCCATAAAACTCAAGCTTCCCCTCTTGTTACGAACTGGATACTAGAAGGTCATTTGACAAAAACTCCGACCAGACTGGTAGAAATCCCAACTGATCCATATTCGGCAAAGTTGTGTAAATCGATAATAAATCGAGGCAGAGCGTTCCCACGCTCAGGAAACTTGCTGTCCTGGATCTTTAGCATTAAAGGCAGGGATGGGTTTATCATGGCACACCGACGGTACTGAGAAAATGCTGCCCTTTACCCCCGTTTTCCGTACTGAACTTCCTCCGAGGTTGAGTTTCGGCTGCAGCGCTCCCTTTTCCAGGTAAGCAGAGTGCAAAAAAAAGGTATTTCAAGAGTTTCTCCCCATTTCTTGGGGGAGGCAAAGTACAGTACTCACCTCCGTTGGATCAGGCAGGCGGACCCTCCTGCTTCGCCGCCGGTCCTTGTAACTGTTTTCCCGCTCGCGATTCCCGCGTCCTCTTCAATCGGCTCGGAGTCCTGCCATGCCTCGGCTCTCGTTCCCGAGGGGGAAAAAAGCAGGATTGTCGTCGTTCTCTTTTCTCCGGCGCCGCTGGTTCTTTTCTCCGCGTCCGGACGATCGAGCGTCGCAGTAGCGATCAGGTGGAAGGAGGCGGTTTCTTCGCCCGGCGAGGGCGTGGTGGTGGTGGACGAGGAGGAGGAGTCGCTGTGGCCGTAGCCACAGGTTGCTCCCTTTCCCTGCCAGGCCGGCCTGGGATCTCTGCTGACTCCTGGCGCGGCGCTGCTGAGTGCCGGGCTGGCCTCCGCTTTGGAGTCCCGTTTTATTTCCCCAAGATTTCGGAGAGGGGAGGGGAGCCATTGCTTCTCTGCAACCCCCCCTCCACACTTTCTTGCCCTTCATGGGAAACTTTTTCACGCGGGAGGAAAAGTGAGCTATACACACACACGCACAACACACACACACACACGCACAACACACACACACCGCTAGCCGCGGCTGGAAAACGTAGCTACACGGGCTCCAGGTTGCAGCCGTAAAGGGCAGCTCCCGGGCTAGAGGGCTGCGTGCCAAGGCTGTTCCCGAGGGGCATCGTTTTCCAGCCTTGCGCGCGGATCCTCGTTGCACCGCTTAGTCCTGGCCTGTGGAGCCTCTGCCTAGCAAGGGCCTCAGATGAGGAGAGGCGGAGGGAGGGACGGAGGAGTGCTGGAGCCGAACCCTGTTTGGTTCTGATGGAAGCGGAGTTGAGAAGGCTGCCTTTCAGTATAGCGGGCCTTGGCCTGGACCGGACTTGGAGGCGGTGGAGAAAGTTAACAGCTGAAGCCATGTTTTCTGAGAAGGAGGCCGGCTAAACTTGACGCCGTTAATTTCACAGTAGAAGCCACCTTGCTTTTGGTAGTTGAATACTGTATAAGTAGCTGGTTTCCTAGACGCTGATGCCGTGCAGAGTCGCCTCGTTTTCGTCGTGTTTAGATGGGAGATGTGATACCAGGGTGTACATTAAATTTTACTGGGAAGTCAGAGAAACGTCAGTATTGGTGCCAAGAAAACACAAAATCACCAGGAGTTAAACTAAACAACCTAGAAATAAGGAGAAATGTTCTGACAGCGAGAGCAGTCAACCAACGGGAACAGCTTGTCTTCAGAAGTTGTGGGAGTTCCATCACTGGAATCTTTCAAGACTATGGCACCCACTTGCAGACTAAAATATTTTTTTAGCATTTTAGAAATTGAACTTCAGTTTGGAAACTTGAGCACTCGTGAAGAGAAGGACCAGGGGAGAAAGGAGAGCAGTCGTCCAATATTTGAGGGGCTGCCACAAAGAGGAGAGGGTCAAGGTATTTTCTGTGAAACAGAAAAAAAACTAATTTATGATTTATAATTTTGATTAGACAGGACAGACTACAGAAAGATCAAAGTTCTATTGTAACAGTAAAATGAGAGGTAAATTTGTTTGAAAGACTAAACAGACCAACAGAAGATGACACAATCCACATTTGCTTAGTTCCTGCCACTGATAGGTGGTAAATAACAGCGAATAAACACCAACACACTGCTTATTTGTGATTAAGCACCCTAATCTGCATCAATCCTGGGGGCCCTTGCTGCACCGTTTTGTTTATTCTGATTTTCAATGCTTCTCCAAAGTCAGGGATGGAAAAAAAGGTTTTATCCAATTTGTCACTAACAAAAGTGATGGGAGCATTGCCATAAGGCTTTAGTTTCGACAGAGCCTGACACTGCTAGCAATGATATGTGCCCTTCTTCACTAAGTAGCAATATGCTCTTGCAAATTAGAAACCAATTTAATTTTCATAAAGGCAAACTGCTGTTCTCAGAGTAATAAGTTACAGTATGCTGTTCCTGGAAAGAAAGAAGTTAATTGAATGACTTCAAAGATTGTGATATCAAGGTGCATGTCAAGCATGGCTTCTTGATACTAATAGCGATATGAATTGTTCCAGCATTCCCCCCAGAGTCTTTTTAATTTGCAAGGGGAAAGGGAATGTGCTCAGAACATGTTAAATTGACAGATTTCTCAAGGATGCAATGGTAGATGTAGACATAGAAGAGATCCACATGATTCCGGTACATGATGGAATTTGAAGTGTGGAAAAGGAGATGTCTATTCAACATACTGTCCAAAGCAGTGGTCACCAACCAGTGGTCCAGGAAGCACTGGTGGTCTGTGAGAAAATTTTCATAGTCTGCAGAAAAGTATTTGCATTTGCACTAAATACTATTTATCTTTTTTTTAAAAAAAATCATATTACTGGTCTGCGGGATTTAAAATTATGACTTTTGGGGTCCCTGAGGTCCGAAAGGTTAGTGACTCCTGGTTCAGAGTACACTTTGTGGATTTACAATCCATCCCAAGCAGTGAAGACTCTGAAAGAAGGGATGGAAATCTTTTAATTCTAGGCACACTCTTACTCTCCCAGAATCAGATTAGTGGATAGAACAGATTTATTTACATTAATATATAATGCCATAGAACAGATGAATCAATTTGCAATATCCTACTCATTTTAAATGCCTCTAATAAGAGGTGGAAGAACTATAGCTGGCAGATTCCTAATTCCAGAATAAGCTTGTGTTTATTGCATTATCTATGACTTGAACGCAGAAATTGTATCTGTGTAGGCTGATTTCTGTGTGATCTGATCCTCTTATTTTTTGCACATTAAGACATTTCAAAGCCCACAGAAAGTTTTATTGAGATGAAGAGAGTCCTCCCTTAGGTTGCCTTAAGCACTATAACTTACTAAGTTGGACAGAAATTTGCTTACTATGTCTTACGAAATCTAGTACTTTGTTTTGGTTTAATTTCCCTTAATTTTGTTTGGTTTGGAAGTAGCAAAATAATGCAAAACAACATAGCTTTATCTCTATAGGACATCTTATTTTTTTTTCCCTTTAAAGCAAAATTTTAAATTAAGTTAATGATAGTAAAACCAAATTGTGTATAGAATAAGGATTTTTCCTTGAAGCAAACACCACCCAAAGCAAGATTTTGACATCTAAAAAGCATATGCTTCTTTGTTTTTAATGCAGCTTTAATTTAAACTTGCTTATCCTGTTCTAGAAGGGCTAGGCTTTTTAATTAGATGCTTAAAAATGTTAGTGTGTTTAGCAATTATTGTGACTTCATCATGTCAATTCATGTTCATATACACAAATAGCGGATGAAACATAGCATAGAAATATTCAGTAGATTACCCAAATATTTAACTGGTTCAGTTAAAATTATTTAAGGTTACAGTATTTCACTTTGATACAGGAAAGCACTCCCAATATGCTTAGCAATGTAAACCATTTTTTTCCAATATGATACTCACTACAGTTTTCACATTTGGCTGTGAAATGTGCAGTCCCAAAATACCTGAAGGGTACGGGAGGAGGAGCCTATGTCAAAACAATATAGATGTGTGGTCTCGATGCTCCGAGACCTTAGCCAATACTTTTGCCGCTGGGTGGTCCAAGCAGACCTAAACCGCCCCGCAGAGATGGTGAACAGGAAGAATACGGCTTGCTGACCTCAGGGACATCGCAAAGTCCAGGAGCAAGAGAAGTTCTTCAAGCCGGCGACAAAAAATCCAGTCAAGGCTGATGAAGTCGGGGCGGCTCCAAAACGGAAGGATACAGAAAGAGAAAGTGTTTCCAGCTGGTGAGGAACTTTTACTGTTTTAAAAAGAGACTGCCTATAAAAAAACTTAAAATTAATTCAAATTGGAGAACAGAAGAATTGAGTGGCGGAATTAAATTTGGAATGGTTTTGGACAGTGTTTATCTTACTTTTTAAATGCTATCTTCATGGATGGAATTTATGCAAGCCTTTTGAAACGGATGGATTAAGCTTTCTTCTATTTTTTGTTTTATTGTTCTCTGTAACCTGTGGACTAAAGTTTTCCTCTTTCATTGATGTGGGTGTCTTTCTAACTCATTAATTCAAGATTGGACTCTTTTTAACTTGAAATACACAAAAGATACAAAAGAAATATTTGCAACGGTAACACTCCTGCTGGATGCTAGATGGTTTGTTTATTGGAGTTTGTGTATTAGAAATGGAACATTTTTTTCTTTGCTGATTGTTTTGGCTTGGCACTGTAAGGTCTTACTGCTTGGTTATAGAGAGTGATAAGAAGGGAAGCACACAGATGTCCCTTTGAAGTATATCTCTAACTAGAGAAAAGTGAAAACAAAGATTTTTGTGAATCTATGTTTAACTTTTTTAACCTTCCAAGCTAGAGCAGCTGTGTTTGTTAGCTGGAAAGAATGGCACAATTTCAAAAGCAAACAGAAATCTTGAGCTTGCAAAAGATATTTTCAGAAATACAGAAATTATCAAATACATATGAGCAGATAGACAAGAAGTTGGAAGACTTAGAGCACATAGCAGCAAAATATGAAGAAATTGAAGATATTTATCAAATGCAAAATGTGGTGATTAAAACTCAAAAAATCAAAGTGGAAAATGAATATAAAGAGATTAAATTTGCTGGTATTTATGGTGATTGGCCAGTCTCTGAAAATGGAAAGAGTGGAATACTGAAAGAGGAATCAAAGGGAGGGGAAATTTATCCCAGAGGGCAAGACACAGAAGAAGAAAAAAACAAAGAATTTATGGATTTAAAGAGAGAAATCTCATTAGCGATAGCATGGATAACACTACCAACAATCAAAGATAAGCAGATTAAGGAAACAGAAGGGCATCAAGATTACATAAGAGATCTTATAAACAAGGAGTTGCTAAGAGAAGTCCATACAAAGTTGATCAAGGAGATGATTAGAGGACTGGCTACACAAATGGCAAAAGATACGAGACTGTTTTGCTATTGGAAAGGTTGATAGATGGAAGAATATAATTTAAAACTAGTTAAAATTAATGAAATTTATTGACAATAGATACAGTTTAAATAATTGATATTATTAATGTATACAATGTGTAGTGTTATGGTGAGTATAATTGGATATGAATATGGAATGGTACCCATCTAAGGAAGATTAGAAATCCCTTTGGATTATACATAAAAGTTAATTTAAAAAAGGAACCAACTTAGATGCAGCTAAAGTTTTGATTATTAGGGGGAAAATGTTATGATACAGGATATAGTCAAATAAAGGAGGGATAAGAATAACGTATATATAGAAATGGGTATAATATAGAAACTGGATGTAAATTTTAAACTGATTTGGAAAGAAGGATTAGAAAACTTTGTTATTAAATATTATGGATGTTTAGCTAGAATAGGACATAAGGATTTAGGGTTAGTGGAGGATCTTAGAAATAGTAATTGAAAGGCCAGTATGTGGTTATATATTAAACTTTGGTATATTTTATGATGACGGATGCTTAAACAGTTATAGTCAAATGAAAAGGGAGATATGATGATGGTGACATGTTTAAATATTTGAGTTAAATTCTTGAGTTAATATGAAGTATGTTTGTTGACTGTGGAAGAGATGCACGAAAGTCTTTTTGTAACCAATTGATACACTTTCTACAGCATGTAAAGAAGGATGTTATATTTGTTTTAAATTAAAAAAAAAATAAAAAAAAAATACCTGAAGGGTACTAGACTGCCTAGTATTTATTAAATGTTCTGTATGTGTGTTTGAAAATACTACTTTGTTTTATATAGATAGATTACATAAACGAATTGACAGTTTAGCAATATCCATTTGTAAAACATTTAATGCATCAGTATGAACATTATTAATAGTATATACTAGACAAAAGCATATGAACATATAAACAACAGTTCTCAGTTTTTTAGCTAGTGTTGGATATATATCAAATTCTTCCCAAGAACCTAGCATGTCAAAATGTATTTGTGTGCATATATATTGGGATCCAAACAACGTGGCTTTTTGCAATTAATGAACATTTTGACAATGCACAGGTTTTTTAAGGGTAGTCCTAGATTTTTGGGTAAAATACACCCAGTTTGCCAATAACTACAGGGACCAACATAAACAAGTTTATGCCATATTTCAACTTTGATTTTCAGATCTTGATAATTTGTGATTTTTTTTGTCTTTTGTCTTATTAGTCCGATATTGCCACATCAATTATCCACACTTTCTTCTTTAATTACAGTTAAATCTGATGTGCTATGGAACAAGACTATCAGTTTGTCTGCAAATCCCACATTTTAACCTGCTCACTTTCAAATATTTTTCCACTCTATGTTACCAATACCAACTATTTTTCATTACTGGCACATTATAATTTTTACAAATGTTCTAGTGCAGTGATCCCCAACCCCCGGTCCGCGGACCGGTGCCGGGCCGTGGAGTACCTGGCACCGGGCCGCGCAGCGGCCGGGGGCCATGATCGCTGCAGCGGCCGGGGGCCATGATCGCTGCAGCGGCCGGGGGCCATGATCGCTGCAGCGGCCGGGGGCCATAGTTTCTTTCTGTATGCAAATTGGGGCTAACTGGCACAAGGGGTGTTACTGGACCGCTGGTGGCACTCTGACGTCACCAGCGGCCCACCGCCCCCCTGTGTCCAGCGCCGCCCTTCTCATTCCTTTTCAGCGCTTCAGCGCTGGCCGATTCCTGAAAAAAACCTAAGAGTGCCTGCGCAGCTACGTAGGGCTAGCGTAGACAGCGCTAGTAGCGTAGCTTTGCACTTTATATTTATGTAATTGTATTTTATTTTGTAAGGCATGTTTAAATACAATAAAATAAAAGTTGTTTAATCAAAACAATCTGATATATAAACAATCAATGTGTCGTCGCGAACAATGCCCCCCCACCCCTGCGCGCGCTCAGCGGGCCACGGTAAAATTATCAAAGGCTGACTGGTCCGCGGCGATAAAAAGGTTGGGGACCACTGTTCTAGTGCAGTGGTCCCCAACCTTTTTATCACCGCGGACCAGTCAGACGAGCCTCCCTCGGCCTTCCGGACCGGCGGGTGGGAAGGCGGCCATCCTGGGCGCGCGTTCCGCAGGGCGGGGGGGGACCTTCCTTCACGCCAAGGCCGACAGCCCACAAGGCCGCCCCGCCTCCTCCTCCTCGGCTGCCGGGGGAAGGGAGGGGGAACCGACCCCGCGATCCGCTCGCTCGGGCAGCCCTTTTTCCTTGCTGCAGTTCGGCGGGGGGAAAAGATGGCGCCGTGTCCTACTTCGGGCGGGCAGGCGGCTGGCGCGGCGGAGGCCGGCTGCTTCCGAGGGGGTGGGCCTCCGCGCCGCGCTCCATGAAGGAAAGAGGGGGAGAAGGCGGGCTGCGGCCGAAGGGCCCCCGAGAGCCCCGCCGGCCTGACGCAAAAAGCGCTTCGGCGGAGCGGCGGGGGGGAGGGGCGGGAGGCAGGTGACACTCCAGGAGGGGGGGCAGAGCTGCGCCGCGAGTCTTACGTAAAGCCCCCCCTCCCCGCCTCGGCGGAGGAAAACATCTCCCACCTGGGTGGGGCTGCGCGCGAAGCGCCTCTCGGAACGGCGAAGCTCCCCAAGTTCCCCCGAAACGGCCGCGCTGCGCCCCTCCCCCCCGCAACCTTAGTTTCTCCTTGGGAGGAAAATGCAGCGCCGCCGCCCCCTCCTGCCCCCCCCTCGTCATTCCACGGGGCAGGCGGGCCGGGCGAGTCCGCGGACAAAGTTTTGCCTCCCAGGCAGCCTCCGCCAGCAGCATCCCAAGTTCGGGCCGAGGCCGCTGCCGCCGCCCCCTCCCTCCCGGGGCGAGCAGAGCAAGAGGGCGGGAGGGAGATCGGGCCTCCCCTCGCCCCCCCAGCCCCGCACATCTGGGGCAGCGGGGGGGGGCAGAGAAAGGGCACGTTCATGAGGACTACAAAGTTGCAAATATGGCCCCCGGCCGCTGCAGCGATCATGGCCCCCGGCCGCTGCGCGGCCCGGTGCCAGGTACTCCACGGCCCGGCACCGGTCCGCGGACCGGGGGTTGGGGACCACTGTTCTAGTGAATCATTTTGGTGACTGTGTTATATCATTGTTTATAATCAGTTTGTGCAATCTTTCTACCCCACCCCCACCCCCAAAAAGTGGGGAGATTTTGGATCCACCTATTCCGGGAGTGTTTTGAGAATTGCAATCTAGTCAATGTTTCCATGGCAGTAAATGCTATTATAACAAAAAATATTTATGTAAACATGTACTTGAACATATGCCAAAATTCACTGAGAGTTACAAATCACAATTGTTGGGTTGGTAAGTGTAATTATAAAATTATGTCATCCTTCTTTTACTTGTTTCCAAAGTTTGGCTCATTCTGATTTGATCAGCACTCATTCTAATTAATTGAACATTCCTGCTGCATTGTTCTGAAATGTCAGAAATAATTATATATGTTAGGCATTCTCCTCCTTATAATCTTCACAAAATCTTGAACTTTCCTCTCTCTATCTCTAGTCCTAATACATCGATACAAGGCAGTTCCACAGGATCAGCCCTACAAAAATGATAAATGTCTGCAATCAGATTTGAAATAATTCTAGGCTTTTAAAGCTATAGGACTCACTAAACATGACATTTCTCTTTTCTAGATTAATCATAGCTATGCCTTTTGTGCAACGCTCCATTATCTATAAGAACTCCATAATATTTAGCACAGACAAGATGGACTTACATTTTACATTCGACTATCATTGTTATCAGAAGAACAATAAGAGAACACATATATAGAATCTATGAAATAGTTAAAAAAAGATATAAAAATATAAATATAGTAATTTTGGGAGATAAGTCATCAGATCTATATGCTTTTGAAAAAGCATAAAACAAATATTTGCAAAAGAAAACTGGAATGCTGCAAATTAATATACATAGAGAAAGATAAAAGGTAAAACAATTCATATTATACATAGTTCCTAGAAATTAATTTGTATCTTACTTTTCCTTAGGATTACAAGAAACATGAATGGATGATAAAATAATCAGAAATGCCCTTAATTATACTCAAAACAAATAACAATTCAGATATTCTGAAGGATTAAACATGTTGAAAAAGAATTATTCTAGGTAGTCTATAAGGCTTATAAAGTGGATATATAAATATATAAAATTCTCAATCTACGGTAATATTCTTGAAATGAAACTTTGAAATGTTTTATTTTGATTAACTGGAAATTATGTAAACAAGAATGCTAGCAGGTTTAGAAAGATTATACATTGGTCAGAAGAGCACACTATATCTTTTAAAAACGAATGTACTGATTGAGTCTTTACTAGCAGGATTTACATACTAAACTACATTATAAAACATGGCCTTTAAATGTATCTCACATTCTACTAAGCAAAAAGCAAAGGAATCACTTTATTTTAGTATAATGTGTAACTTCTGTCTATGATGGGGCAGATTCTGATGTAATATCCAATCTTTTCTCTTTATGCTGCACCTTGCAAATCAAAATGAGAAAATATTATAATTGTAATTGAAAGGCTAACTTATGATCTGTTGGCCTGGTGCAGATATATCAAGAAAAATATACTTGTCACGAAACTTTTGATACTAAGGCTAGCTAATTTTAAGATATTAACTCTGAATAAAAATGTATATACTTTTGGATCACTGCAATATGCTTTACATGGGGTTACCCTTGAAGAGTATTTGGAAACTATAATTGGTACAGAATGCAGTAAAACAATCCATTCTGAGCAACCCTAGGTCACACGTAATACTGTGTTGTGTGACACACACACACACACACACACACACGCAATGGTTGCCAGTTTGCTTCCAGGATCAATTCAAGGTGCTGGTCATCACCTTTAAAGCCCTTCATGGCATGGGATCAGGTTAGCTGAGGAACCATCTCATCCCAATGGGATTGGCCTGCCCCACTCAATCTGGTAGAAGCAGCATGCTCTGCATCCTGTAGGTCAGTGTTTCAGCTGATGGGAATAGTTTGAGGTCCTGATAGGGAGCCTCCATGTTGGAGGGGGCTGGAGGACTTATAGGGAAGATGCCACCTCTGTGTTGTCCTTGCCATCAGTTTTTTTAGTTTGTATACATCGTTAATATTTTAATACTTTAATACCTATGATCTAAATTGTAAACTGTCCAGAGCTGCTTTACAAAAGGAGAGGATGGCATATAAGTTTAATTAATAAATAAATATTCCTCCTGCATTGGACTGTGTATTTAAAGAGATATTTCCCCCTTGAAAAAGAGCTTGCTTTTTTGCCGCAAACTTTCATTGAAGCACAGGTCAGTACAGTAAATACGCTATGCTGAAAATTGGCCAGCAGAACCTGTTTTAGCAATGTCTCATGCAACTTTGTCACAAGGAACACAATTGTCAGGACATCTCCTTCGTGTAATGTTCAAATGTTGCTTCCATTGCAAGAAAATGTTGAAAAAAAACCATGTATACAAGCATCAACATGATTTAGCTGACAAAGGCAGCAATTGCTATGATTTGTAGAATTCCTTCAAGTCCATATGCAACAAGTAGCACCACATTAATAATGACATCTGCTCTCAGGATATATGTTTGCCACACTAGAAAGTAGACTGACAGAAGTATACTGCCAACAGTGATCCCGAGACTGATCCCAAGGGGAGCTTCCTCTTCTCTCAAATTGCCTTTAGTACCTAATAGGGAGAGAAAAGGACATACATGTACCTGATGGCATTTATGAATCTGTTAGACCATAACAGTAGAATTCTAAAACTAAACAGTAATTTAATTTACAGAGGGGGGGGGGTAAATCACTTAGAATGCAGACTTAAATAAAAAATGAATCGTAATGTTAGAATTATTGAAGACAAAATATCTGACTGGATTTAAAGCTTTCATACTGCTGGCGTACTGCTGAGTAGGATTCTGCTAAGAACTTCCTTGTGACTGGAGACTTGTTTCTTGTTTATTTGTTGATCAATTCATTTGTTCATTCAATTTGTTTGGCTACCCATCTCAGTTCAATTGATTCTGGGCAGTTCTTCCTTCAATAGCTGTATTGGCATGTAATGCTAAGGAGGTAGAGGTGATATGCTACATATTTAGACAGGTCTTAAGATGGAGCAGAAGGAACAGTTGTGGTTCATTGTTCTTTTCTGCCTGACAGGCTCATTTCCAAAGAAAACCCCATTAGTCTATGGCATGGGTGTCGCAGCGTCACATTGCTGACATGTGATGTTTCATGTTTTTCCCATGGCCAGCAGGTTGCCAGTTTGAGGCCCCTGGTCTGTGGGATGCCAACTCCTACTTAATGTAGGCGTAATGCAGCTACTTTCCTTTATGTAGCAGCATGTTACGAACAATTATTGTGCCTAATGATCCAGTCTAGAACGTTACAGGAGAAACTCTTGAATACAGGTAGTCCTTGACTTAAGTGAATCACTGCAGTTGTTAAGTTAGTAACCCAGTTGTTAAATGAATCTGACTGGCTTCCCTATTGACTTTGCTTGACTGAAGGTCGCAAAAGTGATCACATGACCCCAGGACACTGCAAGTGTCATTACAGGGCAGTTGCCAAGTGTCCAAATTTTGATCACACAGCCATGGGGATGCTGCAACAATTGTAAGTGTGAAAAATGGTCATGTCACTGTTTTCAATGCTGTTGTAACTTTGGTCATTAAATCAATCAGAATAGAGCCGGAAGGAATCTTGGAGATCTTATACTCCAACCCTCTCCTTAAGCTGGAAACCCTATACCATTTCAGACAGGTGGCTCCTCAGTCTCTTCTGAAAAACAACCAGTGATGAAGCACCCACAACTTCTGAAGGCAAGCTGTTCCATTGGTCAATTGTCTTCAGTATTAGGAAGTTTCTCCTTAATTTCAGATTGTGTCTCTCCTTGATTAGTTTCCATTCATTGTTTCTTTGTCTTGCCTTCTGGTGCTTTGGAAATAAGTTGACCCTCTTGAATGAATGAATGAATGAATGAATGAATGAATGAATGAATGAATGAATGAATGAATGAATGAATGAATGAAATGGTTACACATTGAGGACTACCTTAAAGTTAAATTTCATAATAGTGGCAAGTACTCTGCTTATTTTAAAAAAAAAAGATAATTTAAGCTGTACAATTTATTCTAGGGCTGCTTAAACTGCTGATCCAGAATTGGAGTCCAGCAGTGGCCTTTCATTCTACAGCACTTCTGACTATTTAAGTGGTTTGAAGAATTTTTCTCCAACCTCCCCAAAATAGGTCCTTCCTTTTTCGTCACATTTTCTTCTTCTCCAGTGGCCTAGGCCCTAGACAAAGAATACTGCTATATACAATAGTTGTCATTCTCCAACAGTTATAATTTTTAAAATAGAAATTTTATAACAGGGTAAGTCCCACTGAACTCTTTCTGAGTTAATATGTGCAAAACAGCTGAATTGGCCAGTGAAAAATCTTATTTTTATATTAGAGTAATGTCTCATTTGCACTTTCACCCAAATAGATTGAACATCTTTTAATGTTTAACAGTAAAAGTATTTAAAAGGCTTATCAGATAATTGGCTAGTTGTCTTGAATTACACAGTTGGACTCATATTTTACATATAGATTAATATTAAGGGGTAGTAAATTATATAATGCTTACCAAAGTATAAGCGGATAGGTTCGAGAAGTGCCATAAAGAACAGCAATACAAGATCAAGAGTCAATAAGTTATACGGATAAGTGAAAATCTGACCTAACAGTAAGTAAAATATAAAAAGGGAGATAAAAATCAAGTTAGCATATATCATGTTGCCAAGAATCAGCAGAATCATCTCTTACCTGTGTACTTTAAACAACTTACTTTTATAAATAATCATTAGAAGCGCTGCTAAAAAATAAAATACATAATAAATTCCATCTAAAAAGAAAAGGATCTGTAGGGGAACAGATGACAGCTAGCAGGTTCCATTAAGGAAAATTATTTATGATCATATTTTTCACATTTTATGTTGGATCATAATTCAGTGTTAGATACTAAAACTGCAGCGTCACTCAGTACATCAAGTGGTAGAATAAACTGTACTTCAGTCAGTAGTCCATTTCAGACTACCTAAGATGGATAATAAACTTAGGCTTGGGTAAGTATAGCAGAGTAAAGTAACTGCACTTCAGTTGAGTAGGAGCCACAGGCAATTCAACTACACCATATTTCAGTAAGCAGCCTTATAAAAAAAAGGTCTTTTTATGGAATGGCTGCTTCCAGAGTAGACTTAATGTTCCTGTCGAATCACCATCGAGCAATTCCAGTTACATTTCAGAATACTTCACAATATTACATTTTCTTTCTATCCAGTCATCATGTTGTTTCCTACCTGCAATGTGAAATTGTTTCAACCAGAGACTGAATTGGGAACTTTTTGAATAAATGCTACGTGCTTAGCTACTGGGCACATACAGCAAACTGGTTCAGAAGCTACACTAAGCCACAATTTTACTTAACCATGGTTTATGAATGAATCATAATTAGCTATATTTGTACAATGCATTAAGCTATAAACTATAGCTTACAATCACATTGGCTGAGGTTAGAAAAGTTAAAACCAAATTAATCATATTGTGGTATTGAGAATAAGGTCAGAAAATCAGCTAATGGTCTATTTAGCTGTGCCACTGTAATCTATTTCAGGTTACTAACCCACATATAAGAGTTCACTAATTATGTGCTCTATTAATAGCAGATAAAACGTCATAAGAGAATATCTGATCCCATATAGAGAATTATTTCTTTAAAGTTGGGAGAAATAGTACAGATAGTATTATTTCCAAAAGCTCTGTCTCCTCTAAAGATTCTAAAAGTTAAATATTGCCTCCACTTCAAATCACAATGCAAACTAGCAAGCCTGTTTCCAAAAAAGGCATGCTTTTTTGAAGTCTAAAAATCAAGAAATCTAACCTTTTCCCCAGTGTTCCTGCTGTATCCAGTTGCTCATCTTAAGTCTGCCTTATTGGTCAGTATCAGGTTAAAGCTAGCTAATCTTCCTGTGTCTTCCATGTATTGAAGGAGAAAGTTGTTATGAATACACATCAGGAATTTTTAGGCCAGGTTTGGTAGATTTTGACTCCAAACAGATAACAGTGTAAAGTTCTCTATCTTTATGCATGCTCCTTTGAAAAATCTGCAATTTGTTATTGAAAATTAACTACATTTTCTTAGCAAGATAAATGAACGATATCAACAAGAGCTTTTATTTGTTCATTTACTTAGTCCTAGATCCTGTTTCAACGACATTACCAAATTCATTCATTTGGTTTTGCTTTTCTAAGCAGGATGAATATATTTTACAGTAACATGCAAGTCTTCCTCCCTTTCTATGTCTTATGTTCCATTTGAACTCTGCTCTTCAGTTTCTAGCTTTCATCTATGGTAGCAATTCCATCAGATTTCTGTTACACTTGTTAAATTATATTTGATTTTCTGTACAAATTGTTCAAGCTCAACTTGTTTACTTCTCACAGTGTGAACATTAGTAGGTAGATAGTAAATGTCATGAACTTTATGAAACATTGCTCTGATTTTTCAGCAAGGCCCCATTTCAGCACTATTCCCATATTTCATAGCAAACAGTGTTCAAGATCCTTCAGTTTCTAACTTGCATGGGACTCAATTTAAAACCCTTTTAATAAAAAGTCTAGGATTCTTTATCTTACAACCTTGTTAACAATCCTTGAGATGAAATTCCTCTCATGGCAGCAAGCCAATCTTAATTCAGAAGACAAACCCAGAACCATGTCATTTGCCTAACCAGTAATTGACTTGTCTTTTTTAGTTCTCATTCATGGATTGGACAGATGGATAAGACTCCTACTTGAGCCTCTAAGATCTTAGCTTCTCTTTTGAGAATTTTAGTCTGCATGTAATACAATTATAGTATGCTTTGCCCTCTACCTGTGTTAGCAGGAACAAATGCCTGCAAGTTGACTTGATAAGTCTTAGAAGTTGTCATGTCACTAATCCTTATGGCAAACAGAACAATTTCAGGAGAAATTTGCTTTAACTGTTTGAGGTAAATCATCATCCATTGTGTCTCCTCTCTTTATCTTACTTGATATAGCTGTATCCTCTCTCTCCTTTAGGGATATGCTCTACTGGCTCATCCTCTTTTCTCCTATCTTAAATACTTGGAGCCATTTCTTTTATCTGCCAAGGTCTGATTTTTTCCCCCCTGAACCAGGACCCACCACATGACCTGTATCATCTCTTGAGGGATTCCTCAGAAACAGGTAGCCAGATGAGATGTTATTTTCTGAAAGGCATGCCGTCTAGCAGCAACTGAATTCACAGACCACACACTTTAGACGCTTATATAAAATGCATTGGCTACTGGAAGTATCCAGATTCTGGGATTCAGCAGTTCCATAGTTCCATATCTAGAAGCATTATCAAAATGGTATATTTTAATTAACTTTAATTAATATTTCTGTTAGGCTCTTCCTGAGCAGGCAAATGTTACATAATGTCATGGCCCCTTATATGGAGCATTACATAACTTCCCTGCTTCTGGAGGAGGGGGGATTATTTATTTTTACAGTGTACATCTTGTGAGGTATTTTCAGTTACACTGACCATCAGGAGCCATAACATGACCGGTTTTGCCCATATGCTAGGTGTTGGGAGTATACTCCTAGTGTTGGGTAGGCAATATAGATTCATATATAATAACAAATGGTTGATGTTGCTTTAAATGGGTGAATGTACTTATCAGCTGTAATTAACTTTGCAATAAGAGGGAGTCAGGAAAGCTCACTCTCTCTGCTGACTATGCTTGATAACTACTTGCTCGCTTGATGACTAGAACGTGAACTGCGATTGTAAGCAATTGTTTGTTTTTTGAATTGTGTTTGGACAAATATCTACTATCACTGCTTGTGAAGCTATTATTAGTAGTAAAGCTACTTGTGTTTTACTAGCAGTGTCTGAGACTCTATTTGTGTGTTTTTTCTACTAGCAACATTCTTTCTCTCTAGCTGTACATTCCGCTGCACTACTTTCTGTCTCCCAACGGAGATACCCCTAACACTGGTTATGGGCCCAGTGTACCCAGTGTATCCAGAGTGCCAGCTGCAGCGTTAAGTGAGTGGAGTTGCTACACACGTTATTGTTTTGCAAACATCTGGTTAGTCAGATATATCTGGGAATATGGCACAAGGACAAACTCCGAATTTATCGTTGGTCACCCGGCTGGATGGCACAAACTACGTATCCTGGTCCGCAAAATGTAGTTTGCTATAGCATAGTGAAGGGCATTTTTCAGGGCTTGGATTCTTTGATTGCTCTGAAAGCTCTCCATCTAGTGAGATCAAGGAGGAAAGACCTCCAAAGTCAATCGAGGTCAACCTGTTGACCTTGTGGTCATATCTTCACAATGGTAGCTCCTCTTCTGTAGAATTTGCCTTTGTACATATAGACCATCACCTCCCACCTGTTTCCATGGAGCTGTGAAAACATGGCTGTGTGATAGAACACCTGGAGGAGTGTTAAATATCTCCAAGTGGATGGGTTTACTATTGTAATTTGACTTAGTTTATAATTTTATTTTTATGTAGCATATTGTTCAGAATGGTTTGAAATGGGGTGCTATAGAAATCCAAATAATAAATACTATATTGATTATGCAAACATAAATACATTTATTTTAAAATTATATTTTTATCCCACATTTTTATATCTAACTCGAGGCAGAGAACATCTGCCTTCTATTTCCCCACAACAATCCTGTGGGTGGGTTGGGCTGAGTGACTGGACCAAAGTCACCCAGCCTGCTTTCATACTAAGGGAAACCTAGAACTCACTGTCTCCTGGTTTCTAGGCCAGCTCCTTAACCATTACACTAAACTACCTCTCTGTTAGAATTATAACTGAAAAGCACACATCTGGTAGTTTTTATTTGTTCTCTTTAATTTTATAAATCTACAATAGAATGCTAAATATGACAAGCAGTCTTTTAAAAACAGCAGCAGTTAAAGTGGTAAATTTATTTTTGCATTTGTGACAGTGTTGCACTAAAGAAATATTTGCAGTATTCTTGCTAGAACATGTAAACTGCTGAAAGCCAAACTTTTCTTGAGGAAAATGAAGCCAACCACACCCACTTAGATCTGAAAGGAATTTGTGTATTATTGTTTGTTATTCATTTGCTTCTTTTACTTAAAGGATAATCCCTTTTCAATTGGACATTTTAAAACCTACTGATAACAAATGTATTCCGGTTTACAGAATGGATGAGAAATGAAATGAAAATGAGATTGCAGTAGAAGAGATGGTTGAAGATTATGTCTCAAATGCTTTTGGAGAGATTTTTTCTGCAAGTTGTATTACATGTCTTGCAGTTTCCTCCTTTAAATGTTATTATTCTATGTATTTCATTTCTTGGTTTCACAGTATATCAATCAATTATATCTTAATGCCTACAGTCAACAGCAATATAGTCAATTTGCATAGCATGTTCTTAAACATTAAGACTTTGGAAATGACACTTATTAAAGGATAATGACATATAGCACCATTTTTCATATCTGAAATTTCTGGAAGTAATCACATCAAAAGACTGTCATGGAATTAATGTGGATTTTAGTAGATGATATTCTAAAGCTACTCATGCGAGATCAGATGAACAGGAAAGTTGCTGTAAGATATACCTAACAATCTCCTGCATTTATGTGTCAGAAATTTGTCCACCATTATTCATTTTCCTGAAAGGAACCATCATAAACTTCTAAGAAGATACCAACTTTCTCTGTAGTACATTTGAAAATTATAGGTATGATTAATCAAATTGTATTTAGTTTTCTGGATAAAAGAAAAAGGATACAACAGACGATGAGCTCCCTGTACACAAGACAAAAATAAAATAATTATCCAAAGTTAAATCTTTAAGGCAAAAAAGATACAAAAACTAGTGCGCAGAAATTCTTTTAATTGTTTTGAAAAAGAAATATGGTCCTATAGTAATCAGCTGTACAATTCATAACATGGCACAACTTGTTTCAATGCTGCAGCACCAACATCAACTTTAATTCAAAATTACTTAAGAGAATTTTCTGCCAGTTTTTGATTTAGACTCAGAACTATAATCATAAATACATTACTAAATGGTTATGAAACCATTAGGCAGATTTATTACTGGAATGAACCATTCGGATTTAAGCAGTTAAAATATAGTCCAAAATAAAAATGAGCTATGCAATACAATGAGAACTTACGAATTCTAGGGTTATTTAAATCTATTTAAGAACATGTTTATATCCATGCTAGGAGTCACATTTGACTTCAGTATGCTTCATATGGAGTGCCAGAAGCACTGTGTGACCCGTTGCATTGTTTTTTGAGTCTTCAGGTATGGGTTCCAGATATTATTTTTTGGGTTTCAAGCTATCTACAAGTAGTCCTTAACTTATGACCACAATTGACCCCAAAATCTATGTTGCTTAATGAGTTTTGCCCTATTTTGACCTTTCTTGACAATTACTAAGTGAATCACTGCAGTTGTTAAGTTAGTAACATGGTTGTTAAATAAATCTGGCTTCCCCATTTGCTTGACAGAAGGACACAAAGGTGATCGCATGATCCCGGGACATTGTAACCTTCACAAATATGTCAGTTGCCAAGCATCTGAATTTTGATCACATGACAATGGAGATCCTGCATTGGTCATATGTGTGAAAAATGGTCATAAGTCACTTTTTTCAGTGCTGTTGTAACTTTGAACAGTCACTAAATGAACTGTTGTAAATTGAGGACTATTTGTATTGGGAATTGAACTTGGCCTATTACACTGTTGATTATATAGAACGCAATAGCTTTAGGGGTTATTCAGGTCTCTCATTCAGTGATCGCAGGGATATCAGACTGGTATATATAGTCCACCTTCCCTTCAACTTTCAGAACAGAAATATACAAATATTGCCTTATGTCATGACTCCCATATATGAGGTTTTACATGATCTCCACATCTCCTTTTTAGAGACCCCTGGGGATTTCTCTAATTTTTACAGTGTATATCCAGTGTGATATTTTTCCCTGTAGGTATAGATGACATAATGTATCATCTGTATCTTTCTGTTCAGAGCACCAGGGAAGGTAGACTGTATACAGTTTACAACTCTTTGAGATCTTTATTCAAATGTATTTCAATTACATAGAGTATCTCTGTCTCCCCCTAGTGAAATAATTTTTTAGTTGGTAATTTCAGCCCAAATGCAAGTTTAAGGTGCAAGTTTCACTTTTTAGTGGTTAACGCTGATAGTTTGTTAATTAGTTAAAAGTGATAGCCAATCAATACTGAATTAAAGGAACACAGATTGGAAGAAGTCATTTAGTCAATCCAATAAGGAAAAGCATCTCTCCAGAATAGTTGTCTATTAGAATAAAAATAAAAGGTAAGTCTACCATCTTTTTAGCTCCACCACTGTCAAATTGCCTTATTCTCAGAATGCCCTTTTCCATCTTTTAATGTTCATTTACAATCTGCCTTTCTCTAAAATACATTATTCAGCTTCCTGCCCTCTGGAATGAAAGAAAATAGGTGTTGATAATAGCATATGATATCTTTTCAGATATCTGAAAATACTCTCTCATCTTTTCTCAAGGCCAGACTTCCCCAGCACTTTGATTCTTGTCCTAAGATTTAGTTTCTAGTTCTCTGTTCATCCTTGTTACCCTTTTTGAATCTGCTCCAAGTTCTCTATATTGTATATTAAATGCACAATATACTAGAAAATGGAGATTTAAGCATTTGATAAATATCCTCTCCAGATGACAGTATTACCTATCATTTGCCTTCTATAAAAGATATATTGTTTTTTTAAATCTCTCGTTAGTATAGTATAGCATTGTACAGTATTGTAAAAATGCTGGAAGAAAATAAATAATCATAAATAGGACACCTCAAGAACCTGAACGAAAGGCAGGATGTCAACTAAAATCACATAAATATTAACTGTAGTTCAACCAATGCTGA
Source organism: Thamnophis elegans (assembly GCF_009769535.1). Lineage (NCBI taxonomy): Eukaryota > Metazoa > Chordata > Lepidosauria > Squamata > Natricidae > Thamnophis > Thamnophis elegans. Next base: position 76,438,898 of record NC_045541.1, on the reverse strand, counting down.
ATTATTTAGGGCATGATTCAGTGATTGCAGGGACTGACAACTCCATCACTAAGAGGCACAGTCATTATGTGTGATGCCATGTGATTGTATCTTGCAACTTCCCGTTGTGTTTGCTTGTCAGAAGCGGCTAGTGAAGGCCACAAGTGGCAATCACATAATGGGTGTGGGTGGGTGAGTGTCCGCAACAGCCTTAATTTTGAAGAGTGATTATAAGTCTCAGTTATCAGCATCACTGCAAATTTCAACAGTCAGTAAGTGAGAACCACCTGTAATTTCCACAGGTGAGACTGCCACAATGCCACAGAAATAAACCAGGCAGCTAATCTGTGCTGACTGTCCTGTAGGGCAGTTAAAGGTTCCCCTTGTACATATGTGCTAGTCATTCCCAACTCTAGGGGACGGTGCTCATCTCCGTTTCAAAGCCGAAGAGCCAGCACTGTCTGAAGAAGTCTCCGTGGTCATGTGGCCGGCATGACTAAATGCCAAAGGTGCACGGAATGCTGTTACTTTCCCACCAAAGGTGGTCCCTATTTTTCTACTGTCATTTTTACATGCTTTCGAACAGCTGGGACAAGTAACAGGAGCTCACTGTTATGCGGCGCTAGGGATTTGAACCGCCAACCTTTCTGATCGACAAGCTCAGCGTCTTAGCCACTGAGCCACCGCGTCCCTATAGGGCAGTTACGTGACTTTATTCTAATTACTTCTAGCAACTACAACCACCAATATGGTTGGATACCCTGCAATCCTGTAATATCAGCTTATCATTACTGGTTTTATTTACCATCGCACGGATAATGACTAACGATTACAGCCTAAGCAGGCTGCAATCAGGTCCCTGTTGACTCAGAAGCAACTTCTCTTCAACGGGGCAGAGCTTGCTTGAAAGCCAACGAGGCAACTGTTTCGCTATTGTCAAGGTAACCCATTTGTAAGCAGGCTAGAGTTGCAACCTAATAACCAACCAGGATTCCTCCAAGCCTCCCTTTTCCTCGCCCTCACTCGGTTCTCAATACTTGAAGCAATGTTTGGAGTCAAAGTAACTCCGCTCACCTTCCCTGACGGCCGCCATAGTCTCTCACCCCCCCCCCCAATCCCTCCCCCTCCCCAATCCCTCCAGCATCCCGACAACCCTTGCGCAGCCTCCTAGGGCTGCATGGGCGGATAGCCGTTCGGCGGGTTTCGCGCGAGCGGAACTCCACGATCGCCTTTATTGTTCGCGTCCTCGGAGATATTCGGGCCCCCTCGGACACTGCCGGTGGGTCCGGATTGTGAGAGGGAGGATTTGACGAAGCCTTCGCTCTTCTTCGGACCTTTGTTTCCCATCCCGGTTCGGTCATAGCCGGAAAGACTCGGGCCTCTTCGGCAGCGGCCGTAGCTCGACGAGTAACCGCCATCTCTTCGGGTAACTTCGCGAGCTTCCGATCTCGCTCTAGCCGCCTCAACATGAACTTTCGGTGGATCGGGAGAAGTCGGCTCTGATCGGGATCACTCGGGTGAGACCGAAGCGGGTTGCTGGACGGGTTCGGGAAGACCCGTCATCGACGATAGTCGGATAAGATCGGAAACGGCTTTGGGCCGTTCGTTTCCCTATTCGGGATTCTTAAAGTGGAGATCGGGCGAGATCGGAGAATAACTTTCATTCGGACGAATTCGGCAAACCTCGCGGGATAACAACCCCCCCTCCCCCTCCACTAAGTGTCTTCGGATGGAGGACTCGGACTCGGCCGCGAAGCAACTAGGTTTAGCCGAGGCGGCGGCGGTAGCTGCCGCTGCTGCAGTAGCTGCAGCAGCGGCAGCTGCCGCAGCCGCAGAAGGATCCGAGCAGCAGCACGAACACCGAGGACAGGTGCCCGGTTCGGAGGCGGAGCCACAAGAGGAAGAGGAGGTGACGGCTGTCACCGTAATGGCGGCAGATGCCGAACACATTGAGATGGGAGCCGAATCCCTGCCGAGTGCGGACGAGGCTGCTGCGGCAGCTGCCTTTGCAGGTCGGCGCGCATGCGTACAAGCACGCCACCCGCCGGTCATTGAGCTCGGGTCGTGACTAGGTCGTGTGGTGATCATTCGCTTGTGCGAATGGTGCATCACGCGAATAACTTACTTTCAAGCGTCTCTCCTTTGGTGGAAACGTTTGGATCTTCTTAACGTAGTACCTCTAGTACCTCATCATGAGGATACATACATACATGTGTGCATCATCCATGACGACAAGAAAGCGCAGAAAGTGCCACCTTTTCCTCTACATTATTTTAGTTGTGCCGTTTCTTATCCCTGACAGAATTCTGATGTGATTTTTGCCGGTGGTCAGACAGGCAGAAATCTAGCATTTCTCCATCACAGTGCAACATGACTTGTTGATTTTTTAAATATATACCTACAACTGAGTTACTAATTTAGTTGGAGTACTTGATGAAAAACAATTGCTGTAGCTGCCTGTTTGCATTTTAAGATGCTGTAACAAAAGATATTGGACTGATTAAAATTTCTAAGAGCAACAGCAGACAGATTAACTGCAACACACTGAAACCATCCAAATAGTTACTGAATTTACAAAAACCAGCTAGATTATAAATGGGCAAGGATTCCTTTTCTCTCTTAATATTTGGCTATTAATATTATGTACACATAATCATTGGTAGCTCTATTAATAAAGTCAGTATATAAATACTGGAAATTGATAGGTAGATAATGAAAATTGTACCCTCAGAATCAATATTAAGATACCATTCTATAAACATCTCATTTAACAGAACATATGAATATTTGCTTCTTGGATTTTGGTAGTTCTGAAGAAGGATATCACAGCAAATATTATTTGGATCATATTTTACAGAAGTAACCACAGTAACAGTAGCCAATGTGGGTGCCTCAGCAGACAATGTATTCACTACATCTGTGGCAAATGCAGCATCAATCTCAGGACATGTATTGGTAAGGTCAGGTTTACTTAATCTTACAATATTTATTTTTGCATATTCAATATTTCCTTCGTGGTAGAAAGTTTCTATTGTAAATGTGTGTTGTAAAGTAGCTGTGAAGGTTCATTGTGTAATCAAATTGCACCGATTTGTATTAGGAAGGTTTGTATTGGAGATGAGCAGAATAAATATGACTGGATTTGCCAAACACAGTAGGCTAGCCATTACTAAGGTTGGCTAGCTTGCAATTCAAGGGTATTGTATAAATCCAGCTAAATCTTTAATTTAGTTATTCACAGTTAAAATGGATTAACATCTTGTGACATTTTCTTCTTTATTGTTGTTAGCCCACAAAGGTATTCTTTCACTCACTTGTGCCCTAGTCATTTCTCACATTGACTATTGCAATGTACTCTACCTGTATAGGTTTACCCTTGAAAATTATCCAGAAGCTACACTGGTGTACAATGCAGTGGCGCGAACAGTTTTAGGCACTGCTAGAGTTGTGCATGTAACATCTCTGCTGTGTGAGTGGCATTGGATGCTAGCTTCTGGGTCCAGATGTTGGTTATCACTTTAAAAGCTCTTCATGACATGGGACCACGTTACTTAAGTAACTGTCTTATCCCTATTTTATTGACCCATCCCACCCATTCAGGCAGAGAGACTATGTTGCTGACCCCATCGATCAATTTCAACTGGTGGGGTCTAGGAAGAGAGCCTTCTCTGCAGTTCCCCCTTCCCCTGGAGGTGAGGTGGGCTCCTGCTCTCTTGGCCTTCCAGAATACCATCAAAACCTGGCTCTGCCAACTGGCATGGGGTTCAAACAGTGGCATGCAACTTGGGGTTGACTGGTGGTTTGAAGGATGGTTTGTTCCCTTGGCCATTTTAATTTTTTTACTTTCCACTGTTCACTCATTTATTGTTTTTTTTTAATGTGGTTCTAATTCACTTTTTTAATAAACCATGTTGTTTTATATGGTTGCATGGTTTTATTTGTAAGCCATCCAGAATCATGCAAGTGAGATGGGCAGTGTAGAAAATTGAATAATGAATGAATGAATGAATGAATGAATGAATGAATGAATGAATAAATAAATACCGTCTCTCCAGTTAAATGGAGACAAATTTCAACTGTATCACTTAGAAGACAGCTGTACCTAATTCCTAATAAATGTATAAATTTATTAGAAATGTTATAATACTTGTAATAATGTTATGCAAGTAGTGTAAATATAATACTTAATCTTATAATACTTGTGGTACATCTGGTTCTACTGATTCCATTATCTTCACTGGGTCCCTCTCCTCTGGTGAACGCGGAACGCTAGTCAACATAGAGATTGTATTTGGTATGGTCAAGGTCTTGATTACTAAATCTCCTGAGGCAAGGAGGTTTTAGCTGATTCAGTATAAAATGCCATAGGCATGACTAAAATAATAGAGCTTGCAATGGCAGTTCTATTTCAGTATGACTCAGCCTTCACTACATAATATGATGAATACCGTATTTTTTAGAGTATAAGACGCACTTTTTTTCCCTCAAAAAAGAGGCTGAAAATCTGGGTGTGTCTTATACATTGAATACAGCATTTTTGCCCCCAAAGCCCCGCCCCCTTCATCAAAATGGCCGTGCATAACCTTATGGAGGCTTTCAGAGAGCTCCTGGGGCTGGGGAGGGCAGAAATTAGCAAAAGACAGGCCGTTTTTTGCCCCCCAGCCCCCAAGAGCCCTCTATAAGCCTCCACAAGGCTATGCATGCAATTTTTTTTTACAAAAAATGGGCTTGCTTTCACAAAAAATGGGCTGTTTTTTGCTCGTTTTTGCCCCCCTCAGGAGCACTCTGCAAGCCCCTCCAAGGCTATTCATGCCCTTTTAAAGGGGGGGGGGGCGTTTTCGTGAAAAATGGGCCATTTTTGGGAGGTTTGCAGAGTGCAAAAACTTTTTTCCCCCCTTTCGGAAAGCTCTTTAGTTAGAGTGATTGATGAGAATTAGATTGATCAAGTGCTGTGCCAGCAGAAACAAAGTCTTAGGTGCTGCAGATTGTCAGCAATTTCCTTCTCCAGCACATGGATAAATACACCTGGAAACAGCTACCTACCTACCTACTCCCTCCCTCTCCCTCCCTCCCTACTGTATTTCTCTCTCTCTCTCTCTCTCTCTCTCTCTCTCTCTCTCTCTCTTTCTCTCTCTATATATCCCTCTACTTACCAACCAACCTACTCTCTCTCCCTACCTACCTACTGTATTTATCTATCTATCTCTATCCCTTTATCTATCTACCTACCTAACAACTTTCTCTCCCTACCTACCTACTGTATTTCTCTCTCTTTCTCTCCCTATCTCTCCCTCTATCTATCTACCTACCCATTTTTTTAATTTGCCTCTTCAAAACCTTGGTGCGTCTTATACTCTGAAAAATACGGTATCTTCAGACCTTAAATGAATTCAAGGAATCAAAACCATATATATATCAGTTTTGATTAAACCTATGTCTGTTGTCTCTGAGAAATGCTATAAAACTGTTGAAGTGCCAGTTGACTCAGGAAAGGCAATTATCTTTATCGTCAAAAGGGGAATAAAAGGTAGACAGACCTACACACCATTCAATCTGGCATTAATACCTGGAAAGATTTGAAAATGAATTATAATGCAACCAATCTATAACCATTTTGAAAACAAGAATATTAGAAGTCAGCATTGGCTTTATGAACAAATCTTGCCAGCGTTACCTTATTTCATTTTTTATGAGAAAATTTATTTAATAAATTATGGAAATGTACTGGAAATATATCTAAACTTGAGAAAAATATTTAGGTGATTCTGTAAGATTATATTAGTTAATTTATGTTTAAAGTGTATTTGTCTATACCCAGACAGTGCTCCTTAATGGTTCCTTATAAAATTGGAGTAATGTATCAAACAGGGTGCTATAGCTATTGATCATATGTCCAGTATTCTCTTTTTTCCTCAAGAAAGGAGAAAACAGAGTGCTAGTATCCATACATTTGTATATGGAAGAGAGGGATTTGACTGTTCTTCTTGCACTCTTCAATATATGCAACTTGATATTTCTATGGGAATTTTTTTAGGAATTCTTATGTATTAAGAAACATAACAATCTAATCCTTTCGGTTATGCTAGCGAACCTTTTTTTATTTCAGTCTGGAAGAACAGCTCTTCAGATTGGGGATAGCTTAAATGCTGAAAAAGCCACTCTGATTGTGGTTCATACAGATGGCACCATTGTGGAGAGTGCAGGTCTGAAGGGGCCATCTGCGCCTCTTACTACAGGTAAAATGTGAGCTGGGGAAACCTTTTTTAAATGACATATAGAAATACAGCATAAATTTATAATTTTTTTTTCATTAGTTTGCATAAGCAAATATTTGATTGGCAGAATTTCTTGTTTTTCATTCCATCTCTTCTCAGAATTGCTTGAGTGGGAAAGAAAGGTGCTGTAATCCAATGATCTATAGCAGCCAAGATAACCAAACTACATGTACTACCTATAAAAGATAGCGATTTTTTAAATAATTAATTCTAAAATTCTATAGTAAAAGTTAATACTTCAAATTTATCTCAACCCTTAATCTGTTTTTCTCATATCAAACTGTTATCTAGCTTTTTGCTGTTTATTTCAAATACTTTTGAGTTCTTAAGTTTGTAATTAATTTTTCTTTTGTTCAGAATTGATGTTAAACTTACCTGGCAACTTTTCAAATTTGTTGTTTTGAAGATCTCTAATAGTTTTAAGATGGTTAATAGGCAATTTCTGAAAGTGATTAGAAAGTAAAGTTTGCAAACTTGATGTTCTTTAAAACGTTATGTTGCAGTTGTGAGCAATCTCTGAGCGGTTAAGTAATTTGAAATATAAATGAAAAGCATGGCTATGTCTCCTGGCACTCAAACCCACAGTAAACCACACTGTTGTGCTCTTCTCATAAGTATCAGCTATCTGGGCACATATGAGCAATCTTCCATTTTGCAGAGGCATCTTCAATTTGCTATTCCTCCCTTGCAAGTTCTGTAGTTCAGGCTTCTCATTGGTCTGTTGTGATAGTATCTCAGCATTTTCTGTCTTGTATGGAAGCTATTAAGACACTAAAACATCTTATCTATTCATTAGCCATTGCAGGATAGCAGGATAAGCAAACTCAGGCATTTGTATTCTGTATTATACAAGCAATGCATTTCAGTCCCTGTCCATGTCTTCTGGAATAGTATCCCTATGTAATCTGCCCGCTCTTCTGGTTTTTAGAAATTTGATGATAACATGGCTGTTTTGTCAAGTCAGGGAGGCTGGGTCATTATGACAATCTCTCCAGATGATGGATTATTTGTTGTTTATTTTGACTACATCTCTCAGTTTTATGCAATTGTAATATATAGTGTTGTTTTTAATTTATTTTATATTTATGTTTAATCCTAATTACATACTGGGAAATTGTATGCTGCTCAGGTTGGTTAATTGGAGTAGTCCATAAACCCTGTAAGTAAATAAACAAACAAGTAAGTATCCAGTGTTGCTTTGGTAATAGTTGAGGTATGGAGATGACATGGAATTTATAAGATGCAGTTATTTCCTGTATCAGTGTTAGTTTCCTGAGAGGAATAGTACAAGTATAGCACCTAATGACAATGTAAGTCCTTTCTGCATGGATTCCATATTTCAAAAATCAGACAATTGATGTGTTGTTTAGAGAGGATTTAATATTCATTTTTTATTCTTTTAACTATTGAAGGAATAAGTTGTACTCTTTGGTTTTTTATTGACTACCTATCATTTTGAGGATCACAGTTTTGGCATTCTAAAGGAAATGCAAAAATGGAAACTGTATGTTAAGACTTGGTTACCTTTCCTTTTATTTGAAGGATCTCAGTCCCCCTCTACTCAGTTAACATCTGGTCAAGAAAAAGGTGGAACAAAATATAACTGGGACCCGTCAGTGTATGATAATGAACTGCCTGTGCGATGTCGAAATATCAGTGGGATATTGTACAAAAATCGACTTGGTTCAGGTGAGGAATTTCAACCTATATTTTTCTGATCCATCTGAGTGATTAAGAACCCGCCAAAATTGTTAACCCACTAAGATTAAACATTGACTTTCACTAAGAGTTAAATTTCCTAATATCCAGGATATTTCTCCATAAATTTGGAACACAGTCAATCGCAGAGTTATGACAGGATCTGTTTTTAAATTTGATAGCAATGCAAATATAGAATGTAACTTAAGGAGAATTCCCTGCCTATATTCCCTACTCTTTTGTCCTCCAAAATTCCACCCAGATAACATTTTGGTCTGTTGAGAGAGTAAAGAGAGGAAATACTATCTTGGATACAAGTCATTGCATGCATCAAGCTGTCTAAATGATAGCTATTTGTCCGCTTTTCAATACATGATACATGTTTCATATCAAGTTCATTTGTACACAGTAGACCAATGTTAGCAATTAAAAGTGAATGAATGGCCTGGAAGAAATCCTTTTCTAGACTTCATGTTATTCATCTCAGTATTGTGCTTAGCTGTGAATGAGAAGGGAAGGAAAATTGGCACTTGCATCAACATGAAAGTGAATGCTCTGTTTTGCGAAACCGTTAAGAGTGTTTATTTTGGGAAGGCATTTTTTTTAGTGGGAAGGGAACTATTAGTCTGCAGCTTGCAGGGAAAGGTTTTTGCAGACTCTTCTGAACCTCATTTGTATAAAACAATTATTAAGCAGGAGTTGTTTCTTTGTTTTATCCTGTACTTAGGTGGTCGAGGTCGTTGTATTAAGCAAGGGGACAACTGGTACAGCCCCACTGAATTCGAAGCTATGGCTGGAAGAGCCAGTAGCAAAGACTGGAAAAGAAGTATTCGTTATGCTGGGAGGCCAATACAGTGCCTTATTCATGTAAGATTCCTTAGCATCTTTTTCTTCCTACTGTCACATATGCCACAATAAATACTACTGAATTCAATGGGATTGATTCCTACATAAACGCATATGATTTATGACATTTGAAAGAGTTTCATCACGTGTATACTTATTTTTATACAATGTATTTCTTGAAAATGGAGAAGACCTCCAGCAAGGTCTTGCTGAGGATACAAATTACCAGAAAATATATGCGATAGTCAGACAAGCAGTAGAAAATTTTATAAGACACCTTTTATGCATACATAAATATCCACTATGTTATTCCCTTAATGGGTAAACAACATTTTGCAAAACACGGGAAAAGAGAAGAAGAATTTAATAAGCAATATATTGAAAATGGGAGATGAGAGAAAAGAAAACCTAACTAGTTTCTGGTAATAGCATCCTTTCATATCCAGCGTTCTTTTCATCACAGTCATATTTCATGACACCATTTCATAAATTGCCTGTACTTTAGACAGCTCCCTATTTCCATTATTTGTAGTTCTACAGCATCTAGAGAGTGTATGCTGTAAAGAAGCATGGCAGTGGTGAACACAGAGGTGAGGGGAGAGGACCGTAGGTAGGATATTAGATTAGTTGGTTAATTTTACTTTAAAGCAACATGCCAGCCAAGGTCTCAGTGCTTGGAGAACTAGGAAGGGCTTCCTTGTGTTAATGCTGGATGGGTATCAGTTTTTCCAACCTAATATTGCTCTTTTCCAGTTTTAATATTTTTATTAAAGTTCATTATAAAATAAAATACAAATAGAAACAAAAGTCAGGAAAGATGGAGAAGGAGAAGAAAGAAGAGAGCTTCAAAGAGAAAGAAAAAGAGTAGTGACTTTCAACTTTTTTTCAGTGCAGTATAATACATAAGTTACAGCATTAACTTTCTGCTTCACATTTCAGGCCATTTCTATAACGACAAAGTCAATCTGGTCATCAAAAGCTAAGCTCAAAGTTTCTTTTTCCCCCCCCTCAGTTTCAAGTGCAAAAGCCCAGGAGCAATTTCCAAGTAGCAACAAAACTACATAGATTCTTTTCTTTCATTAAAACGTTTGCCATCTTCACCAACTTTATCGTCTTTATTATCCATTCTTCCATTGTGGGAATTAATATGTCTGGCTGTCTTTGTGCATGTAAGATTCCTAATACTGTTCTTTTCTATCAATTCTATTCCAGGATGGAATAATAAATCCCCATGCGGCCTCATGCACTTGCGCTGCGTGTTGTGATGACATGAGTCTGGTGAGTCTAAAAAATGCTGCTTGGATTACTTGATGATGTGCTGAACTGCTACACACTGATTATCATACAGAGATGATTTATAAATACTGTGGGCTGAAAGGTCCTTTGTCAACAGGAAAAGGCAGCAAAGAAACATATAGGGTCCTATCACCATTTTCAATTGATATACTCCTCTAGTTATTGCAGTAGCAGGCTTTTAGGCAAAAGAAATTAATACCGGATTTTACTTAGTTTTGGTACAGGTAGTCCTCTACTTATGACAGTTCAAAGTTACAATGGCACTGAAAAAAGTGACTTACGACCGTTTTTCAAACTTACAACCTTTGCAGCATCCCTATGATCATGTGATCAAAATTCAGATGCTTGGCAACTGGTTCATACTTATGACTGTTACTGTGTCCCACGGTCACGTAATGCCCTTTTGCAACCTTTTGACAAGCAAAGTCAATGGGGAAGCCAGATTCCCTTAACTATGTTAACTAACTTATCAACTGCAATGTTCACTTAACAACCGTGGCAAGAAAAGTCATAAAATGAGGCAAAACTCACTTAACAAATGTTCCACTTAACAACAAAAATTTTGGGCTCAATTGTCGTAAATCGAGGTCTACCTATAGTAGATTATTAACAATAAACATCCACTTGTTTTAAAAATGTATTTAAAATCTGTGGAGTTTACCTCAATGTTTGTGGTGTGGTGAGAAGGCGCTTAGAAGTGGGCCTTCCTGTGGGAACTTCCGTCCTCTGTTTACTTTCCCCCACAAACCCCTCCATGAGATGGGCTCCTTCCCTTACTACCTTCTGGACTTTATTGGAAATCTGATTACTCTGCAGAGCCTTTGGGGACTCAGGAGTAAAAGAATATGGAGTAGGAAGAAAGATTGTCACTATGGGTACTGGGAATTCAGTTACAATGTTATTAATCCTGCGATTTTTCTCTGTTTATGTTATTTTGTAATTAGATGGATTATATTTATTTATTAACCTTTTAAGCAACCCAGTAATCAATTTGTAGTCAGTTTATCATAAAAAGTACCATTCAAAATTTAAATTTATCAGATGAATTAAATAAAATTCAAAGTAAATGCAGCTACAAACCAGTCAGCAGCAAAGCAGTTACTAACATCTAAAACTATATGATTTAAACTGCAGTCTAAAGATCCTGGGAAAATTGGGGGGGGGGAGTCTTTATTTGGCACCGAAATGAGGTCACTGTGGGTGCCACTTGGGAAGGACATTCCAAACATAGAAAGTTGCTCTACCTTGTAAAAAAAACATCTCAGTCCCTTGTTATTGGACAGTTTTTTTCTGATTGAAGTTGCATAGAAACGTTAGCAATAAATAAATAAATATTTGGCATGATGTTTGTTCATTATTGTAAAGGTACTAGACATAGACAAGTAGGAATTTCAAAAGAAAGCTGGTTCCACAGTGTAGAAGCATTAAAAGGAAAACTCAGTAAAGCAGATATCTTCCCATCCAGATGTACTCCAAATTTGCTGAACTGGACTTCTTGTCAATTGTAATCAGTCAGCGTAGAAGTATTTCATATTTTATTGAACTGCAGCAGCTATCAGACCCAGAGCAAGCAGTGAGAGAAGGTGTAGTCCACCACACTTGAAAGTAGCTCATTGGGGAAAAATGCAGAGTTGGTACATGAAAAACTGGTCTTAGAGAAACAAAATTAAAATTCTCAGATTTCACTAACATTGTGTTCCTTTAAAGAATGTGTGCTTAACGTGTCTAACGTGAAATGAAAATATTTTGGAGTACGTGATTAGAGCTGTCCTTTTTATTGAATAAAAAAGAATATATTATTTGAATTGAAATGTTCAATATGTTATTCCAATATATTATTCAATAGCGTTCAATATATTGAATATTATTGAAGTTTCTCATGCAAGGCATGACAACAGTAGCAACTGAGCACTTAGCTGTCTTATAATAATATTTATAATGAAAGGATTTCATCTTTATCAGAATTGTGGATGTAAAAAGATAGACATGAGTGGCTTGGGACTGGGATCCTTTGTCTGCAATATAGAAATATTTTCAATTTAACTGTGTTAAATTCATTGTGTCAAGATGTCAATTTTCTTTTTTCTTTTTGGTGAGGCAATTTATACAAGGTTTAGATTATATCAACTAGCAAAAAACAAACAAACAAACATTAATTCTATCTCCAGAAAGAATTTTCGCCATATTCTGACAATGATTGCTTTCTTTTTATCAGAGTGGTCCCATAAGACTGTTTGTCCCCTATAAAAGAAGGAAAAAAGAGAATGAATTACCTACAACACCAGTGAAGAAGGATTCACCCAAAAACATCACCTTGCTTCCTGGAACTGCTGCCACCACGTGTAAGAGTTCCATGTGATATTCCCAAATGAATCCTAATTGTCATTTAACATTTATCATTGTTTTCAAAATGACAAAAATGTTCAGTTTCAAAAACATTCAATAGTCATTGTACACTTTGTAAGAAGCAGCCTTTCCTCCTTTTCAGCTTTGTCACTTTAGTATAAATCGCAAACCATCTTAAGCTTCCCTGTTGGTATCCTTAAATCCTTATTTGATCTTTATTCACTAGCTGACGGTTATAATTTGAGTAATAACGTCAAGAAAATATTTCCAAATATTACTTAAAGCTGTATTTAATTTTAATGTTTGCTTTCGGTCTTAATCAAATATTCTTTTCGGAATGCTAAATTGGGAAGCTTTTAGCCTTAATAATTTGGCTTGTTGCATTTCTTTCATGATTGTTTTTGGAAAGTTTTATCTATTAGCTCAGTGGGGTGTTTCTGCTGGTTAGAAACAAAACTGGGGGATCCTTTGATCACTAAGTATTAGCAGTCTACTTAATTCTGAAAACATTTTCATCCTTTTCTAGTCACGGTGACTCCTTCAGGACAGATTACAACTTCTGGCACTTTGACCTTTGATCGTACAGCGGCCGTGGAGGCCACAGCTATTATCTCAGAAAGTCCATCCCAAGGTGATGTTTTCACTGGTACCACTGGTGAGTAAGACAAATCCGCATCCATACATGATCGGGATACCTCTTTAAACCTACATTTTAGGAGGAGGAATCGGGCAGGAATAAAAGAAGATAGGAAATGTGATTAATAGCACAAAAATAGAAAATTCTATCGATGGGTTCAGTGGGATTTATTCTCGGATACAGGTGTATGAGAATCCAGTGTAAAGCAGTTGCTTCAATCAATTGCCCAGCCTCAGGAATGAGCCACAGGTTATATTGTTGGAAAGGGCCATTTAAGCTATTGAATCCAACCCTCTGTTCCAAGGCAGGACTCTAAATCAAAATAATCCAGACAGATGGCTCTGCAGTTCTGCTTAGATTCATCTAAGGAAGAAGAATCTCTTAACCTCTGTAGATAATTGGTTTCACTGATGCTCCCACTGTCAGGAAGTTTATCCCCAAGATTCAGTTGGAACCTGCCTTTCTGTAGCTTAAATCCGTTATTCTGCATCCTTTACATATAGTAACAGAGAATATGCCTTAGCTTTCTTCTGATACCCTTTTCACTTCTTGAAGAATGCTTACTCCTTACTCTTTTCAAGCCTGAATATCATCATATCCTTCATTCTCTCTTCATAAGAGGTAGCTTTTGGACATCCTCAGAGCTCTTTTCTGAACGTATTCTAATTTTCTGAAATCTTATTAAATTATTTTGCCTGTTCAGAGCCCACTCTAGAAGTGCGGTCTGATCAAAGAAAAAATGGATGGATTCCTTCCCATGATTTGGGTAATTATATGAAATTGCAATTTGCCTTTTCCTCCCAACCACCTCACATTGCTAACCTATGGTTAGTCTGTAATCATTAACCACAGGTAATTCTCAATTTATGACCACGATTGGGACGATGATTTCCATTGCTAAGCAAATGAGTTGCACCCAATTTTACAACACTTTTTCGCCACAATTGTTAAGTGAATCCCTACAATCATTAAGCAAATCCAACTTCCTCCACTACTTTGCTTGTCAGAAGCTAGCTGGGAAAGTCACTAATAGCAATCAATCACAGCACTCTAGGATACTGTGACCATCAAAAATACATGCCCAAATAATCATGGGGGGAGGCTGTGACAGTCATAAGCATGAGGACTGGTCATAAGTCTTTTTTCCCAGTGCTGTTGTAACTTTGAATGGTTGCTAAACAAAAGGTAGTAAGTTGAGAACTATCTGTACTTCAAGTTCTGTTTCACAAATATTATCAAACCAAATATCCTGCATTTATTTCTGTTTCTGGCTTTTTTAAACTTTGCACATACCTTGTAAATTCCAGGATCTTATTCTCAGCCCATTTCTGTAACCCATCAAGATTATTTTGGACTTTAGTTCTGAATTTGAATATATTAGCTTTTTGTTGTTTGCAATTTCATATATTCTGAGCTTTCATTTTCCTGACATCAGGGCTACAGTTCTGGACTATCTGTATGTATCTTTCTTTACGATTTTGTCAAAACTTACCTTTTGTGAACTTCCAAGATGTAACATCCAAACCAGTTCCTTTAGACTGACTTTATGCTCTTCTCAACAGTGCAAGATACAAACCTTCAGCAACAACCTTGTCAGGTCAATCATCCAGAGCCTCACTATCCAACTTATCAAGACAGTTGTCAGATCTCCGCATTCCCCGAAGCAGCGTTGCCAACTTCTCATCCCAAAATTGGTAAGATTTCTTTTGTCTCTAAAATAATTCCCACATTGTTAATTGTATAAATTCACTATTTTTTCTGCATAAATATACTCATATTTTGGGGAAATAGTAAGTCACCTGGGTGGTGTAGATGTACTAGGGTGCTGCTGATGTCGCCTGCTGATGCCCTCGTGTAGGAAGAAAAGAGCGAGAATTATAGGTGGAGGGATGAAAATGACCTTGGTTGTGAATGCAGCACTGTCAAGGATCCAATCCAAGTGCTATGTTGTGTTCAAGCTGTTGTTCTACACAGTCAAGAGGATTGCTGATTTGGAGATTGGAACCATTGTAATCTGGTAGTGGTTGTGTTAAGAAAGTTGCGAGCTCAGGTAGAGTTTCAGTAGCTTTCAATTTCCTCAGGATGGGGACTATTAATTTGACTTGCTCTGAAAAGTCATGGAGCTCTTTGACTGAACAAGGACACTGATTCTCTGGGAATATCTAGGTCATAGCTCTGAACCCTCCCAGCCCTTCCCATCCACCTCCAATATGGTCCCTTGGTTTAGAGATTTCTGGCTTAACAGGAGGTTAAAAAAATTCACACAGAGGTGCCATGAAGCTATTAGGTGTACCATACTGTGTTTTGTAAAGGTTACCTGCATGAATACAGTGAGATTGTAAAAGAATTTTGACAAGACAAGGGTGTGTTCTTTCCTGCAAGAGTTACAGAATAACTTGAGAGTTATCACCACCCCCACCCCACCCCAAATCTATGCCCCTTTGGGCCTTCAGCCCCTGCTATTTCACACACACAGCCCAATCTATGTCCCATATCCCTCCAGTCCCTGCTTTCCTAACTGACCTTCACCATCTTCTTGCTCTTGGTTTTGACCCAGCCTGACCCTTCGTGAGGCCATACGAGACTTTTTCTCCAGTGTTCTGCAGAGCAGCTGCCTCACAAAGAGCCAGGCTGGATGCCTTCTCAGCAACAAGAGCAAGAAGTTAATGAAAGTCAACTGGGGTAATGATGCACAGGGCAGCAAAGGCCTCAAGGGCAGGGTGGCAAGGGCAGCTGGGACAGGACTGAGGTAGCTGCAGCTTTGCACCGAGCTGCTGGGCAGGCCTAGCTTTTTGCAGTGCAAAAGCTACGTGGGGTCAAGAAGCCTTTCACAGGGCAAAGCCAAGCCTTTTGCAGAAGCTCTTAGCACTGTGAGAAAAACCCTTTGTGGTGCCCTGCTGGGCTGGGGCTGGTGAACAGCTTCCCAGGAAGCCCACCATCATGGTGCAAAGGCCTTTGCAATGCTAAACCTGGGCCAGCAGTGCAGTGCAAAGGGGCTTCCTGGAACCACAGTTCTGGGATTCCCAGAATATGGCAGCTTAGTGCCATGCTGCTGGGACAGCTGAGGTTTCCAGGGGAAGCTGTGGCTTTGCTCTGCACTGCAGCTCAAGAGCGTCTTGTTGCCCCAGAGACATGGCACATCAAGGTGCTCCTGAGCTGCAGTGTGTTCTTTCCTTCGCTTCCCTGAGCTTGTACTGCATCACAGCACATCCACATGTGTCTATGGCCTGTGCTGGGCCTCCCCAACTCCCTTGTGGCAGCCTTGTGTTCCTTACCAAGACTCCTTATGCTACTCATTTAACAACCCTGGAGTTAACATCTACAGTTATGACGGCAAGTGGGGCTGCCGTGATTACCCAATTAGCCAATTACCTCCTCTAGACTGATTAGATCCCACAGATTAGGCCTCCTCCGAATTCCATCCGCCGGCCAGTGTCGACTGGCGACTACTTGGAGGAGAGCCTTCTCTGTGGCTGCTCCGACCCTCTGGAACGAACTCCCCATGGAGATTTGAATCCTCACCACCCTCCAGACCTTCCGCAAAGCCCTTAAAACCTGGCTATTCCGACAGGCCTGGGGCTAAAAAGCTTCTACCCCCTTCTCGAATGGTATGACTGTTGTGTGTTTTAAATTATGTATTGTTGCGCGTTGTTTTAATTTTTTTGTCTGTATCCCCCTCCCTTAGTTGAGTTGTGAGCCGCCCTGAGTCCCCTTCGGGGGAAAAGGGCAACATATAAATAAAATAAACATTCAAACATTCATTGCTGTTGTTAAGCCATATGGTCACGTGATATCATGCTTTATGACCATATCGCTTAGCAACAGAAATTCAGGTCCCAGTTGTAAGTCAAAGACTATCTGTCATAGCATGGGCCAGACTCCTGCAGTCCAGAGAGGAAGGACTGCCTTCCAGTCTGCCACATCTTGCCTTTCAGGTGCCTGGTACTGTGGATCCCTCTGCAATCTTGGATTCCACCTCAGTCATGGATCCCACTACCACCACCACTTCTGAGAAATAGTGAAAGAAGGAAACATTCTGCCTAGATTTAGTATCGCCCACACATTTTGACTTTGTGAGAAACTAGAGGAACTGGATTTGCAAAGACGGGGGAAAAAAATCACTGGATATGCAGTGAAGTCTTCAAGTTATTAAATGTGTACTGCCGCATTCTCTTCAGGTGCTGGATTTCACTAGCCCATTGTGAGAGGCCAGGCTACCTGCAAGTTGGCTAACATCTGGGTTGATGGTGCCCTGCCCCTTTAAAACCTTTTCCTAGCCAGCTCAGCTGCTCAGCAACCAGCCGGTATAAAAGCTGAGCAGACAAGCAGGTGTGTTGTTGCGGCAGAGTTGTTGGTGTGTTTAAGTTGTTCTGGGAGTGAGAGGGAGGTGCTTTTTGTTCTTGGTGGAAATAGAACTATTGGAAACAGCCAAGGGCCAAGAGACATTAAAACTTTTCTGTTGCACTAGGGCTCAGAAATTGTATTAGTCTAGAACTAATAGTAGGAGTAGGAGTAGACTTGGAGAAGTGTGTGAGAAACAACTGTTGAGTACTATCCATTGTATGCTTGTGTGTGGGATGCCTAAAGTCCAAAGGGACTTGTGTTAGTCCTCTGGGGTTTTGGGAGCCCATTGACTTTGGATATAGATAAAAGAATCTGTGGCACCTATAAAGCTGGTTTGTTATTTTCAACTGTTAATAGGATCCACTGAAATTGTTACAGCCTGCTTGCTCTATGGTTTGCTTCAGTTCTAAGATTTATTAAAAGTATATACATCCTGCTTCCAGATTCCTAGACTAATAAAAAAAAAAGCTACCGCATCATAGAGAATTCAAAATCTCAAATATTCAAATGTTTTTGTATTGGTTATTTGTAATACAACCAGAAATTATCAGTACTTTACTATGATGAAACACTCAGTGGAAGCAGCTTAAATTATTGATTTCTGAACAGAACTGAACTGAGAGGTAGTCTGCCGCCTAGCTCTCTACCACAACCACATTGAATGGCTGTGGATGACAAGTAGGATGGATGACGGATTTGGCCAACTTTCAGGCACAGTTACTGGTGGATCAAACTCAGTTTGTGGCTCTATCTTTTAGTGCTGACCTCACTCCCTGCCTTGGCGGTGCCACCTGCTACGCCCACTAAGACAATCTCCTCCTCTGTGATGAATGGACTTGAAATGACAGAACAACGGAACTGGCTGTACCTAGAAGAGACTGTCAATTCTCTGCTTAACACAGCTCGGCAGCTGAAGACGCTGATCGAACAAGCGAAGCAGGCCAGCTCTTCCTACAGAGAAGCTGCTGTTTCTCAAGCGAAACTTCAAGCTGATGCGGAAAGGAAAGAGGTAATAAATAGTGTTTCAAGAAAGGAATCCAACAGCCTCAAATATCTTATAGCCATCTTTTAAAACTACCTATGCTGCTTTAGACACTGTTGAAAGAGAAAAACGTCCACCCCGATGCATGGCACAGTGACAATATGGATGTAGTCATTACTATAGTCTCTCTTAGTGAATTTCAGAGTGCAACCATACAATGATTTTGGATTTGGTAGCATCATTTCTGATCTGCAGTATGCATTCCAAAATAATATATTGGATTTCTTCTACTGCATTTGGAGCAACATAACCTAAAAAATTAGAGCTCCGACCTAGGATTTATATTCAAACAGAAATATTTTCAGATCTGAGGCAAAGCTTAAAGGAAAATCTTCTAAAATGCATAATACCGTATATACTCGAGTATAGGCCGACCCGAATATAAGCCGAGGCACCTAATTTTACCACAAAAAACTGGAAAAGTTATTGACTCGAGTATAAGCCTAGGGTGGGAAATGCAGCAGCTACCGGTAAATTTCAAAAATAAAAATAGATACCAATAATGTTTTTGAATATTTATTTCAAAGAAAAACAGTAAACTAGCAGTGTATTCAATGAAATACTTCACTCACCTCATGATGCTGATGTCCCGCTGTGATGATGATGTCCCGTGCAGCCGCGGGAGCGATGTCCCGCCTCCTATGACACACGGCACAGTGATTCCTATCATTGGATCACTGTACCAGAGGAGGTGGGACATCACTATGTGGCTGCTTGCCATAACAAGGAGGAGGTGGGACATCGTTGCAGAGCGGCAGGAGGGGGAGGAAGGGGAATCGTAAAACAGCCCTGCATTACATTAGAACGTGAGGAGGGGGGATGGTGCGGTGCGCGCTGCGCGGCAAACTGACACAGAGGGAGGGGAAACTCACAGAGGCGCCGGGCCATTCACGAGCGTCACCCAGCAGCATGGCCCCGCCCCTTTTTCTCTTCCATTTTGGGCAAATTTTTCACTGACTCAAGTATAAGCCGAGACAGCTTTTTTCAGCCCAAAAAGTGGGCTGAAAAACTCGGCTTATACTTGAGTATATACGGTAGATACATATCAGTGGAGGGTTGCCAATTTTTTTACTATTGGTTTGGGTATGCACGCACTGAAAGTGTTTGGATGGGTGGGCAAAGACTCTTGCCATTGCTACTATCAGTTTGCCCGATCCGGGCCAAACTGGGGGCAACCCACCTCTGATACATATAGAGTATTATTTACTTAATTATTTAAAGTATTTATATACCATTTGCCAATTAAACATCACCAAGATGGTTTATAGTAACATATACTGTAAATAAGCTTTTACATAAAAGTTCCAAATAAAATCAATAAGGTAGATAATAAAATAATCAATCAAAGCAGTGGCAAGAAAGTTAAAATATCCCAGTAGTGTATAAAATAACACATTACTAAAAATTCTGCAAGAATAAAAATGTGTGTCTGTCATTCAGAAGATGGAGAATCTTCCAGGCCTACCGCACTATTGCAGGCCTATTTACACCATTGGAGAATATCCAGAGTAGGCCTTCCAAATATTATTTTAGGGTATTGAGAGGAATTTTCAGGAATAGAATGTCTTCATATGCACTGATCTTAAATACTGGAAGACTTTATACATTAATACCCAATAGCACTTAGACTTGTTTACTCTTCCATAGTGCTTTACAGCACACTGAGTAGTTTACAGTGTCACAATAAGGTACCCAACCATCTGGATCTTTATTTTACCAACCTTGGAAAAATGGAAGGCTGAGTCAACCCTCAGCCTCATCAGGATTGAACTCCTGGTTGTGGGCAGAGTCAGCATGCAATATTTCATTCTAGCCACTGCACCACCAGGGATCCCAATAGCATTGGGATTGCAATTGAATTACCAATTAGAAAATATCTGTAGTTTTTAAATATTAAAATCGGTTCTGGGAATGAAAGTAAGCCTGCTTATATATCCACCAAGTGCTCCCTCTCCCTCTCCCTCCCTCCCTCAGTGCTTTTAGATGAATCACCTGGGGAGCCCTGTGTCTGCCCACTCTTGTCCTCAAGTGCTTTCTCTGCATGAATTCCTGGAGCCTTCTTTGTTTGGGCTTTCTAGGACCCAGGAGTGGGGGGGGGGGGAGGCATGGATTTCAATAGCTGTTCTTTACCAGCTGTCTGTAGGAGAGATGCTCACTTTACTTCCTTTCTGATTGAGGCCAGGTGATTCTGTGGTTTCCCTTGTCTACACATTATTTCCTCTTCTGAGGCAGTTCTAAGAACATATTTGTCACTTGATTACCATGTATGTTGGCTTAAGTTCCCTGCCTTATCACTGTTAGTTGCTTCAATAGGTTGCTCTTTTATTTAGATGTTTGAGTAAGAATTAAATCTTACTCAAACATCAAAATAATTATTTAGATGTTTGAGTAAGATTTAATTCTTACTCAAACATCTAAATATTTAAGGACTTTTTCTTTCATAGCATTTGAGATTGGAGGCAGCTGGGAATATCTTCACATTGGTCTCTAGCCATTTAATAAAATTTAAGAACTATGCCTCAGTAAAAAATAAACATTGAACATTAGATTTGCTATGATCAGAGCTAACTGTGGGTGCTGAAAATTTCTTATTTTCTACAGTGTCAATTTGCTTTTAGCACAGAGAGCTTTGTAAGAATGTACCAATAGTTTTAATGAACTATCCTTTTACTGAAAGGCGTCAGTTGGCTTTTATTGCTAATTATACCTGTCATTTTATGTCTGCATTCTGTGATTTTTGTCTATTACTTATTTTAAAAAAATACTTATATAGCCACCTATTGTTAAAGTGGGTATGGCATGTAGTGATTTCAATAGTTATTGAATTGGTTAAATTGGTTAACGTATAAGCGTCACAGCTACTTAGATTTGTTAAATATTGGGGGAAATTGTATAATATTTAAATCCATACAACAGTAGAACAGTGTACATATGGAAGTTGTGGGTGTGTGACACCCCTCCCCCTCAGGCATTTATGTAGAGATTAGACAGCTACCTTTCACGGATGGCCTGAAAGTTAGACTAAATGATCCTTGTAGCCTCTTCCAGCTGTTCTCTGTTTCAATGAAAATGTGAAATGAAAAAAATGATCACATGGAAATTTGTAAATAATTTGTTGCTATTAGAATGGAAATCTGTTCAGTATAATGACAGTCTCTTAATGGACCCCCCAAAATACTTGAGCCAGCTTGTAGATAACAAACCAAGAGAAAAAAACAGAATTTCTTGTCAGTATAGAGATGTAGGTATCTAAATGGCAGCAGACATTAAATGTTGGGCAAGGAAGGAGGTTACCATTGGCAAACTTTTAGCTTCTCTGGACAAAGCTTTCTTCTTCTGCACTAACAAAGCTACAGATGTGCAATTTCCAGCTGTGGGTTTTTGTTTTTGTTTTTAAGCACGATATAAAAGGAAGTAATTGAAATATACGCAGTTCTTTCTTTTATCTCAAATGTGTCTTTCCTATTTGAAAGATAAATGATAGTGTATAATTTAGTACACAGGATATACAGTTCGATGTGTCTTTAAAGGTGTACACTTCTTAATATTACTTAAATAAGTTCTCACTTGTTTATGATGCAAGCACTCCACATAGCCATATTTCCAATAGAAAACTGTTTCTTGTAACTACAGTATTCTTCCAAGAGCAGCATGAAGTAATTATAAAAAGAAATTTATGATGTCTTTCAATTTTTCCAGTATCAGAGTCAGTTATTTCAGCATACAGAAGATGTTGATGGAAAAACTGAAATTATTATTAAGGTAAGCCCAAAGATTGAATCTGAATGGTATCTAAGGACTATCCAGCTATTGCCATGTTCTTTTTTGATACTGAATGGCGGCTTCTCAGTGGCAGCAGACTAATGGTCTGAGATTGAGCATGTTAATGCTGATAAGGCTAAGCTGGCCTGGTTCCTGAGATAGCAACTTATCACCCATAAGGGATTGGCATCCATTTTGTCACCTTCCTTTAGCCCCCAAGTCTTGAAGAGGCCAGTGTGGCGTCCATTATTGTGGTGTGCTTCTGATCTGCCCTTGTGGTCATAACATTAATAGCTGATAGGTGGGAAATGTATGGATTTTTTTTTACAGTGTATTTTGAATTGGTAGAAGGTGACCTTTTACCATCTGGTGCTTTGGGGGCGTTCCCTGGGGGAGAACCTGGGGGTGGACCGTGCCCTAAAACTGCCTTTATGAATAGGGAAAGGTGAATACCCCAACAGTTTGGTAGGAGCAGACTGCAGTTGGTACAAAATGCAGCAGCACTGTTAAAGTGCCTTTCAACCTACACATTTTACTTCTTTGCTCCATGATCTGCATTGGTTGCCAGTGTGCTTCTGACTTTTACTATATTGTGCTCGGGTTACCTATAAAGCTCTCCACAGCATGGGGCTAAGCCTATTTTCAGGACTTCCTTCCCCCTAGTTATGTCTGCCCCTCCAAATGGATGAGAAACCATGATTACATAATTTTCCTTGAAATTTGGCTACCATGCTCTCAAGTGCTCTTTTTTGGGGGGGAGGGGGGCAGTAGCTGCGTAGAGGGGGAAAAAACCAGAACACCCCCACCCCCAATAGTCAGTATAAATTCCTTGGAGGAAATGTTAATCTGATCTTAGGTCTCCTGCTTCACAGCTATTTTTTTGGTTTTCCCTTTCTACTAGTCCTTTTTTCTTTCTCTATTTACCGAGCTCTTTATGGGTGTTATGACAAGTTCTCATTGGGTTGCATCCCTGAGGCTTGTCTTTGCAATACAGCTGCTGCTGAAATGAGGGAATCCTGTGACATTTGTTGTACTTTGGTTTGCAGAGAATTTATTGGCAGATGGTGCAAACAAATTAGGTGTCAATCACTGTGAATCAGTTGAGTCTGAAAACCTGACTGTTCCGGCAGGCCTGGGGCTTTTGACCTTAGTGTTAAGGTCCAGCCCCGATTAGAACGTATGTGTGTTGTGTATTTTAAACTTTTTTTTTTTAACTTATTTTGCTTTTCTTTTTTTCTTCTTTCATTGTAAGCCGCCCGGAGTCCTCCGGGATTGGGCGGCCTATAAATTTAATAAATGAAATGAAATGAAATGAAAACAAGTATATCTCTCTGCCTTGCATATGGCAGGCCTGTCAAACTGGTGGCCCAGGGGCCAAATGCGTCGCACGCAGGCCACGCCCACCCCTGCTCCGCAAAGGCAAAAAGCATCACAATACGTCATGTGACACGGTCAAGTTTGATCCCATGCCATATGGTCTTGCTAATGCTGTTGCAGCAAGGCAATTTATTCACAATCCCTTCCTTGTACACCAATATTCACCTTGTATAGAGACACCAATCATGCCTAAGTAACAATATGAGTTGCAAGCTAATTGATTTTTTTTTTTTTTGTAGGTATTTTATTAAAATTTATAGGCCGCCCTTTTCCCTGAGGGGACTCAGGGCGGCTTACAACCATTAGGGAGGGGGTACAATACAAAATAAACAATATATAAACAAGATAAGTAGTAAAAACACAACATGCATTCTACATTCAACACTCGGGTGGGGCAAATTAAGGACTTATCCCCAGGCCTGTTGGGAGAGCCAGGTCTTGAGGGCTGCGCGGAAGGCCTGGACGGTGGTGAGGGTGCGTATCTCGACGGGGAGATCGTTCCACAGGGTCGGAGCTGCAACAGAAAAGGCTCTCCTCCGTGTAGTCGCCAGTCGACATTGACTGGCGGATGGAATTCGGAGGAGGCCCAGTCTGTGCGATCTAATCGGTCGGAGGGAGGTAATCGGCAGAAGGCGGTCTCTCAAGTACCCAGATCCACTACCATGGAGTGCTTTAAAGGTGGTCATCAGTACCCTGAAGCGCACCCGGAGATCGACAGGTAGCCAGTGCAGCTCGTGGAGGATGGGTGTAACGTGGGCGAACCGCGGTGCGCCCACTATCACTCGCGCGGCTGCATTCTGGACTAACTGCAGTCGCCGGATGCACTTCAGGGGCAGCCCCATGTAGAGCACATTGCAGTATTCCAGCCTAGAGATCACAAGGGCTCGAGTGACTGTTGTGAGAGCCTCCCGATTCAGGTAGGGTCGTAACTGGCGGACCAGGCGAACCTGGGCAAATGCCCCCCTGGTCACAGCCGACAGGTGATGATCGAGAGTCAGCTGTGGATCCAGGAGGACTCCTAAGTTACGAACCCTATCTGAGGGGTATAAAATTTGACCCCCCAGCCTGATAGATGGAACATTAGCCAAATTGTTGGGAGGGAAACACAACAGCCACTCGGTCTTGTCTGGGTTGAGTACCAGTTTGTTAGCGCTCATCCAGTTCCTAACGGCCTCCAGACCCTGGTTCATCACATCCACCGCTTCATTGAGTTGGCACGGGGCGGACAGATACAATTGCGTATTGTCCGCATATTGATGGTATTTTATCCCGTGCCTCCGAATGATCTCGCCCAGCGGTTTCATGTATATGTTAAATAGTAGGGGGGATAAGACCGAGCCCTGCGGCACCCCATATTTTAGGGGCCTCAGGGACGATCTCTGCCCCCCTACCAACACCGACTGCGACCTGTCCGAGAGGTAGGAGGAGAACCACTGCAAAACAGTGCCTCCCACCCCCACCTCCCGCAGTCGTCGCAGAAGGATACCATGGTCGATGGTATCGAAAGCCGCTGAGAGGTCAAGGAGAACCAGGATGGACGCATGGCCTCCATCTCTGGCCCTCCAGAGATCATCGGTCAATGCGACCAAAGCGGTTTCTGTGCTGTAACCGGGTCTGAAGCCGGACTGGAAGGGGTCAAGGTAGCTAATTGAGATGTAAATCCATCTTCTTCTTCTGTTTTGAATGAGCTGTTTGAACAGAGAGGTTAGAAATACAAAACAAAATGTTATTTTTCCAAATTCCCAAGGTTTCCTATCCCATTAAAACTTGTGGTCCAAATATAAGAGATTGATGGTATTAATCATGTAAATTTAAAAACGTCTGGCTTCTCTGGAGGCCAGTTCCTTAATCTCATGCTTTTCTATATTTCATTTTCTATCTATCATTCTGCATTCTGTTATTAACAATTCAGAATCATTAGACTTTGATGCATCTTTCCTGCTAGCATGTTTTAACCATAAAACTACTGAGAAATGCCAAATTGCCTACTCTTTGAAGACTCTTGTTCCTGCCCCAGTTTGAGACAAAAAATAATAATACTCACATTCAGTTGCACCCTTGTAATCTTTCCTGCTGCCTGCTTATTATATATACTTAGGATTTTTTTAAAATTTTCTCCTGTCCATTTGGATAAGGATGGCCTTTTTTATGGTCTAGTGGTAAGAATTTTGCATTGTGCTATCTCAATTCTTGGGACATCCAGGGAAGGAAAGGAAAACTGAAGAAGGCTTTGCTAAAAAGCAGATGATATTTTAAGCATTTGTTTATAAAGAAAGGGGATATGGGAAGAAGAGATTATTTGTTGTATTTTAAGCAAAGATGATGTTACTAAAATTGTTTATACTTGTTGTGAAGAAGGGAGAAGTAATTTATTATGTATTTCTTTTCTTTTTTCTTAGTATATTCTTATTTTTTCCCTATTTTTCTTTTCTGTTTGTTTGTTTTTCTTTCATTTTTTTTAGTTTTGTATTTATCATTGTAATGGCAATTTTTAATAAAATTAGAATTTTTTTTAAAAAACTTTCTTTTTACAACATAGATTAGTGGCACTCAAAAGTTCCTAGTAATTTACAAATGCATGTGTGTGTGGGATCATAGATGGATAGATGGATGAAAGGATGGATGGATGGTAACAGTATTTTTGCTTTTCAGAGCTTTCTGTCCACTGCAAGTTTCCTATCTTTTCATTTTGCTGCAACCAGAGGCAAACAGATACTTTCCAGAGTCTCATAAAGACATGACATTTTCTACTTCATATTATCAAATTTGGGCTGTCTTTGGTTCCTGAAAGAAGTTAGAGAACTTGTTTTAATTGTGAAGAGTGCCCAGCAGCAGTGGGTTCCTGCTGGCATTATTACCGGTTTGGTGTCCAAATTTTTTTGCATGCGTTCCGTGCGTGTGCACATTTGCATTTAAAAAGGTTTGTGCATGCGCACACCATTAAAAAGGAGAAAACTACATTTTTTCAATGAAGATTGTTCTGCACATGTGCAGAACAGAAAATAAAGATGGCAGCGCCCAGGATAGAACGGGTCCGGTCACATGGCCGACCAAGTTACTACCTATTTGGCTGAACCAGTCTGTACCGGTAGAAACCCACCTCTGGTGCCCAGTTTCTGTATTAAGAGAATTGTACCAGTACATGGATGGCAGAAATTATATATGACTTCTTTTTTATACATCATATGCAACCTCCTTTTACTTCCATTTAACTTGTATTCTTTGCCTGCAATCTCACAGCAATCCTGTGTAAACTGTGGCCGGGAGGCAATGAATGAATGCACCGGTTGCCATAAAGTCAATTACTGCTCAACGTTCTGTCAACGGAAGGTATCACACCCCTTATGAATACAGTTGTCCTGCAGAGCTGAAGAAGCAAGTGTCCATGTATGATCTAGTACTTTTGAGCAACCAACAATGATTATATTAGGAGTACTAGGTTAGAGCTACAAAAATCCAGCTCTTTAGCAAAGAGTTAAAGAAAATCCCAATTTTTGATCCCCTGTTGTGGTTGTTTGGGTTTGTAGACCAGACTTTGTATCCCTAGATTAAATCAAGAAAGGACTATTTTCCCTTCTAAAAAATATGGATGAAGTTTCTCTTGTTTTTATTCCTTTTGGTTTTCACCTTTTGGTATAGAAGCAAAACACTTTTAGAAACATGGGTCTCTTGGTGTCAGAGCAGTGAGCAGAATACGCTCTAAACTTCTAGACCTTTCTTGATACGAAGGAAATATCAAAATGTCTTATTCGGAATAGTGATGATCTTCTGCATTGCCAATACAGGGTCTTTTTAATTTGGTAGTTTAACTCAGAAATATGGTGCTGTGCCATTTACAGCTTAGTGCAATTTAATTTTGGATTTTAATAAATTTCTCTTTTAGTTTGATAATTTCATTGGGTGCTCATGCTTTCTCCTTTTTCCAACTTGTCTAGGATATGTATTTAAGAAAGATGGAACGTATCAAAGATTTTAGCACCCCATTGCTAAGCAAGCTTAGGAATGGCTTGGGCGTGCAAGTATGTGAGACTTGTTGTGTGTAATGTTTTATTAATAAATAAAGTGTGTAAATGCTATGTGAGAATGACCTTGGGAGACAGGACAACAAGATACAGCCAAGGGTATGATCAGATAAAAGGCAGTTTGGTTCACAGCAAGAATGTGGACTGGGTAAGAGGTCAAAGAGAGACTTCTTAGTTTGGGGAGCTTCAAAGGGGAAGGGTGGGAAGAGAAATATTTTCAGATTTGCAAATTGATATAGCAATAGCAACAGCAATTAGACTTATCTACCGCTTCATAGGGCTTTCAGCCCTCTCTAAGCAGTTTTACAGTCAGCATATCACCCACACAGTCTGGGTCCTCATTTCACCCACCTCAGAAGGATGGAAGGCTGAGTCAACCTTGAGCCGGTGAGATTAGAACTGCTGAACTGCAGATAACAGTCAGCTGAAGTGGCCTGCAGTACTGCACCCTAATCACTGCACCATATCAGCCCTACAGACAAGAAATATGACCATATGAGCTAATTCTACCTTATTGAAAGGTTACATTAATAGAATATTGCAAGTCTGAAAGTACTTCTCTTCCCCCCTCCCTTTACAGCTCCCCCCAAACTAGGGAGGGTCTCTTCTGCATCTCTTGTCCCACCCATATTCCTGCTACTGGCTAAGATGCCTTTTATCTGACACTTCCCTTGGCTGCATGATATTGCCCTGCCTCCCAAGGTCATTCCCACATACCATTATGTAACGGTAGCATTCCCGGCCCCTGCTGCATGTTGCTGTACTTTTACTTCACTCAATAATTGCTTCCAATTCAGTCGGTTTTTTGTGCTCATTTTCAGGATTGGAAAGACCATCAGCATATGTGTGGGCAGTCAGCCACAGTAACTGTTCAGACAGAAGAAGATCATGAAACAGATAATGCGATTGAAAAAGTTATTGTCTAAAACCTCCTTTCTTCCAATTTCATGGATTGTGTGGTGCAGCAGACTGGCTGGACCAGCAATTCTTCTGTGAAGTTCTGTAATAAACAAAATAAAACCCTTCACCGAGAGGGCGAAGGCATAGTATTACTTGCACGTTGCTGGCCAACATATGAATTTTCTCTAACCAAGCAAAAAATTAAACCTTAAGGGGACAAGAGTATCAAGGAGCTCCACTGTTTTAAGGGAACTTCGGAAGCTGATGGATCTTTACAAGCTTTTCCACAAAGCTGTTGTAAAACAAATGGGTTTCTTCAATTGTTGCCTCCTGCTGTTCTGATGGATTATGGGGATTCTTTGAAGTATTTTGAAAATGTTATTTAAAGCAGCTTCTGGGTCTGCATCCATTTAAGATTCCTCTGATGAGGTTTCAATAAAGATTATAACAGCAAAAGGTCTTTGTGATTCTTGTTCAAATGTGAAGCAGTTCTACTTTTCAGTCAATTTAGTTTCCTGATGTATATTAAATCTTACCTACAATACATATGGAATCTGATTCTATTAATGAATTTGTGTGTGTGTTATTTAGGAGTCCTCTGTAAAAGTTCTCCAATATGGTAAAAATTCTTTATAGTGCCCACAGTGCTGGAAGTATCATGAACCTTTGGTAGTCGTTACCCTAATAAATGTGGAACATTTGAATACCTAGAGAGAATAATTATTCAGTAGTTAGATTTGAAAGTCTTGCAGGAAAATTCAGAGCTGAAATCTCCCTTGTTGAGTTCAATATTTGAAAACTACATGGGCATACCCATATGGTCGTCTTTGTAAACATACAGAACTGTTTTCCTTCAGTATTTTTTAAATCCCATTCTCTCAGATTTTGTTATGGTCTTCCAATGAATTAGTGTGATCCTGCTTTGTTTTTCAAGATCAAACCAGATCTGGTAGATGCTGGACCTTGCTGGTCCCCAACTCCCAGGCCGTGGCCCATCTCCAGGCCTTGAGTTGTTTGGAACCAGGCCGTAGAAGTGGCAGGCAAACACCCATATGCATCCCCACATCTGTGATCAGCGGGCGAGCACATACATGTGTGCTCCATTTGCATGAATGGCTGGCATGCTTGCCCTCCAATAGAGCAAATGGAGCTGCGCATGCACGCACTTGCTCACTGCTGGCATGGAACCATCCCCTCTTCCCCGTCCACCAGTCCACAAAGCCAAAAAGGTTGGGGAACTCTGTATTAAATAATTACACTAATGGTCCACGTTCCTGAACTCTATTATTCTGATAGACTTTCTCAATCTACCATGACACAGAGTAGCATAAAGAGCATTTTAACTTTGCTGAATTGCCTGCTATTCCAGTAAAATGGTAGAATTTGTCCTATTGGGGACAAACAGTAACAATTGTACTTATTTGTCAGTCACATGCCACTGAGGACATGTCATTAAGTCACAGCTGATTGCAATACTTAGATAAATTACACTGGTATATTGTAAATTAGAAGCAGCATAGAAAAAGTATTGAAGCTTTTGAACAGTGGTATTGTACATAGAAAACTTGAAAACTGGATATCCAAGAAAACAAATAAATGGATCACAGAACAAATTAATCTAGAGTTCTCAATCAAGGGACATGTGATCAGGCTCAAATTATCATATTATGTGAAATGTGAAGAGCCAGCTCTCTTGAAAAGTCTTTAATGTTGGGATAGGTAGAAAGGAAAAGAAGACGAAGATGACCAATAAGATGAATGTATTTGATTACAATGGTAATGGGGCACAGTTGGCAGATCTGAAGAGTCAAGTTGGGAATAATCATCTTGGAGAAACTCTATGTGGTTGTTAAGAACTGACATTAACTTAATGATGCTTAAGCAATTAAAAACATTAGATATGGTAAATTGATGGAATCAAGCCAGTAATTTCCATCCAATATCATACGGATCTTTTTTCTTTTCTTTTTCATCTTATGTCTCAAATCTTGTTCCAGGAGGCCCATCCGGGATTTATTTGGGTGACATGGAGTCAAAGAGGAAATAGGTCCTTCAAGGCACCTTTTCTGCTGTTGGAAGAACTTATGGCTGTTTTCTTATAATTTTCATACTTCTGAGTATATAGATGAAAAAAAATATCTTGGACATCTTTCTGGAACTTAGTGATCAAATCATTAAACATTTGCACCACTTTTACAGCTTTCTGTTTGTGCTGCCAAAAATAAAAGCAAAGGTGCAACTGTGTATTTCCTCAGCATCTCACTTGAGGAGAGATAATCTTACATTCTAGCAAGAAGACTAATTTTGAAAATAGCACTTCTTGAGTGTTAAAATAACAATAGATACAAAAAAAAAGGTACTGGTTTTAAGCCAAGAAGAAGAAAAAAACTTTAGAGATATTGATGCTGCTTTGTGGAAGTTCTTTCTAGCCAGCCACAGAAATGTGTTTATAAGTCGATCATGTGTGTACTTGTATTAGATTTAAGAAACAACACAGCTATATACAATAGCTCTAAATGGCTACCTAGGCAAACATTCAAACTGAGGCATGATAAAGACTTGTTTCAGTGCAATGTTGATAATTGTCGTAAGGGCATTCATGGTGGATTTTGTAAATGTAACCAATTTTTTTTTTCAGTTCTTTAAATCTGCTTTTGGCAAGACATTGTAAAGGGAAGGTGAATGGAATTTGGAAAAAGGACTTTATATTTCTTTGCCCTCATCAATCCAGAGCACCAGAAAAGCCACTGTAGAGGCAGCAGAAGAATTGCACCCCCATCATGCTTGCTCATCTGATCCCTATCTGACTAGAGGGTGACCAAACCCGTATGTCGACATCTCAATAGGTCCCCAAAAGTATCTGGTATAGTCATCCCATGTTGGGAAGATAAGAGACCTTAGTTTATATTTTATTTTCCGTCCATAAACATACGGTAGTTATAAGGTCTTTTACACACTGTAGCTTCTTCAATTTCTTTAGTATTTAAGTGCAGGAACACCAAGGTGAGTTCAGCTACTTGCTAATGCTTTTGATTTGCTAGCTATATTGAACAATGGAGATGGTACACCTCAATTTGGCTAACCCGCAGTCCGGTCAACCTCTCCTAAGAGGTTTATGTTCTGTTGCTCTCAAAATGAAGAGAAACAGAGGGGAATACTATTAACTTCTAAACAGGAGACCAGTCTGCTCTCTCTCAAATCATTCCTGTGTGAAAGGAATCCTGCATATCTTCTCAAACATAAGATTCTACTCAAATAGGTACCACATTCATTACTTTAATTAGATTCATTTTATGTTGTGTGTGGGACTGGGGCTTTTATTCTTTGGGGGTTTTTTGTCCTTAATTCCCATATACTCTTTTTTATATCTAGATACGTAGATTAAATTTTCATAAGAGGGATTGCTTATTAAAACATGCACAATATTGCCTAAATATGTTGTGGTGTTTTCAGAATTTTCATAAGGTTAAAATTTGTACTGTGGGAGTTTGGGCAAACAAACAAAAAACCCAAAGGATTTTTTAAAAAAACTTTCCTGAATCTCTTTCCTGAAAGGGGAGGGGGCTCAGTGAAATAGCAAATACCTGTCCGATGGACAAGAATTTGGTGTATCATGAAATTCAATGAACGAAATGTTGATATAACTTTTTCAGGGGAATTTTCAAAGCGGGGAGTTAAATTCCTCTCCTGGATCAACCATTTTCAGTACAATATCACTGTTAATTCTTGTGTATGATCAGGATTAGAGGCTGAGCAAACATAGACATGTATTTGCCATGCTACAGTCAGACTAAATTATCCTCCTCATCATAATGGTTTTCTGATCCCATGGTTCATAGAGCTTGATCAAATTGATTATGCATCTTGTCCATGCCTTTGGCACTGAGCAGTTCTCTCTGAGCCAGAAAAATGCACAAACTATTATAACTATTGACAAGCATGGTTGTTTTTCCAGCCCTACTTCTGTTTTCTGAGTTTCTAACCCATCAGGTCCTTTGCAAAAGATTCTAGGCATTAAACATCTTCTGATGGTTAATTATTTTTACAAGTGAAGGGGAAAAAATCCCTAGACTCTACCAGAGCCATCAAAACTTGTATAAATTCTTACAGCATCACTCAGAAGGCACATCTACATTTCTTTGGGGAAAAATGCTGTCATTATTTTGGGGCAACCATCACAAATGCTTTTCTGAATAAATGTTCTGCCTCAATGGAGGACAGATGGCAAACTCCAAACAGAATACTTTCCTCTGTCAATTTAGAAGATTATCATGAAGTCTCAGAAACAATGCATTGACTTCAGGCCATTTTTGCATTCTCACCAAATATGAAGGAACTGCTATCCAGAAAGCAGTACCTTTATCAAGTGAAAAAAAAATGGAAGCACACAACTATGTAATAAGAAATAAAGCTTTATTAAACTATACAAAGACAATATTTGGTCCGGCTCTTTGCCCTGTGCAATGTACTCTCCTTTCTTCTGGATTCAGTTCTAGGTAGACAAAGAATTCAGCAGGATTAGCAGAAGATGTGCAAAACTTTACGGAAGTAATTCCTAAATTCAGTGTTGAAGATTGTGTATATGATAGGGTTGAGGGCACTATTGACATAACCCAGCCATGTGACAATGCTGATTACTTGGCCAGACCTGATACAAGACTCACAGAGAGCTCTGGTTATGTGCACCACAAAGAAAGGAGTCCAACAGAAAAGGAAGGCACCTTTGAAAAAAAGAGAGGGGAAAAATGAGCCAGTTCTTCCCTGTGTATGTCTTATTTTCTCAAAAGTAAACACTTCAATTTTGAACAGTGGCATATACATTTTTTTTAAATGAGGAAGGAAAAAAAAATCCACCGAGGTTACCTTTTAATAATGCAAGTTTGCCATTTCTGATCCGCCTAAATTCTTTGCATTTAAGAATGCTGAAATATATTTAATTTCCCCATTCTTGCTGCATCTGGTGTCTAGTTTAAATGCATTAGCTGAATGAAGCAACAGCAGACACCTTCTACATCAGTTTTTATATAAACTCAAGGACTCTTGGGAATGCATATTTGTTTATTTATTTAAAAAATGAATAATTGCATGTCCATTAACCTATTAATTGGTGCACTAGGACCTTAGGGATCCTGGGGTCAGGGAGATACAGTGCAGCTGGTACATAAACACTGCCTGTGCAGGCTCCAGTAGCTTCTGCCTTTTTCACGCTGGAATCATAGGAAACAGATCTTTCTACAAAAGTTGAAACTAGGCACACAAGGTGGTTGGTCAGGTTTTTCTGCAATGCAAAAACATCTTGGGCTACTAGAAACTATTTCTGGTGTCCCAAAATGCAGAATATACCTATAGGTATATACCTATACCTATAGTTTCACTATATTTTGCTGATCTTGAAGAGGACTTCAGGGTTAAAACCAGAAGGGTCGACATATTCCAACATATGCACCAGGTTAAACACAATATCATTAAGTAGAAACACAAGAGAAGCAGTGAGACCTCACGATAAGGAGGGAATAAAGTTACCTCTTCCCCAGTAGATGAGTGGCTAAAGTGAATTAAGCAGGTGGGTGTTGGCTGGGAAAGGTCTGGGTAGAAAGTGTATTTATGGGTCTCTGATATCTAGGAGCCTCTTCCTATGCTGAAATGTGATAAGGTGGTGGATTCCCAGGAGAGAGGAAGGGCATTCCAGAGGAGTAAGAGGCAACTCAGTCTGGATGAAAGAGGGTGAAGACAGCACCACCCTAATAGTTTACAGCATATATTGTAGGTGCAAGTAGTAGAGTCCTCAATCTGTAGGTGACCAGATTTTAACATTGGTAAAGAGGGACACTATTGACCGGGGGAGGGGTTCTTGATTAAATTTTTTTTAAAAAATCGGGACTTTTTTAAAACACTGAGGGACGCGGGACAAATTGTTCAAAAGCGGGACTGTCCTGCCAAAAGCGGGACTGTCCTGCCAAAAGTGGGACTGTCCCGCCAAAAACGGGACATCTGGTCACCTTATCAATCTGGCAAAATTTTGTCTATAGGCCTGAAAACAATAAAGCTTGGAAGAATCACCATGTGTCAATTTTAGGTCTGACCCAGAGGTGGGTTCCGGTAGGCACTACTGCTGGTTCGCTCGTGTGCACACAATTACAATTAAAATTGTGCTACACACATGCAGAACTGAAAAACAAGATGGCGGCACCTATGGTGGCATGGCAGGCCTGGGTTACTGCCAGTTCCAGCGATCCAGGCGGCCAAACCACTACTGGTTTGGCTGAACTGGTAGGAACCCACCACTGGTCTGACCCTTCCACTCTCAATAACGCTTGCTTGCCCTTTATCATACCATCTGTTCCATCTTTGCTTCACTTTTGGCGCATGCTCCATCTTCAGTGGGCAGTTTGGGGGAAGGGGAGCATTTTATCTCTAAAGAAATGTACTGTCTTCCTAAAGCCTCCAGGGATACCCCATATCAGCAGATAACTTTCCTGTTGTTTACCAAATATGCATGCAATCCCAGTGGAAGTCCTAAGGCTGTGTGAGATCTCAGGGAAATCTCAGTTCTTGAGCATCCAAGAAACACTGCCTGGTTGTCTCCCTGTAGCTGCTACAGGGCATGCCAAGAAGGTAAGAAAGGAAGAGCTTGGCCTCATTGGGAAATTGATTTTCCTTCCTGGCGGGGCGTTGCAAAGCAGCTGGAGGCTCTTGCATTGGCAGCACTTTGTAGGAAATAGCACAAATCATTTTGAAATCTGCGGTAGCAAGCACATCCCTCAATTTATACAGAGCTCAGCAGAGCACTTCTTAAAACTCATTTGTTTTACTCTTCAATTACCTTGTTTAATTAGATGTGGATCCTCTTTTCTTGCTGGATAAAGGACACAGTGATCCTTGGGTTGTTTGAGGACGGTTTTTTAAAAAAATCAGTGAAAATCATTTTTTTAAAGGAATAAATGAATGTATGTATGATGGATTCGGCCTTAAATTGAATGTTAGTTTTCATGGTATTTCTCTTTTTAATCTGTCTCTGTAGCTGGATGGGTGGGGAATTATTGTGTTGCCCATTCAGGGAAGATGTAGACCCAGTTCTCAACGTGGAAAGTAAAAACCTGAAATCATAATATCTTGCTGTAATATTGAGTCAAGGGGAGAGAGGTGAATTGCAGCTTGCATGGTCACATTTGTTGTACTTCTCAATGTTTTTTTTTAATGAAACACATCTTTTCCTGCAGTCATATGGTTGCCAGGAATGCAACATGCGTGTATACACTGGCAACCTGAGTATGCGTACAAAAACTATTGGGGATTAAGACATATTGAATACACACACACACACACACAATCCTACATACTAGTATATAGGTCCGCTCCTACATACAATGTATGTTCCACTTCCCCACCTTCAACACTTGTATTCACACTTATATTCACCCATGTGTATTCTGAATATCTTTCACTTTTGCATCTGGATTTCTGCAAGCTCTAAAAGCATATGCAGAAAAGACAGCAGAGCATTTTTCAAATGCGATTCTTCCAAAGGGAGGCTCTGGCGTGGAAATGATTGTAAAGAGCGAGAGACCTTTAATGTTGCTAATATTCAGCTGTAAAGTGGTTAATCTAATTTTCATTAAGGTGCAAAGGTAGGCTGATCCACAACCCACAAATGGCTTATCCAGGCTTTTGTTGCAATTGAAAGATTGTGCAGCGAGCGAACCACTACAGAGGCAGCTCTATTCATGGACCTGAGTGCAGAACACGGAAGAAAAGAGCAAAAGCATCTCCACATAATGCTTCTTATATAGGCACTTCCCCCTTCAGCATCACATCTCCAGATCTGCAAAATCTAGCATGCTTTCCAACTGAGGAAAGCAAATTCTTTTAAGAAGCTTCATTCCCAAAGTTCCAAAATTAAAATGGCATTCTCATATGCAGCAGATGCCCTTTTCCATTCACAGCTCTGCCCTTTCATTGAACTAAATGTGGCTGACAAAATCTTGGCTGCATAAATCCAGAATACTACTGGATGGCAGTAAGAAAGAAAACTAGAAATTATTTGTCAAAATGGTTAGTCACTCTTTGTTGGTTGTCCAACATATAGGCAGTTCTCAACTTAAGACCACAATTGAGCCCAGCATTGCTAATTGTGACATTTGTTGAGCTTTGTCCAATTTTACAACCTTTCTTTCCACAGTTGTTAAGTGAATCATGGCAGTTGTTAAAGTTAGTAACTCGGTTGTTAAAAGAATTCGGTTTCCCCACTGACTTTGCTGGTCAGAAGGCTGCAAAAGGTGATCACATGACCTTGGGATACTGCAACCTTCATAAATATGAATCAGTTGCCAACTATCTGAATTTTGATCATGTGATTATGGGGATGCTGCAATGATTGTGTGAAAAATTGTCATAAATCACTTTTTTCAGTGACATTGTAACTTTGAACGGTCATTAAATGAACTGTTGTAAATTGAGGATTACCTGTGTTCTGTGTGCTCCTGTACTGTATATAAAAGGGAATCCTGAACTTTTGTTCAATCATTGGATCAGACTGCTCCTCTGGGGGAGTCTGATATAAGGAGGATTTGGCAAATCAAGCAATTTAAAGAAAAAGGAGAGGAAAAATAAAATTCACCGTGCAGATTTTAAGTTGTTGCAGATCCTACTGAAATGACTGGAGTCTGTTTCCTGGTGCCTATGTTGTTTCTACAGAAATTTGGAACATGTTGAGAATAAGGTATCACAGCATAAAGTCAGCTACATAAATGGGAAAATTAACATGACTCATTGTTCTGTACTTTCATTTTAAACAGAGAGAAGGATCTAAAGTTCATATGATCATGTGAAGTGTTAATATCACTTTATAATGCCCTGGTAAGGCCACACTTCGAATACTGCATTCAGTTTTGGTCGCCACAATGTAAAAAAAGATGTGGAGACTCTAGAAAGAGTGTAGAGAAGAGCAACAAAGATGATTAGGAGACTGGAGGCTAAAACATATGAAGAATGGTTGCAGGAACTGGGTATGTCTAGTTTAATGAAAAGAAGGACCAGGAGAGACATGAGATCAGTGTTTCAATACCTCAGGGGTTGCCACAAAGAAGAGGGAGTCAAACTATTCTCCAAGGCACCTGAATAAGCAATGGGCATAAACTAATCAAGGAGAGAAGCAACTTAGAACTGAGAAGAAATTTCCTGACAGTTAGATCAATTAATCAGTGGAACAGCTTGCCTCTAGAAGTTGTGAATGCCCCAACACTGGAAGTCTTTAAAAAAATGTTGGAGAGCCATTTGTCTGAAATGGTATAGGGTTTCCTGCCTAGGCAGGGGGTTGGATTAGAAGACCTCCAAGATCCCTTCCAATTCTGTTATTCTATTCTATATTGTTTTCTCCTTTGTCCATTCTTAGCAAATAAAAAGTCCAGTTGTTCTGCTACTCCTCAATGCAGCTTGAAATCCCTATATAGCTTGAAGGACACAATCGATTCAGAATATTATACAGGATTGAGATTCCCAATTTCTATTTTTTTTCCTCCAGAGAACAATGTGCCAAAACCTGCAGGGGAAATTTGGATAGATGCCAGAGGGCATGAATCATGCCTGGAGTTAAGTACAACTAGAAAGTCTGAAAAAGTTACTTGGTGAAAAAATCCTACCATCTTTTCAGATTATCCTCAAAACAGCAATAAATTAAGGAAGGACTGATTAACTAATCGGACCAACTGGACATCTACCATAGGTGGGAAAAATTGCTTATCTGAATTGAGATGTCTGAGCATCTATGGGTGAGAATTTTTGTGCCTAAAGAAAAATATCTGTGGCTTGAGTGCCTCTCCTGGGTTTTACCCTATCAGGGCACAAAATGTTGACTGCCAGGGTAGACTGCCTTTTATGAGATAGCTTCATTTCTGTTTCAAGAATGTAATACTCACCTCCAGTCAGAACTCCTCTCAACTTCTGATACATAGGAACATAAGCAATGACCTACTGGATCAGGCCTGTCTAGTCCAGCGGTCAGTTCTCACAATCACCAACCAACTGCACAAAAACTAGGACTGAGCAATATCTGAAATGCCATCTGCTTGTCATTTTTTTACTCCCTCATATTTGTTTATTACAGGTGGTCTTCGACTTACAACAGTTCATTTAGAGAACTTCATTCAAAGTTACAACGGCAGAATATTATATGGTATGGAACTAGTGGTACAAATGGCTTTGAGGACAGATGTAAAGCTTAGGGAAAGATGATATGAAGAAGACACAGGAGCTAGAAATTAACAATGTATAGGTAGAGATGAACAAACATGTATAAATGGAAAATTAAGGAATGTATGTAATAGTATTTGTATAGACAAAGAGAAACTGAAAGTACATTTACATTTACAATGGATGTTGAGGTGGAAATGTACAAAAAGAAATGGCAAAAAAATGTCTTTTTAAAAAAAAAAAAACTGTTTAATAAAAATATTTTTTTTAAAAAAGTTACAGAAAAAATTGACATGACCATTTTTCACAGGTATGATCTTTGCAGCATCCCCATGATCACATGATCAAAATTCAGATGCTTGGCATCCAACTGGTTCATATTTATAACCATTGCTGTTCCCAAGATCACGTGATCACCATTTGCGAACTTCTGACAAGCAAAGTCAATGGGGAAGCCAGATTCATTTAACAACTGGGTTACAAACTTATCAACTGCAGTGATTCATTTATCAATTGGGCCAAGAAAGGTCATAAAATGGGACAAAACTCACTTAACTAATGTCTGGCTTAACAATAAAAAATTTGGGATCAATTGTGGTCATAAGTCGAGGATTTCCTGTATTATCCTTTGCAGTTGCTCTGGTGCATTAATAATAAATCCCAGAGATCCATTTCCATGAATGCATAATTCAATCCATGATAATAAAGTAGTTTTAAGAATTATTTCGCAGCCTGGTAGGATTAAATTATTTTAGTCAATAGTCTCACCCTACCAAGCCGCTGAACAATTCTTCTTACTCCCATTTTGAAGAACATTTTCACCTCATTCTATAGGTCTCCTAAAAAACACCATTTTGTGGTACTTCTTCCTATTAAACAAAGAGAATCTTTTCCTGGTAGCATTTTTGCTTTTCAATACCTCCCAACCATTATGAAGCGGCAGCAAATATACAATAAATGTCTTAAGTGTGGGACTGTGGGACTGGAACAGGATTTAACTGTTTAGATTCTGCCTGTTAAAGGCAAAGGGTCTTTTAGTAGGAAAGCAGGCACTCAGTAGGAGTGAGGAATGTGTGCCTGTGCGTACAGTACAAACACACACGTATACTATGAAGGGAGTTTCAGAGGACTCAAGTCTTCTGAGGATGATCAGATGTGCAACACTCACTTTGTCCTTTTGGAATTATCTCTCTAGTCAGCCACTAAAGTGCAATTAAGAGACACAAAATGAGGAACAAAAAAATCCAGTTTCTGCAACATGCTGTACTTATCAGAATGCCAAATGTTTCTATGCATCGCTGTATCCTGGTTTTTTTTTTTTTAATACTCTGGTTTTACAGCTGTCTGGATCTGAAATCAAACTGTCTGATGGTTTACAACCCTGAAAACCATTTAATGTTTTATACTCACCAACCACAACTGGAAGCACCTTCATGGCTTTCCTTTCCCTGCCATTGATTTTGGCTGGCTTCCTACTGAGTTCTCCATTTGGTGCATATTTGATGTGTGGATAGGAAATAGTTTGAATGCCATTGTTCTTGTAATCCCTGGGTAAAGTGCAATCGGAGCAGGCACAGGGGTTGAGTTCCTCTGCCTTGATATCCTCCTGGGTCTTCTCAATTACAGGTGGTGGACCGTATACCTGCCTATTGCCCAGATAAATGCTACTCTTCAGCTTGGCTTTCCGAGCCTCTTCCCAGCGCCTAAGTCCATGGAATATGCCACAGTAGAGAACCAGCATGACAGGACAAGGAATGAAGAAGGAACAGATGGAGGAATATACAATATAATTGTGATCCTCCAGATGACAGAAAGATGGGTCCCGGTTTGGAACATTGTTGAGGCCAAAGATAATTGGGGATGCCACAGCAAAAGCGAAGATCCAAGTGGTGGAGAGGAGGATCAGTTGACGCAGGTCAATCTGTCGTCGATTGTAGTTCAGCGGAACAGAGACAGCAATGAACCTGGATGACAGAAAACAGGATGTAACCATGGGGTTCCTTGTGGAACCAGTTCACGATGGTAAAACAGAACAAACTCTAAGACTACAAGATGGAGCTGGGCAATATAGGATGTTTCAGGTATTAGTGGATTGAAATTCCCATTTTGCCTCTCATACTGCCCATTCATTATTTAGGAAATGCAGCATTATTGTATGGCTAAGCCACCAGAGGGCGAACACAAAAGGTTATTTTATCCCTATTTCTACATTCTGATATATCAACATTTCCCTGTGCAAGTTCTTTGCTCATCCAATTACCTTTGGAAATTACCAATTACTTTTGCCAATTATGCTTGCCTGCTCTATGGAACATTTATTGTCCTCATAATGGCTCCATAATACTGCTTCTCTCCCTTTAATCAATCCATACTGTTGGTAAAGGAAAGTTGCAACTACACTGACAAAC
Source organism: Thamnophis elegans (assembly GCF_009769535.1). NCBI lineage: Eukaryota > Metazoa > Chordata > Lepidosauria > Squamata > Natricidae > Thamnophis > Thamnophis elegans. Next base: position 76,397,778 of record NC_045541.1, on the reverse strand, counting down.
ATGTTCTAAAAACTGGGCCACCCCAGAAGAAATTGGGTTCTAATTTAATTGGTCTCAACCTCATTTATTTAGCATATACATTTGAATCTGTAAAAGTCAACAGAGAGTGGTGGGTTCTGATAACCAAAATATTCCTGTATAACCACTCATTTACAAGGCAGAATTAGGAAAAATGAAGCAGGATTTGCCATTTTATTGGCAGAGAGAAAAAAGGGACCTAGCTATTGAGTATTTTTGTAGATTAAAGTTTCATGAGTCGAATCGCTTTAACATGGTATAGTAATTATAAACTCTGAGCTAGTAAAATAAAATTTGACCTGATAAGATGAAAATTTGGTTAGAAATCAACAAGCATCTGGTAATCCCTAAAGTTTGAACTGGAAAACCCTTTCTGTCCATTAAATATGTCTATCTTATTTTTCTGCTTCTTATTTTAATTTCTATTCATAATCGGTAGCCTTGTATTTTAGTTTATTTTTCAAATCAAATGCAGTAAATGTTACTATCAGCTGAAGGGCCTTGTTGTGCAGCCAGATGAAAATGTAAATTCTATCAATAGCCCCCCATATCAGGGGAAAGTCATTTCTTTCAAATGCACAGTAAACTTTCTCCTAGTCCCAGGGAGTGCTCCTATTTTTATTCTTCTTTTTCCTTAATGCAGACTGACTGTTATATGTGCAAAATGATTTAAAAGCATTTGTGCTTGTCATCAGCACTCTTTTCACAGTTAACATTCAAGATGTGAGATTTGGGGACAATGGAGCAGCAGATGGTGGTATAAAGTGCAGGGGCAATGCACAAGTTCCTGCCCAGAGCAGGACATTTTTAGCATACGGAGGAATAAATTCAGAAGAGGTTTTGATTGAATTGATTGTCATGGCCCCAAGTATTTTTATTCCTGTACCACAAATGAATACATGAATAACAAATGGGCAATATTTTTATTAAAGATAGTGGGAGGGGAGGGAGTGAATTCATAGATCTGAATGATCACTAGATAACAGCAAGATGAAAACACTTTCATTTCATCTGGAGCACGGGTGTAAAACTCGCAGCGTCACATTGCTGTCGTGTATTGCAATGTTTTTTCCCTTCGTGTGGGTGGGTGTGGCTTGTCCATGATGCATCTGGCCTGCAGGCCGCCAGTTTGACACCCCTGATCTAGAGGTTATCTGGATTTTTGAAACTCGGATACGGTAGCCCAAAGTAAAGTTTCCTTTAAGTCAAGATCAACTCTTGATAATTTCAAGAAATATGTCTCTATGTGGCTTTCTTGACAACAAAATAGAATTATTATTTTTTTACTTTTTCCAAGGTATGCTTCCATCTTTCCAAGTCTACAGAATGATAAAATGCTTTCACCCTCTAGTCTACAGAGGATTCCTGGAACTCTCTTAAATATTAACTAGGCTCAGCTCTGTCTTCCTTTCTGAGATCATTGAAATAGACATGGATTTTTGTGTTCCCCAGAACGCTTTATCAGAGAAGTGGTTACAAAAAGTAGAGGAAGTGGAGGAAACAGCAGAATCCAAAAATTAAGCCAGATATTTCAGGTCCGCAGGTGAAAATCATTCTCAAGAGAGACTGCTGTATGAATGCTTTCATGAATTAATAAGGGTATATACCAAGCATTTAGAGACAAAAAAAGTTCCCCCTTTACGCTTGAAAACATAAAGGCCATTAATCCTAAACTTATCTTTTGCCTTCGGAGCAAAACCTACAAGTGACATGCTGTAGCTCCAAAGGCAGATCCATGGGGAAGACAGTGTGAATTTCCCATTTGAACAGGATATCCCCACCATTTAAAATGTTGATATAAATAAGCAGTTCCTTGGTTGGTAGAAAAAAGAATTGTCGTGGAGCCGAGGTGGCGCAGTGGTTAAATGCAGCACTGCAGGCTACTTCAGCTGACTGCAGTTCGGCTGTTCAAATCTCACCGGATCAGGGTTGACTCAGCCTTCCATCCTTCAGAGGTGGGTAAAATGAGGACTCGGATTGTTGTTGGGGGCAATATGCTGACTCTGTAAACCGCATGAGAGAGGGCTGAAAGCCCTATGAAGCGGTATATAAGTCTAACTGCTATTGCTATTGCTTTCTTAGTTTTAATTCATTTTAATTGAAAAATTATTTGAAAGCAACCATCTTTGACAGCAATGACTACAATGGTCTTTGGTCGGTATGGGTAAGTTTATATTCTATTCTTTCAGCTACCGTCCATAGCTCAAAGGGGGAAAAACACTTTCCCCCTTCTTTGCCTAACGGTGACAATAAGAAAACATTAGAAGTGATGTTCAGATTTTCTTGGACTAGAAGCAGCTTTGTCCAATTAGCTGGACAATGGGAAAACGTGGGTGGGGAGCCTAGCAAAATAGTCAGAAGCAACGTATAGACAATAAACCACCTATGTTTCCTAGAGTTTCTCAAGTTCCTTCTTGCCTTTATTTGGTAGGCTCTTAGTTCTTTCCAATAAGAAAATCCCAAATGCAATTATTGGAAGAATTAGTTCTTCAGCTTCTGTTAGTGAGAAGGATGTTGATCAGAGGTGGGTTGCTGCTGACATTACTGCCGGTTCGACGGGTAAAACATTTCGTGTGTGTGTATTTGCACCTAAAAAGGTCTGCATATGCGCAAAACATAAAAAAGGGGGGAAATTACATTTCTTCAATGAAAATTGTTCTGTGCATGCGCAGAACCAAAAATCAAGATGGCAGCACCATAGGAGAACCGGTTTGGGGATGTGGCAGGCCTGGGTCGCTGCTGGTTCCAGTGACCCAGACCACCAAGTTACTACCAGTTCAACCGAACCGATCCAAACCGAAAGGAACCCATCTCTGGTGTTGATCATGTCTGAATTTTGCCTTTCCTGAGTAGAATATTGCTTTATGGACTTGCCTTGATAAAGAAGTGGGAGTTTATGGAAGATCATTGTTCTCTCTGTTCTCTCTACATTTTCAGTCAATAGACCTAAATTACATATTATAGCCAAAATTGAGTTATTAGAACAAAGATATTCTTCAGTCTGCAAAGTTTGAATGTTACAATTCACTTTACAATATCACATACACCTGCTAGAGAAATTGATGTTGATATATATTAACTAGTAAAGAAAATTGGAAAAAATATGTATGTTGATTGGAGAAATCAATGCATTTTTGTACATTCTAAAGCCAGAATGTACAAAACAAATACGTAGTAAATTTTCACAGCGTGGATACTGATTGACTATCCACACCTACTAATAGATGCTGAATGAGATACAAATGAGAAACTCACAGTCTTTATGTATGACAGCATTAAACTTACATTTCCTCAATTTTTCAGAACCCTCCTAGAGTTGCTTCAGTGGCTGAGGTAGCTAAAAAGCTGATTAAATAAATGTGTGTTTTTGTGTTTGTGTGTTTGAGTCTGTATGCATCAGTGGTGAGTTCCAGATCCCGTTCCAACTGGTACGGTTGGAACGGGCCCGGCGTCATCCACATGGACGTGCGCAGCACAAACGCATGGCATGCACATTCATTGTACCTGCCAGCGATGCTTCCGCAAGCCTCCGTGATGCTCCAGCTGATCGGTGGAGCATCGCGCAGGGACTGTACATGCCATGCGTGTGCACAGAAGTGCCAAAGGCTTTAAAGGACAGGTAAGGAGCTCAGGCAGGCAGGTGGGCCCTCTGGAGCACCGCACTGGAACAGTACCCTGTACTCCAGGCAGGCTCCAATATGCCCGTACCGGGGCGAACCGCCTGCAACCTACCACTGGTATGTATAATATGTATTAGAACTGAAAAAGTTGGGAAACTTAGCATCTAAAAGCCATAATGAGCAGAGTTTCTTACCGATCCACGCTGATAGCACAGAGATTGAAAATGGAGGCAGTGCACAGCATGACATCCATGGTCATCAAGGCATCGCATAGGACTGGGCCCAAAGACCAAACGCCTCCCTGGAACTGAAGAAAAATAAGTGAATGCATTCAGAGTTCATACTTGAGTGTTCCCTTCACTATATTCTTTAGCTACAATTCTAGTTGGATTCTCAGAGGTTGTGGCTCTGCTACTTTTCTTTGAGAAGATCCTCTTCAATGGCTGACGCGATCAAGAGGGTTGCCAGGTTGCAATCAGGCATTCATAGCTCTAAAACCAGAAATGAAGTGGTAGTGGTGGGTGAAATAGCTGCATCTCCTCCCACATATGCCTGTCTCAGTGCAATCATTCAGCCTTCTTTGTTGCTATACATCATACTAGGAGGCTTACTTACTGAAACAAATGAGGGGAGGAAAGAGATAGATGGAGGAAGGTGGGGGGGAGAACCTTGAAAATCAAATATCCAGGATGTGGTATAAAACAATTTTATTCCTGGACTATAAACCACTATGAGTATCAAGTGTCAGAAGGAGAAAGATTTCTCCAGAGGAGACACATACAAAGCCAATACAGAGATAGCTAAAACATTTGTTTTTATGAGTGGCAACTGCAGCACACCTCTGTAACCAATAGTAAATGTCAAATCACTTCACCATAAAAGCATCCTAGAATCTTCCATTATTACTGTAACATGCACTGATTGCTCCTCTATCTATTTGTAAAGTCTTGGATTATATTATCTAGGAAGAAAGTAAATCACAAAGCCCTGTGCTAATATCACTTAATCCTCACCCTGTTGGTGCTATAAATATCACCTAGGAATGATGTCAAGAGAAGTGCCTTATTTACACCTTACAAACTGTAGCTTCATCATTCCTTAACTTTCAATCTGATTGAGGGGTCAGGCTAGGAGAGGGCAAATGCCTCAGTAGAAGCACTCATTAACTGCCTGAAGATTATCCAGATGTGACCTGTGAAAAGGAGCAATTTTTCTTTAAAAAAAGACTTAAGTAAAGTGTGATAGCTGTCAAATTTGCTCCTTACTTCATTTCTGACAGCTTAAGCAAGCCATAATGGGTTGTAATAATAATGATAATAACAATGTCAAGCAATTTAACAACATACTGCAAGGAGGTGAAATTGAAGATTGGTTAACATCTGGCAAAAGCTACCTGATAATAAAAGAACCAATAAAAGGGGCAGCACCAGGCAACTACAGGCTAAGTACCTGCTTACTAACAACTTTCAAATTGCTAATTGCTTGGAGGCTGATATAGTCCAACAGCATCTAATACAATCTCTTTTACCTGAGCAGAAGGGAAACTGCCTGAACAGCAAACAAACAAATTATCAAATCTTAATTAACTAGATCAGAGGTGTCAGACTTGCGTCATCATGGCAGTGTCACATGACGTTGCTAAATTGAGTGTGGGCGTGCTAGTGCATGACACATCTGGCCCATGGGCCGCAAGTCTGACAGCCCTGGACTAGATTATTTTGGAAAACTGCAAGAGAAGGAAAACCAACCTAAATGTAGCTTGGATTGATTACAAAAAGACATTCAATTCTCTGCTACATGACTGGACGATTAAGTACCCAGAAATAATAAGAGTCAGTAATTATGAAGTCTCTCAGTCATCCAGCTTACAGTTGTCCCAAAGGTGCTTTTTCCAAAAGCAACTGGACTTTCTGTTTTTTCTTTGAAGATGGTTTCGCTTCTCATCCAAGAATCTTCTTCAGCTCTGATTGGATGGTGGGGAATGGAAGAGCTGAAGAGGTTTTTTGGATGAGAAGCAAAACATCTTCAAAGAAAAAACAGGAAGTTTAGTTGCCTCTTGAAAAAAACACCTTTGGGATAGGAGTCAGAAGAAACATCAGAAGTTTTGTGCAAAGATTGATGGCAGAATGGAAAGAACAGTTGCTGTTTAATGATGATAGACTAGGAGAGATTAATATCAAGAGAGGAATCTTTCAAGGAAGCTCACTATCATCACTTTTGTTTGTCATTGCACTGATTCCTCTTTCAACAATACTGAAAGTACGGCTATTAAACACCCTTTACACGCATGATCTAAAGAAAAAATATCATCTGAAATAGAACTGCTATTGCTCAACCCTGTCTGTATATACAGCCAAGATATTGCAGTGGAGTTTGAACTGGACAAATGTGCCTGTTTTACTATCAATAGGGTAAAAATAGTGAAAACTGAAGGAATCAAGATACTATATGGAAATAACATCAAGAGTTTGGAGGAAGACTATCAAATACCTGGGCATTCTTCAATCTAAGAACATCCAGCTGACTGAAGTTGTGAAGAAGTTTAGAAGTGAATACATCATGGAACTAAAAAAGATCCTAAAGTTCAAACTCAGTAAAAGAAATACTATCAACCTGGACAATTTCAATCATTAGATAGAGAGCTGGAATAATAGACTGGACTCAAGCAGAACTAAAGGTTCTGGATAGTAAAACCAGAAAAATAATGACAATGAATCATGCCCTTCATCCATGAAGCAACGTTGACAGATTCTACTGAGCAAGGAAAATAGGTGGGCATGGAATCTTGCAAATACACAAAACAGTTGAAGAAGAAAAAAGGGCATTGGAAGAATATCTGAAGGAAAGTGAAGAAGATGCACTGAAACTAGTGTACCATGAAGGCTTATGAACAGAGGAAAGACCAACATTTGATTTACAAGAAAGACAAAATGAAGAATAATATAGAAATATGGCAAGGCAAAGTATTACATGGCCAGTACATAGAAAAACTAACAGGCAAAGCAGATAACAAGACCTGGCAATGGCTAAGAACAAGAAAGTTGAAGAAAGAGACAGAGGGGCTAATTCTGGCTACACAAGATCAAACCTTAAGAATTAATGCATTCAAAGCCAGAATTGAGACAACAACAAATGAAAACAAATGCTGCCTCTGTAAAAGAAACTGAATAGTGTACATCTAATTAGCTGCTGCAAGAAGATTTCACAGACTGACTGCAAACAATGGCAAGATAAAGTAGCATCAATGGTACATTGGAATATCTGCAAAAAATACCACTTGTCTGGAAGCAAGAACTGGTGGGACCATAAAGTAATAGAATATGAAGAAGCTAAAGTACTCTGGGACTTTACAATTCAAACAGAAAGCACTGCTACATCACACCTCAGACTTAATAACAATCAATAAGAAACACAAGAAAATCTGGATAGTGGACATGGCAATAGAAGAGAATGGATTGGAGAAAATTACAAAATACAAAAACCTGCAAATAGAAGTAAAACCACTGTGGCAAAACAAAGCAAAAATAGTTTCAATAGTAATTAGGTGTCTTAGGTACAATCCCAAAATATCTGGAGCACCATTTGAACACCATTGGTATTAACAAAACCATCATGAATCAATTGCAAAAGGCAGTTTTACTTGGAATAATTTACATCCAGCAACAATATATTTAACACTACGCAGCAATATCTGCCTAGCCTGGATCATTGTGTAGGATAGGTGGATAAAAATGCCAAATCCAGTCTAAAACAGCCAGCTAACTGTAATGTGACCAACAATAATAAATGTAAATGCCACCTGACCCCCAGTGACTCTGGGCAGTTAGTGGAATACCAGCGATACAGGTTAAAATGTAATTATTTATCATCATCCTTAGGCCCTGTGCAGAGCATAATGGGCAGCAAGTGCTTTCCAGCTGTTTTGATCATTCACATCTTCAGCATCGTTCCAAGGGACATTAATGATGTCAAGGCTCTTCCTTAAGTGTTTGATGCCAAGTTTTCTAAGGCCGGCCTCTTTTGCTCTTTTCTCCTGGAGGTGTCTGACATGGTGGAATTTTTGGGATGCTGGTCTTTAACATACATATTGTAAAAGTGTAATGATTAAAATGTAATATTCATTTCTTATCCAAGCCTAACTCTAGTGATACCATGACTTTGACTCATGAAGAATCACAAAGATTCAGTCATCTTTCAGGAAATACAAAGTTTGAGATTTCCCACTTTAAATATTATCAGACAACACACCAGCATGTGATCAAACACACACCTTTCTATCGAATGTGATGAAACTAAAACTAAAGTGTGTGTGCATTTAACTATTCTTCTTTATCTCACCGTGGAAATGATTATTAAAAGAATTGAAGTCACAGTCAGATAATGATCTTATTAGGACCAATCTTAGAACATTTTGAGATCTTCAGATTCTCTTCATCTGTTAAGGGTCCCCCCACCACTTCTCCCACAGAAGAAAATAATAAAGGGGGGTGGGTGGAGAGGAGGAAAGCTGATTGGATGAAGCCAGGAGCTGAGTCTTAAAATGGGATGGAGGAAGAGTCACAGGATTAAATAAACTAATCAGCTTTTCTCAAGTCCCCCCAATTTTAGTTCCAACTTTAAAAGGCTGCTTTACAAGGTTGTGGGTGATATGTAGAATCATTATGGCACACAATTTCTCCCATTATGCTGAATATAAAATCAGATGGCCAATCTTTATCAAAACACCAGGTGCTTAACAACCAGAGAGCAAAAGCTAAAAGAATCACGTCAATTTTTATATAAGTACAGCTATGTTTGGGGAGAATTTGGCAGAATTGCATACTCTCTTTCTAAACCGAATCCATTTCAGGCTAGCATATCTTTTCTAATAAATTTTAGCTCCTTTCCAATCTGCCTAATTTGAAGAAAAGAAACAAATGTATTTTCTTCCATCTTTCTATCTCTGCTGGTGAACAGCAGTAGTGAAATAGTCATAGTACGTATGTCCCTTCCAAAGGCACAGGAACAAAATTTTCAGAGAAAATAGCATCATAAGGATAGCTGTGTTAGATCATTCATACAATACATTTATCAAGTGACTGAAGTTTTTTTAGTTCAAGATAGTCTGAATCACAGATTAACCAAATGGACTGGATTTGTGCAGCTTTCCATGTACACAAAACCCAATCAAGGGTTTGAAAATAATCAGGCTTAATACAAATCATTGTCATCCTAGCAAGTGCAGGGTCTACTGATATGTTGCATTAATACAGCTATTAATTTCTATCACACATACAGTAAACAAATCCTACAGTTCTGTATATTCATCTGTTCTCTATGAAGGCCTCCATCACACTACTGGGCTATAAGGCTCATGTAAAACTGTCCTGCCCGGGGGGGGGGGGGGATTTTGCGTCAACTTTCTACTACATTGTTAAGTGAGAGGATAAAGCCATATAGTTGTGATGTCCTTCCCTCTGCACATCGGCAGGATAGGTTTTCTAAAACAATTCAGCCTGTACTGTTCTGTTGTAATTTTTCATAGGGACATTCAGGTGGTTGTATCTTACTCCTGCTGTGATGCTACCCAGCAGGAATTGTTTATTGTACAAACTTCTGAGTTACCGCAGTGAAAATGAGGCAGTGGTTGATACACTGACTACCCTTGTTTTTTCTTTTGAATTATGCTTTTATGTAATTTTCTGATTGAAATAAGTTAAATGTTATTATGATGATGATGATTTTATTAACAAGCTATGAACAGGGCAGGGGGATATTGAACAAAGGTGACATTCCAAATCTGTGCTAGAGCCAGGTGCCATAAATGTTGACTGTGCTAATATGGGCAATGTACACACTCTAACAGATCATCTGTTCTGATTTCCATATGACCTGCAATGCCTTACCCTTTAATACAGCAAGAGGCAGTAGTGTCTGTATAGAACAACTAACTTTTTAAGTTCAACTTGAGAATTTATAATTATAGTACTCTTTTGCCTCTCTTCACACATTTGCTAAGTTTCTGCCTGCAAGGGTTAACTGTTCCTTTTGTTTAGGGATATTTTATTGAATAAGCCTCCATTGGCTACATCATACATTTTGGAATGTATGGTTTTTATTAGTTGAAACGGTTCGGTTTGCAGATAAAGAAATCCTATTTTATGATGAGTCCTAGTCTTTTTGTTTATCCTCATGACTTAGAGAAACAGACTCTCATTACCTAGGCAGAGAATTTGCTTGCTGCTGCTTTTAGGGCACACAACATTTCCCTACTAGCCTTGCCCAGCCACAGCTGAGTTACAAAAATCTAATTCTCACATTAGTGTCTGCAAGGAAATTTGCAAAAGTGGAGCTAACACCAAGATCAGAGTCCTGTCCCTTTTAACATGCATGGATATGACACATATACAAAGAGGAAAGACTTTGCCCATGCCAGCCATTTTGAATTGTTCAATCCCTCTCACACAGAAGTTTACACATGTTATTTGGCAATGCTGTTTGAATGACATGCTACCAATCAGTAATGGGAATGGTTCATCAAATTAATTTTGAATTAGCTTTTAAACCTGTACATCTCCTGGTAAGAAAGTTTAATGAAAGGCTTCTCATTGTTAAATCTGCAAACACTGATACACACGCATGCACACACGCAAGCAAGCAAGCAGCATTTTGCTACCAAGTAGAGCCAAAGGACACAGTAGGAATACATAATCACACAACCCAATTTTTTGCAAGTGTATTTGCTGTCCGTTTGTGTGTATGTGCTCCCAGGAGCTGGTGCTTTGGGGTCAAAGCGAGGAGCCCACTAGAAATGTTTGTTTACCATCATCATACGACAAAACCTGCACTAAAACCTAGTACAATGCCAACAAAATATGTACCAATCTGTTTTTCTAAGGAATTTGGAAAAAAAAGAGATGAACGGCTAAAGAATCAATGTGTTTGACTGAACATCATTCATTTTGATCTTTCCCTCGTTTCTTTTTCCAAAGCAAGTAACAGATCAACTATCCTTCATAATACTCATAATGGCATATCTAAAAAGTCATCTGCGTCACTGCTGATTCATTTACACTGAACATTATTGAAAAAGTACTCAACAAGGATAGATTTTTCCAGGCTCATCAAACACAAATAGGCCCTCACTTGACCTGTGCCTAATCGTTTTGGTCCAACCCAGCAGGTTTACGTCAGCCTCTATAATTGGTTCTAATATAATTTTGTGACTATATGGTCACCTTCAGTCTCCTTTTCTTGCTAAATTACATATTACCGGTATTTTCTGTTTAAAATGCTAGTGGGCCGTTGGGTTCAGAAATTTGCCCCAAGCCAAGCTGAGTTTCGTTATTTGTGTTTTCTAGTCTCCTGGGTGACATGCAGAGTGTTTTAAAGTCCCAGTGTTGTTTTCCATGGATGACTGCATTGGAACTCAGTAGAACTTACTCCCACTTTTTTTTTTGAGATGGCAATTGAGAATTGAGCAATCTTTGGATGGGTACAGAATCAGTGAGATCACATGGGCAGGCTCAGTTTGCAGAGGTCTTGGAGGGGGGACTTGCTTTGTTTTTCTAATGTGATAGACTTATTTTGCACTATACAACACAATTTTCACCTATTTCCCAAGTAAACTGGGGGGTGGCAGACAGCTATGCTTTTAGTGATCATAGTTAAAAGGGATTCTGAGGCAGGAGTGGGCTTCAAAAATGTCAGCAACGGTTTCTTTGCCCTGGTGGCCCTTGTGGGCGTGGCCTGGTCAGCCTCCTGTACCATGGAGAGGAGGGGATGTTTTCACCTTCCCTAAGCTCTGGAGGCTTTCCTCGAGCCTCTGGGAGGGCGAAAACTGCCTCCCCGGGCTCCAGAGGTTCCCTGGAGGTCAGAAACAGCCCCTTTCTGGCTTTCTGGAACTTCCGGGAAGCCCGTTTTTTCCCCCTCCCCGAGCCTCCATGCAGGCCCTGCACTTACCTTGCATCCAAAACGGGCCGCATGGAGACTCCTGGGAGGGGTGGGGTGGGAGGGGCTAACCATGGGTGGGATTTGGAGATTCTCCAAACCAGCCATAATGTTAGTTATGGGTTCTCCCAAACCCGGGCGAACCTGTATCAGCCCACCCCTTCCGAGGGCTGTAAAAAAATTAATCAATTAATTTCTAAAAATTAAAAGGCAAACAATAACTGCAGGTTGCCCATCCCTGTAGGGAACCTGCGTTACTTCAAACTGTATTTGTGGTTCAAATGCCTAAATCTTCTTTATGTGTGCTATTACAAAGCCTGGTTATTCAATAATCTGCAGTTTTATTAAATACAGTTATTGTCACTGCGGAAAATACAAAATCCTCCCTAGTATTATAAAAATAGCGTGAACAGAAATTGCTGTGGAGAGATGAACCTTCAGCCATCAGGGTATCTCCTTCTTTTCAAATCCCAGTTTCCCTGTAAGTATCTTCCCTGCATCCTTGTTATTGAGGAAATATTTCTATATTGGAGAATATATTTCCTGTGGAAGCCATAAAATAGTTGCTTCCCAGCAAGTATATGTCAACCAATACTTACAATGATTTTTCTTTCTTTCTTTGGAAGGTGAGCATGAAATACACATGACATCCAGAATCTGTGAAATAGCTCTGCAGTTGCAGATCACAGTTGCTGCCATGGGTAACCTTTTAAAACCTTACATTCTGGGTACAAATATGCATAGATTCAAACCACCATTTCATTTTTTCATGTTTTAGGTACCTAAAAAGCCTGCCTATTTTTCTACCCACAAAATTTTTTGGCTTTTCCAATTCTTCTAGTGAGGAGCACAGCGCATTCCTTCCAGAGAAATCGGTTTCATAATTTTTTAGTGTCACCGCGCTAAAAGAAAATTGTACCATACTTTGTTTGTTTATGTTTGTTTGTTTATTGGATTTATATGCTGCCCTTCTCCCAAAGGACTCAGGGTGGTGTACAACATAAAAAAACACATATTACAAAAGTTAAAAAGGAAATTAAATAAAGTATCCAAAAATAAAACCAATTAATACTAACGATAAAATTTTAAAAATTAGATTAAAATTAACAATTAAATTAATCATTTATTTTATTCTGTTCAGACCAGGCGGGCTTGCTGGAAAAGCCAACTTTTTAGGGCACATCGGAAGGACTGGAGGTCAGGGATTATGCGAAGCTCCAGGGGCAGCTCATTCCAGAGGGTAGGCACTCCCACAGAGAAGGCTCTCCCCCTGGGGTTGCTAGCCGACACTGTCTGGCTGACGGCAGCCTGAGGAGGCCAGCCTGGTGAGAGGCTATTGGTGGCAGTAGGTGGTCTCGCAGGTACCCTGGGCCTAAGCCATGGAGCGCTTTAAAGGTCATAATTAGTACCTTGAATTGCACCCGGAAAACAACCGGCAACCAGTGCAGGCCACCTAAAAGGGGTGTAACATGGGAGCACCTAGGTACCCCCATGATAAACCGTGCGGCTGCATTCTGGACCAGCTAAAGCCTCCAAGTGCTCTTCAAGGGCAGCCCCATGTAGAGAGTGTTGCAGTAGTCCACGCGAGAAAGGACGAGGGCATGAGTGACTGTGCATAGAGCATCCCGATCCAGGAAGGGACGCAACTGATGTACCAGGCGAACCTGGTAAAAGGCCTTCCTGGTCACGGCCGTCAGGTGTTCTTCTAAACTAAGCCATGTATCCAGGAGGACTCCCAGATTGCAAGCCCTCTCTGAGGGGGCTAAAATTTCTTCCCCTATTATCAAAGATGGAACAAGATACATAAATCGGGATGATGGAAACCACAGCCACTCAGTCTTGGAGGGATTGAGCTTGAGCCTGTTCCTCCCCATCCAGATCTGCATAGCCTCCAGGCATCAGGACATCACGTCGAGGGCATCATTTGGGTGGTTTGGGGTAGAGATGAAAAGTTGGGTATCATCAGCATATTGATGATACCGTACCCCAAAATCACGGATGATCTCGCCCACTGGTTTCATATATATGTTGAACAGGAGGGGTGAGAGAACCGACCCCTGGAGCACCCCACAAGTGATGCATCTCGGGGTCGATCCCTGTCCTCCACTCAACACGAACTGCGACTGATCCGACAGGTAGGAGAAGAATCACCGTAAAACAGTGCCCCCCACTCCCAACCCCCTGAGTCATCGCAGTAGGATACCATGGTCAATGGTATTGAATGCCATTGAGAGGTCTCATAGGACCAGGACAGAGGAGCAGCCCCTGTCCCGGGCCCGCCAGAGATCATCAACCAACTTTCCTTTAGTTGCTTCCTAAAACTGCAGCTTTAAATCAATTGAGAAAAACAGATATTTCAGAGAAAGTCGGCATAAGGAGGATGCATCAAGATCATGCATAACCTGTTCATCATCTGCATCCAACCCATACTGATGGGATTTAACGTCCAAGGAAATCTGCCATAGCAAATAAATTCATTTTGTGTCAGTTTTGTATCTCACAGTAAAATGAGATGGCACAATATACCATTGTGGCAAAAGGGTTAACTGATTTTAAATTTAGGAACTTTGCATATGGCAATGGCTTGAATTGGGCCAGAAAATAGATAATGAAGGAAGAAGCAAAATGAAATTGGAAATCCATGCTGCTGTGGCTCTGAAATCAAATAAAAAGGAAGCCAGATGCCGAAAGGCCAAATGCCATTAATGTTGACAATGCCAGTACAGGAGAATGTACAAAGTGAGACTGAAAATATGACTGCCAGATGCCAATCATGCTCTTCCTTTTAACACTTTTAAGGAAATAGCATGCCTGACTTGGACATTATCACCACGTCTGTCTACTTGAGTACTTTTTCCAACTTGGTGTTTTTTAGGAAGGTTGTTGAAAAGGCAACAGGGACTCAAGGATTCTGGGTGAAGCAAATTAGAATTTTTTAGACCTGGGCATTAAATAAAAACTGCACTGATCACACTTGCAGCAACCTACAGTAGGACCTGGAGGGAGGGAGTGTGACCCTTCTGATCCTGCTCGACCTCTTAGTAAAATTTTGGATCATCAGTGGGTGTTGAACATTTGAGGACCTGTTTTATACTATCTCTGCTCCTTCTGACTGGGCAGTTTAAATTAAATTTCAACAAGATGTTATGGTTGTTTGGAACTATTTGGCTCTATGCTAGTTGTATCACTGGAAGGCATCACATTCCCCTGGAAGAAGCAGGACTGCCATCTGGGGTTTTCAAGCACTTGCTCCTGGTTGAACAGCAGATGGAAGTGCTGGCTAGGAGAACTTTTAGCCAGTTTCAGGTAGCATCCTGGAGGCAGCCTTTCACGGAGCAGGATGCTTTGGCAACTGTCACTCACCCCTTTCCATTAGCACAATCAGGCATTTTCAAGATAGACTGGATAGAAAACATTTCAAAAATAATCCAGATAAAGGGAGGCAGGAGGCTGTGCATGTCAATACTATTTCTTACATCCCTGATATATCTTTTATTTATTTATTTATTTATTTATTTATTTATTTATTTATTTATTTATTTTGTCAAACATTTACGAGATAACAGTTATAAACATGGACATTAGTGCATGAAATAAATACAAATAAATGGGGACAGTAGGACAGGGACGGTAGGCATGCTGGTGCGCTTATGCACGCCTCCTTATAGACCTCTTAGGAATTTTGTGAGATCCACAGTACATAGTTTAAGGTACAGGAACTTTGCTACTGAGGACTAAACTATGAGAACACAGAGAACAGACAAGAAAACAAATGGATGGATCATTAAACAAATCAACCAAGAGTTCTCACTTAAGGCAGATGTGTCCATGCTGAAATCTTACTTCAGACATGTTATGGGAAGATACATTATGGAAAAGGCTCTAATCCTGGGAAAGATGGAAGGAAAGAGAAGAAGATGACCAGCAGCAAGGTGAATGGATTCAATTACAGTGTGGGTGAATGCAACTGTTGGAAGATCTGAAGGGAACAAGTCAGGGATAGATCATTATGGAGAAAATCATTCTATGCAGTTGCTAGGAGTAAAAAACAGCAACAATGAATGGCACCAATAAATTGATGGATTAAATGTCCATTGTTTGTTGAGACCTTCTGGGATTATCCCCTGAAAGCCTTTGATATAAGTGAGTTCTACAATTTCTCACTCAATGCTGCCATTAAAGTCCTGCTTTTCCAAAATAGTCACTTTGTGTTCTGCTATTTATTTACATTCTGTAATGTAAATAATGTAAGTGAAACTATTCCTACTCATTTTCTTGCAAATGAAAGTAGAAATCCTTTGTAGACTCCTTCATTCAACACCAAAAGATCAGAAGTATTGGGAGTATGGCAGCACATCTACTTCCATCTTTTTCATTGGCACTGGTTTTTCCTATACACATATAACACTGAATAAATAAATATATAATGGCTTCCTTACATATGTCTCTGCAAAAATAAATAATGTGTCGGATGGTAAGAATTTTTTTATAAAGCTGGTTATTCCTTTAAAAATTACACACACACACACACACACACACACACACAAACACACACATCTAATTTGATAAATCACCTACTGTGTGTTACAGATTGGATTTAACTTGCAGGGATTGTGCAGATGGCCACAATGAATAGAGCCTGGTTCTCCATCTCAGACAACTGAAATTGCACAAGTATAAACTATTTTTTAGGTATTTAGGTATTTATTATACATTTATAGGCCGCCCTTCTCCCTGAGGGGACTCAGGGCGGCTTACAGTAAAGGGGAAAGGGAGTGTAGGACAAATCCAATACTCTCATTCTACTCCTGAATTTTATTTGCTGTTAGATTCAACTGCTCAATTAAACGAAAATTAAGAATCTCCTTTAAAAAATTGGGGATGAAAGGTGTCAGACGTGACAGACTATTCACAGTGATTTCTCCAGAATTAAAATGAAACTTCAGATTTCCAAACTTTCCCACCAAATAAGACCTTAAATACCAGAGTGTCTAGCCAGTTTGCTGCCCTAATATTCTGATGTTAAGCAAAATATTTAATAGATATTTTTATCTAATTAGTGAGGAAAGAACTAAATTGGAACTGTGAATATAAGCCAGGAAAGAAAGGGTGGATTCCCAGAAAATTATGGTCAACTGTCTATGATGTTCCAAATTGCTCCCTCTTGTGTGACTATTTTATATTTTGCTCTGTATTTTATAGGTTTTACTCCCAGGCAATGGGAAATCAAAGAAACTGAAGTTCAACCCCTTTGTAGACTTGAAAATTCTGTTATAAGTATTGCAGTGGTGGGATACAACCAGTAAGCCCTGGTACATGCATACCGGTGCTCCAGAGGGCCCGCCCACTCGCTCTCCTTACCTCTATTTGAGCCATTTGTGCATGGAGTGTATGGCGCCTGCGCGACGCTCTGCAGAGCTGCTGGAGCATTGTGGGTGGTGGGTACACATGTGTGTGCTGCACGCATGCACGTGGTGGACACCCGGCCCCGTTGCAACATACCAGTTACAACAGGAGCCGGAACCCACCACTGGAGTATTGGTATAGTTAACACAGTCTTAGTATCTCTGTCTTCTTATGATAACAAAGGAAAATATTTATCCATTCTGGCAAAGGCACATCCAAATGTAATGTAAGCTAGGAAGGTGCGATCAAACAAGAGCCTAGGGTAAAAGATGGCTAGTGCTCAGTCAAAGATTCCTGAAAACAGAGAAGGGGAATGCTCTCTGTATATATGTGAAGGAAGAGAAAATTTTCAGGACCCTGGACAGCGCCCAGAATTCAAGGTGGAATTCAGTTAAAACCAACGTTTTGGGTTTTTGTTTTAAATATTCCATAAAATTTACTGTGTTTCTACATAGAGGCTGATCTCAGAAGCTAATCCCTAGTTTATAGCTAGTTGTAAAACTGCTTGGATTCTCAAAGCTGTTGAAAGTTGAAAAACACATTTCAGAAGGTAGTAAAACAGAGATGTATCATCATCAAGAAAATGGCATAGGTAGAATCCCCAGGGGTTGAGCTTCACTTAAGTATTGCCTTTTTACCTCTCAAATGTGCAGAAACTTAAATGGGAGTCCCTTGGCCTGAAACCTTCCATTCCACTGTGTCTCCATGAAGACAATTTATGTCAGGCTCTCTCTGGAACTGAGCTCTAAGACTGGATCCTCTGGGAATCCAGATTGAAGGTTCTTTAACTTAGGGCATTTTGGGTTGAATAAACAGATTCAGGGGCTCTACAGTCTACACCACCAGTTCCTCTGCATCTGTGTTGCCATTTCCCACATATGAAATCAAAAGATAAAGAATTCTTTATTAGTAAGAATCTTATTTGGAAAATAATGTGACTGCAATGACTGATTTACCAAAAATGGAGTAAAAAAACCTATATAGGGAGAAAATAAAGTGTGATGGATTATATATGACACTGGGTGTATTCTATTTCACAAAACCAGTAAGCCCCTGCTGGGTAGATCAAATTTTCCCTTTGAATGACAAATTAAAACAGGTGCATTGCTTATTAGCAAGCAAAGATTTAAAAACCTCAAGAAGGGAATTGCTTAGCCAATCACTGATGATTCACTCTCCTCTTTTTCCTAATGAACTGTATTAAAAATAACTTCCTAAGTAGTTAACCCAAACTTGCCTCAATAGGCAGTAGCAGCCTAGCAGGGAAAAGACTGTATTAAATTGACCACCCACTGGCTTTACCTTTTATCCAATACTAATAGAACTCACAGTACAGTGATAAAAAAATTGCTACTAGGATCTTAATAGAGAAAACCATACCATGTTCTTCTGCTTACTCCAAATTGCTTGCAGTAGAATTTGTCTACTCTGGCATGAAGAAATAAATGAGAACTTGGGGATATCAGAAAAGCTGTCAACCCTTCTAGATGGAACTGTAATGCCAATAATATTTGGTATTTAACAACCCGGAGTGTTATCTAAGAAAAGCACACACATCTACACACAAACCAAGCTGAAGTATCTGGTGTAAAGTCTACATTTTAGCTCTCACAGATGAAAGGAAAATAATATACTAAAGGAGGAAAATAATATAAGAAAGATTCTGAAATTGGAATATGCTGAATACCAACACTCTTAACCATGGTAACTGCATGAAAGGCATTGGGATTTGCACAATGCGCAAATGCCTCCTCTGTGTGGGCCTTACAGTGTCACATATACACCAACATTAACTGGGCCAATCAATGAATGATCTATCTCTGTGAAATGTTCTGATTCTATTCTCTCTTTCTCACAAACACCACCTATTCCAAACTGGGAATATCTATATATAATAAGGTCTAAGCTTACTCTTTCAAGAAACTCAAACCAAGCCAATAAAAAATAATTATTGTATCAAGTAGGATTTATATGGTGGGGAAGCTGCTCAATGAACCCAGTGCAGCAATGTGATGAAAAGCTAACATTCTAGATCTACTAGCTCAGATAATCTGATCAGGGGGGAAAAATCCATCTAAGATGATTAAACATCAGTATTGCTCTTGCTGAAATAAGTGCTATACTAAAGAGCACAGCATAAGCATGTAATATTAGTTGATATGTTATTTTTGACCATCAAACTTGCAGTCATATATTGCTTGCTGATCTGGGAGCAAAATCCAGTGGACACACTTACTCCCAGATCTTACCCATTTATTTTTCAAACAAGATTGCGTTGTTGCTTATAATATTCACTGATGCCTGTGAAAGCTACAATTCTGCATGAATAAAAAAATAAACACTTCTTTTAAACCACCCAATGTTCTATTCAAAGACAATAGGTAATAGCCCAGCTCTGCAAATGAAAGAGCCACATTCAAAATCTATATTTAAAAACAAAACACTCTGGATAGGAAGGAGTCTCTACAAAAGTTCAAACAAAGTTTTCTTTTTTAATCCATGATATTATGCAACATTGCAGCAGGAAAAAAAAAGACACACCTTGATCACAGTGTAGAATTATTCATAAAGAAAAAGTGAACATTTTCACACATAAAGCTTACAAAAGTAAATTCTCTAAAGAAGATAAACTGCATCCCAGAAAAAGGGCAGGGAAGAAAGTACACTGGATACACCAGTTGCAGAAAAAAATAGCTATAATTCATTTTACTTTCCCTGTCAAAAAGAATATTCACTTCAAATTGCAGACACCCAAGGGAAGTACAACTGCCACCATCAAGAAAACCACAAGCCATTGGGAAGATGCATCCTGTATTTTACCCTCTCCGGAAATATCCACATTGGCAAAGGAGAACAACATCATCCATCAATTATAAAAGGCACTGCAAACTGAATTTCTTTCTTTCCTTAATAAAGAAAAGGCTGTATCAAAACAACCCCCTCAATTTGCCCACTGGTACAGAATTAAAAGTATTTTCTTAAGAGGTAAAGGTTCCCCTTGCTCATATGTGTTAGTCATTCCCGACTCTAGGGGGCGGTGCTCATTTCCGTTTCAAAGCTGAAGAGCCAGCCCTGTCCAAAGACATCTCCATGGTCATGTGGCTGACATGACTAAACACCAAAGGCGCACGGAACACTGTTACCTTCCCACCAAAAGTGATTCCTATTTTTCTACTTGCATTTTTTATGTGCTTTCAAACTGCTAGGTTGGCAGAAGCTGCAACAAGTAATGGGAGCTCTCTCTATTATGTGGCGCAAGGGATTTGAACCACTGAACTGCCGATATTCTGATGGACAAGCTCAGCGTCTTAGCCACTGAGTCACCATGATCCCGAATCTTAAGAGTGTATGGTGATATAAATTATCTCTTATTCTTCTAAATGTAGTCACTGCCTTCCCCATTAAATGAAGCCACTAGTCTTTCGTGTTACCTGATATTACTCTTCTCATTGGGACATGAAATCCTATCACTTGAGCACTGGGGTTTCCAACAGACTAGAAAATTTTCTAAAGGTTAGGAGGAAAAACCAAAACACAGCTGCTTTTCTTCCTTTATCATCTCTTGTTTTGGCCACTTAAGTACTAGTCACTAGTGCATTTTTGAGGATAGATGTATATAAATGTTATTCACTGAACAGAACCTAGACACTTCAATAAAATCTCTGTTTTCAAAGGCTGCAAAACCTGAAAGACTATGAAATACCTCAAATGAAATGGTTGATGGGTTGCATGCTGTTGAGTGAACAACACATTGTTCAGATTTTCCATAGACATAAACTAGATTTGCCGGGACAAACTAACAACCACCAAGATGATTCACACTTCTGTCCTTTATAGACTCCAATTTGCTGTTGACTCTACTTCCAGGACATACTAATCTCCTATACCTTTAGCACATCTTTCTGGCCCTCATGCTGGTTTCTAAATGTACAAAATTGCAATTGGCTTTGACTGAAAATTACAAAGCAGCATTTGATTTGGTTTTATTCTACTTTAATCATTGCAGTATTCACCAGCTTGCAAATATCATCCACAAATAGGGCAATGTCTTCATTGTTTCAAAGATCCACTGCTATAATAAAGCTAGGTGGTATATTCTAACACCAATAAGCAAAGTTCCTTGCATTGATTTTTCTTTAGCCTTGGAAATTTCAGAAAGCTATATCTTTTCCAGAATCAAATTCATTGAAACACAAGTACAGGGACTCAAAGGGCCACTGCATGTTTTGGTTTACTTACATGGAGACTGTGCTCTCCACATCATTACAGAATACCCACGTTCATTAAACACATGCATGAAATAATGTTTTAGCACTCATCGAGCTCCTTTTCTTCTTTAAATGAGATGTACCCTTGGAAACATGAGTGCTTTTTTCATCTAATAACAGCCTGTTAAGATAATGGATAATAATAGGGTGCGGTGAATGTCGCATCACTGTTTCTAATTCACATTCTAATACATATTCTTGACATTCAATCTACCCCACATTTAGCTTATCTCACATGATTTCCATTAACTTCAAATGATTTTGAATCAGATCTAAGAAGGATTGCCACATCTATTTTGGACAATATTTTTAGTGAAGCTGAAAACAGAGACCTTCTATGCACACATACTTTGAAGTATGACAAAATTATAATTACTTCAAAAATGAACATCAAAAAGAAAATGTATCCATATTTCCCCGTCACTAATTCTAGCCACTCACAAACTTTTATCTCTGAAACTCCCTTACATGGCTTACAAATGCTCAGCTTTGGAACCAGATTTCTCCCATAGCTAGTGATAACATTTGACATGTTTTGTTTGCCAAACATTATAGAGTCACCTGTTACTGCATTTTTTAAAGAATGTTTAGTCTCCAACTAGTGTAAATCTCTCATGCATCAACTAGCTGACTTAATGATAAGTATCATTAAGAATCTTGTCATTTTTTCTGAATTTCAAATTATCCAGGTGTTTTCCATTAGATCTATGTTCTATCATCAGGAAATTTTAAACACATCCTTTAACATACCTCACTTCCTAGAGTGGGATTTATTTTTGCGTAAACATGTTTTGGACTAAATCATGCTTCTATTAAACAGCATTTTAATCTTGGTTAAAGACCCCTTAGTCTAGGTTTTCTATTATGTGATCCATTTCTTCAAATTACTTAATGGAAGCTTGTGCAACAGCATATGGAAAGATTACTGCAGTTTAGCTATTTAAGATTAGCTAGCACTTAAGCAATACTACACTTGGCCCAAAAATATCTAAAAAGAAAGGTCACTTAAAAATACTTAAGGCAAAGCTTCAAGCCTCCAATTTCTCATATCTAAAAAGATAACCATAATACATCTGCCCAAAGAAAGTCTATTAAAACAACATAACTCCTCCTAAACCAGGTTAAGGTTCTGTGCATATAATTCCCAAGATTATAATTGGTATACTATTTTTGTGGGCATTTTAATTATTGTTCTAACTGTATTTATTGAATTGCACTTGTATCTTAACTTCCTTCCGAAGAGTTCAGAACAATGCAGTTTCACATGCACTCCTTCACATTATTTTCAGGGCATGAAAGGATGAAGTCAGGATGACCAGAGTTTATCTCCACAGCTGCTTTATCAAGTGAAATTTTGAAAGGGATTTCTCCAACTTTTGACTGACACTCTTCAGACCATCACCCTAATTATTCTCCAGAAGAAAATAACTGTTCATATAATCTTTGTTAGAGTCAAGTAATGAATATAATCATGCTGATCGACTCTTCTTCCATCACCTTGTCCTTTGAAAAACCACAAAAGTTCAGTGAATGCTAGAAATACCAGACCATCCTTCTCCTGGTGAACAAGCTCATATTCTTACTTGTCAGGAGCTTCTGGCACATTCCAAATCTGAACCAAAAGCTCCTAATATATCATGTGCCTTCAAACTGTAGTCCTAGTTTAGGATACAAATATACTTAATATCTTTAAGAAAAATATATTTTATAGTGGAGAGATTATAAAGCAAAAGCTATTTTTAAAAAAACAAATTAAGGACCCAACAGAATTGAGGCATTTCTTCTGCAGAACTAGACTAGCCTAGAAAAAGAATTGCTATTTCATTTGGATTGTCCAAGATACATCCTGGAAAATGGACCAACTTCCAAGATACAAAGGTCCTTATATATTCCTCTCCCATGCTTATCTACAATTGCATCAGATTGCCCTCCAGGGTCAAAAAGGGGCACCTTAAAACCCCAACAATCAGATTTAAAGCATATCTCGAACCGTAGAGGAAGCTTTTTTTTTCACCTAAGGGGAAAAAAACCCGATTGCATCATAAACCATCAGTAGAGTTGGAAGAAGTTAAAGTGCTGGGGGGGGGGTGTCTTTACCTCGGAATAGACGTAAAGAGGCAGCACCAAGATGGCTAAAAGGAGGTCGGCCACGGCGAGGCTGACGATGAAGTAATTGGTGGTGGTCTTCAGCGCTTTCTCCGTGCAGACGCTGAGGCAGACGAGCAAGTTGCCGCTGATGATAAAGAGGATGAGGAAGATGCCCAAGACCAAGGCGGCATAGTTGCGGGCCGGGTCCTGTTCAGGAGGAGGGTAGGTGCCGTTGGAAGAGAGGAGGTCTTCCGTGTTGTTGGACCCCATGGCCCTCTCCCGCCCAAGCGCCCTCTCGCCTGCCTTCCTTCCTTCTTTCCGCGGTTGGGAGCCAAGCGGTCGCCCGCCTCGCCCAGTGGAAGAGCAGCGGTCCGCTCGAACTTGGCCGGCGATAGAGTCACCTTTCCCGGCAGGTGGGCTGGCGGGAGTCAGTACCCAGGCTGCCCCACTCCATCTCCGAAACGACCGAGCCGCTTGCCCCGATCCAACCAAGCCGCTCTACTCCCGCTGCCGCCGCCGCTGCTGCTGGGGGTTGATCGGGATGAGGGGAGAGCTTCGCCCTAGCAGTCCTTCCCGGAACTTGTCTTAAGTTAAATTCTCACACTTCGCCCATTCCACGCCCATTCCGCGCCTTAGCCGGGCGCGGTCCAAACTAAACCCCCCTCGAGTTCCGCGGGGCTCACTCCGAGCGCCACCGGAGACCGCCCTTCCGCACGCCCAAAAGAAAGAGAGGGAGAATAGCTGGCGCGGCCCTGTGGAATTCTTGCCGACTTCCCTCCGGCTTCTGCTCACGGGCAGTCGGGCTAGTTTTGCACGGCTCCACAAGTGGGTCGCCTCCAAGAGGAAAGTAAGCTGATTAGGGCGCAAGGCTGGAGGGAGGGGAGGGAGAGAGAGAGAGAGAATGCTGCTACGGCGCTGGAAGGCCCGGCCGGTTCGCTTAGCCAATCAGCAGCGGCCTGAGGTGCAGATAGGACGACCGGCGGACCTTTCCCGAGTCGCCTCAACGCCCGACGCGAGTTGGCGCCCAAATTCGCCCCCCTCTCCAGCCTCTCCGTCTGACAGAAGGAGTCGCGCTGGCGCTCCGGGGACATTGTTGCAGGACTGAGGGCCGCGCCGTTCCCCGTCAAAGAGCGAGGAAGCCGTTGCTTTCCCAGGACGCCATCCCCTGGCAATGGTTCTGCGAGACCGCTCTCGCCACGTGGTCGCCGCCGAGCCAGAAGACTTCTGACTCGGCGCGGGTTCGCTAAAGAGCGGGAAGAGGCTGCTGAGCTGAAGGAGGAAATTCGAAAATAAATAGGTTTCCCCGCTCCGAGTGTGAAGTTCGCGTGGACAAAAGAGAGGCAGCATTCCTGCTTTGGAATTAGTCTTCCAAAAATACTGAAGGGAGGGAGGAGCAGGTGCGCTACAGGATGGTAGTTGCCGCTCTTCCCTGCCTTTCTTTAGGAATCTTGACGCCGCTCATCCTTAAAAAGCAGTGCAGCATTTGGCCCGGCCCTGCCAGATGATACTTTTTTTTTAAACAGTTAAGTAACTTTCTTGGTCCGAATATGTAAGAGCTGTGAAAAGAGGCTCCGTGCCGACCCCTCCCAGATGCCGGGGAGCAATTGTGGGGCGTCGATGTGGCATTACTGTCAATTAACTTTGGACACGGCGATCAGGGGGCTCATTTGGAGGAAGAGGGTGGCACGCGTTTTGTAGATCCATGGGCCTGGCACTGCGCAAAAGATTTGTTCCACCTGGTCCCATGGGGATGCAGAAGATAGGGAAAACTCTTCCATCTTCTAGAATTTACTCAACTGCCCAGGCTTGTGGGGTTCCATCAGTGACATTGACACTCATGAGCAAAAGGCTCTTTGGCCAGTTTGTGAATCTTTCCAGTTACCAATTCTGATGTAGAAAAAAAAGAAATAAATATTCCAAAATAAAATATTCCTATAATATAGTCCAGACTAAAAATTTTTTGTCAGTTTTGTTCCTGGATAGAACCTAGTGATTATTTCTAAGCAAGTCAGAATACCGCTGAAGATGTTAGACCACCAATTCCAATTCTGTAATCCCAAATCTTGTGGCTCTTTCAGGAAGTACCCTTGAACGTGAGGAAGCAATAGTGCTTATGCAGACGAACCTGTACATCATCACCAAAGACAAAATGCTTCCCCCCAGAATAATTGCCTTATTCATATGTAGATTTAATTAATTATAACTCATGATTACAATTATCTTTTAAGTGATTCATCAAGTGGCAGGCCTAAATCACATCTTACTTTTTAAAGGGCTTCTTAGTTTAATTCACCATGCCTCTATTAAACTCCACTTTTTTTTTTTACACTGACTGATTTCTAGGTGATCTCAGAATCCTTGTTTGTTTAAAACATCTTTTAGGTGTTTAATTAATAACAGAGCGTTAAGGAGAAATGAGAGATAAAGTGTCATTCAGAAACTGTTTGTGACACCAGTACATTTGATGCATAAGGGAAGAGCAGAAGTGCCTGAAGAGAATTTGCTCTCCAGTATTACCAGAGAATTGGTCCAGTTTGCCCAGTGCACTAGCCAAAGTATGATTTACTTGATATTGGCTTAGTATCATATTAGACTCATCTTTTATTCTGATCTGTGCCTTACCATGTTAATATCAATTCAGTTAATTGTGCTTTATTTAAATTGACTAAATGTAAAGTGGACAGAAGATTAGGTTTTTTTTCTCCAAATAATTTTCCTTTAAAATAGGAGCATTTTAGATTTCTTGTGTTTATCATCATGGAAGGCAGATAAGTTTTTGTTTCTGATATTCCAGTTTTGAGTAGTCTAAACTCAGTAACATTATTAATTATCCTTTAAGAAAAAACAGCAAAATAGAATATTATATTCTGAAACCTTAAAGTTAGCAGAACAACAGAGTCATTTTAAATTGTGACTGAATAATGTGTTCGTTAACAGAATTATAAAAATATTACATGCAAATATAATTAATTTTATGTGCATTTTTATTGAGTCAAAAAATTGTATCCTGCTCTTGTAAATTACATCTAATGAAGATAAAATTGTTTCCAATTTTTAAAAAAAACACTGAATTCACATTTGGATGGCCTTATACATCAGTGTTGAAAAGTTCTATCCCCTATTTAAATCCTGGGGAATTGCTGAATGACACTGAGAGAAATAAACTGCCACTTTAAAACTGATTATCAAAGAGATATTGGAACCAAAATAGATTACTTGACAGCAAACAGAAAATATGCCTCTTTATAAGTAGCACCATAAGGATAATGATTTCCACCCTTATTCTGATTTGAGATGATAAATTATCATTCATTTCTTCAAATGCATATGAGTTTTAAAAAAATCTTTTATGTTTTGGGGGATGGGCAAATTATTATTTTGAAGAACGGATTTAATTAATACCTCTTTTATTGGCAGTACATTTCTTGCTGCTTAATAGTATTCCCATTGTATTCCAGACAGAAAAGGGAGTAACTAGTCAGTCTCCCTTCCCTGCCATTCCCTAACCCCTGATATTTGTTGCCTGACACATTTGGTTCACTCAACCTATTAGTGGCACTGATCTGGTTTGTTGACAAATCTAATGGCATTATCCAGCTAACAATTCTTTAAATTGTGACCCTCCATCCTTTACGTGAGAAGGTATACGTAAGTATGATGGCCATGAATTTGGAGTGATGTCTCTAATGCTGGGAAAGGTATAAGGAAATAAAAGGATGACCAGTAGAAATGGACTCAGGATGGACTCAGTTATGGTAGCCATGAATGTACCATTGGAAGACTGCAAAAGCCAGCTTAGGGATAGATCACTACAGAGAAAAGCTGTTTATGTGGTCACTAGGAGTCAAAATAACTTTATGGCACTCTCAAAATCTATCAGTGGTGGCAAATCCTCAATTCAAATCTCATTTTTGTGAAGCAATTTCCTAAAATAAGTTTAAGGCCAATTGCTAGTCCTTTACTTTTGTCTGCAAGAGGACCGCAATAGAAGCATAAGGGGAAAGGGAAAGGTTCCCCTTGTAAATATGTGTGAGTTGTTTCCGACTCTAGGGGACAGTGCTCATCTCCATTTCAAAGCCAAAGAGCCAGCGCTGTCCAAAGTTGTCTCCATGGTCATATGGCCAGCATGACTAAATGCCGAAGCCACATGGAACGCTGTTACCTTCCCACCAAAGGTAGCAATAGTAATAAGTTAGACTTATATACTGCTTCATAGGGCTTTCAGCCCTCTCTAAGCAGTTTACAGAGTCAGCATATCGCCCCCACAGTCTGGGTCCTCATTTCACCCACCTTGGAAGGATGGAAGGATGAGTCAACCTTGAGCCAGTGAGATTTGAACCGCAGAACTGCAGTCAGCTGAAGTGGCGTGCAGTACGACACCCTAACCACTGCACCACCTCGGCATAGGTGGTTCCTATTTTTTCTACTTACATTTTTACATGTTTTTGAACTGCTAGGCTGTCAAAAGCTGGGACAACTAATGTGAGCTCACTCTGTTACGTGGTGCTAGGGATTCGAACTGCCAAACTGCCAACCTTTCTGATCGACAAGTGTTGTTTCTCTTATTATTGGGTTTCCAAGGCTCTGGATGATCTTTTCCTGTCAGTGTCCATTTGGGCTGATTTTGAGTCCTGATGGAATTGTCTCTCATATACACTATGTTCTACCAAATCATTTCCAAAAAGCATAGCATTTGGACAGTTCTCCATCATCACATATACTAATTTATCCCCACCTTAATAGACATAGTCAATTTTTTTACAGTTCTCCAGAAAGTGCTCTAGATCCTCACCTCCTTGTATTCTGAAAACTTGCACCCTTCCTTGGGAGCTGCTGGAACGATTGGACTGGTTGTCCCAAATCTGCTTTTCCAAAAGGCAACTGGATTTTCTTGGGTTTTCCTTTGAAAACGTTTCGCTTCTCATCCAAGAAACTTTTTCAGTTCAGAAATGAAGAAGCATCTGGATGAGAAGCGAAAAACACCTTTGGGACAAACATGACCTGGATGGTTGAGGATATCTCTAGACATTTACTGAATTGGTTTTGGAAGAGGTCATCCACTGCTCAGTCTCCTAATTAAAGAGAATATTAAGAAAAAAGGAGAAGGAGAGAAGCTTGCCTATGTGTTCCAGCATTAATAGCAATTTTTCTCTCTTCTCCCATTTTTTCTCTCTCCCCACTCTGGATTGCCCTTTACTCTCCACTTATCCCATCACCTCATTATGGAGTGAGCAGGGCTGAGGCCACAAGGTAGCTGATTGGAAGTCCCATCCATCCTTTTCTAGAAACCTTTTGGGTCTGCCGTCACTGACCCTGCATCCTGTTCAGAGTAGCAGTTTCTGCTGCCACCATCTGCCTTCCAAGAGAATGCCTCTTTTGATGTCCTCTTATCTCTAAAGAATTGGGGGGGGAGGGAAGGCTCCCACACCCTGTTGGATTTTTGGTGAATAAAGAGATAAGCTACCTTGTGGTTACCTTGTTTTCTTAAAGTTAACCTGAATCTCAAAACAAAGTTGTCCATTTCCCTCCTTCCTATTTCTCCCAGCCTCGTATTTCAGCCATTCATAAACTTGTTGGGAGAATGGTATACCCTGATTCAGCAACGTCCTTCCCTGTTTTGCTGGAGTTTCTAGCTCTGATTTTAAAAGAACAAAGCTTTTTCCTATCCAGAAGAATAGGTCAGAAAGAAAGAAGTCATGCCTTCCCCAGTGTTGATTCTGTTTGGGATGAAAAAAAAAAGTGTTTTTCCTTCGTCCCTCCCTCCCTCCCTCTATTCCTCTCTCCCTCCGGAATCCTTATAACAGCAGACTGGTATTACAACAGAGTTTTAACTAGTTTGTAAGAAGGATTACAGAATTCATACAAACTACCTTGAAAACACAAAATGCACTAAAAGAAGTCCTATGAAAAATGGCAAGAAATCAAGCATGTCAGCCACAGATATGGTGGTATGGAATCACTATTTCACTCTATCTCCCCTTCAAAAGACTGCTGACATATCTTTAAAAACCCAGACATGTATTTCCAAATGTTATTTCAAACCCAGAATCAAACTGCAGTTGGTACATTTAGCAAAATATCAATTTGGTTTTGGTACTAGGAAACAGACTATTCAATTCCAAATAAGTGTAGATTTGGGGCATAGAATGATTGCCTATACATTGTTTATTCCACCCCCTTTAATTTTTCATCCATTTTCATTAATTTTCTACTAACATTTTAAATGTACAGAATTACATATCTTTCCCCCCAAATTGTAATTATATGTTTATGTTATTAATTCACTTTTCAAAGTACCGTATATACTCGAGTATAGGCCGACCCGAATATAAGCCGAGGCACCTAATTTTACCACAAAAAACTGGAAAAGTTATTGACTCGAGTATAAGCCTAGGTTGGGAAATGCAGCAGCTACTGGTAAATTTCAAAAATAAAAATAGATACCAATAATGTTTTTGAATATTTATTTCAAAGAAAAACAGTAAACTAGCGGTGTATTCAATGAAATACTTCACTCACCTCATGATGCTGATGTCCCGCTGTGATGATGATGTCCCATGCAGCCGCGGGAGCGATGTCCCGCCTCCTATGACACACAGCACAGTGATTCCTATCATTGGATCACTGTACCAGAGGAGGTGGGACATCGCTATGTGGCTGCTTGCCATAACAAGGAGGAGGTGGGACATCGTTGCAGAGCGGCAGGAGGGGGAGGAAGGGGAATCGTAAGACAGCCCTGCATTACATTAGAACGTGAGGAGGGGGGATGGTGCGGTGTGCGCTGCGCGGCAAACTGACACAGAGGGAGAGGAAACTCACAGGGGCACCGGGCCATTCACGAGTGTCACCCAGCGGCATGGCCCCGCCCCTTTTTCTCCTCCATTTCGGGCAAATTTTTCACTGACTCGAGTATAAGCCGAGGCAGCTTTTTTCAGCCCAAAAAGTGGGCTGAAAAACTAGGCTTATACTTGAGTATATACAGTATAACAATGATTTATTGTATTGCATGTATATATAATTCACAACCTCGTGAGTATTTAGGAACAGAACATACAACATTCTTTGTTATAGTTAAGCAATTTCAAGAAACAATATTTTAAAACATATCTAAATATGCAAGATAAAGAAAATTTCTCAGCAAAGTTAGAAAAAGTATGTGTAATAATCCTTGAGTAGGTGAAATAGATCAAATTTATTTTCAGTGCTATAAATAAAAAAGTGCTTTTCTGAGCATGTACAGATAGATGTTCTTTTTCTCAGACAAAGTAGCATTTCTACTTGTCTATGATTTTTAATCAAAGTTGTTGCTGCCCCCAAACCCAGGTGCCTGACTTTTTGAATGAAACTTTACCGATGTATAAATAGTCAAATTGAGGCAAAATATTATTTAATAAATATTTGGCAATGAACTAAAATAATTTGAATAATCCTTCACTTAATATTTAGGAAAAGTATATAAATATGGGCAGGTATTTTATAGATACTAAATCAGCAAATATCAGTAAAAATGCTGTTGTAAATAATTATTAAATGTTATTACTTTACTAATTTATCAAAAGGACCCCAAAGCAATTAAATTAGTTTGGAAGTATGCAATAGTGTTCAATAAATTATTCTCCTACTATTCACTGGGTTGAAAAACTAGGGGTTGCTTGCAACATAATTCTTCTTCTAAAAGTTTCAGTGGTAATTGTAACTTTCATCTTATCCAAATGTCTCCAAATTATCAAGCATGAGCTAATATTGCTCATATTTGCAAACAAAATTGTTTAGTTCCCACATCAGAAGTTCTAGCATATTTATTTGCTTTTAGCATATTGTACACATCTATTTACTGCCACTGTTATTTATAAAACATGAATTATGGGCCATAAATTGTGGAAGCAATTTTTAAATGATTAAATCTTTTGGTTTTCAGGCTGCTAAATTCTGTCACCAGAAACTCAGTTGGTTCTTTAATAAAATATTGGTTTGAGATTGGGAAACTGACTCAGTGCTTACAAAATGAACAGGAAATTGGATAACATAACAATATGAGCAGGTCTGGATACAGATTTTTAAAAAGCCCAGTTACAGGCATTTGCAATAATGAATTACAAATGTGTGAAAATGGCTTTGTGCCCTATAATCCCCTATCTGGTTATCAGATTGTTTAGTGCTACAGCTTTAGTGCTAAGAAAGATGTGTAGGATGATAGATTATTTCCTGCTGAAGGATTTGCCTTGGCTAATCAAATTTGCCAATAATGGCATCTGGCTTGTAATAGTTTAATCAGTACATATTATCCTCCCCACAACCAGCATCACCTTATCCCATTCCCTGTGACAGTAATTGAGATAAAGAATATACTTAACCCTGAAATTGGCTATTCTGTTTTAGTTGCTGGGCAATGGGAATATGAATATTCTGCTGGACATAAGGGAAGTAGGCACACATTTTCCAAGACTGTGAGATATCATAGATAGTTTGAGTATGTGACCAACTACTGAACTGAACTAAAGGTTGAATGGAGCATATCTAATTTTTTAGGAAAATTGGGTTTTTTTAAAAAGTTATAAGAAGAAATCTAGTGGGTCAAAACTAATGATATAAATCATTCAGCCCCATCCCCTACAGCTGAATGAGGATTAAAGCAATCATTTGGCATCTGTTGGGAAGGACGCGGGAAGCATGGAATGTAGTATCCTGTTGAAGAGCTTGACTGATTGCTAAAACTGTGATAAAAGCCATTCTGTTGTACTCTGCAGATCGATGTAACACAACAGTGAGATGCGCTTGGTTGCATTATGTTTGGATAGCATGCTTTCTCTGACTACTTGGAAACTGTAATTGTTCCAAGAGATATCAACAAGATTGTTGATAATAATCACAGGAGCAATAAACATGCAGATAGTAACAACACCCACATAATACAATAAACTCAATAAACACACACACAAGAAACACACAGTCAAGTACACAATAAAATGGAGGTGGGGGAGATGATGACCAATCTGCACAACCTTTAGGACCTAATTCCAAGCAAAAATCACTAGGTAACCAGTGAAATAAGGAGGTAGGGAGTAAAGAAAAAGAAAAAAACCTCAGATGCAAAGTAGGAAATATAGGAAGCATACCCAGGGCAGGCACAAAGAACTGAAATGCCTATACACTAAGGCTCAACATTTAGGCAACAAACAGGGCGAACTTGAAATGCTAGTACATAAGGGCAAGTATTATATAGTTGCCATTACAGAAACTTGGAGCCCACAAACAGGAAGAATTCAGCAGAAGGACCACAAATTCCCTGTGGCTGATATTGCTGTGATGTTAACCAGATGTCCCAATGGATGAAAATATTAAAGGGGAAATCAACTCAAGAAGTTTGGGAAACTCTGAAAAATATGATGATAAAATCCAGTCCAGTTCAATATCACTAGAAAAGGAAACAAACAAACAAACAAAACAGCATGTTTGCACAAACAACTCTCAAACCAATTGAGAGAAAAGGAATACGTACAAAAAATTGAAAGAGGAACACATAAATAAGGCAGAATACCAATAATTAGGAAAACTAAGCCTCTGAACTAAGTAAAACTTGCAAGAAATGTCAAAAACAAAAAGTTTCCCCAAACCCCAAAAGCAAGAAAAAAAAGTCAAAGAAACAGTCAGTCCACTAATGGGAGAAAATGGCAAAGAAGTAACAGGCAGTACAGAGAAAGCAGAACTGCTTAATTCATACTTTGCATCTGTCTTCATGCAAAAAACCCCACTACTCATCCCACTACTCATCAGAAACAGAAATTTAAATGACAGGATAAGAATACAAATTAAAATATGCAAAAAGAAGGTAAGAGAACACACGTCAGCTCTAGATGGATTCAAATCACTGAATCTTGATAGATTACAGTACATCTCAGAGTTCTTTTTATTATTGTTATTTACATTTTATCTTTACATTTATAAGTGCTTTGTGAACAGCGTGTTGTCTGGGTTAATTTGCTTACATAATACTATTTTTCCAGTTCCTAGTTTCTACTTCTGTTGTCTAACCATTTCTAAAACAAGTCCCATGTTCAAAAATAGTCTGTGTCTTTTTTTATCTTCAGTGTCAATCTGTCCATTTCTGCACTGTCTAATATTTTTTTATTATTGCTTCTTCTGCAGGTGTTTCCTCATTTTTCCAGTGCTGTGCAAATGCAATTCTTTCTGGTGTCAAGACATGTTATATGTTTAACATTTTTGTAACCATGTGTTACAAAAATGGTGGCTAATGTGGCATGTGACTGATGGGCATGGCCAACTTTTTTTCCCCCCCACTGATTAATTGTTCTTGCGGTGATAATTTTTTTAATTTTAAACACATAAGCGCATCAACAAAAACAAACATATAACTTAAAAAACAACATAGGAACAATAAGTTCCATCGTATATCATACAGCAGTTCCGAATCGGTTTCTTTGCAGTTAGTGTTTTCCCTACTATACATTTCTATCTTTCATTCATAATCTCCTTATTCGTTATCCATTTGTATGTACATTTCTTTATTTATTTAAACTTAGCTACTTATGACCAGATATTATTTACCTATATTATGCTATATATTTTTACTGTCATTTGTTCTCTTACATACAGATTATAGATATACATTCACATAATTATTCTTTTTCTTTGCCATTCTTATATTATTATTATCCCATTTGGAAGGTTATAAGGTATAGTTTAGAATGCTTTGTTTACCATCCTTCGCACCTGCTAAGACACCACCTTGTTTTCTCTTTCTTTTCTTTTCTCCCTCCCTTCCTTCTCTACTTCCTTCTTTCCTTGTCTCCATCCCCTTCTTCCTTCCCTTATGTCTTCCCTACTCCTACACTTTTTCTTCTCCTTCCTACCTTCTCTCCTTCTTTTTCTCTCCCCTCTATCCACCTTCCCTTACCTCATTCTTCTTCCCTTACCTCTCTACCACACTTCTTCTTCTTCTCCTACTTTCTCTCCTTCTCTTCCTCTCTCTTCTACCCTCCACTCCTTTCCTTTCCTTCGTCGCTCCATTCTCTACTTCCTTCCTCCCCTCCTTTCCTTCCTTCTTCCCTTCCTTTCTTTTTCTATTGTTATAGGTGTCTCTTTCAGATCCCAGTTCATGTTTTCTTGGGGATGGTGTTTCCACACACCCAACTTTGTTTCATATCCTTTCCTTTTTTCTTTAGGATTCTACAGTCTATTTTTCAACTATCGTCCTGATTTGAATTCAGAAATCTTGGCCCCCTTGTTTTACTCATAATTATTATTTTTGAGTGTTATTCTATTTTTTCATTTTATTCCTTTGCTCCATCCAACTATACCAATTATCCCCTATCCGATAAAATTCTGATTCTTCTTTCCCCTGTATTTCTTTCGTTAATTTATCCATTTCGGCACAGTCCATAATTTTTTTTATTATTTCATCTTCATTTGGGGTTAGTTTATTTTTCCACTTCTGGGCGAAAGCGATCCTTGCTGCTGTAAGTATATGTAATATTAGATATGTAGATATTGTATTTCTTTTTTGTATTTCATCGGTATGATTCCTAATAAAAAGAGTTCAGGTTTCCAATCTAACTTGACCTTTGTTATTTCTTCCAACAAATTTTTGATCCTTTTCCAGAATTTTTTTGCCTCTTCGCAAGTCCACCATAAATGATAAAAAGGGCCATGTACCGAATCACATTTCCAGCAATTTGGAGAGGTATTTGTTGAAATTTTGGCCAACCTTGATGGTGCCAGATGCCATCTATAAAGCATTTTGTACTGGTTTTCCTTGTATGGGATTGATAATGTCATTCTTAAATTTATTCCCCACAATTTTTCCCATTTGTCTAGTTCAATGTTATAGCCAAAGTTCTGTGCCCATTTTATCATTGGTTCTTTTACAATTTCCTCTTCCATTTGATACTTCAAGAGGAATTTGTATATTTTCCCTATCATCTTTCTGTCTGGACTTTGAATAATTTTATCCAATTCGTGTGGTTCTGTTTCTATACCATATATTTTAGTGTCTTTATTGTAGTTGGTTTTAATTTGGAGGTAAGTTAGCCAACCAACTTTCATATTCTGATCTGCCAATTCTTCAATTCTTTTTAAATTTCCCTGTCTGTTAATTAGATCTCTGTATCTTAGGATTTTGTTCCAATCTGTAAAATTTGGGTGTGACGTTCTTTCTGTTGGTAATAGCCAATTTGGGGTTTTCACATAGTGGATTCTTTTGATTTTGAGCCATTGTTGCAGTAAAGTTCTTCTAATTAAATGATTTTGAAAGTATTTGTGCGTTTTATGTTTGTCATCCCATAAGAAATTATGCCAGCCTGCCTGGAGGTCATGGCCTTCTAAGATCAGAATTCTTTTATTCCTTAACTCTATCCAATCCTTCATCATTGTCATTGATACTGCAGTTGCGTATAGATCCCAATTTGGTAGCACTAAGCCTCCCCTCTCCTTGCTGTCTTGCATTGACTTTAATTTGATCCTTGGTTTGCATCCCTGCCAAATAAATCTGGTAGTTAATTTCTTTAAATCTTGAAGGAATTTTTTATCTGGATTAATAGGAGCGGTTTGCAACAGGAAAAGTATTTTTGGTAAGATATTCATTTTAATTGTTGCTATACGTCCCATAAGTGATAATTGAATATTCTTCCAATTTTCTAAATCTTTCTTTATTTGTATCACTAATTTATTGTAATTATCCTCTTTGATTGTGGAACATTTTGCTGACAACCAGATCCCCAAATATTTTACTTTCTTAGTTAACTGCAAACCGGTTGCTGCTTCCAGTTCCTCTTCTTGCTTTTTTGTCATATTTTTTGTTAATCATTTTTGTTTTGTCCTTATTAATCTTTAGTCCTGCCACTTCACCATATTCTACTAATTTTTGAATTAATTCCAAACTAGATTCTAATGGGTCCTCTAAGGCAAATACTAAGTCATCAGCATAGGCTTGGACTTTATATTCTTCATTTTTGAGTCTTAAGCCTTTGATTCCCTGGTCATTCCGAATTTCATTTAATAAAGTTTCCAAGGTCAGTATAAATAGCAGAGGAGAGAGGGAGCATCCCTGTCTGACTCCTTTTTTAATTTCAATCTTTTCTGTTAGATCTCCGTTCATCAGAACTTTGGCTGTCTGGGTACTATAAAATCTTTCTATCATTTTTGTAAATTTTTCTCCGAATTTCATCTCATCCAATGGTATTGTTATAAATTTCCAAATTACGTTATCGAATGCTTTTTGTGCATCAAGGAAAACCAGTACCATTTGCTTTTCTGGATGGGCCTCATAGTACTCTATTATGTCTAGAATAACTCTCGTGTTATTTTTCATGTGTCTATGGGGTAAAAAACCATTTTGGTCTGGATGTATTCGCTCATTTAAGACCTGTTTAATTCTTTCTGCCATAATTGCTGCAAATATTTTGTAATCGGAGTTTAATAATGAGATTGGTCTGTAATTTTGAATTTCTTGTAAATCGGTTTCCTCTTTTGGGATTAAGGATATTATTGCTTCAGTCCATGAATCAGGAATCTTGGCTTTTCCTAAAACCTCATTAAACATTTCCACTCCTAGCTCCTCCCATATTATTTTGTTATATTTGTATAGTTCCACCGGTATTCCATCTGGTCCTGGTGTTTTATTCTTTTTTTGATTCTTCAGGACTGATTCCACTTCGGTTAACGATATGGGTCTATCTATCACCTCCCTTTGTTCTTTTGAAATTGGGGTTACCCTTTCTGGATTTAAATATTCTTTTACTTTAGCTTCCTCCATATATACTTGTGCGAATAGTTTTGTGAAATATTTGTGAATAATATTCTTCTTTTCTTCCACTTTGAAGCAAGTTCTTCCCTCGTCATCCTTTAATTGATATATCATCCTTTTTTCCTCTTTCGTTCTTCAGTCTATATGCCAGCCATCGTCCTGGTTTGTTGGCATGTTCGAAGTAATTCTGTCTGACTGTTTTGATTTTCTGTGCTAATTCCTTTTGAGTTATTAAATTGATCTTATGTTTTATCACCTCTATTTTTTCCTTTTTAGTTTTATTCTTTGGATCTTTCTGTAGTTCTTCTTCCGCTTCTCTAAGTTCTTTTTGCCTGCCTTCTTGTTCTTTTTTGCTTTCTCCTTTTTTTCGTCATATAGGCTATTGTAGGGCTTCTTGTGTATGCTTTCATGGTGTCCCATAGATTTTGAATTGAGGTGTCTTCTTTTTTATTTATTTTAAAGAATATTTTTAATTCTTTCTCTAGCATTTCAGTGTATTCTTTCTCTTTTACAATACTTGAATTCATCATCCATCTTTTTCTTCTTTTTTGACATTTCCATCTTATTTTTATTGGGTTATGATCTGCCCACTCATTTGGTTCTATTTCGATTTCATCTATTTGGTTACACAACCTGGGTGAGATCCAGACCATGTCAATTCTTGATAGAGATTGATGGGGGCTCGAATAAAAAGTATATTGCTTTCTTGCTTTGTGTCTTTCTCTCCAAATATCCTGTAATTTATATTCCTTTGCCATCTCAAAAAAGGATTTGGGTAATGTATTTTTTTTGTTTTGTTTTTCTTTTTGCTTTCATAATCCAGTTTTTTATCTACTAGTGCATTGTAGTTGCCAATTAAGCAAATGTTTTCATGTTCTAATTCATTTATTTTGTTGTGTAGTTTCCTATAAAATTCCTCTTGTTTCTGGTTCGGTGCATATATGACTATTAATAGTATCGGTTTTGCTGTTTTCTCTAGTTCAATCATTAGCATTCTGCCTTCTTCATCTGACTAAACTTCTTTGGAGTTTATTTCTTCCTTTATATATGTTGCAATCCCACTTTTTTTTTTTATCTGCCAATGCTGTATATGATTTCCCTAGTTTTTTGTTTTCCAGTAGATTCCTATGTTCTCTTTTAATATGCACTTCCTGTATACAGACTATATCTACTTTCAATTTCTTAAGTTTATTAAACATCTGGACTCTTTTTTTTGGTGCATTCAGTCCATTCAGGTTTATCGACACAATTGTTATTTCTTGATCCATCTTTAGCTGAAATTGTTTCTTTTACTTCTAGTTTGTATCTGACTTTTTTCTCGCGCGCCTTCCTTCTCTACTCTTTCTCTTTTTTGCCTCTGTTCTTCTCTCCTGCTTCTTTCGCTGTCTTCTGATGTTTCTTCCACTTGACCTCTGAGTTCTAGTTCCCCTTTGCTTCCTTGTTTTCCTTCCCTATTACAGTGTTCTTCATAGAATTTGTGTGCTTCTTCTAAATTCTCTATCTTATATCTTTTTCCTTGCCAGGATACCAGAACCCCTTTTGGTATCAGCCATCTGTACATTATTCTGTTTTTATTCAACTCGTTTGTTAAAAATTGGTATTGCCTACGTTGTTCCCGGATTCTCCGTGGGATCTGTTTAAATGTGGTCAGCTCTTTTCCCTGTAGTATAATCGTCTCTTCTCTGGTTTTTTTGTACACTTCATCTCTGGCATTTCTTAGTGAATTTTACATGCACTTCTCTCGGGAGCCTGTATCTCCTTACATAATTAGTATTCACCCTGTAAGCCTCATCAATGTTTGCTCTCATTTCTTGTTCTGTTTTTTGCATAAATTCAGTAAGGATAATAATCATTTTTTCTTTCAGATCTTCCTCCTTCTCTTCCGGTATGTTTTGAAATCTTAGGTAGAATGCCGCTTTTTCGTTTTCAAGTCGGATTATTGACAATTCCAATTCTTTATTAAGTTCCCTATATTCTATTTCCATTTTTCCCATCTTCTGATCTGATTGTTGTATTTTTTCTTCCATACATTGGGTTTTCTGTTCGTTGATTGTTAAGGCATTCTGTATCTTTTCAACTTTATCGTCTACATTTTTGATTGTTCCTTTCAATTCTCCCATTTCATTTTTTAGTTCTTCGTGATTTTTCCTTGTCTCTGCTTGGCTTATAGCCAAGGTCTCCTGTATCATCTGGAGCACCGCTTGCATGTTTTGCATCGTAGGTGCTGGTCCGGCTGATTCTGCCATCTTTACCCCTTTCTCCAGCCCCCACGCACTCCTCATTGTTTTTTGATTTGAGGAGGGGGGTGTTGCTGCACTCACATTGGGTACGGTCTTTTTCCCTAATTTTGACGAGGTTGCCATTTTTAACCCCTTTTTTTGGTCTTGCCCACTATTGGTTATAACTTTTACTTTATTTATATCTTATCAGTAATATCAATAATATATTATAATTATTATAATTGTAAAAACCAATATTCAACAACAATTCCACAATTATCCTTCCTTAGTATCACCTTTCAATACTTAATAGCAATAGCAGTTAGACTTATATACCGCTTCATAGGGCTTTCAGCCCTCTCTAAGTGGTTTACAGAGTTAGCATATCGCCCCCACAGTCTGGGTCCTCATTTCACCCACCTTGGAAGGAGGGAAGGCTGAGTCAACCTTGAGCCAGTGAGATTTGAACCGCTGAACTGCAGATAACAGTCAGCTGAAGTGGCCTGCAGTACTGCACCCTAACCACTGTGCCACCTCGGCTCTTAAACAGTCCTATGTAATAATACTAGTAGTATTCTATTTGATTAATTTGATTAGTAAATATCATAAATTTATACATCACACCCTATTCTTATATCAATAAGTATCTCTCAGTTTTGTCGGTTGTTCAATATTCAGTTCTAATAATTAGTCTCTCTAAGTCACTCTCTTCTTGATGTCAGTGTTAGAGTCCACGAAGCAAAAGACAGACCTCTATTTCTTGTCTCTGGCACAGCTCCAAGCTCCCAGTCAGATCAATATCAAATATTTAAGAAATTCAACCCAGCGGCAGAAGAGCTGGTAAGCAGAAAAAAAAGGAAACTCCGTTTGCCAACCCGACTATTATGCAGTCACTTCTTTAAACCTTCCAAATCCTTCCGGCAAATTTTATTCCCTGAAGTCCATGTCAGGATTTCGTTCTTACTGTGTCTGATCTTAAGGTTGTTGTGGCTGTCCCTTCCTGTCCGTTCTAACTCAGCCTCTTTGCATTGCTTCTTTTCGGCAAACTTAAACTGTAAAAAACAGCCTCTCTCCTGGCTCCTTCTTCTCTCAGCTCACCCACTTTGCCAGTTTCGCATTGCTTTCCTCTCTGGATTGTCGGCAATAATAACAAGCACCCGAATTCGTCTGCTTCTATTTCTATTTCTTCCTTCTATGCAGCCGCCATTGCTCAGTCCTAACCAGATGGTAGGATATTTCTTCGTCCGTTTAGGAGGGTTTCTCCTATCTGCCGGGGGATTTGCCTTACCACCCCGGCGTCTACAGAAAATCCTCTTAGATCTGCTGGTCTCTTCGGAATCAGCAGTGCTCCAAAAATGAGCCCACATGAAGAAATTAGAAATTAAACAACTCTCAAACCAAGTGAGAGAAAAGGAATACGTACAAAAAATTGAAAGAGGAACACATAAATAAGGCAGAATACCAATAATTAGGAAAACTAAGCCTCTGAACTAAGTAAAACTTGCAAGAAATGTCAAAAACAAAAAGTTTCCCCAAACCCCAAAAGCAAGAAAAAAAAGTCAAAGAAACAGTCAGTCCACTAATGGGAGAAAATAGCAAAGAAGTAACAGGCAGTACAGAGAAAGCAGAACTGCTTAATTCATACTTTGCATCTGTCTTCATGCAAAAAACCCCACTACTCATCCCACTACTCATCAGAAACAGAAATTTAAATGACAGGATAAGAATACAAATTAAAATATGCAAAAAGAAGGTAAGAGAACACACGTCAGCTCTAGATGGATTCAAATCACTGAATCTTGATAGATTACAGTACATCTCAGAGTTCTTTTTATTATTGTTATTTACATTTTATCTTTACATTTATAAGTGCTTTGTGAACAGCGTGTTGTCTGGGTTAATTTGCTTACATAATACTATTTTTCCAGTTCCTAGTTTCTACTTCTGTTGTCTAACCATTTCTAAAATAAGTCCCATGTTCAAAAATAGTCTGTGTCTTTTTTTATCTTCAGTGTCAATCTGTCCATTTCTGCACTGTCTAATTTTTTTTATTATTGCTTCTTCTGCAGATGTTTCCTCATTTTTCCAGTGCTGTGCAAATGCAATTTTTGCTGCTGTCAAGACATGTTATATTTAATGTACATTCCCTGTTTTAACATTTTTGTAACCATGTGTTACAAAAATGGTGGCTAATGTGGCATGTGACTGATGGGCATGGCCAACTTGACGTCACTCATGCACATGCCCACTCAGTCACATGTCCCCCCCCACAAACTGGTGAAAATTTCTGTTTTGCCATCTGGGAAGCTGGCAAAAAAGCTTCCCTTTCCCTGCCACAATCAAACAGCCCGTGCCCTCCCCCTACAGATAGATGCCGCAGGAGGGAAGGAAAGATGCCAGCCTTGGGAGGGACCTTC
Source organism: Thamnophis elegans (assembly GCF_009769535.1). NCBI lineage: Eukaryota > Metazoa > Chordata > Lepidosauria > Squamata > Natricidae > Thamnophis > Thamnophis elegans. The sequence goes on along the minus strand of NC_045541.1, from coordinate 76,356,051 downwards.
CATCCCCCTACAGAAAGCCCATGTCGGGAGAGAGGAGGCAGGCTGGTTTGAATGCGGATGGGTGGTTTGTGACCAGCGCCTCCTTCACTCGTTGGGGCAGGCAGAGAAAGAAAGGAGGCATGCAATAAAGCAGCCCTACTGCCAAGGGTGAAGGGGAGCCCCTTTGCCCTTGGCTATCGCATGCCTCCTTTCCCAAGATTGGCAGGTCGCCTCTCTCCACTCCTCGTCCTAAGGGGCTGCTACACCCCTCAAGAGATTTCCTAGCCCGGGATCCCAGGAGAAGCTCATCTGCCTAGACTTGCCAATCCTTCTGCTGGCCCAAGAGGAAGCTTCTGTTGCTGCCTTTATAGGCCAGGAGCATCTGGGAGGGAGATTCTGGTTTTTTTGCAAGGTCACCAGAGAAAAGAAGGAGAAAGTGCTCTTCGCCCTGCGTGTCCTCGCCTTACTCAGGCTACTGCCTGGTGGGTTGCGATGCTTTGCAGCCAGAGAGAGAATCCAGCCATGGTGGCATCCTAAGGGCTCCAGAACCGCTGCCATCGAGGGAAAAGCCAATGGAAAATTGTGCGCCCCTGCAGCACCTGTAAAGGCGGCAGCAGAAGCGTCCTCTTAGGCCGGCCCGAAAACCCGAGTAATTTACCTGTGTGTAACACATGGGAGATCCTAGCTACATTTTACTTGTGAGCAACATTGGCCAGGAGAGGCAGGGAGAAAGGCCAATGATGCTCACGAGGAAACTGAGGCTCCTAAGTGGGATCAAGCCAGGGATGGGTTCCGGCTGCCGCTATTGCTGATTGCCGGTCCAGGGGCATGGCCAGGCTGCCATTGCTACTGGTTTGGAAAGGTACGGCCAATTCAGATGAACTGGACCGAACTGGTAGGAACCCACCTCTGGTCCACCACATGTGAGAGTATGTGCCAGATCTTTGATTACATTTCCAACATTTGGCAGACCTGTTTTTAAACATTTTTGCTAATTTCGGTGGCAGCAAATGCCACCTATAGAACATTTTGTACAAGTTTTCCTTATAGGTGGCTGCCATCATCAATTTGTAGTTTCTTTCCCAGAGCTTTTGTCAATTATCTAATTCTATTGTATATCCAAAAATTTTTGCCCATACTATCATTGTCTCTTTTACCTGCCCATCTTCCATTTTTAAACTTAATAAGAAATTATATATTTTCTTTATTAGCTTTTCATCTGTCACTAGCAATATTTGATCAAATGTTATTTGCTCTTTATAAAAACAATCTTTCTCATATCTCATTTGCATTTGCATATGTGGCCACCACAACCACCTTGATTCTGTAGTTTTCATTTGGTTTTAAGTTTTCCTTCCACATTCAAAATATCTGGCCCATGAGGTGCTTAGATCTGGTGCATAGAGCCACTCTAGAAACAGCAAATTACCAGCCCACTATGTCTCTGCCAGAGAAAACAGAGCTCATTTTTGGCTGTGATGGCCTCCTGATGCCCTCTCCCAGTGAAAACAAAGCTCAGGGGATCATGCATGCTACCTTGAGCTCCATTTTCACTGACAGAGGGCATCAGGAGGCCATCGCAGCTGAAAACGGAGTTTGGGAGCCCATTTTCACTGGCAGAGCGCTGGAGCCAACAGAGATGCCCCTGACATGGGTTATGTCAAGCTGGCCATGACCACGGTGGCCCCAAAGGTCAAACACAGGTCCTGTCCTATTCTAGTCTTAGACTAAAAGCAACTGAAATTCTAAAGAAATTAAAAACTGGAAATGAAAGAATTGGAAATCTAACTAAATCCAATTTACACCATCATTATTCACTAAACTTTACACCTTTCAAAGTTCACAAATCATCCATTTTTCCCATCATATTCATATATATGGATTTACTTCAAATGTGGCATCTTTTTTTTAAACTGCTTTTCACATTTTATCAAGTTCATCCTGTTAGGACTTTTCCAGTCTTCCCCTTCTCCCTCTTATTCGTTTTCCCTTCATATATCGGTTTTATAATTAATTCCTCATTCTCCCTATGTGACCAAACTATCTTAGCATGCTGCTTAGTATACCGATTGCTATTGTATTTAGTCCATATTCATTAATCACCTGGTCATTTTTTTACTTTTGATCTATTTTTATTTTATCACACATCCTTCTTATGTTATCTATTCCACTGCATTCAATTTACTTTTATGTTTGTCCTAACATATCCAACTCTTACTTTCATTTAAGAATATGAGAAGAATAAAACATCAGTATATAGTGGAATCTTTTGATATATGTTCATTCCTCACAATGAATCATGTACTATCACTTTCTTACCAACATTTGTACAGTGTCTTAAATTTTTCCTGTCCGGTTCTTTATTAAACACTCAGCAAAGATATATAATTCCATCTACTTGCTCTATTTTTTACCATTTTATGTATAACTTCCATTTTCACTTTATCTTCTCCATATCAGACAGATCTACTTTTGACTTTGATATATTAATTTTGAAGTTCACACCTCTTGTAACCTATATTCTCTTTCACATTCTATACAAATCAGTCAAGCATTCAGCCAGTGAGTCTGACCACAGTATTTGCCTGAAAAAAGTACATGCACCAATGTCCCTGACACATTTAACACACTAATCCCCCTGAGGATTTTGCACGTACTCTTGCTATCCTTCCCTTTGGAAGAATGCCTTTGCTGTTTCTTTATACAATCATCATGCATGGGTGCAAGTTTCAAACTAAAGGTTTCAAGAAAAACAAATTACACAATGACCCAATTAGCAAACCACATCCATGTTTTAATTTTGTTTTTGTTTTAGTGATATCAACATCTGCAGCCTTACTGTGGTTCAAGACGCTCAGAATTTTAACTTCCTTTTTAAAAAGTTTTTCTTGGGCACTCACACAGCAATAATTATGATCCTATTATTTGACATATCATCTGTATGCAAGACATATCTTTTGACATTTTAAAGTTCTTGCATTAAAACATCACAAAAAGTAACTGTTGGGAAAAAAAATCTTTTTCTGTCACTCAATCCTAGAATTCTCAAAATAAATGTTGGAAAAGGATGACCATCTAGCTGATAAATTAGGGCTATTGATGTTCAATATATTAATTTTTCCCCTGGAATATTAATTGCATGACATCATCTAGGATTGTGTATTATGGAAAGCATGCAAAAAATGTTTAGAACCGCACCAAGTTTAGATAAAGGTACCATTTTGATAGTCATTTTGTAAAAACACTTTAGTAGAATATGTATTTATTTTAATACAAACTTTTTTTCCTTCCATTCAGTGTGTCCAATTTTTGGCTGGACAAGACCCTGCAATTTCCCAGAAGTGGTTTGCCATTTCCTTTTTCCTAGGGCTGACTTTGTGTCTTAGATAGGACTAGAACTCACAGTCTCCCAGTTTCTAGCTTGATACCTTAACTGCTACACTGGCTCCAGTGGAAGGATTACAAATCTTTTTGTATTGGTTCTATGAGAGTGCACTTCACATGCGCACTTGCGCTTCGTGCACATGTGCACGCCTAACACACACTTTGTGCGTGCCGCAGCACTCAAAGACCATCTTGGTGTCAGCGCTGGTGAGCTGACCTTTTTTTTAGCTCAGTTGAAGCACGGCAATCGGCTCTGCAGCGCAAATTAGCTAAAAAACTAGGGACTATAGGACAGGAAATGACGGGGCGGGAGGGTGGGCCCAACCAGAGGTGGCATTTGCCAGCTTCAAACTACTCAAAATTTCTGTGACCAGTTCTCCTGAACTGGCCTGCACCGGCTGAATACTACCTCTGATTGGCTCTCTAGAATATTACTGTCTGTAGACAAATTTTCTTCTGCATTAGAAGAAGTGCAATCATTAATCATTTTTGCAATGAGTGCAATTAATTAATGAGAAGTACAATTTTCCTATTTAACTATCTAAACACTGATTGAATTTACATATGTTGCTAAGAATAAATACTATGATTTGTTAAATTTTTGTTGTAGCTTATTCTGTGAACTCTGCTAATTGTGGTTTATTCATTAAACTGTGGTTGAACAAACCATAGGTTAAGTTGGACCCATCCGTTGTGTAAAAGACTCTTTTTTACATACTTATATACATATGAATCCTCCAGTATTCATATGACTTCAACTTTAGGGCAAGCGTTATCAAGATGGAGAGAGATATTTTACCTTTGAATGCATGGTCTATCTATCACTATTACTTCACATAATTGTTGTACCTTTTACAATGGGTCAGTTGTTACCTTTCTTCATTTGTAACTTTTTATTCCCCCCCCCCACCTTCTATAATATTTCTTTGGAATTGATAACACCAGCAATCTTTAAGCATATGTGGAATGAAATCTTATATTTGGATCTAACCAAGAGGGGAAAAAATAATGGTTTCTTTATATACAGTATGTATCTGGATTCACACCTGCACAGAGAAGAAAAGGAAAGCAAGGAAAATATTTTTTTAGAATATAGAATAATAGAGTTGGAAAGGACCTTGGAGGTCTACTGGTCTAACCCCCTGCTCGAGCAGTAGACCCTACATCCGTGATGGCGAACCTATGGCACGTGTGCCACAGGTGACACGCGGAGCCATATCTGCCGGCATGTGAGCTGTCAGCTCCAGCGTGCATGTGTGTGCCAGCCAGCTGATTTTTGGCCTTCCGGAAGCCAAACGGGGACGGGGGAGGCTGTTTTCTCCCTCCCCAGGCTCCAGGAAAGTCTCCGGACCCCGAGGAAGGCAAAAAACAGTCCCAACAGCCCAACCGGAAGTTCAGAAATGATCCATTTCCAAACTTCTGGTTGGCTCATTGTGCCTGTTTTTCGCCCTCCCCAGGCTCTGGAGGGTTTCCCGGAGCCTGGGGAGGGTGAAAATGGCCTCCCCTGGCCCCAGGAGGAAAGACCAAGCTCAGCTTAGAGGCGAGTAATGCTGCATGTGTAGGGGGGAGCATAGGAGGGGTTCTGCATGCAAGCACCTGCGGGAGCATGCTTTGCATTATGGGTGAACGGCAGACAATGCAATGAAATCCTAGGCTGCATTAATAGAGGGATGCAAGTGCCCTATCGCGCACAAGGCCTCACATTTTTGACATCCAACAACAAAAAGCTTGGCCATCACCGCCCTATATCATTTCAGACAAATGATTGTCTAGACTCTTTTTGAAAGCCTTCAGTGATGGAGCACCCACAACTTCTGAAGGCAAGTTATTCTATTGGTTAATTGCTCTCACTGTCCATTGGTTGATTGCTTTAACCATTAAGAACGTTCACTGTTGCTTCTCTCCTTGGTTAGTTTCCAACCACTGTTTTTTCTCCTGCTTTTGGTGTTCTAGAAGTTTGACCCCTTTCATCTTTGTAGGAACCCTTCAAAATTGGAACCGGGCTATCATGCCCTCCCCCCAATCCTTGTTTTCATTAGACTAGACATACCCATTTCCTGTAACTGTTCTTTGTACATTTTAGCCTCCAGCCCCTCAATCATTTTGCTGCTCTTCTCTGCACTCTTTCCAGAGTCTCAACATCTTTTTTGTATTGTAGTGATCAGAAGTGGATGCAATATTCCAAGTGTGGTCTTACTAAGGCTTTGTAAAGTGGTACTAGAATTTCATGTGATCTTAAGTCTATCATCCCTCTATTAATGCAGCCTAGGATTTCATTGCATTGTCTGCTTCAAGACAATGCTGCGTAGCCACTAAATGTTTGCACCAAAAAGCTAACATTTCAATAGCTAGAGGATTGAAGGGAGAAAAAAAATTACTTATGTACTAGAAAGGTGATGGCGAACCTTTTTGGCACCAAAGGGCTCACCGAAAAGGGAGCACTTTGCACGCACGCTCGTTTGGACTGTGACCAGGAAGAAGAGCTACCCAGGGGGCATGTGCGCGCACGAAAATGAACTTTCAGATTCAGCGCGTGCATACATGCTGGCCAGCAAGTCTTCTGGTTACTGCTGCGCATGCACGCATGACAATCAGCTGGCCAGTGCGCATGCTCACAACGGAAACCGGAAAACCAGCTCTTCCAGTTTCCGCCCCTGCAAAGGCCAGCTGATCGTCGTGTGCGCATGCGTGCCAGAAACCCAGAAGAGGAATGGGTGATACTGCGTGTGCCAGGCAACATAGCTCCACGTGCCACTTCGGGCATGCGTGCCATAGCTTCGCCATCATGGTACTAGCACATTATTCATTTGCCAATAGAAGATAACATTTATAGCTCAGAGTTGGTTGTTGTTGTTGTTGTTGAAGACATTTCATTACTTGACTAAGTAACAACATCAGCACTGACGATGTAACCTAGTTGGGTATTGAAACATCTGCAAACAAGCTCAGAGAGCATTGAGGATTCCACATTATTCATCTGGAAAATCCAAGATGGATCTTTAAGTTTAAAAAGTTAATTTGAAAATATTATAAATTCTTCACGCCACCCCAAAGCTCCGAATTCATTAATATCTATTTGCACAATCACATTGCCCCATTTTTGTACAAATATTGCTTTTTCCTAAAGACAAAATATTAATCCTATCTGATATAGATCGATGTTAAATGTCATGGATGCTAATTCCACAAAATATGCTTTTGGGTAGAATTTTGCAATTATGAGATTCATTTTGCTGAAGATTAAGCAGGGAGAAAAAATGAATGTATTTTTTAGACTTCAAAGAAAAAGAAATCCGAGCATTTCCTGATTTGGATCAGTTTATAATGTGGCAATGAAAAGCATATTAAGGTTAATGTTTCATTCCCCTAAAATTCGATATTTTTTAGTTTGACATTGATTGCATATTATATGATGTAATACATGCTGTGAATGACTGATTTAAAAGTAGGAGCCAAATATATTTTAGCTCTTCAAAATCAATGTTCTTTAGCACTGTTAATGATTGGTAACTTCCACGCAGGAGTTCTGTGTCAGTTTAATATGTCTGTAATTCCAGAGTGTTGGTTGGGTTGAAGCACTGACCCATTTCATTTCAAGTTAAGGTTAGACTGTCATCCCTTAGCACTTCTATCAGTCTGTTTGTTATGTTGCAATCAAATTGTTTTCCATATCTGAATATGATGAGGCAGTGATACAATTCCAATTTAATCCTAAACATATTTGGGCTTATTTAACAACTGTGACCTGACCTGCACAGGGAAAGTGTCATCACAGCTATTAATGCTTTGGTAATTTCCAGCTTGGATTATTGCAATGAATTTCCAGCATATATGGAGCTGCCTTTGAAAATAATCTTGAAATTTTAGTTAGTTCAAAATAAATTGACTCGGGGTTGATTAGTATGACCGGCATGAACATATGCTGCAGTGGTGGGTTTCCATTTTTTTTTACTATTGGTTCGCTGTGCTCATGTGTGCGCTTGCGTGTGTGTGTCTATACTGGCTGCCACTTTTTTTCTGGACCTAATTCTAAGTGCTGTTTTTGACCTTTAGAGTCCTAAACATCCAGTCAGGTGGGCGGAGCCTCCCTTCGCCGCTACTACTGGTTCGCCCGATCTGGGCCGAACTGGGAACAACCCACCTCTGATATGCTTGTACTTTGCTGTCTATACTGGCTGCCACTTTTTTTCTGGACCTAATTCTAAGTGCTGTTTTTGACCTTTAAAGTCCTAAACATCTTAGGACCAGTTTACTTGAAAGAGTGTGGCATAGAATTACCCAAACTTTAAGATCTCCTAACGAGGGCTCGTCCTGGGACGCCACGCCCCCCGTACCAAGGAGGTGAGGTAGATCTATACAAAGGAGAGAGTCTTTTCTGTGGTGACATCCCATTTATAGAATTCCCTTCCTTTATTTGTTGCCTGCATTAGTATAATTTTGGCACCAAGTGAAGACCTCCCACTCCCCAACTTTTAAATCAGGGTTAAATTCACATTGAAATCCATTTCTTTTTCAGATTTGCAATTACTGCCATGCTGCTGTCTAATTTCTGTGGTTTTATATAGTACATCTTCTTTGATTTTATTATATCTGTTTTTATCCAAATTTTGTTTTTAGTGCGTTTTACTATAAACTGTCCAGAGAGCTTCAGCTATTGAGCAGTTTATAATTTTATTTAAATAAAATAAAAATAAAAATTTCTGGAGTTCTAGTAGAATTCTTGGAGCAAATCAAGTTATGTCTAAAATCCACATCCAAAAAAGAATGGCAACTGTATGGGGACTTGAGACCTCAACCTTGAAAGCATCTTCCATTTATTAACAAAGAAACATATTCTTTTCAATTCTTTTCAGTCTGTTTTAGTCTTGAGCATAGAAACGGGAATCAGAACAGGAAGCTGCCAGTAAACAAGATCTGCACACTTTATAAATAACACTGAAAGGGACCCTGTAGAGAAACCAGTTAGATGTACAGGATGTGATTAGAACTTTACCTAGAAGCTTCTTGCAGCTTGGGCTATGAGGAAAGCAGAGGTCCAGGTGGCATAGGCCATGCTAAGAACACCTGAACAGCACGACATGTATACGTGCTTTCCAAGCTGAACAGCATTATTTATACAGGTGCTATATTGGTGAGAAATTTGCAACCTATCATTGCTGTTTAGAATTTCCTGTAACCTGAGGGACAAAAATAGAATGCCAGTCCTGCTCAGTGCTCTCTCCTAGTTCCCCCTCTTTTTTTGGCTAACCGAGAACCCATTTGTTTCTGATCGGAAATAGAGTGACAAATTTCCACTTTCCTCAACCCTTCGTTATTGATTGGTTCTTGTGCCAAGTAAACCAATGACAGATGTATGTATAGGAGGTTAGAAAGGAAAAGAAAGCGTGAAAGGAAAATCTTCTGCTCTGGGAGATCTAAATTACTAATGAATCTCAGTTGTTTTTCTTGACTGGCCGGCTGTGGGTGAATTTTATACAATATTCTAAGCCTGTGATGGCGAACCCGTGGCATGCGTGCCACAGATGGCATGTAGAGATCTCTCTGTGGGAACACAAGCCATTGCCCCAGCTCAGTTCTTCTGCGCATATACACGCACATCCCGTCGGCCAGCTGATTTTCAGGTTTCTGCCGTGCATGTTCAGGGGGCAGGGGGCATGCAGAAGACACATGTGCATGTATGGGGAGGGTGGGGCACATACACGGGAGTCATGAGTGCATGCGTGGGACGCAGGGGGGCAAGTGTACATTGCATTATAAGGGTGTGTGCGTGCGCACTTGCACGCACGCACATACTTTCAGCCCTCACCACCAAAAAGATTAGCCATCACTGTACTAAGCCATACACCACAAATTATGAGCTAAACCTTTGGTGGTCGCATGACTGAGTTGATAGGAAGTAAACTGGAAGACTCAGTACTCCTATCGCAGAAACTCATTATTTCTGCATTGTTTCAATCTCCTGTCTTGGAATAGCAGATTGATAGTTCCTTCTACCACTGTCTGTGTTCCAGGGAGTGCCTCGCCTAGCATTCTCTCCCTTAAGCTTAGTGTTTGCAAAACAGAGGCCCTCACTATTTGTGCTGCCTTTCTGCATATTAAAAGATAAAAATGGGGGAAATGAAATAATCTCTGTAATGCAACCTCCTAACTGTATAGCTTAAAGGTTTGTGGCCAAACCAGCGCCAGCACTTCTCTCCTTTGGGAAATTCACCAATCTCATAAGGTATAAGAACAATCAAACTTTATTGAAAAAAATAATATAAAGCATCTTTTATTGGCGATGGAACTGATCAAATGGTAGATTTGATTGTGTTGCTGCTGCCACAGCAGTGAGTAGTATGTTATATGATTCTTGTTGTGGAGTTTTAATGTTGTAAGTAGCCCAGAGTCATCTGTGTGTGAGTTGGGTGGCCATATAGATATGCTTACTAAATAAATACATACCAACTTCAAAATCTTAAAAGGCGAACACTGAGTAGGACAGGAGCAAAATACCATAATAGAATGGTTCAAATCACAATGATATAGCTTGGTGATGGCGAACCTTTTTGGCACTGACTGGCCAAACCGGAACGTGCATGCATGCGCACCGGAGCACCGGGTTTCTGGCATACGCATGTACGCTGCCCAGCTGGTCTTTGTGCACACCCAAGCACCAGAAACCCGAAAACCAGTTGGCCGGTGGGTGCATGCCTGTTTTTTGACCGTGTTTGGTCATTTTTCCGGCTGTTTTTAGGCCATTTTTTTGAGTCATTTTCAAACCTATCTGTGGATATGCACGATATCGCCAGCTGCTCTTCTGGTTTCCAGTGCACATGTGGACAAGCCAGCTGGTCTTTGCAGGTGCTGGAGCACCAGGAAACCGCCCCAAAATGGCCTGGTTTTTGACAATCTTTGGCCATTTGGGGCCATTTTCAAGCTATTTTCCGATGCTCCAGTGCCTGCAAAGACCAGCTGGCTGGTGTGCATGTGTGCCAGAAATCAGAAGAGCAGCTGGGGACAGTGTGCATGCTCATAGAGAGGGCTCTGTGTGCCACACCTCTGGCACGTGTGCCACAGGTTCGGCATCACGGATATAGATTAAAAATCAGTTGGGGAAAAAAAGAAAAAACACAAAGGGCAAATGTTATGCACTGGGTTGACCAGAAGATGGTGCTGATCTCAAAGTCTTGTTCTTCCTGCTAGAAACTTTATATATATATATATATATATATATATATATATATATATATATATATATATATGTATGTATGTATGTATGTATGTATGTATGTATGTATGTATGTTATATTTATGCTGATAAATAAATAAAGGGAGACTAGTATAGATCTATTTCAAGCTATTTAGCTCTCATCAGCTAGCCATACCCAAGTTTTTGGGAATCGAACCTGTGCTCTATTGCCTCCCAGGCAGGGAGTTAACCATTTGAGCTACAGAGAACGACTCCTTTATCAGCCAGCCAGGGTGGGAGGTATATACTTAAAGTCACAACCCCTGGTATGCCCAAGTATGGGAGGAAGGTCACACTTCCACTCTCTGTCATTAGGCTCGTCACAAGAGTCCATCCAGACAGAAACCCAATATTTTTTACTGTTGCCTTTTTTGTTACATTTGTTATATTTATGCTGATAAATAAATAAAGGGAGACTAGTATAGATCTATTTCAAGCTATTTAGCTCTCATCAGCTAGCCATACCCAAGTTTTTGGGAATCGAACCTGTGCTCTATTGCCTCCCAGGCAGGGAGTTAACCATTTGAGCTACAGAGAACGACTCCTTTATCAGCCAGCCAGGGTGGGAGGTATATACTTAAAGTCACAACCCCTGGTATGCCCAAGTATGGGAGGAAGGTCACACTTCCACTCTCTGTCATTAGGCTCGTCACAAGAGTCCATCCAGACAGAAACCCAATATTTTTTACTGTTGCCTTTTTTGTTACATTTGTTATATTTATGCTGATAAATAAATAAAGGGAGACTAGTATAGATCTATTTCAAGCTATTTAGCTCTCATCAGCTAGCCATACCCAAGTTTTTGGGAATCGAACCTGTGCTCTATTGCCTCCCAGGCAGGGAGTTAACCATTTGAGCTACAGAGAACGACTCCTTTATCAGCCAGCCAGGGTGGGAGGTATATACTTAAAGTCACAACCCCTGGTATGCCCAAGTATGGGAGGAAGGTCACACTTCCACTCTCTGTCATTAGGCTCGTCACAAGAGTCCATCCAGACAGAAACCCAATATTTTTTACTGTTGCCTTTTTTGTTACATTTGTTATATTTATGCTGATAAATAAATAAAGGGAGACTAGTATAGATCTATTTCAAGCTATTTAGCTCTCATCAGCTAGCCATACCCAAGTATATATATACTTGTATAAGTAAGTATATATACATATATACATACATATATATATATATATATATATATATATATATACATATACATATACATATACATATACATATACATATACATATACATATACATATACATATACATATACATATATATATATATATATATATATATATATATATATATATATATATACACATACATATATAAATAAATAAATAAATAAAAAAAGAGATTGGAAAGGGTTCAAGAAATACAACAGATTATAAATAGGTAATGTTATTACGCCCAAATTGTAGAAAGCATAAAAACCTGAGTTTAAAAAAAACCCCAATTTTATCAGTAAGACACACACACACACAAATAAGACAGGAATAAATCTTAATTGGGATTCCTGGCTAAGCTTCTTATCTATTACTCTGCAACCTGAATTCCCTTAAAACAGATATTCCATCTGTCTCAATTCCTTGGACATCTCCAAGGATCCTGGTATACTAAACTCTAATGAGAGGCTCTGGGAGATGTCTTTTTTTTTTCTGCCTCAGTCCAAACATTAAGAAGTTTTGGTTGATTTTAAAAGCATTCCAAATGTTGCTATTTCCAGAAAAAAGGCAAGAGCTGTTCCTACAATGTCAAATGCCATCTTTCTAAAATGTAGGTTCTGCTCAAAAGAATAAAGTATATTCTTTGTTTGGAAAAAGGCCCTGGCAAGCAAAATATTGCATAATTCCATATTATGACTTCTTCTCTGGTAATATTGTGCTGCTAACCAGAGCATACAAAACCTTTGCTAGACCAATTCTCGAATACAGGTCATCTGTCTGGAGTCCAAATTGCATATTGGATATTAATACAATTGAGCGAGTCCAGAGATATTTCACGAGAAGAATCCTCCACTCCTCTGCTCACAACAGAATATCTTATGCCACCAGGTTTGAAATTTTGGGCTTAGACAACTTAGAACTACGCCACCTTCGGTCTGACCTAAGCATAGTACATAAACTTATCTGCTACAATGTCCTACCTGTTCAATGACTACTTCAGCTTTAACCACAACAATACACAAGCACACAATAGATACAAACTTAAGGTAAACCGTACCAAACTCGATTGCTGAAAATATGACTTCAGCAACAGAGTGGTCAATGCCTGGAATGCACTTCCTGACTGTGATTTCTTCCCCAAACCCCCAAAACTTTAACCTTAGACTGTCTACCATGGACCTTCCTAAGAGGTCTGTAAGGGCCATGCATAAGCGCACCAAAGTGACCACCATTCCTGTCCTAATGTCACCATTTATTTGTATCCATTTCATGTATTCATAATCATGTTTATACTTATATCTGTTAACTTACATATGCTTGACAAATAAATAAATAATAATAAATAATAAACTATCTACCCTAAATCTCTAATAAAAGACCTGGATGACAATGGGCTTCAGCAAATGCCTTCTAAGACACAACCTATTTAGCAGCCTGTTGAACCCCACTCTCTGCATGCAGGTCTCCTTGGTATAAACTTTTGAATTGTTTCAAAAATAAGTGAAAGAGTTTAATTATTTTTATTTGTAGAACAAACATGGGGGAAAGTGCCAAGTGAAAGATCATCTTAATTTATCAGCTATTAAAAGGTCAAGAACTAAAACATGCTCCAGGTTTGTTAACATTTGCAATAACGTTCTCAGGAGATGTAAAGCTTCAACAATTTGGTCTACTGGAGTTAACAGAATGTTGCATTTATCTTAATACTGTGAAAAGCTTTCCTCGCTATTCTCCTGATCCAACCACATTTTCAAAATAAAGAAATTCCGTTCTCCTAATGTAGCATAGAAACATGCAAATTATGTTTTTGCTATTTGGAATTGGAAGCAAACCTGCATGTGACAAAGATTTGAATGGCTTTCTAATATGCCAGCAATATATTAATCAAGTTTCATTTACTTAACTGTGATTGATTTCCATAGCCTTTTCTTTAGAAGCAATATCTCTGTAAGCAAATAAAACCCTAAACAAATCAATACTACAATATTTAGTTTTTCATTATCAATGCAGTACTCACAACTTCTCTTTTCAATTCCTTGTTTTTTATTCAGTTTAGGTTTTTTAATTCAGTATCTCTAATACACAATTGTGTATCCAATTATGCTTCACATGTTCTAGTGTTGGAAGAAATGTCCTTCTGGGTTCGGCTCCAAGTGGGGAAAAAGACACTGGAGACATGGAGGCTGCTTGGTTTTAATGGTGGACAGGCCCACATGGCTTGAGTCCTGAACAGAAAAGGTGATCACATGCTTCAATGTTGGTGGAGAAGAGAAGGGAAAACAAGGAAGGAAGAGAAGCTGAGTCCCTGGTTTTATGCCCTCTCTGGCCTTTGATCTGGAGCTTGTTTTCTGATTGGTTGTCAGACTCCCATGGGCCCATGCAGGAGCAACTCTCTAGGCTGCATTTGAATCCAGGTTTGGTTGAGTTCTCAGATGTCATGTGGCGAGTTGGGTAAAAGGGCCAATATTATCATGCCTTAATCCCATCACTCTGGAGCTGAACGGGAAAACTCTTTATTATGTAAAGTGGACTAGCTCAGGCTTTAATGGCTCATTGACAAAGGGGGATGGACAGGAAGCTGCAGGCAGCTATTCTGTCTTTTAAAACCTGTTTCTTCCCTTTTTACATCCAGAGAAATATTCTGCCTTTTCAATATTTCCTAGGATATTTCATTTTTCTGGGAGAGGGCTGGGTGATAACTTCCTACACTAGTAATAACTTTATTTCATTATTTGTTTTATTTGTACTTGGTAATCCTTTCATATTGCTACTTATCCAAGTAGCAAAATAAACAGATTTTATTTTCATATGTCAATTGCAAAATGCAGCTTTACGTGGGACAATTTATATTCTGTGATAATACCTTTAAACAGAAACATCTTGTATCCCAGGTATTTGGGAAGGATTCAAATGGTGGACAAAGATGCCAAATCCAATCTAAACACTTGGCTGGCTTTGAGACCAAACATAATAACATGAAAGTATTTTCCTAAAAATAATAACATTGTGGGGTTTTTTGTGGCAAATGTCTTGGTTGAGACTATTCCATAATCGTGTTGTCATTACTAATCAGGTTTTCAAAATCCTCACACAGCATTCAGGCTAGAAAAGAATTGCGAACCAAGGCAGTGGCTCTTATCCCAGCTAATATCTTTGCAACTTGTTTAGGCTTAATTGCAAATGTTGAACTAGCTTCTAAAAACCAATGTTATTTCTGACAACTTAATGCTCACTAACTGGTTAATTGCTGGGGAAATAGTCTAAAGCAAGCCTGTTTGGGAGATTTTAAACTCTGGTCAAAAGAGTCACTATATGCCACTGATCTGGATAAATGATGCCTCCATTGATAGCAATAGCATTTAGACTTACATGCCGTTTCACAGTACTTTACAGCTCAGCCTATTGCCCCCAACAATCTGGCTCCTCCTTTTACCTTCTTCGGATAGATGGAAGGCTGAGTCAACCTTGAGCCAGTGAGATTCAAACTGCTGAAATGCTGGCAGTTGGCAGTCACCAGCAGTAGCCTGAAGTACTGCATTCTAACCACTGCACCACCACGGCTCTTACAGGGCCATTATTTTGTCAAAATGTTGCTTAAGGTTACTGGTTCTGGGACACCATGACAGTATTCTCCTTGCACACTTAATAAAAGTGGTTGACTTTCTTTTAACTCTAGAGCAGTGTTTCTCAACCTTGGCAACTTGAAGATGTCTGGACTTCAACTCCCAGAATTCCCCAGCCAGCATTCGCTGGCTGGGGAATTCTGGGAGTTGAAGTCCAGACATCTTCAAGTAGCCAAGGTTGAGAAACACTGCTCTAGAAGGAGTACCTGGTTTGGCCCCACACAACTCAGTTTCTTCTTTTCCATTCCCAAGTATCATCTTGCTCTTTTCTGACCTGAGTCTGGACTCCTGTTTGTCCTTGTCAACGCAGGTTTTCCATTTGCTATAGGAAACATTTTTAGAGATTCCCGGTTAATGTTAATAAGCCTGATTAGCATTCCTAATTAATGCTGATAATAATCAGCATCCATGCCTCTTGAATTTAGTTGACTCTTAAACCAAAACCAAGCTATATCTGATGTGTGATGTGTGATATTGAGCTTTAAGCTTGGAAATGCAAAGCTCTAAACTTTGCATATATAAATACACCGGGTTGTACTAATAAGAAAAGCAAAACCTGACCCTTAAATCAGCACTTTCTCACTTAATAATTGACTTTCTCAGTCTCAGCCTGCAGCATTGATTGGTCATGGAGTTTGCCTCAGAGCTATTCTGAAATTAATTTCAAAAGGTGCCATATGTGAAATAGGAGAAAACATAAATAAGTCAATCTCCAGCTGTTGATGATTTTATATACTCTCCAAGGAAAAATCTTGTTCCCCCTTGATCAAAAGATCCAGAAAAAGAACATACTGCTCGCAATTCACCAGCTTGGAGGTACACGTGGTGTGCTGATGTACAACGTTCAATATTTTAAAAAATATTTAAATGTTACATCTAACAGTTGCCTTGGAGGTTTTAACCAGGCGGGATAGATAATAGCATTCTCTTCATAATCTTTCCAATATATTGAGAAATGAAAAGATGCATTAATACTTAGCCTTTTGGTTTGGATAATGAATGTCCCATCTGAACTTTAAATTTGGATGTCCTGGAAGTGTGCAGGGTTGTTAACTTGAAAGTCAGTCCAGTGTTTCTTTTTCAGGATGCAGATTCCATTTGCTCTGACTATTTTAGCTTTCACCCATAAGGCAATTGCTGTCTTTCTGGAAGAAGTTTCATCAAGTAATATCTTCCAAGGGACGGCATTCTATCTGGGTGAGGCTTCTTCTTAACCACTTGATGTATGACTGCATTTGAAAATGTACCACTGCAGGTATTGGTTTAGTGGATCGTTAATTTCCCTAACTGGGTTGTTAAGTGAACTTTTCTTCATTAAATGGTATGCAATATTTACTTTGATGATCCTCCAGTTCACAAACTTGTCAAGTGTTTTATGAGTTCTAAATTCAGTGAAACACTGTTAGGAATATAATCTAATGGTTGGGTTGGCAATATATAAATCATGTAACTATGCTATAGCTGTTTCTTTAAAGCATACTGTAAAATGTGATTGGTTGCTGTTTTCCTCAAACAGCCATAAGAGGGAGCCAGAATGACTGTTAGCCCTCTGTTTGTTAGATGCTGGGCTGATCTGATCTGAGTGTTTTTGGAAGCTGGAAGTGCCATGAGCTATTGTAATTTTTGCAACTGTTAGCAAACATTGAGTACTGAACTGTTTATATGATATGATACTGGACTATGTTATTTGGATTATCCCTTAACTGAAACTGTTTAACTGTTTAACTGTTTATTTCATTTGTATGCCGCCCTTTTCCCCCGAGGGGGACTCAGGGCGGCTCACAACTCAAAACAAGGGAAGGGGGGATACAAACAATTTGACAAACAACATAACAATACATAATTTAAAAGCACAACAATCATACCATTCGAGATAGGGGCACGGTTCTTTAGCCCCAGGCCTGTCGGAACAGCCAGGTTTTAAGGGCTTTGCGGAAGGCCTGGAGGGTGGAGAGGGTGCGAATCTCCACGGGGAGTTCGTTCCAGAGGGTCGGAGCAGCCACAGAGAAGACTCTCCTCCACGTAGTCGCCAGTCGACACTGGCCAGCGGATGGAATTCAGAGGAGGCCTAGTCTGTGGGATCTAATCAGTCTGGTGGAGGTAATTGGCAGCAGGCGGTCTCTCAAGACATTGATGACTGACTGTCTTATCCGTGTATGACTTGGACTGTTTGATGGGCTCTGATACCTCTATTTCCACGAAAGTAAAAGCCTATTTAAACTGCAGTGTCTCTGAATGTTGGTTTGTGTGTTCTCCAACACAACTCTAACAACACTTTTCTGAACGTATTCGCTCTCCCAACGGGGAGCTTACCTAACAGACACAACCATGGCTTAATTTGTCCACCGCCCCCCCCCTCTTTTTTAAAAGTACTTATGTTTTCAAAGAAGAGAGATCAGCAGGGTACTTGTATAGGCAGTTTAAATCAATCCTTAACTTCATGTGATTAAAACAATCTTCCAGTGGAGATAGGAAGAATTCAGCATGCATCGCTTTATGTGCTGGCTCATGGATTGACATTGTATACAGTATATGGCTAAACAGCAACAAGGAAACACCGCGGCAGTTTACTATTTCATTCTTGCCACCTCTGTTGATATATTAGTGAGAATTTCAGAACATGCATCAATTCAAGGCTTTAATTTCTTTTGAATTATTAGACTCTTATTTTTGAATGTAGATGGCTTAGTTACCCAAGTATTTTAACTGTAGTCTCAATGTAGCCCAGAATGCTGCCCCTTCCTGAAAACTGATGGGTTATATGGCCAATTATGTATTAACATTCAAGGTCTTGTCTTGATTAGACATCTTAGTGCGAATGAAACAGGGAGGGCAATCTTAGGATAAAACTTTTGCTATACTTGTGGCATCCTGGCAGAAATGTGTGTCCAGGATAAAGATTTGTTCTCCGAGCTTATGGATTGGTTTCCGAACATTTCATTACCAGGCTAGATAACATCCAGGATCCATGAACACCATTTGGCAGTCAAAAAGCATGATCCCAAATCCTTAATCTCTATCCACACCAATACCAAACAGTTCGATTGGAGCAACACAAAAATCATTGGCCACACAACCACCCACCACACTCGTGAGTTCATCAAAGCCTGGCGTTCTACAAGAAATTCCATCAACAGACACATTGACTTACAACCAGCTTACGAGCCTCTCAGATTCCAAATCAACCGTACAGCCAACCAGAGATAGCAATGACACTCAATAAACACACGCAATTCCCCTCCCAACAGTGATTCACCTCCCAATGGGTTCTGCTCCCATGAAAATGTGAAATAAATAGAGGTTATCACAGAAAATCTGAATCAATCCCAGGAAGTGTACCACTAGAAGCTACATAATGTGTTCTGAACACTTTGATTATTATTTCCTAAAATGATTTGTACCTAGATAACACACTGTTTCAATTGAAATTGAAATTTTTGTGTTATAAAATAAAATAAAAACTTACGAGCCTCTCAGATTCCAAATCAACCGTACAGCCAACCAGAGATAGCAGTGACCCTCAATAAACACACGCAATTCCCCTCCCAGCAGTGATTCACCTCCCAATGAGACTGACCTGATGTAATCTCCTTATCACAAGACCCATCGCAAGACTTACTGGTGACTCACAGCTGACCCATCA
Source organism: Thamnophis elegans (assembly GCF_009769535.1). Taxonomy (NCBI): domain Eukaryota; kingdom Metazoa; phylum Chordata; class Lepidosauria; order Squamata; family Natricidae; genus Thamnophis; species Thamnophis elegans. The sequence goes on along the minus strand of NC_045541.1, from coordinate 76,337,022 downwards.
CAAGACCTGTCACAAGACCCTCACTTGACACACCCACACCTGAAGCCCTTATAAACAGAACACTGACATACCCTAAAATCAGCTGAGGATGTTACCTAGCCTGGTGAGGGAACTTTCAGAAACCAATCCATAAGCTCAGAGAATGAACCTTTACCCACATCCTATACCTGAGCTACAGATATTCGCCATTATTGCAAAATGTGTGTGCCTGGAAAGAGAATGCTATGGTAGTATTGTGGATTTACTGCAGTTTGGACCCAGTGCAGTAAAGGGGCTTTGGAGAGATTGTGGGCACGCCAAGCATTCCTGTCTGTATTTCCTGAAAGAAGATGTTTCTAGCTTTGAGCTTGAATGCAACTGCACAATTCCAGGAAAATACACATTTGAGGTCATTAAAGCACATGCTGAAGGTGGCACCTCTTTACCTGAAAAGCATGTTCTCCTGGGCTTGCATGGCTACTATACAAGCCCAGGAACAGACATGCCTTATTTAAGAAAGAATTGATACATGCAGGGTCTTTGCCCCCTAGGAAGAAACTTTTGCCCTTTGACTCTGAAGCATTGCACATTCCTATTATGCATGTAAAATCTTCCAGGAGGTGGATGTGTCAAACACATCAAGATGCTACCTGTGATCATACATTCAAATCCCTGTTCTATTTCCACCTGTGGTGTTTCAGCTTGACAAGTATAAAAATTGTGGGCTTTGATTGCACTGTTGCATTGCCGGCATCTTGACTTTTTGACACACACCCATGCAGACATATTTGCGAGTAGGTAACCAGGGTGTGCACTGCAAAATATATTCATAGTATTAAATGAATATCTCCTCCATTTGCTTTCTAAGGGAGATTTGCATCCTAACATGCTTCCAAAAGTCCTGTTTAAATATCTCACCTGCTTCCCAGTTTGCAGGAATCACTTTAAGAGCTGAAGGCTGCTCTTTATGCCATGATTGATTTGTCACTTTGCTCGGAGAGGGAGAAGTTGATGGAAAACATTAGCTGTCATTCAGAACAGGCCAAGGCTCATAGTGACAGTTCTAAAAAGGTAAGCAAAGTCTCCAAGGAGTAAGACAAACGCAAGCTCTGTGGAGTAAGAATACTGAGTCTTCCATCATATGATTTTCAGTTCTCTTAAAATGATTGTCTCCAGATGGCATTCTAGTAGTTTTAATGATTCAGAAATATGATTATAGAGTAGAGCAGTTGTGCAATAAAATGCCTATCTACTGTTAAACTACATTAAAACCAAAGGATTAATTTGTGCTGCTGTGCCCTACCAGGACCGTCTGCTGCCAATTACCTCCAATAGACCGATCAGATCCCACAGATTAGGCCTCCTCCGAATTCCATCCGCCGGCCAATGCCGACTGGCGACTACCCGGAGGAGAGCCTTCTCTGTGGCTGCTCCAACCCTCTGGAACGAGCTCCCCGTGGAGATTCAAACCCTCACCACCCTCCAGGCCTTCCGCAAAGCCCTTAAAACCTGGCTGTTCTGACAGGCCTGGGGCTAAAGAGCTTTCCCCCCCCCCCCGAATGGTATGGTTGTTGTGTGCTTTTAAATTGTGTATTGTTCTGTTCGTCTTTTTTATCCCTTATATGTACCCCCTTCCCTGACTTGGATTGTGAACCACCCTGAGTCCCCTTCGGGGGAAAAGGGCGGCATATAAATACAATAAATTCAATTCAATTCAAGACAAATTATCATTTCATCTAGTTTAATAGTAATCCAACCTTTCCCAAATGGGTAGTCTTCAGGTAAGTCCCATAGTCCCCAGAGGGTGAACTTTAATCTCATTTTCAAATCTTGTTCTCAGCAGTGATGATACCAGTATTTGCTCTGCAGAGCCTCTAAACCTGAAAATGCCATTCATGAATGCCAGGTTGCTCACAGACTTAGTTTATTTTTTTAAAAATCCTGATTATATGAACAATGATAAAAAGAGTGGGTTTGATCTAGTGCAGGGTGTCAAACTGGATGTCTTTGAGAGCCAGATCAGCACTGTATTTCTCCTCTGCAGGATGGCCGGAGGGAGGGGGAGGGGGGCAGAGTCCTCCTGCAGCACTTTGTAGACCAAAATGGAGTGCAGGGGTCCTGCATGTGGCCTGTGTTTGGCCTGCATGGCCTCCTGCGATACTTTGCCAGCCAAAAATGCCCCCCATGCCCCATTTTGGCCAGAAAACTGTTGCAGGAGGCTCCTTCCCTGTGCCAAATTTTGTCTGCCAAAGCACTGTAGTCATTACTTTTAAAGCCCTACATGGTATCGGACCTGGGTACTTGAGAGACCACCTCCTGCCAGTCACCTCCCAAAGACCTATCAGATCCCACAGATTAGGCATCCTCCGAATTCCATCTGCCGGCCAATGTCGGCTGGTGACTTCTCGGGGAAGGGCCTTCTCTGTGGCTGCTCCAGCCCTCTGGAACGATCTCTCCGTGGAGATCCGGACCCTTACTACCCTTCCGGCCTTCCGCAAAGCAGTTAAGACCTGGCTGTTCTGGCAGGCCTGGGGCTGTTGAACTATCCAGCCCCATTCGAGGTTACGGCTGTTGTAGAATTTTAAATTGTTGTTTTTTATTTTATTTTTTGTATCCCCTCCCTTTTTTATTGTTAGCCGCCCTGAGTCTCTCGGGAATAGGGCGGCATACAAACCTAATAAAATCAAGTCAAATCAAACCTTAGGCCAGTCCTTTGCTATTTCCAGGCTGGCCCTGCGCGTCAGATTTAAGCGCCCCACAGACCAGATCTGGCCCACGGGCCTTGATTTTGACACCCCTAGTCTAGTGGTTAAGATACCAGGTTAGAAACCAGGAGACTCTGTAGCTGCCCCGCCCTCTGCCTCGCCTCACTTCATTCTGCAGGACAAGTCTCCCACCCACCAGAGATCCTGGATTCCCTCCTCAACCCCACCCGGTCCCCACAGGCACAACCTACACGAGGGACGTCAAACAGGCTATGCCCCTGGGCACTGCCCAGTTGGTCGCCCTGATCATACCCCTCCTCCTCTCCCCCAGCCCCCAGAGGACAACTACAATGCTGATCCGGCCCTCAATGAAATCGAGTTTGACACCCCTGGCCTAGACAATAAACCAGTTGGTCAATTCCCACTGCAACTAACGGATCAACGTTCAACTGATCTGAGAAAAGCAGATCTTGCACTTGCGGAAAAGCACTACCAAGAAAAAAAATACATATGGATAACGATACAGAAATATAATTGTGCAAGCTATGTCTATCTCTGCATGGTTTCCCTCTGCCTCACACTGATTTATCTCAACAAGAGCCTGCTGCTGGAACTGACCCACTTACAGCATGAGATGATCTATGACCAAATGTATTTTGAATGCAAGCAGAAACTCTTATGAAACTCAGTTTCTACCAGCATCAGTAGAAAGCAAACTAATCTTTTCCTGTTCTATTAACATTTAGATCGGCAAAGTATACACTGGATTTTGCACATCCTAAAGCTTTCCTTTTTTCAGAAAACATATTTTCTTTTGGGAAAATATGTAATTTAAAGAAAGAATATTTAGAAATTACAATAAAAATGCTTGTTTGTTTTTTAAGATTACAGAACAATACAGAAACAAGATGAAATAGACTTACAGAAAATATATTGAAACACGTATAAAATCAAATTTAGCAATTTTCAAATTTGACCCCCCATATTTTTAACATTATTTCTCTCCCGTCTTCCCTGTCTGCCTCCCCTCATATACTTATAATATTAACCATCTTTTCCTTAAAGATCAACTCACCTCCAATCTCTTCCTGCCTAAAACCATGTAAACAAACATGATAGTTTTTTTCCTTTAGTTCCCTGATCAATGTTTCCTGTTGGTACCAGGCTGTCTTAATGTGTCAAGATAAAATATTTTTTACAAGATTACTTTTCCAATGGATTTTAATTGAAAAATTGATGAGGGAGCAGATGGGAAAAATTACTATTGTGGCTTGCTTGTTGTCAGGAAATATACTTCTTGCTAGTTGCAGTTGAACAAACAGTGCGACATTAGTATCATATTAAGGTACGGGTTTAATACATAGCAATGATTCTTGGCAACTGACTATTCCCAGGACAAAATATGCAATGGCCTAAAGGGATTAGGAATTAGTTTTATATATAATATTTATTAAATTTATTTTCCGAGCCTTGTGCTATCCAGGTTTTTATTTACTGAAATGATGATAAAAGAAGCTAAGCCAAGTTGGGCTTGAATGGACCAGGAGGATATCCCAAGAGCTATACGTTGGAATAGGAAGGTGGGAGGAAAATCCTGTAGGATGGCAAAGCCAAGAGATCTAGTAGTTAAAGTGCTGGATTAGAAGCCAGGAGATCATGAGTTCAAGTCTTCCTTACTCATAGAAGTAATCTGCGTGTCTTTGGACTATTTATTCTCTGTCAGCCCTAAGAAGAAGGTATTGGCAAGCCAGGTCTGAAAATGTCGCCAAGAAAATTGAAGGGACTTGTCTTTATAGTTACCAAGAGTGAGGATTGACCCAATGGATCATAACAAGAAGAAAGCAACAACAAATCACCTCTACCAAAGGGGTAATGCAATGTACCAAGTTGATCAAGGGTCAAGCTCAACCTAAGGAGATAGCTTTATTGATAGAAATAGCGTCCAAATGGTTTCCAAGAAAACTGGGGAAAACTATATATGACCGCAAGGTAAGGTTTAAATAAGTCATAAAATGGGTCTTTCCAGTCCAATTAATACTAGTAATATTGTAGACTTTTCCCCCTATCCATTTTTTCATTAGAAATCTACCAAAAGGCCCTGTTGTCCAATTTTGTAAAGAGTGTCCTTCAGCACTTACACCTTGGGGCATTTGAATCTGGATGTGGACATTCAACTTGCTTCAAACCCCACCTGCTTGGGATTCAAGCATAAGCTATAAATATGTGTGTAACTGGACTCTGCCGAGAACTTGTGTGTGTGTGTGTGTGTGTGTGTGTGTGTGTGTGTGTATGTATGTATGTATGTATGTATATATGTATATTTAGATTTACAACCCCCGGTATGCCCAAATATGGGAGGGAGATCACTACTTCCATTCTCTGTCCTTCGGCTCGTCACAAGAGACCATCCAGACAGAAACCCAATATTTTTACTGTTGCCTTTTTTGTTATATTTGTTGTATTTGTGCTGATAAATAAATAAAGGGAGACTAGTATATATCTATTTCAAGCTATTTAGCTCTCATCAGCTAGCCATACCCTTACTGGGAATCGAACCTGTGCTGTATTGCATATATATATATATGCAATATATATGTTGTATTTGTGCTGTAACAAATGATGTAACAAAAAGGCAACAATAAAAAAATAAAAAATATATTGCGTTTCTGTCTGGTTTCTGTCTATATATATATTTTCTGAGGTTTTCGTGGGTGTTAGTATGTAGGTCTCTAGTTATTCGGGTTTTCTCCCGCGTAAAATTGGAGATGTCTTGGCGACGTTTCGACGAAGTCTCATTCGTTATATATATATTATATATATATATGGTTCCTATCAAACAGAATAATATGAAGATGGAAGGAATGATAGATAGCACTATGGTTCCAGAAATTAATCACTTTCATTATGTTTGCTATCATCCCAAGGATGTTTGCCAGATAAATTAGGAAATTAAAAACTCATTCTAGCTTATTTGCCAGTAAGCATTACCCTTATTTCAATCTTTACCCAATTAAGGTTTGCTGATAAGGGTAGAGTATTTATAGGGGAACAAAGCTGTGTTGTGGCATTGCAGGAACTGAGGAGCAGACATTTTTCTTGGCCCAAAGCAGCATCTTTGAACAGTGTAAGTATTGGGGGAACTTTACCAGGGTATTAGTCAGGTTGGATACTTGGGGACTCCAGCACTAAATTTATCCTAGACAATTGTATGGAAAAATAGCTAATTTATTTTTTGGTTTAATTTGCTTTTAAGATGTTCTGCAAAGGCTACACATCTCAAAGGTGCTTTTTTCCAAAGGCAGCTGAACTTGTTTTTTCCTTTGAGAAGACTTTTGCTTCTCATCCATGAAGCCTCTTCAGTTCTGTTCAGAATATAATAAAGAATAGAATATAAGAAAGTTAGGAATCCCATAGGAAATCTTAGACATGCTTGAATTAAAAGCTCCCTGGAAATAGAAGATATTAAACAATACATTCTTCTCCGTTTTGTGAAGGTTCTCTATTTTCAAGCCATGCCCCATTTGCTATCTGAACTGGTGCTGTCTGAATAGTTTACTATCTCATTCTTATATAACTATAAATCAAGCCTCAACGAGCACCGGATTATTCCAGGGGAAAGCCAGCATGGTGCAAATATTCAAATTACGTTGGCATCTGAAAGAAGGCATTAGCAAACATTCATTGTATGCAGGGATGTAATCACAAGTCTAATAGAATTTCTATTTCTTCTGTGTTTCTGCATTCTTTTTTGCCTCCCCCCCACATGTCTAATTTTATTTATTAATCGCCTTCTGTTCTGTAATCTCTCTTCTTCTCCACGGGAGGGAGTTGTACCAGAGGTTCTTGCAAATTAAATGGGGGAAAAAAGATGGTTGTAGGGTTGGTGCTTAGTTTTATTCATGATGTTTCCAAGATAATTTGAGCATTGCTTGGTTTGTCTTTTCAGTTATTTTTTTATTATTATATAGGTGCATTGCTGTTAACAGTAGGGCTTTCATCTTCCCTCAATCCCATTAGCATTGCACCTTAAAAAATCTATGTCAAATACAAGTTTTAGCAAATAATAGAAATTAGCACATATATATGAGCCGCTTAAAAATAACATGATGCAGAATAAAAAGTTTCATCAAAATTCTAAAACTTGGGGAAATGGTAAAGTCAGATGGTAGTTCATAAGCCTCGATGGGGAAAGGATTTCACACTTGGGTCACCAGCAGCCTGTGAGATCTTTAGGAGTCATCATTTTTGAAGGTGGTTTGCAAAATAATTCAGCTGATTATTATACAATCCTTTGCTGTCTCTGCCCATCTCATCCAGCGAGAGCTATGGGCATTGGACAGGCATACAATAGATGAATCCACAGCATGATAAAGTTCCTTCAATATGTAGCAATAGCAATAGCAGTTAGACTTATATACCGCTTCATAGGGCTTTCAGCTCTCTCTAAGCGGTTTACAGAGTCAGCATATTGCCCCCAACAATCCAGGTCCTCATTTTACCCACCTCGGAAGGATGGAAGGCTGAGTCAACCCTGAGCCGGTGAGATTTGAACAGCCGAACTGCCGAACTAGCAGTCAGCTGAAGTAGCCTGCAGTACTGCACTCTAATCACTGTGCCACCTCGGCTCTATGTACCAGACTCCAGCTCCCAGAATTCTGACTGAGATTCATGGGAAGACAGACTAATATATCTGGAAGTAGGGTGCATTTTCCCCCAATGGTCCTTTGCTTATATATATTTATTTATTGGTTGGTTGATTGAGAAATGCATTGACACAACATGCAATTTTCAGAAGTGAAAAGACAATAATTTTTGATTACTCATAAATGTCGCTTTGGATTTTTATGAAGCATCATGACATCAGCAGTGACTGGACTTTGGCAACTTGCTGTGGCAATGATAATCTTGGCTCATATCTCTGCATCGCTTCCTTCATTGGAAAGGTAAAATCATTTCTATGAATCCCTTCTATAGCTCCAGATTTCTGATTTTAGAGTTTGTTTAACCATTCAAAGATGATCTGATTTTAAGCCAGAAAGTGATAGGTAACCTTTTCACAAATACTCAGGTGGCTGCCTTAATTCCACAGATGAGCATCAAGCAATGTTGGCATTCAAATGGGATACTTTCCATTGTTCATGATGCACTTGGACAGTCTAATAAATGCTTGATTGATCACCCATATCATCTCTGTAAATTTGCAAAAAGAGGGCAGAAGGAGAGGACAGACAGGATATGAGACATATTGAAATCTGCTTTTTTGAATACTCATCATCTGTTCACCATCTGAAAACAATTGAATATTCAGATTATATATTGCGCCAGGTGTGTTAGTCACCAATTCTAACTTTCTCCTGTGCTTCACATCCAAACCAGTTGCTGATTAACAGAAGGTTAAATTTTTTACCTGATTAAAATTTTTCCTGCATAACTAAAAGTCCAGGAAGAAGATTGTTGTATTTGAAGCTCTATAGTAAATATTGCAGTTCAATTAATTAAAAATAAAGGTGGTTGAATAAATACAATAATTTATCAGATAAATAAAAACGAGTTGAGATAGTACTTATTTTGTAGTTCTAAAGTTTTTCAGAGTTAAACACCTCTGCAGAAAGGGAAGTGTTATGATGAACATATGAACAACAATCCATCTTCCAAATTGACAGGTTATTCTCCCTCTCTCTGCATGGAGTCAACATTAAACTCCCTTCCCCCTCTTTTGTAAAAATCTGGGGAGTAACAAAAGTCCAAACATTGGTGCATTAGTTTTTATATAGCAGAGGAATGATATATAATGTTTGTTATCACAGAGATAGTGAACATTGCAAGTACAAAGTATACAGTAACTCAGAGTTATTCTTTGCCAATCCCAGACACCAGCGGCAAATTGAACTCAAATTGATGCATGATGCAGGAATGAGAAGAGAATATGAAAAAGCTGCCAAGTTACTTGAAACATTGATGAATTACAAGCGCAGGTAAAAAAGAAAAAAAAAGAACGATAAATACAAACTTGCTGAACTATTCATAATGATAGACAGGTACCTATTTACTTGACAGACGTATGAAGGATCTCAAATGTAACGTTCCCAAATTTTTAGATCATTATTATGATTCTTACAGAAAATGATAAATGGATCTCCCTCCCTCCCTCTTTCAATCCTTGAGCAAGAACTCTGCAAACAATAGCAGATGAATCAATTAATATAGGGAATGCCAGAAATTCTGGGAGCTTGACCTAATATGTGAAGGACAGTAAGCTAGAGAAATGTGCTTCAGGAAATCAGGAGTATCCTTAGCTTTGAGGATTGGGAAAACCGCACATTTAATTAAATAGTTTTCTAGGAATTATTTCTTTGACATGTACCCATATGCATTATCTTGAAATTTACACCTGCTTTTGGGTGGATGGGGAGAGAGTTTTTACAGAAGAAGGAAGAATTACAACATATAGATATTCCTCAACTTACAGCAGTTTGTTTAGTGACCGTTCAAAGTTACAACAGTCTGAAAAATGTGACTTGAGAGACCGCCTTCTGCCAATTACCTCCCTGCGACCAATTAGATCACACAGATTGGGCCTCCTCCGTATTCCATCGGCCAGCCAGTGCCGGCTGGCAACTACAAGGAGGAGGGCCTTCTCAGTAGTAGCCCCGACCCTTTGGAACGAACTCCCCGTGGAGATTCGTACCCTCACCACCGTCCAGGCCTTCCGCACAGCCCTTAAGAACTGGCTAGCCCGTCAGGCCTGGGGACAAGGATAGCCGCCCCTCCCGAATGATGAATGTATGTTGCTTATTATTTTTATTATATGTGTCTATGTCATTGTTTGTATTTCCCCCTCCCTGATTTTATGTGAGCCGCCCTGAGTCCCCTCAGGGAAAAGGGCGGCCTATAAATGTTAATAAACAGAAACAGAAACAGAAACTTGGGGCCATTTTTTACAGTTACAACCTGTGCAACCTAATCACATGATAGTGTGAGTAAAAATTCAAATCCTTGGCAACTGGTTCATATTTATGACCGTTGCTATGTCCCAAGGTCTTGGATCACCCATTGCAACCTTCTCACAAACAGAGCCAATGGGGAAGTCGGGTTCATTTAACAATTGGGTACTAACTGATCAACTGTGGTGATTCACTTAATAACTGGCAGGAAACGTTGCAAAATGGGGCAAACCTCCCTTAACAAATATCTCACTTAACAACCGAAATTTTGGGCTCAATTGTGATAATAAATTAAGGGTTAGGGTTACATTTTATGGGTACATATTGGCAGAGTGGGTTTTCTTAGCTTTGACAACACACCTGTGGCTCTTCCCTTGTACACAAGCATCCCAAGTACATCTGGAGCAGAGGATGACTTTGACTTCTTTGATAAAGCTGCCAGAGATTCATGGAGTTCAGAAGACAAACTTCTTAAGCTGAAGAGCTGTTTGCAATATGTACAGAATCTTGATGCAAGGTAAGAGCAATGGAAGGCCTTCGGCAACTGCTGATCTTGAAAGTTGAAAATATTGAGAACTAGGAAGGAAATAACCAGAATCATGAGATTGAATGTTTTTGTAAAATTAGGAAGGTCAAATTTGCGGAGATGATAGATGACAGCTTTTATCTAGAAACCAGCCACTAAACTAATATCAAATTGTCCCATTCTTATCAAACATCCATGGAAGCAGCTGCAACTGTATCGTGTAGATAGCTCTCATTTAGCAGCAGCCTCGTAAAGCAACCATTCGCAATTGTGACGGTGATGAAAAAAACTTTGCAACCAATCCTTGCATTTTTTGATCTTCATTGGTCTATAAAGCAAAGGATAGCAGAATGATGATCATAAGCATAGTTGTGGTTTCACTTAGCAATGGTTTCACTTAACAGCAGAGTTGCTGGTCCCAACTGTGGTCACTCAACAAGGATTACCAGTATTTGCTCTTTGACTGATTAATTTTCTGAGTTAAAGTATAATATGTTTTGCATTCTATGCAACCAGTTTAGAACTTTCACTTGCCACAATATACTTGCACATTACTCTTTTTCTACAAATAGACTAATGTTATTTCCCATCCATCCCCAAGCACATCATCTCTCCTTGCTCTTTTACACTGCCTGGTCCCAGGCCTTCTTAGTAACATCTCAAACCAGGAATATTGGGGTCAACAAAAATGCCTTTTATTTTCCTGCCAAAAGGAAGGTACAAAAGCTGAATCAACTCTATTGATTCACCTTGATTGACATCAAAGCAAGTAGAAGTCATGTTGTCTCAGGACACATTGTACTGAAGTGTTATGCAGAATCCCAACAAAGGAAGGTACGGAGCTCTGGAATAGGAACAATATGGAAATAATTAAGTAACCCTCCTCCATTGGTCAACACTGGGGGTTTATTGAACTTCTCAATTCATTGCAGTGTAATAAAAAAAAATCCTCCCCTATGAGCCTCAGTGGCACAGTGGTTAAAGTACAGTACTGCAGGCTACTTCTGCTGACTACTGGCTGCCTGCAATTTGGCAGTTCAAATCCCACCAGGCTCAAGGTTGACTCAGCCTTCCATCCTTCTGAGGTGGGTAAAATGAGAACCCAAATTGTTAAGGTAAATATGCTGACTCTGTAAACCATTTAGAGCACTGTAAAGCAGTATATAAGTCTAAGTGCTATTGCTATTGCAAGAAGGTGAGCATGTAAGGGCATAAATAACTTGCACCTTCAGCTACTAGTTCTGCATTAAGTAACACAGGGCATTACTTGGCTAGTCACCTGTGTAAAGTATCCTTTATTATCCTGCCGTTTCTCTGAATTTTGTTTGTAGTGGCAAAGAAGTGTAGGTCTGCTGCTGGGATTCATGTTAGGGAGTACGGTAGGGTTTCAGGAAGATGGAGGGTCTGAGGTTACAGAGCAGGAGGAAATGATAAAAAAAATGGATGAGGAGTGGGATATCTCATCTCCTGCTTCTCAATGTGAGGGTGAAGCCAGAGATGGTTCAGAAAGGCCGGTAGAGGCAGAAACATTGGAAAAACAAACAATAGCCCTTCCCCTCAGCCACTAACCTTTAGTTTTATGCCAACTTTGCAATTATCCTCCCTGTCAGGCTGCATCTTCCGATGAGTCAGTCAGCACTCCCTCCCCAGTCAAAGCCCTGCCCCACTGCCCTTTGCTCTGTGCTCTCACTGAATTTCCTTGTGGCCCTGAGAAAACAACAACTTTCAACAGCCCAGGGTACAGGGATGTGGCAAAACTTGCAGCAATTGTGGGTCATAAAGGAGTGATGTTTGAGTGTCTTAAGTCCCGAGGGGGAAATTCTCAGGGGTTGAGAGGCAGGATGAGCTAGAAATTTCTACCATGTGGACGCCTGTCCCACGGCAGGTGGGAACATTACAGATCTTTCTTTGCAGTATAAAGACTGGTGGCACAGTGGTTAGAATGCAATACTGCAGGCTACTTCTGCTGCCTGCCAGCTGCCAGCAGTTTGGCAGTTTGAAGCTAACCAGGCTCAAAGTTGACTCAGTCTTCCACCCTTCCAAGGTCGGTTAAATGAGGACCCAGATTGTTGGGGATAATATGCTGACTCTGTAAACCTCTTAGAGAGGGCTGTAAAGCACTGTGAAGCGGTGTATAAGTGCTACTTCTATTCCTTCTGGAGCAGAGCTTGAGTCAACAAATCAGAGTTTCCTAAGGCCTACCACACTGTGGGAATCCTGGCATATAGCTATCCCTGTTTGGTTTCCCATGAGTTAAGACTGTGAGAGAAGATTCAGTAAACAAACAGGCAGGTGGAGGAGAGGTTGTCCAGTAGATGAGCTTCTAGGTTTAGTAATGATGGGAAGGCAGAGGCCAGGATTGCAAGAATGTCATAATTGCATTCTGTTTTGTCTGATGACAGCTTTTTAGACAGAACAGCCAATGATGGAGTTCAGACCTTGATACAGTCCATTTGCCAACTGATTGCAAAAATGAAAGAAGGAGCAGCAGTTCATGGAAATCAAGAGTGAAGTATCCAATACTGGGAGAATTCTCACCCAAGGAAATTGCTACTTCTATTTGTCCTGTGTAAAAGAAGACAGTTTCAGAAGAGACAAATTGCTAAAGATATGAAATTGTTTTAGATAATGCTGTTCAGATTCTGTAAATTAAGGAGAATGGAACATGGAAAGAAATAGATTTAGATTTTAGAAGAAATCAAAGATGTCAATCATTCTTTCAGCTTCTTTCAGCTTCTCCAAATTCTAATAAAATAACGATAGCAAGAAACAAAAAGAATCTCTATTATTATTTTGTTTGTGATGTTTAGTTACCAAACCTAGCAAAATAAAGTATATTTGTAAACTGGGCACATTCTCGTTAAGATAAGCATTTAAAAGACATCTTGAAGAAAATAACACAAGGGGGCAGACAACCCTCTGTGGCCTCTGGCTTCCAGTTTGCTTGTAGATATAGCTTGGCCTTATAAAAACCCTGGCAAAATGAATAGGCTAAATAATTCTAATCTATCTTGAGAAAACATCAAAATATCTTTATACTATGATTATACTATGATTATTTGTATGCTGCATAGGAATATTAGCCTGAGTTTCAGTTCACTTCCAAGAAGCAACAATTCTGCTAAATTATTTTTATGTCATAGCACAAATCCAAAACCTTTGCCTAATCTGCAACCACTTGCCATGGTATGTACTTCCTCAATATCCTCCCAACATCCCCATCGCTTTCATTTCCCATCTTTCAAAGACTGTGATCATCTGTGAGGGCCTTGAACTCCCAACACTGCAATACGAAAGTCAGGCTGTTCACACTAGAATTCATAGTAACTAAAATCATTCCACAGCCCATGTGTTCCAACTCCAAGCAAAAAGATGATAGTTGGTTGTTTGCATTCCCCTGTATATATCTTTACATCAGCCTGGACACAGGCATTTGATTATGTACCCCAAAAGAAATGTCAGTGGTTCCTATGAGTTGGATCTGCAAAACTATCAAGATACCTTTCCTCACAAAAGATGTGCAGCTCAGGAGGCAAAATGTGGCAAAATAAGAGTTTTTGCAAATGGGGAATGGAGCTAACATTGCTCAATCACTGAGGTTCTCAGCCACAATGTCTGTGGAGGCAAAGGAAGTGGGTAGATGCCAGAGTGGGATTCTACCGGTTCAGACTGGTTCGGGCGAACCAGTAGCGCTGAAGATCAGCTGGGAGTGAACCGGTTCGCTCCCACTCGCAAGTGGGCTCACCCGCTCCTGCGCTTTACCTAACCTTATCTTCACAGCTGAGTCGCACAATGGAGTGAATTGCTGTGCCTCAGCTGTTTTCCTTACCAAGCAGTAATCCGGAAGGTAAATCTTCTTTAAACTGCGCACGCATGTGCAGTGTGCGTCTGGTGTGTGCACAAGCAAAGTGAGCACATGCACACAATGCGCCCATTCAGCGAACCGGTTGTTAAACCGGTAAGATCCCACCCCTACTGACCATCTATGCATCATCACATCTTGGCACAAATAATTCAGTTCAAATATTTGTGTCGGATATCATGAGGAAAATGTTACACTGTCTTCTTTGCAGAAGGGTGTCCTGGTATGTACTGTCTTCCAGCTGCCATCGTGGGGTTTGGGGGATGTTATTTCTTTTACTGCTGCTGCTCTTAGCTTTCTTCAACTGAAGCAGAATCTTAGCATGGAAATGCCAAGGAATGATTGGAAATACTCCAGCCACATTACCATGGGAAACGTGGAAATCCCTTAGAGTGGATAGATTTCATTCGGTTAATTATGGGAGCTACTTTTTTGAGAGTATTTTTACAAGACCAATATTCCACCAGCAACATCATTAAGTCCTTTTCCTGCCAAAAGCTGATTAAAAGTTATACAGCTGTGACCCTTCCAGATTATTCAGATTAATTGTACCGGATCTCACATGACCACTGTACCTGACTGTTGTTCAAAAAGGCAGCCGGGGAAAAAAAGATGCAGCTGCTTTAAGATGTGCAATAAAGACGTATTGCTTTAATGGTTTGTTTCGTGAAAAAGCAGCAACTTTTCAATGCTTGTGTGGAGTGGAGGGAATTGGCTGCTTTAATGAAAGGAGGAAGGCTCTGATGGGCTGGCTGCTAAAGCAAGGTCATGGCACATACTTGAAAGTAAATCAGGAAGATTGTAATTGTGGGGGGATCTGTCTCGCAAGAACAAAGAATGCTTATCAACAGGAAATATGCATGTGAAAAACTTGTAGCAATTATGGGTTAGAAAAATGATAAGAGTAACAAGAATTAGACAACTTGCAGACCTCAGCTAAAAGTTAGGAATAGAAAGCCGGCAGCAAATGAAATGTGTATTAGATAACTCCTGCAGCATTCATTAGCCAAGGCTTAGGAATGGGACAGCTATAGACCAATAGAACAAATTGTAGAATTATTACTAAAATGTTTATTAGATTATATTTCTTATTATTTCACCTTGTTCCGCCTTCTCTTTTGATGAAAATGTATAAAGCTTTCTTAATCCTTTGTTCTTGGTTCTTGGCTTTTTGACCAGGAACCCTTTTCCTTTGAGTAATTCCAATAAAGCAATAGCAATAGCAATAGCAGTTAGACTTATATACTGCTTCATAGGGCTTTCAGCCCTCTCTAAGTGGTTTACAGAGTCAGCATATTGCCCCCACAGTCTGGGTCCTCATTTCACCCACCTCAGAAGGATGGAAGGCTGAGTCAACCTTGAGCCGGTGAGATTTGAACCACCGAACTGCAGATAGCAGTCAGCTGAAGTGGCCTGCAGTACTGCACTCTAACCACTGCGCTACCTCGGCTCTAAAAAGCAATCAGAAAACCTGCACCTCGTGTCTGGCGTTCATCATTGGCTTTGGCCCCAGGCTCAGACCCGAATTGGGGACAACAGCTCTGTCTTTGCACAAGATCTGGATCATTCCATTCAGAATATGTGATGGAGTGGAATTGGAATTTGGGAGTCTCTAGGTGCCTGTTATGAGAATATCAGTTCCTAGGAGACTGAGAGTTCTATAGGAAAAGAAAATATAAGTGCATCTCTCTCTCCCTTCCCCAAAGTTGATCTCTCAATCAGAAAGATTGATTGTGATACTCCCCTCCCCTCCCCTCAAGAATCCTGCTAATAGATCAGTTGGGGGAGGAGTTTTCCATAGACTATCAATCTTATAGAAATCTCCACTGTTGCTAGACACAAGCCTTTTGAACAGTGGAGATTTCTATAAGATTGATAGTCTATGGAAAACGCCTCCCCCAACTGATCTATTAGCAGGATTCTTGAGAGTATCACAATCAACCTTTCTGATTGAGAGGTCAACTTTGGGGGAGGGAGAGAGGTACTTATATTTTCTTTTTCTATTGAACTCTCAGTCTCGTAGGAAGATCTACATAACAAAGATCTACCTCCTTCAGGCAGAACCATAATAGGAATCCCAAAGCCCTTTCTTTACATCATCACCCAGCACCAGCAAGGCTCAACCAAGCTTGGGATTCAAAAACACAACCTACAAAGTTACCCCTGCATGGCCCCATGGGAGTCTGACAACCGATCAGAATTCAAGCTCAAATTCAAAAAGCCAAGAGGGTATAAAACTCAGCGACTCTCAGCATGTCTTTTCTTTTTTTCTTCTTCACCCAACATTTTCAAGGCATGTGATCCTGTCCACCATTAAAACCACCTTTCCAAACAGTCTCCATGTTTCCAGTGTCTTTTTCCCCACTTGGAACTGAACCCAGATGGACATTTCTTCCAACAGAGGTTCCCAAGTTGCAGTTCAATGGGGTGAGAAGGAAGAAGAAAGCATGGAGTTGGGTGCACATACTAGTCAGTATGAGAAAAATTGGAGGGGGGGGCGGGTAGTTGCAGAACTTTGTCTTCACCAGATAGGTGTGAGAGATTGTGAAGAGCCTAAGAAAGAAATTGGGTATCAACAACCAACAGCTGGGAGAAGAGGCCTTTTAGTAGCTTATCTCATAAATAGCAGCTCAGCCTGGGATGCAAAAAATCCAGGAAGAACTTCAAAACATTCAAAGAGTTTTTGCCTAAATGAATTCACTAATAAAAGTGTTTTTGAGATTCTGTCCCTCGCTCCTAATTTTTTGCATTAAACCTCCTTATTGAAGTCTGTGTGATTCTTCTTTCTTTGATCCCACCCTGTAGGACAGGCAGCACAGTGGAAGACACAGCTGTAGTCCAACTTCTTTTGCTAGAAATGCCACCTATCTCTTCCCGGTCTCCCTTCTAAGAAGAGTGATCTTTTCCCCTCCATTTACTGAACATTAACACTTCAGAAGAATATGCTGTGCTGAGCTGTTTTCTGTGGTCTGGAATTAAATCTCCTCCTCCTTTCCCCCCCTTTTAGGCTGCAATTCTGTACTTACTTCCCTGTAAACCCTTCACACATACTGTATATATGAACTGGGCTGCATGAATCTGAATGACTTCTATATGGCAGCACCTATGGCTTTCACTTTTTTCCTAGGACTGGTCTTATCAAAGAAAAAGAGGTTGATAAATCTGTATCAGAACAAACAGGAGTATTCTATACCCTTGTCAAAGAAAAAACAAGTCTTTCCAACTGACTGGTAATATGTTGGAGATGCATGGAAATGATCACGGAAGCAAACTAGCTTGTTGTCCATTATACACATTCTTTTTTCTCCAGGTGAGCTGCCGCCAGTTCCGATTGGTTCGCCTGTACCGATAGTTCCAACCACCAGCTTTCTCCCCCACCGCCCCGGTGCTATCCCGTCCTATATATCTCACTCTCTGGCTCGCTCTCCCTGCCCACGCAGCCCAGCTGATTTCCACACCTTGCCTGCTCTACTCACTGCAGCTGCCCAAGAAGGTGTGCTGGAAGCCATGTGCATGAAATCACCGTGTGTTTCATGCCACACACAAGCACGGGAGGCGCATGTGCGAGTGAAGCATACATGTGTGCATGCACTCACATTTCTGGTTCTATACTAGGGGAACTGGTTGTTAAATTATATGAAGCCCACCTCTGCTTTTAATTTGACCTCTAATTCTGAAGATTTTGTGGATGGCTTTTTTTTGTGGGAGGTGGGAGTTCTAAGAGGTATATTGGTCTCCTGGAAGACCGGCATTCCTTCAGGAAACTCTGCTCTTCCAGGAGAGCAATATTACCATGGCAAAAGAAAACAAAGCAAAAACAAGCTGCATAGACAAGATAGCTGGTTTCTTAGTTAAAATGAACAGACCTGTTCTATATCTGCGGTATATCAGAAGAAGGAGGAAACATTTTAACAGTGGTAGGACTAAAGACGTCAGGCTGCTTCTGCCACAGTCATAAAGACAGCTCCCTTATCATGTTGGACTAAGCAGGGTGTGATGATTAGCTCCATGTCTTGAAAGTCTTATACACTTAAGATTATTTTTATACTAAGTTCTATAAATATGTTCCCTTTAACTCTTAGTCAAAAGTCAAGTAGTCCCTATGAATCCATAATAGTTTTCATTTCTCTCTCTCACTCAACTGGTGTATGATAGCGTCAGGGATGTAGTATTGCCAGTATCTTATTTATGAGAAGTTTTCAACTCTCTTGGCTTTCTTTGACCTGGGGATTTCGATCTGTGAGATCTCACAGTCCTTCTCGAAACTTCTTGATATTGGCTCTTCTGAAATCAAATGTATGACAATTAGCTCAATTTCTCTATCTGCAGTATCTCAAACCACAAAGGGATATATGTTCATGCCATCCCAAAAGTCTCATTGCTTCAACTAGCTGTTAATTAGTGGGGGACTTTTTTTTTAATTCAATAGCAGGGATTTTAGATAAGACAGAAAAACAGTAGTCTTTTTTGAGATTGTATCTTCCAGAGATAGTTATGCTTTCTTATTTTTAAACTAGGATGCCAAGTCTAGGCTGCAAAACTCTAGACAGCTACATGAAATGCTAGCAAAGAGTGTTTATTGTATCACTTTGCTGCCCATCTACTGGTTGTGTAGCTCATAACTAATAGTTCTAGGCTAAAGTACTCAGCACATGCTAAAACTAAAGTCAATCTTTGCTATTACTTTATAAGTTCCTGGACTGACTTTGAGTATAAATATCCCCCCCTTTTTTTTGTTTTACTTATGGTTGCAAAAATCCCTGCAATTGCAATAGGCCAGCAAAGAGTTCAGATCTCTGTATTTTGCATTGCCTTGCATTGCCAGGATGCTTGCAGTCTAGATCTGTTAGCCCCAGTTTTGGTAATGCAAAAAAAAGGCTGGGGGCCAGAAACCTAAACTTGTAGGTTCAGGGTTGACACCAGTGGTGGTATTCAAATAATTTAACAACCGGTTCTCTGCCCTAATGTTTTCTCCCAACAACCAGTTCACTAAACTGCTCAGAAAGTTAGCAACTGGCTCTCCCGAAGTGATGCGAACTGGCTGAATCCCACCACTGGTTGAGGCTTTGGAATAAGTGCAAAGAAGAGCATCTGACATAAGAGCCCAGAAACAAAAACATATGAAGAATTGTTGCGGGAATGGCCTGTCTAAGGAAAAGAAGGACCTGGGGTGACATGATAGCAGTGTTCCAGTATTTGAGAGGCCAGCACAAAGAAGAGGGGGTCAACTTATTTTCCAAACCACCAGAAAGCAGGACAAGAAACAATGGATGGAAACTAATCAAGGAGAGAAGCAACCTGGAATTAAGGAGGAACTTCCTAACAGTGAGAACAATTAACAAGTGGAACAGCTTGTCTTCAGAAGTTGTAGGTGCTTCATCACTGGAGGTTTTAAAGAAGAGATTGGACAGTAACCTGTCTCAAATTGTAGAGTCTCCTGCTTGAGCAGGGGCTTAGACTAGAAGACCTCCAAGGTCCCTTCCAGCTCTATTCCCTTCTCTCAAATTGTAGAGTCTCCTCCTTGAGCAGGGGCTTAGACTAGAAGACCTCCAAGGTCCCTTCCAGCTCTATTCCGATTGTGATTGTGTAATCATTGAACTTGGGAGAACTGCCTACTGAGCAGATGGCCAGTGATGGCAGCAATAATCCGCCCTGCAAGGCAGGGCAAACTGACAAATGCTTCCAGCAAATGAGAGCAGTAAATAAGTCATAAATAAGTGAATCAATAAACTGGGATGCAAAGGTTAAACTACGGTGTCAGTTCACAGTAATTTGCAACATTATTTCCTCCTTGAACAGTGAAAGGAAGATGCATTGTGACAATACATGAAGAAAAGTGGATGGACTGTCTCTTGTCTGCTTGATGGCTTTTCTCAGGCCATTTTGTTCTTCTGTGCTCTTCCTCTTGCTATCAGTAACACAGGTTGAGACCCAGAGTGCAGGTAAGTTGCTACGGATGGGCAAAGTTTTCTCTATAGAATCAAATGTTTAAATGTGGTGATTGGGAATTGCATACATTAAGTTATTCCTGCAAACACACAATATAATTGGGACTCTTAATGTGCAAATCTGGATGTGATATAACAAGCACAAACACATTCACATGCGCACACATCTGGACTTACTTAAAAGAAATGCCGATCATGTTCACAAGAGTTTACTGTCTTGAAAGATAGCATAGAGACAGTACTTTGTTATGCCAAGAATATTCCAATATATATTATTTCTAATATTGTAAATATTTTAACAGACATGTTAACTGGTTAGGTTAATAGTTTAAACTTTAATAAAAATTTTCAAAAGTCTAGACTAACATTTTAAAATAACACCTCAATTTCAAAGGTGACTGTTTTATGTTTACTTAACAAGTTATGTAAACAATTAATTTAAAATAATTGCATTGAAAAGATGAAAGAATGTCCACATTGGTTCTTTTCTTAGCTTTAGAATGTCCATGTTGCAAGCTAGTAGATGTTTTCAGAAGGAAGTTAATTGTTCTCTGACATTACATAAGCTTTAACATGCATGCATTTGGATCTCATGTTGGATAAAATGATTATTAGAAAACTGTTACCAACTTTCCCATTGCAGTGAAATTTGGCATAAATTCATCACAAGTGATATACTGAAATGGAACAAAATTAGGGCTTCCAGAGCAAGACTCTAAAATCTAGTAGATATCACATTATTTTTGCTGCCATCTCAATCTAATACCCCTAATGAAATAGTAGCTCTATTCAAAGTGTAAATTCTTATGACTCTGTTTATTAAATTCATATCTGATATAATCTATTTTCTTCTCTTTTATCAGAATGTTCGGTAAACGAACGTTTGGTGGAAATAATGGAGAATAATAATCCAGGCTTGGTGGTGACTAACATTCATGCTAATCCTGGCATTATAGTCACAATTAAATCTTCCACAGAAGCAAGTTCTCCCTCTGAATGGTTTGAAATAAAGGACTCACAACTTATCCTGAAAAAGTCTGTGGATTTTGAGGTAATACAATGGAGGTGGGGGGGGGGCAGAAAGCCTTAAATCCAGCAGCAAATGGATGTCAGGGAAGCCTTTCCAACCTAGCTCTCTCCAGATGCACTGGATATTTAATCCCCTGGTGGGAACTGTAGTGTAACTTTTATAGGGAATGCAAGCTTGTGGAAGGATGGTCACTTTGATTGGATTGAGATGTATGTATATAAAGACTGTGTAAAATGCAAGTGAATTGACACAAGGGACACACAGTAAAACTATTTGATAGACGTAATTAATATATAGGTATTAGTAAATATAATGAAGCACATGCTTTGTGTTCATCAGTTGCCCCAAAGTTATTTCTTCCTATTCCAAAGATTGTGTAGGTGTCAATGTATCTTGGTAAAGTTAGATGAAAACTCCCAGTCTCTCTTTACAGGTGTACAATCTACCAAGTTTAAAGAAAGTGGAGAGGCCCAAGGAAGAGTTTAGCTCTTCTGGAAGACATATGGCAGTCCCGAGCCTCACCTGCTTATAATGTGAGGAGGCCTCTGCCTTCCTAAGACTTCTCCAATGACTCATATGCAAGAAAATCCCTCGCAACTGAGCTGATTCCAATATTGTAAAGCAGGGACGATGTGAGATAGTCTAATACATTTAGCTAGCATGGTTAAAAACCTGGGGGCTCTATTTTCACAGCATGCTAAATTTGGTTAAGGTTAATTTTGGTTGAGCTTTGGCGACTCCAACCCATCT